>NC_044032.1:573238519-573863519 GCF_901765095.1 Microcaecilia unicolor | reverse complement strand
CTTCCCGCACGGCAGTCCACATCGTACCACCGAGAACTAGGTAGTAGACTCCAGACACCTCACTAACAGGTCTTATGAATGACCTCATTGCACACGTAACAATCCAGGTTAATAGGGAGTACACTGCAGATACCTTACTAACAGATCACGGCAGATACCACTAGCTAAAGCAATAACGATTTCACCCTCCTAATTACTAAAGGAACCAAAATTAACACTATAAAGCTGCTCCTAGGAATTTACTCCTTTACACTGATCCAAGCAATAATTGTCACACCTCGTGACGATAACATTATACCATTACTATACAACCAATTCCAGACAATAAGACATACCAACTCCCAACAAAATGACAATAGAACATTTAACGGAAAATCAATGACCCAAGAACAAATGTTACAAATCACAAAAAAAACACCAAACAAATCCAAACAAACGACAACTAATAAAAATACTGCTACTACTACTTAACATTTCTAAAGCGCTACTAGGGTTACGCAGCGCTGTACAGTTTAACAAAGAAGGACAGTCCCTGCTCAAAAGAGCTTACAATCTAAAGGATGAAATGTCAAGGTGGGCAGTCTAGATTTCCTGAATAGAGGTATAATGGTTAGGTGCCAAAGGCGACATTGAAGAGGTGGGCTTTGAGCAAGGATTTGAAGATGGGCAGGGTTTCAGTTAGGGCGAGCAGTTGAAGGGAACGGGAGATGAAGAGATCATGGGTGAAGGAAAGTTTGTTGCAGACCGAGCGGGCATTCCACAGGGCACACGAGAAGGGGAGGGAATAGGGGGGGGGAGGAGGGGAATAGAGATGAGATTGCATGGATAAGACAAGGACAGGTGTGGGGGACCTGGGTTGGGATTGATGTCTCCCGCGGATAGCTGGAGAAGGAGCAAGAGAGTGCGGAGGAGGGTGGGGGAGGTAGGGCGACGAAGGCGGGATGCAATTAGGAGGAATGGGGAAGGGTTAATGGCAGGAAGGAGGTGTTGAAGGTTGAGAGCTAGGAAGGAGGAGGACAGGAGAGATGGTGAGGTGGTGGGGGACGGGGGTGGGTAGGGTATTGCAGTAGTGAGGAGGACGGGAGAGGACATAGATGGGCAGTGAGTTCCTGCGGTAGACAGCGGTAGGGGGAGGGGGAAAAGATTAGGAAGGGACAGGGCAAGGAAGAGAATGTGTATAGGGGCCATAAGTAGTGACTGAGGTGTTTACGGGTGCATATATAGTGACTGAGGTTAAGCAGGGACAGTGCCAAGATGAGGAAGTGTACTGGGATATGTATTAGTAGTAGCTGGGATATAATGTGATGATGATGAATGGTTTACTTTCAGGAACAGCTGTAATTTGGGTGGAATAAATTTGTGATAATTAGTGTAGTTGGGAAGGCTATTTAAGAAGTGTAAATCATGGGGTGAGTGGGCCTAAACTTAAAACTTGTGGAATGTATTTCCTGCAAATAATGGCCAAAAACCAAGGAAAACCAGGCAGACATCTATGGTCTTTCAGGCTGGATTCAAATGACCTCATGGGAGGCTCCAACTACTACTAATTGACATTTCAAACAGAATATTAAACCACACCTAGGCAATTCAAAACTGTTTAGAGAAAACCAGGTGGGATGATGGAGGGGGGGTGGGGGCTCAGCACACTTTGATCAGAGAGAAAGACCAGTGCAGAGTACAAGCAGCCTTAAATCTAGTGTTCAGATTGACAGACATCAATAAGATAATCGATAAGCAAGTTTAGTAGAGCACATAAACTTAAAACTTATGGAATGTATTTCCTGCAAAATCTATCAGTAGAATCTATGCAAATAATGGCCAAAAACCAAGGAAAACCAGGCAGACTTATCTATGGTCTTTCAGGCTGGATTCAAACGACCTCATCAAAACAATCATCAAAACATTCGCAAAATAGATGAACCATACCACAAAATCCAAGTGGGATATATTAACGCCAGATCCACAGTAAGCAAAACAGAAACACTAACAGACTGGATCACATCTGAAGCCCTTGATTTACAGTTCATCAACAAAACATGGATTCATGACCAAAATGAAACCATAATCCTGGATCTTTCTACCCCAGGATACAAAATTACACACTGGATCAGGAAACAAAAAAGAGGAGGAGGTATCACACTAATTTACAGATCCCACTTCACCATTGAAACCATAGCAGAGTCAATAACACCTCAACTTGAAATTGCCACAATCAGGTTACAACACAAAATCCTAATCGACCATCTGAACTGCATCATATTTTATAGACCACCAGGTAAGTGGAAAGAATCCCAGACAAATTTCACGGAATTCATATCAGTCACCTGCACAAATAACTCAAATGTACTGGTCGTATGAGATATCAACCTTCACTTAGAAGATCTAGATTCAAATAGTGTGCGAGAATTTAAGAATTTCCTCCATCTTTGGAATTTGCAATGAACACAAGCGAATGTTACCCACATAAAAGGTCACACTCTTGACTTAGTCGCACACAAATTTGTAACAGCGCGAAACTTCAAAATAACAGAACATAAATGGTCGGAAACCCCAGGGTCTGATCATTTCAAACTAAATCTGACTCTACAATGGCTGAAGAGTCATCATCAAGCAAACGAAAAAAATAACATAAAACACTAGAGGTAGTGTGGACGCAAAACATTTTGGCAATCAATATACGACAATAATTAGTCAACATCAACTGACTCGATAAACTATATCGTAGAGTGGGAAAAAATGCATCTCTGTTCTAAACGAAATAGTTCCAATACGAACTAAAACTGCACACAAACACAATAAAACCCCTTGGTTTAACGATGAATTGAAAAAACGAAAAACAATAGCAGACAACTAGAACGAGCTTGGAGAAAAATAAAAAATGAACAAACACTAAATACATGGAAAGAATCACAAAGAAAATACAAATATGAGATAAAAAAATCCAAACGGAATTAACTACAAAGAACAAATAGGAACTGACTACAAGGACCTGAAGAAACTATATAAGCTTTTGGACAATCTACTAGACACCAAACCAATTACCACACTAAATAAATGCATTCCGCCAGCGAATGACCTTGGCAAATACTCAAAGAAAAAAATTGTCAAACTAAGCAAAACTATGTCTCAAGAAAACAACAAACCAACAAAAAGAGGGTGGGTCCAAGTCTCCCGCAAAAAACACATGAAACAACAATGAAAGCAGAAGAAAACCAAAATAGACAAGATAAAAAACACAGAGTAAGAGCACAAAAAAAGTTTTATTGGGACCCTACACGGTCCGTGTTTCGGCCAAACAGCCTTCTTCAGGGGTCTTCAAAATGCCGTATACAAATGTACCTCCAGAATTCTCATGGAGTAAAAGGCATACACGCTGGTGCTGTCCAAAATCGAGCGTAGGCGTGAAAACCTGTAAAACAACAACCTTGACAACTTCCTTGATGTACTAGACCCACACCCAGGAGAACACCCAGCAGATCGAACGTGGTCAAACTTCAGCCAGATCACAGATGAAACAGTTCTACAGGCAACAAGCAAGGTTGCAACTGCGTACTGTCAACTGGACGCATGTCCCAACTATTTAATGAAATCGCCTCCCGACCGTTCCATTGCAGACTTCACATCCCACCGGTGGTGTGCTGGTAAATGTTTAACAACAGGCTCTCTCCCCGGTTCCCCTCTGCGCCCCCCCCCCCCCAAATTGCAGAGATGGCTATGGCCGGGGAGAGAGCCTGGGGGAGGGGGGGGGGGTGGCAATGCATTACTCCAGGGGAAAAAAAATTAAAATGATCCCAGGTTCCAATCTAATTCATGTTTAATGTGGGATAAAATGCCATAAATAAGTAAATAAATATAAACTTTTAATGTTGAGCACCTGATTCTCAAAGTGAACATATTCCAAACACTATAATGAAAATAAAATGATTTTTTTCTACCTTTGTTGTCTGGTGACTGTTTTTCTGATCATGCTGGCCCAGTATCCGATTCTGCTGCTATCTGTCCTCTTAACTCTGTTTCCAGGGCTTCCTTTCCATTTATTTCTTTCCTTTCCTCCTTTTCTTCTTCATTTCTGGTCCTCAGCTTCTGTCTATTCATCCATGTGCAGTTTTTCTCCTCTCTTCCTTTTCCCTCATCTCCTTTCTCACTCTTCCCTCCCCTCCATCCATGTCCAGCATTTCTTCTCTCTCCCCTGCCCTCCATCCACCCATGTCCAGTGACCCTTCTCTCCCCTGCCCTCCATCCACCCATGTCCAGCAGTGACCCTCCTCTCCCCTGCCCTGCATGCACCCATGTCCAGCGACCCTTCTCTCCCCTGCCTGCCCTCCATCCACCCATGTCCAGCAGTGACCCTCCTCTCCCCTTCCCTGCCCTCCATGCACCCATATTTATTTATTTTATTTTTGTTACATTTGTACCCCGCGCTTTCCCACTCATGGCAGGCTCAATGCGGCTTAAATGGGGCAATGGAGGGTTAAGTGACTTGCCCAGAGTCACAAGGAGCTGCCTGTGCCTGAAGTGGGAATCAAACTCAGTTCCTCAGGACCAAAGTCCACCACCCTAACCACTAGGCCACTCCTCTATACCCAATGACCCTCCTCTCCCCTGCCCTCCATCCACCCATGTCCAGCAGTGACTCTCCCCTGCCCTCCATGATCCACCCATGTACAGCAGTGACCCTCCTCTCCTCTCCCCTGCCCTGTATGCATCAGTGACCCTTCTCTCCCCTCCATCCATCCATGCCCAGCGACTCCCTTCTCTCCCCTGCCACCCCCTCCCGAGTTGTTCAGCAAATTCTCCTTCCTCTCTCCATCCCTCCAGATCCGCTCCCTCACCAACCCTGCCTTGGCCATCGAATTCTTCGGGGCAGGCAGTGTTGCCTGCCCGCTGCTATTGCTGACTCTCCCCCACCGCCCGATCGCGCTTCAAAATGGCCACCGAGACTTACAGGGCAGCCTCCATGACTTCAGCAGAAGTCTCGCAAGGCCGCCTCTGGAAGTCTCAGTGGCCATTTTTAAAGCGCGAACTGGCAGCGGGGGAGTCAGCAATTGCAGCGGGCAGGCAACACTGCCTGCCCCAAAGAATTCGATGGCCAAGGCAGGGTCGGTGAGGGACCGGATCCGGGAGGGAGAGCCGGCTCACCCTTTCTAACAACTGGCTCGCAAGTCCGAGCAAAATTTAACAACCGGCTCTTGCGAGCCGGCTCCAGCACACCACTGCATCCCACCTAAACTACATGTTCCAACATGGTATATTCCCCGAGGCCAAAAGCAACATCATACTCACACCGTAACCAAAAGACACAAAGAAGAAAACAAATGATATCACTAACTACCGTCCTGTAGCTTCCATCCCATTGACAACCAAACTGATGGAAGGTATTGTAGCCAAGCATCTCAATGAATATATTGACAAATTCTCAATACTCCATGAATCACAATCTGGGTTCAGACCCCTTCATAGTACAGAAACTGTACTAGTTACTCTACTGGCCAAATTCAAACAGGAAATAGCACTAGGAAAAAACATTCTCCTACTCCAATTTGACACATCGAGCGCATTTGATATGGTAGATCACAACATACTACTAAGAATACTCGACAAGATAGGAATCAGAGGGAATATACTTAAATGGATCAAGGGGTTCATAACAACAAGGTCATATCAGGTTAAGGCAAACTCAACCATCTCACCACCATGGAAAGCTGAATGCGGAGTTCCGCAGAGATCGCCTCTGTCACCCTTTCTATTGAACCTAATGATGACCCCATTAGCCAAGTCCCTTTTCAACCAAGGCCTTAACTCTTATCTCTATGAAGATGTCACAATACATAAACTCATTCAAGTCGAATCCATCAGAAATCACCAACACAATAAGGAACAGCTTGAGCCTAATGGAAACCTGGGCATTGGCATTCAAACTGAAACTCAATAAAGAAAAAACACACTGTCTCATTCTCTCTTCCCAACACAGCACAAATCACCCCACAACCTTAATATCCTGGACTACACTCGTCCAATCTCAGACAATCTGAAAATACTTGGCAACACCATAGACAACAATCTAACTTTGGAAAACCAAGCCTCTGCCACCACAAAGAAAATGTTCCACAAAATGTGGAAACTCAAATGTGTAAAACAATTCTTCCCAAGGGAAACATTTCGTTAACATGATTCAAACAAATGAAGATACATACCTGAAGCAGGTATTCTCCGAGGACAGCAGGCTGATTATTCTCACTATTGGGTCGTCGTCTGCGACGGCCCAGCAGACCAGAACAAAAATTTGAAAGCAAAAGGAAGTCTCTGGAACGTTGCATCGCGCAGGGTGAGCACAGTGCGCATGCGCGAACGGCTTCCTGCCCGCAAAGCGAGCGTGTCCTTACTCAGTTTAATAAAAAGCAAAATATAGAACTGGAACAAATCCAAAGGGGAGGGAGGGAGGGTATGTGAGAATAATCAGCCTGCTGTCCTCAGAGAATACCTGCTACAGGTATATATCTTCATTTCTCCAAGGACAAGCAGGCTAATAATTCTCACCATTGGGGTATCCCTACCCCCAGGCTCACTCAAAACAAAGAACATTGGTCAATTGGGCCTCGCAACGGCGAGGACATAAGTTAGATTGACCTAAAAAGAAACACAACTAAGTGAGAGTGCAGCCTGGAACAGAACAAAAATGGGCCTAGGAGGGTGGAGTTGGATTCTAAACCCAAACAGATTCTGCAGCACCGACTGCCCAAACCGACTATCGCGTCAGGTATCCTGCTGAAGGCAGTAGTGAGATGTGAATGTGTGGACTGATGACCACGTTGCAGCCTTGCAAATCTCTTCAATGAAGGCTGATTTTAAGTGAGCCACCGACGCAGTCATGGCTCTAACTGTTATGATCGTGGTCAGAACCCCTCTCAAACTTACCTTTTGCCTGGGGGTCAGCTTTTTAGCTGGCTTCTGTTCTGTTTTTCTGTCCTGTTTGAGCTAGCTCTCTCTCTCTCTCTGTGCCGGCTGCTGCCAGCATGGGGCTAATTGTCTCACTTCACTGCAGCTGTGGGTATGGTCTGAGTTGCTCTTTCTCTCCCTGGGTTTACTGGCTTCAAGTGCTTCACGGTGTTGCATTGGTGTGGGTTGGGCCTCTATGGGTTTCAGTGTGCTCTCTGGGTCAGTGTTCTGTTGCCTGGGTCTAGGGAGTGTGACATCATCAGGGAGGGCCTTGATAAGGAAGTGGTGTTCTTTCCTTCAGGGCCTTCGCAACGTTTGCTTCCGGCTACTTGCTTTAGGTCCAGGTTGGTTTAGTGCAGTGTGCACTTGTGTCTTGTGTGTTTGACTTCCCTGTTTTTCCCTTTTGTTACAGTGAATAGCACTGCTGTTGGTGCAGTGCTGGAGTTTGGTGCTGGGAGCACCCTTGTTAGTAAGTGCTTAGGAAGCACCTTTTGCTGTTTGGGTATTTGGCTTTCCTGCCTGTTTCCTTGGTCTTCCCCGCTTTTCCTCGTGACCTGTGTTTAGCTGCTGTAGCTTGGTGCTTAGGAAGCACCGGGGTGAGAACCCGTGTTTAGCTGCTGCAGCTTGGTGCTTAGGAAGCACCAGTGTTAGATCTGGCATTTGTCTTCCCTTCCTTTTCCTTGTGGCTTCCCTGCACTTCTGTTAGTGTAGGGCGTAGGGGCACCCCTGTTAGTTTCTGTTAGGAGCACTGTTGTTAGTGGAGGGCTTAGGAGTTTTTCTGTTGGTGCTGGGCTTAGGAACACTTTTGGTCACTTTAGGAGTTAGGTGCACTTCAATTACAGCTTGTTCTAGTCCTGGTCCCTATGTCGTCCAGTAAGTCCTGCCGGCTACTCGAACCCAGGAGCTCAACTCCTGGGGGGCTTAGTAGCTAAGTGCAGGTGAAGCTGTGTGGACCAGTCCGGTGTGCTCCAGTCCAGTGTTCCAGTCTTGTGTCCTCCAGTCTGGGGGATTTCAGTCCAGTGTTCCAGTCCTGTGTCCTCCAGTCCGGGGGATTCCCGTCCAGTGTTCCGGTCCGGGGTTCCAGTCCTGTGTCCTCCAGTCCGGGGAATTCCAGTCCAGTGTTCCGGTTCGCTGGGCGGTGCCTGCAGTCCCTGCCGGTGTCGGTGTGCTTGACCGGCATTGGTTGATGGGTTTTGCCTGCTGCTGTCGCTCCTCGTCAGTAGGAATCGAACCCAGTTCCCCAGGATCAGAGTCCGCTGCACTAACCACTAGGCTACTCCTCCACTAATGAAGAGATTTGACCTTGTTTAAGTCCTTTTTACCCAGTAAGTGTTTCAGTTGAGTGGAGGCGTGGATGTTGAGGCTTTTTCCCTTTCATAATTTTTTGTACTTTACAGGGGTAAATATAGTGTTTAAATAGTATGTTGCACATTGCATGGAAGAGTATATGCTAAGAAATCTGATCACATTTCCCCTCTATTTCACAAATACCATTGGCATCCCATTACACAGAGAAATTATCAAAAAACTTTTAACCCTCACCTTTAAAGCCTTTTGGACAGGTTTACCGCAATACCTATCAAATCTTACCATTCCATATTCACCTATGTGTTTACTTCAATCCCTAAATAACTATCGTTTCATTTTTACCAACTAAACAAGCTATTCTTGAATCTACTAAGCACCATGCATTTTACTTTGCTGCTCCTTTTTATTGGAATTCCCTCCCTTGCGAAATCTGAGCCAAATTCTCATTCAAAAAATTTGAACCAGCAATAAAAACTTGGCTGTTTAGTCAGGCTTTTAATGCACCATAAGGTGTTTTGCTGCTGCAGGATCAGTTTTCTTTTTGTTGTTTTATTATTTCCCTGCTTCCCCCCATCTAATATTGCCTATTTCTATACCCTAACTTTTGAGAATGAATGCGGATGCATTCCTGTCATATTATCGGAGGTTTGCTTTTGTTTTTTTCTCATTTTTGATTTTTTATTGTACACTGCCTAGATCTACCTGTTGGCTTAAAGCAGTATATCAAGTTTGACCAAATAAATAAAAGCTTTTCCTGCATGTTGTGTTTATAGCAACCCACTGATACAAGGTAAGCTCTGTTTCATCATGGCTTTATTATGTTCTTTATGATTTTTGCAGTTTGTAAACAGTTTTTAAACTGTGCAGCACGTAATCTTCCATGGGTTGTTTACAACGTGCAGTCATTGGTTATAACTCCCTTGATCTGTAATTCATGCTACATATAGAAAGGTATGCTTTGGCTGTATTAGCCTGTAAGCATATCATGCATCACATTTGGGGTTAATTTCACATAATTATATCTTTTTGCACATATATTTCCTGCACATGTGCAACTCCTTCTCTTTATAATCAATGGATATATACTTTTTAACTTATTGGATACATATCTTTTGTTTTGTATTGCACTAACTTGACACCACTGAGAAGCTAGGGTCCATTGAGCAGATCTCATGTGTAGTCGTGCCATGGGCATAACATGAACTGAAGAGGCCTTATGCCCCAAGAGTCTCAACATCTGCCGAGCTGTGACTTGCTGAGATGCTCGAACCATGGACACCAGGGACAGAAGGTTGTCTGTCCGGGTCTTGGGGAGATAGGCTCGAACTGTTCTCGTGTTGAGCAATGCTCCAATGAATTCCAATTTCTGCACCGGATTGAGATAGGACTTGGGGTAATTTATTACGAACCCTAATAGTTCCAGCACCTGAATAGTTCTCCGCATGGACTCCTGAGCACCGTCCTCTGAGGTGCTCTTCACCAGCTAATCATCGAGATAAGGGAACACATGCACTCCCAAGCCTGCATAGCAACGCCACAACCACTGCTAGGCATGTTGTGAATACTCTGGGTGCTGACGCCAGGCCAAAGGGCAGTACATGGTAATGAAAGTGCTGCATTCCCAGCTGAAATCGAAGATACTTCCTGTGCGCTGGAAGTATCGGGATATGAGTGTAAGCGTCCTTTAAGTCCAGAGAGCATAACCAATCGTTTTCCTGAATCATGGGGTGACCAGGGAAACCATCCTGAACTTTTCTCGGACTAGGAATTTGTTCAGGGCCCTTAGGTCTAGGATGGGACGCATCCCCCCTGTTTTCTTCTGCACAAGTACTTGGAATAGAATCTCAGTCCTTCTTCCCCTGGTGGAATGGGTTCGACCGCTTGGGCCTTCAGAAGGGCAGAGATTTCCTTTGCCAGTACCTGCCTGTGCTGGGAGCTGAACAAATGAACTCCTGGTGAGCAATTTGGAGGTTTGGATTCCAGATTGAGGGTGTATCCTAACCGGACTATTTGAAGAACCCACCGGTCGGAGGTTATGAGAGGCCACCTTTGGTGAAAAAACATTAACCTACCCCCGACTGGCAAGTCATCCAGCACGGACACTTTTAGTTTGGCTATGCTTTTCTGGAGCCAGTCAAAAGCCCTTCCCTTGCTTTTGCTGAGGAGCAGTAGGGGCCTTGGGCACACACTGTTGACGAGAATGAGCGCCTGAGTAGGCTGGTAAGATGCCAGAGTGGACCTAAACCTGGAATAGGAATAGGGGGCACTCCGTGATCCACCAAAATACCTCCTAGTTGAGGAGGTGGTAGCAGAAGACGCCAGGCGGGAGACAGAAGCAATAGCATGTGCTTCTTGATCTGGTCAGCCAGATCTTCTACCTTCTCTCCAAAAAGATTATCCCCCTGGAAAGGAACATCCGCTATTCACTGCTGGACCGCATGATCCAGGTCAGAAACAAGCAGCCATGAAAGTTTGCGAATGACTACATCTTGAGAAGAGATCCTGGATGCAACATCAAAAGTGTCGCATGCGCCCCTGGACAGAAATTTAAGACACGCCTTCTGCTGCCTAACCAGCTGGCGAAAAGGTTTGGCCTGCTCCAGAGGGAGGGATCAAGCAAACTAGACAGTTGCTGCACAGAGTTCCGCAAGTGGATGCAAATGAAGAGCTGGTATGATTGGATACGGGCAGCAAGCATAGCAGCCGGATACATTTTCCTCCCAAAAGAGTCCAAGTCCTAGCTTCTCTGCCTGGGGGCGCCGAAGCATAGCCCCTAGAACTCTTGGCTCTCTTGAGAGCGGAGTCCACCACCATGGAGTTGTGGGGTACCTGAGACCTCATCAACCCAGGCTCCCCGTGGATGCAGTACTAAGAACAGTTTTCTTTGGGAGAATGGGGACAGAAAGAGGGGATGACCAGTTCCACATAAGGACTTCCCTGAGTACCTTATGCAGAGGAGCTGTCACTGCCTCTCTAGGTGGAGAGAGGTGTAGTCCAGGACCTCAAGCATCTCAGCCCTGGGCTCATCCTCCACGTCTACGGGGAATGGAATGGCCTGAGTCATTTCCCGCACAAAAGATGACAAGGAGAGGCTCTCAGGAGGAGACAGTTTCCTTTCAGGTGGAGGGGAAGGTTCAGAGGGAATCCCAAAGGACTCATCTGAGGAAAAGTACCTGGGATCTTCCTCTGACTCCCACGAGTGCTCCTCCGCGGTGTTGGAAAGCACTTCCCTCAGTGATTTCCGAGACTGAACTCGCCTCAACGTCGAAGACCCATTGTCTTGATGGCGATGTCGAGGGGCCGACTCCCGCTCAGACTGCGGCGAAGCTCCCTCCAGCGATGTTGATGCCGATACCGGAGTCGCAAGCAGCACCGAGCTCAGGGACCTCACTGCGGGTGGAGGGCTAGACACAGTTGCAGCAGACGGTGCGGTAGGCGCAAGCACCCCCCCGACATTGATGCAGCAGTCCCTCCAGAAGCAAGGTCTGAATGTGCTCGCCGAGAGCCGCCATCGAAAGAGCCTGTGGGGCCAGTGGAGCAGTCAGTGGCAGAGTCACCTAGGGTTTGGGAGCAGGAATCGGGCTGCTGAGAGACAGGTGCGTCAGCACCTCCTGTATGGAGGGGGAGCAGTCCTCCCGGCATCGACGCTTCTTAGGTGCCGATTCCCTCGGCACCCCAGAGCTCCCGGCACCATGTGTCGAGAGAGAATAGTGTCAGTGCTTCTTAGCCTTCATTCGATGCACCTCACCGAAGCTCCTCGGTGCAGACGAGGACAACGTCAAATCCCCACGTTGCCTTGGGGTCTAGTCCAATGTTGGATGGTCCCGAGGGGCCTGCATAGTAGGAGACTTCGAGGCAGGTGGAGACCCACTTGATGCCTTGCTACTCCCAGTGTATCGTGGCCTCTCAGCAGCCATGCCTATCTACATTCCCGACATCGATGCGTCCCTCAATGTCGATGCTACCAACCTCGGTACCGATGTAGATGCAGACGTTGAGGGACCGGACAGAATCCCAAAAAAGTTTTTCTCTCTGGGCTTCTTGAGCCAGTTGAGTCCTTTTCTTCATACGAAGACAAAGGACCCAACGAGCCGGGCTATGGTCGGGCCCAAGGCACTGGATACACCACGAATGAGTATCTGTGCCTGATAAGGTCCGGTTGCACCGAGTACAGCATTTGAAGCTGCTGTGAGTCTTTGATGACATGGAAGGGAAGGCAGCACCGGTGAAATCAAAAGTCACGATTGTACCAAGAAAAAGGGCACAAAATAGGAGAAGATCCGGCCAAGCAGCCTAAAAACGGCCACAATGGAAAATAAAGGAAACTTGATGCGGGGAAAATAAACTAAAGAAAAAGTAAGGGAATCATTTTTTTTAACAAAATTAAAATAAACTAAGAGAAAACGAGGAAAAAAAACTCGCAAGGCACTGAAGACGGTCAAGGCTCTTTCCTGGGACACAGAGGAGCAATAGAAAATCACTGCTGCTCCTCGTGCGGAAGAAAAAGAACTGAGTGTGGCCGTGTGGTGTGCACTCGGTGCATGCGCAGACTGACACATGACTCATTAGAAGGCTCCAGCAAACATTTTTGCTATTTGGAATGCACTTCCCGGGCCGCCGACCCAACTGTCAGATTAATACAGCCTGCTTGTCCTTGGAGAAACAAGCAATTCACATCCACCTATTTCATTCCACTCAATTTATAACCCTCTAGCATATCTCCCCTCAGCCATCTCTTCTCCAAGCTGAAGAGCCCTAGTCGCTTTAGCCTTTCCTCATAGGGAAGTCGTCTCATTATAATTTTCGTCACCCTTCCCTGTACCTTTCCTAATTCCACTATATCTTTTTTGAGATGTGATGACCAGAATTACACAAGATTCGATGTGTGGTCGCACCATGGAGCAATATAAAGGCATTTTTGTTTTCCATTCCTTTCCTAATAATACCTAACATTCTATTTGCTTTCTTAGCCACCACTGCACACTGAGAAGAGGGTTTCAAAGTATCATCAACAATGACACCTAGATCCTTTTCCTGGTCGGTGACTCCTAGGGCCCTGTTTACTAAGGTGCATTAGTATTTTTAGTGCGAATACACTTAGCGCGTGCTAACCATGTAGACACCTATAGGGATATTGTAGGCACGTATGTGGTTAATGCGCGTACATAGTTAACGAGTTTTTAAAATGTTAACGTGTCTATAACGCTGCTTAGTAAACAGGACCCCTAGTGTGTAACCCTGCATCACATAGCTACAGATTGGGTTCCTCTTTCCCACATGTATCACTTTGCACTTGCTCATATTAAATGTCATCTGCCATTTGGATGCCCAGTCTCGTAAGGCCCTCTTATGATTTTACAACTTTAAATAACTTTCACCTATCTTTAGTAAGGTGCACTATGGGCACATTAGCATTTTTAACGTGCATAAATGGTTTATGCACCCATAGAAACGTATAGGTGCATTAGCGTTTAACGCACCTTAAATTTAAAGGTGCATTAGAAACGCTAAGGCACCTTAGTAACATCCCCTTAGTGTCATCAGCAATTACCTCACTAGTTATTCCCATCTCTAGATCATTTATAAATATGTTAAAAAGCAGTGGTCCCAGCACAGACCCCTGCGGAAATCCACTATCTACCCTTCTCCATTGAGAATGCTGACCATTTAATCCTACTCTCTGTTTTCTAGCTTTCAAACCAGTTTTTAATCCACAATAGGACATTACCTCCTATCCCATGACTCTCTAATTTCCTCAGGAGTCTGTCATGAAGTATGCTTTTTGAAAATCCAGATACACAATATCAACCGGATTGCCTTTATCCACGTTTGTTCACCCCTTCAAAGAAATGTAGTAGATTCCATGATGTGTTTTGTGTCCTGAAGAATTTTTTTGTCTATTCTATTTAATGCCGTCCTTAACATACACTACCCCTTCACCAATTTGATCCACTCTATCACTGCAATATAATTTGTACCTTGTATGACAGTATCTCACTGGTTATCCTCTTTCCACCAGGTCTCAGAGATGCCTATTATATCTATTTTTTTTTCATTTAGTGCAATATATTCTAACTCTCCTATCTTATTTCTTAGGCTTCTGGCATTTGCATATAGACATTTCAAACTATGGGCCCCGTTTACTAAGCCACATTATAGGCACATTAGTGTTTTTAATGTGCATTAACCGTGTATGTGCCTACAATATCCCTATATTATTATTTATTGCATTTGTATCCCACATTTTCCCACCTATTTGCGGGTTCAGTGTGGCTTACAATACATTATATTGATGGAAGTACAATTTGTTACAACTCGATTATGGTTACATTGTGAGGAGTAAAGTGAAAACAAAGTCTACGTATCGCAAGGGGAATAGAACAATGGAACAGAACAATGGAATAGTGGAAGAACAACGGATACTGATAGGATTACAGAACAATAGCTAGAGAACGTTTGGTTATAACATTTTTACCTGTAGATTAAGGTTTGAGTGTGTTAGAATTTCGGGGGATGAGAGTATAAATGAGTATGTATTGATGCAGTATTAACAGTATGCGTGGGCTTCATGTGTTTTAATCCTTTCGATAGATTTTTCCGAAGAGATAAGTCTTCAATGATTTGCGGAAGTCGGTCAGCTCGTAAGTCGTCCTCAGGTTACGTGGTAGTTTATTCCAGAATTGCATGCTCATATAAGAGAAGGTTGATGCATGTAGCACTTTGTATTTTATGCCTTTGCAATTTGGGAAGTGGAGGTTAAGGAAAGTTCGGGATGATCTTTTAGCGTTTCTGGGTGGTAAGTCTATTAAGTCAGACATGTAGGCTGGGGCTTCACCGTGAATAATTTTGTGAACTAGTGTGCATACTTTAAAAGTGATTTGTTCCTTGAGTGGGAGCCAGTGTAGCTTCTCTCGTAAGGGTTTCGCACTTTCGTATTTTGGTTTCCCGAAGATGAGTCTGGCAGCTGTGTTCTGGGCTGTTTGAAGTTTCCTCAGTATTTGCTCTTTACAACCTGCGTACAGTGAGTTGCAGTAATCCAGATGGCTGAGTACGAGTGATTGCACTAGGCTGCGGAAGACAGATCTTGGGAAGAATGGTCTTATTCTTTTCAGTTTCCACATGCTGTAGAACATCTTTTTGGTTGTGTTGTTTGCGTGAGTTTCGAGTGTTAGGTGGCGGTCAACAGTAACTCCAAGGATTTTTAGAGTATCTGAAATAGGAAGATTTAGTTTTGGTGTGTTTATAGCGGTGAATTCATTCGTGTTGTATTGGGAGGTGAGTATCAGGCATTGAGTTTTTTCTGCATTCAGTTTCAATCGAAATGCATCTGCCCAGGTGTTCATGATGTGTAAGCGTTGGTTGATTTCGTTGAAGATTTCTTTAATGTCTTGTTTGAAAGGGATATATATAGTTACATCGTCGGCGTATATATATGGGTTGAGGTTATGGCTTGATAAAAGTTTTGCCAAGGGAATCATCATTAGGTTGAAAATGGTTGGTGATAGGGGTGATCCTTGCGGTACACCACATTCTGGTATCCATGCTGCAGACGCAATTGAATTTGATGTAACCTGGTAGGAACGCAGAGTTAGGAACCCCTTGAACCAGTTTAAGACATTGCCTCCGATGCCAAAGTATTCAAGTATATGTAGTAGGATTCCGTGGTCAACCATATCAAAGGCACTTGACATGTCAAATTGTAGGAGGAGTATATTGTTGCCGGTTGCAATCATTTGTTTAAATTTAGTCATTAATGTAATTAGTACTGTTTCGGTGCTGTGATTCGATCGGAATCCTGATTGGGCATCATGCAGTATTGAGAACTTGTCTAGGTAGTTTGTAAGTTGTTTTGTTACCATCCCTTCGGTTATTTTGGTTATTAGTGGTATGGATGCTACTGGTCTGTAATCAGTTATTTCACTTGCATTTTTCTTTGCGTCTTTGGGTATTGGGTTAAGTAAAATTTTTCCTTTTTCTTTTGGGAAAAGTCCGTTTTGTAGCATGGAGTTTACATGGTTCGTTAGGTCTGTTATGAATTGTTGAGGGGCTGATTTCATGAGGTTGTTTGGGCATATGTCTAGTTTGCAGTAGGATTTGGCGAATCTTTTGAGTGTTTCAGAGATGTGGTCTTCTGATAGTAGTTCGAATTCGGTCCAGGTTCTGTCTGCTGGGTATATTCCGTCTGCTGGGTCTAGACAGTCGAAGAGTGTGGCATATTCAGTAGGGCTGGTGGGTATTTTAAGTCGTAGTTGTATAATTTTCTCTTTGAAGTATTCCGCGAGGTCGTCAACACTTGGTATGTCTTTGCTGTTGTTTGTAACTGGTGTGGTGTCTAGCAATTTGTTCACAAGGTAGAAGAGTTTGTGTGTGTCTTTGTAGTTTGGTCCAATTATCGTTTTGTAGTGTAGTCTTTTAGTCTGTTTTATAGTGTATTTGTATTTCCTCCGAAGTAGTTTCCAGGCATTTAGTGTTTGTTCATCCTTCTTTTTGTTCCATGCGCGTTCTAGTTTCCTGACTTGTGTTTTGAGTTCTTTCAGTTCTTCGGTAAACCATGGATTCGATTTTTTCCTTTGTGATGTTCTGGTTTGGATAGGGGTGATTTTGTCTAATGTTATTTTACATATATCGTCCCATTCTTGGAGGAATTGGATGGTGTCTGCATTTGTTGACCATTCATTTTGGTATATCTGCTGCCAGAATGTTGTGGGGTCAATTTTTCCTCTCGTGGTGTATGTTGTTCGCTCATGTTTGTTGACTGCGCTTCTGTGCGTTTTTCGCCAGTGAAGGGAGACATGTGCTTTATGGTGGTCTGACCATAGTGTGAGTATGATGGTTGGGTCTGGGTCAAATTTGTGTGTAATGATGTCTAGTGTTTGTCCTCTTTTTGTGTGTTGGTTGAGTGTTAGGTGCGTGTAGATCCCAAAGTTTTAAGAATTCTTTGCATTCTCGTGTGCTTGTTAAGGTGTCGTCTTCAAGGTGAAGGTTAATATCCCCTATTATGAGGATGTTTGAGGCCGAGACACATGTGTTTGAGATGAAGTCCATAAGTTGTGTTTGGGCGTCTTGCCACTTTCCTGGTGGCCTGTAGAATAGAATAGCATTAAGGTGTCCTAATAGGTTTGGGTGATTAATTCTTATCGAAGCAATTTCAAGTTGTGTTAAGGTGGATTCATCAGTGGTTGTGATGGTGAACTCGGATTTGTAGATGATGGCTATTCCGCCTCCTCTTTTTCCATGTCTTGTCCAGTGGGTGATTTTGTATTCTGGTGGGCATATCTCTAAGATGGCGGGGTCTGTAGGGCTGTGGAACCAGGTTTCTGTGATGAACAGGAGGTCTAATTTATCTGTGGTAATCCAGTCTAGTATATCTACTGAATTGCTTACTGCTGATCTAGCATTGATGTATCCTATTTGGATTGGGTGATAAGGTTCTGTGTGTGTGTGTGTGTGGGGGGGGGGGGGTTGATGTATTTATTTGTATTAGTTGTCTATTTCCTCGTTGGTTGAGTTTGTTGTTGTTGGTTTTTTTCTCTTTTTGTTGGTTGTTTTCGTATATGGAGTTTTTTCCTTTTGGTTGGTTATTGTGTCTTTGGTCTGGTAGGTTATTGATAGGTTGTACACCGAGTTGGTGTGTTGTGGTTGGGAACCTACACTGTTAGAGCATGTGCTAATTGTAGGCGTGTTAAAAAAATCTAATGCACCTTAGTAAACAGGGCCCTATGTTTGTTGTTCCTATTTACAAATTATTCAGCAGTTGATAGTGATAATTTGCAATTTTGAAAATCTGTCTGCTTTTTGTTTAAAGACATCTGGTCTACTGTGGTCTCTATTGCAACCTTGTTATCGGGATGCCCTATTGGTGATATCTTTGAAAGATACCTTATTCCGAACCATGCATTTTTGAGTGACTACGGGATTATTACTTTGCATTGGCATACATAATTTTTCATCACACATTTGTAAATAAACGTTTTGTCCTCATCCTGGAACAACATTTTTGTGGTCATTTCCACTCCTCTTTTTGCTTTTGATCATATTTTATATTTCAATGGGTCCTCAGCACCTAGAGAAGTATCTTCTTTTTGTTTTTGCTTTTTTAAAATGTCATCATCACTTCCCCCCCAAGAAAGCCAACTGCAAAATGAGTAAACTAGTTCAAGTGAGGTCACAAGAAATCTAGGGCCCTGTTTACTAAGCCACGCTGTAGGTGCACAAACATTTTAGCGTGCGCTAAAAATTAGCACGCGCTAACACTATGAGACACCCAAAGGAATTTAATGGATGTCTCTATTGTTAGTGTGCACTAAAAAGTTAGCGTGCCTACAGCGCGGCTTAGTAAGCAGGGCCCCCAGTTTGGGTCTCTCTTCCAGCACCACTCAAACAATGTAAAAATGATGTACTCAAGTCCTGAAAATGATGAAGCAGGGAAGGTCAAAAAGATTTCAGCTGCAGATGTAACTACTGCTAGTACATAAACAAAAGTGAAGATTTCAGCCTTCAGAAACATTTCTTCCAGTCACCAGGAAGTAAAACGAAGTGAATTACCAAAGCAATCATCACAGGCGAGATCTCAACTATATAAAATAAAACACAAAGATTTGCATATAATGGATCTCATTTCAATACGCTAATATCCCCTTCCTTCCCCTGCCCCCAGAAAATCTCAAGCTCCACCAAACCCTAGGGAACAACACCCCCCCCCCACCATATGTCTGAATGCTTGCAAATCACAGCAACAGAGTCAGCTAGGAGATATATTTTTGTACTATGAAAGCCCAATACTTCATTTTTTTCAGTTATTGTATTTTTTTAACAAGAACAGTACTGCACATTTATTTTGTATTTATTTCTTACTCAAAACTACAACCAAACTCATACCAATTTACAAACATAAAATATCTTGAATCTAAAAATAATTTTTTCATAAGTAAGTGACTTTCGGGCATATTTTCAAAGCACTTAGCCTTCCAAAGTTCCATAGGATTCTATGGAACTTTGGAAGGCTAAGTGCTTTGAAAATATGCCTCATGTATAGATTTAGGTTACATTAAACATTTATCTTACCACAAAAAAGCACTCTCAACCTCCCCCCCCCCATCTACAATCAGCCATAAAACTAATCTCTTATATTTCATTTCTTCCCATAGCTAATGCTTCACCTTAATAAGGAACCCTTTTACCAAAGCTTAGCGCTCGCTAAATATTAAGAAGCCCATTTTATACCTATAGTCTTCTTAATATTTAGCACGTGCTAAGCTTTAGTAAAAGGACCTCTAAGTAATTTAATTCATCATGCCTCAACTGCCCTTTGACAAGGTCTTCAGAAGTGAAATACTTGTTGAAAATACCAGCTCTTTACTGATTTATAATACGATTAATTTTCTTGAAATCTTATCTCCCAGGTTTCACAAATTTGGTGCCATATATGAGAAAACCCATTCCCAAGTTGTCTGCAGCTGGGCCATCTGCTTCATGGAAAGAATAGGTAAATTAGGCTCCAATATAGAGCCATAGGTAAATAGTACTTCAGCTAAACGTTGACACTCTTTCTCATATAGATTTAAAACCATGCTTGAAGTACTTTTATTTAAATGGGTGGGATATTTAATTGCAAGTATATTTTTTAAAATTTGCAGTGTGCTTTAAGTACTAGCTAGTGTGTTTTACAAGAATAAGCAAATATATTATCTCTACAAACTAAAACACCCCAAAATCCTGGCCATGGTGTTTTGCACTAACTAAAGCCTTCGACAGAACCTCACGCACTCTCCCCTAGCACTTCCTTGGAACAATCAGAGGTTGATGGCACCTTACAGACTAATGGATTTTAGAGGCATGAGCATACATATGGCTCTTACCCTTGAAATTAATGCAATCAGTATGCACAGTACTGTCAAATAATAAGTAGAATCTGGATATTTTCTCTAATCTCTAAACAAATTACCTGATGTTTGAAAGTTTTAAAAAAAATGTGCTGCTGTGCCAAGCATGGAGTAGGGCACCAGCTGCAGTTCCTGCTAGCCCCAGACTAAAAACAAAAATAAACTTCAAGCAAATGTAGCCATCATTGTATTATTTTATAATTTAACACAATTGTGAAAAAAATCCCGGGTGCCTTATTTATTTATTTATTTATTCATGTAATCAAAATTTACAAGAAACTTCTTGTTTAGGAAAGTGTCAATCAAATAAAGATCTTTTACACAGGAAAATAAAGAGAAGAAAGAGCAATTAAATCATTACACTTTCAAAATTCTAAGACACTCAAGTCCATAAATGGAGATCCAAGATTTTAGGAAATCTAAGGGAGAAATATAACAAAGGAAAAAATAAAGGAAATTAATCTCTGCACCTTCTAATGTTGCCTCTCCAATTTAACTGAGGCTAAAAGCGATGATACATGAGCAGGTTCAGTAAACATATACTTCTTGCCCCCCAGCCTTATTATGCACTTGCAGGGGTATCTAAGAAAAAAGGTACCCCCCAAGTGCAAAACTTCGGGCTTGAGGAGCAAAAATTGTTTCCTCCGTCGTCTTGTCTCTTTCGAGACATCAGGAAATAGCATAATTTTAAATCCCATAAAAGGTTTCTCCTCACGGGTGCTTTAAATCCCATAAAAGGTTTCTCCTCCCGGGTGCCTTTTTATAGGCAACTAAAAATGTACCCCGGTGCCTACCCAGAAAATGACAAGTTATTTCATGATTCTGTGAAACTACATCAAGTCAGATCTATTGCTGCAGCTTGGCAAAGTTCTAGCAAGGCCATAGTGTGGTAGTTGGAGCATGGGAGAGGAAGATAATGGGCAATGGTTCTCAATCCAGTCAGCCAATCTATTTGTCAGGATATCAACAATGAATATTGTGGGTCCTGTTTACTAAGCCGCACTGTAGGCAAGCTAACTTTTTAGCATGTGCTAAAAATTAGCATGCACTAATGCTAGAGACACCCAAATATTCCTATGGGTGTCTCTAGCGTTAGCATGCCTACAGCTTGGCTTAGTAAAAAGGGCCCTATGTGATCTGTATAAAGTGGAGGCTGTGTATATATCTTTCATATGTACAGTAACTGTACATATGCTGAAAACCACACTGGCTGTGCGTGTGTCCTGAGGAATGAGTAGAGATGCACTGGGTAAGGTTAATGAAAAATAAAGAGAAAGAAAGAGGCTGGGAGAAAAAAAAGCAAATTGGAAAGTTCACACTTACACTGTAACACAATGGCATCGTTTCCATTTCCACTGTTCACTGACTCTGTAGGGAGATGTATGTCAGGGTGTATTTGGGGGGGGGGGAGGGGTAAGTGATGTTTGTGTATTGTTGGGGATGTGGGAGGTACGTGTACGTCATGGAAGGTGTAAGAAAGGAGTGTAAGTGAGTATGTTGGGGAACACACTTTCCATATCCTCTTCCCTCTACCTTTTTTCATAGTGCTACTTGCTGAATACATACCAACATACCCACTTACACACCCTCCTTAAAACTTTCATGACATGCACACATACCTTCCACATCTTCAACAACACACACATACACGCATACCACTTACACCCCCCCTCCTCCACAACTGAATGCTGGGGCGCATCTCCACTGTAGGCTCTGTCGAATGACATCATCCATATGTGAGAATGCGTGTCCTGTTTCACTTTCTTTCAAAATGATGTCCCAATTATATGTTTATATTTATTTATATCCCACCTTTATCCAAGGCATGTAACATCACAACATACATAAAAACAAAAAAAAAATACAATACAAACTACTTATCAATACTATAATATCAGTCCCATACAAATACAGCAGCAAAGGACACAAGAAAGCATTATTAATCAACAAGATGGTCCAGCAGACAGCACTTCAACGTCTGCTTAAACAATACAGTATTCTGTTGTGATTTCAAAGAAAAAGGGAATTTATTCCATGCCTGAGGTCCAGCCACAGAAAAAGTACCAGTTCTAGTGAGTTGTAATCACAGATGCCTCAGGTCTGAAACTACAAGTAAACCAGCATCAGCTGAACACAACGCCTTTGATGGTACAGAGTGCTGGAAAGCAGTACGTAAATAGCAGGTTGAGTCATGATATAAACCCTGATGGACCAGTAGCAATCATCTGAACTTACATAGAGGGGCATAATTGAACGAAAACGTCTATCTCCATGGGCGTTTATCTCCGAGAACGGGTCCGTGAAGGGGCGGACCGAACCGTATTTTCGAAAAAAATAGACGTCCATGTTTTATTCGACAATTTGTGAGCTGGGCGTTTTTGTTTTTCAGTGATAATGGAAAATGAAAGCGCCCAGCTCAAAAACGAATAAATGCAAGGCATTTGTTCGTGGGAGGGGCCAGGAGTCGTAGTGCACTGGTCCCCCTCACATACCAGGACACCAACCGGGCACCCTAGGGGGCACTTTTACAAAAACAAAAAAAAAGGTAAAAGAGCTCCCAGGTGCATAGCACCCTTCCCTTGTGTGTTGAGCCCCCCAAACCCCCTCAAAACCCACTGCCCACAAGTCTACACCATTACTATAGCCCTAAGGGGTGAAGGGGGGCACCTACATGTGGGTACAGTGGGTTTGGGGGGGTTGGACGACTAAGCATTAAGCAGCACAATTGTAACAGGTGGGGGGGGATGGGCCTGGGTCCACCTGCCTGAAGTCCACTGCACCCCCTAACAACTGCTCCAGGGACCTGCATACTGCTGCCAGGGAGGTGGGCATGACATTTGAGGGTGAAAATAAAAAGTTGTGAAACATAATTTTTTGTGGTGGGAGGGGGTTAGTGACCACTGGGGGAGTCAGGGAAGGTCATCCCCGATTCCCTCTGGTGGTATTCTGGTCATTTAGGGCACTTTTTGGGGCCTTATTCGTGAAACAACAGGGTCCAGGAAAAGTGCCCTAAATTCTAGCTACAAACGCATACTTTTTTTCCATTATCGGCGAAAGGCGCCCATCTCTGTTCGGGTGATAACCACGCCCCAGTCCCGCCTTCACCACGCTTCCGACACGCCCCCGTCAACTTTGTACGCTTCCGCGATGGAGTGCAGTTGAAAACGTCCAAGTTCGGCTTTCGATTATACCACATTATTCGTTTTTGGGAGATAAACGCCTATCTCCCGATTTAGGTCGCAATATAGGCGTTTTTGTCTTTCGATTATAAGCTGGATAGTAACATAGTAGATGACGGCAAAAAAAGACCTGCACGGTCCATCCAGTCTGCCCAACAAGATAACTCATATTTGCTACTTTTTGTGTATACCCTACTTTGATTTGTACCTGTGCTTTTCAGGGCACAGACCGTATAAGTCTGCCCAGCACTATCCCCGCCTCCCAACCACCAGCCCTGCCTCCCAACCACTGGCTCTGGCACAGACCGTACAAGTCTGCCCAGCACTATCCCCGCCTCCCAACCACCAGTCCCGCCTCCCGATCTCGACTAAGCTCCTGAGGATCCATTCCTTCGGCACAGGATTCCTTTATGCTTATCCCACGCATGTTTGAATTCCATTACCGTTTTCATTTCCACCACCTCACGCAGGAGGGCATTCCAAGCATCCACTACTCTCTCCGTGAAAAAATACTTCTTGACATTTTTCTTGAGTCTGCCCCCCTTCAATCTCATTTCATGTCCTCTCGTTCTACCATCTTCCCATCTCCGGAAAAGGTTCGTTTGCGGATTAATACCTTTCAAATATTTGAATGTCTGTGTCATATCACCCGTTTCTCCTTTCCTCCAGAGTATACATGTTTAGTTCAGCAAGTCTCTCCTTATACATCTTGTAGCGCAAATCCCATACCATTCTCGTAGCTTTTCTTTGCACCGCTTCAATCATCTGAACTTGATCTGCTATGTCACAGATAGCCAGTGCAGTTGTCACAACACAGGTGATACATGATCTGACCGTGCAAGGCAGGCCACCGGTCAGGCAGCTGAGTTTTGGACCATCTGTAATGCCTGCAAACAAGAATTAGGCAGGCCTAGATACACAATACTGCAATGTTCCAAAACATTAAAGATCACAGCTTGCACAACGTTCTGAAAGTCAGTTCTTGGTAGTAAATATTTGAGATTACTCAACAGTCATAGTTGAAAATATGAATTCATAATTATTGCTTGAACTTGAGGCTTGAATATCATCGAATCATCCAAAAGTACACTCAAATTTTTCACAGTATCAGATATTGCAATAGAAACCTCAGCCATTTTAACATATTTTGCAATTCAACTTTGCTACAGTCTTTCAACCTTCTATTATTTTGCTGCTCTGCAAGCTTCTAAGTTGGCAGAGAACACATTCACTTGTTAGGATCAACATTTTTTTTGTTAACTTACCAAGTTATCTTTTTCAATCCTCTGCTGTTCTCTTTGTCTGTTGACAGCACTGTGATATAACCTAACAGGAGGGCATGTCAATTTCTTAGGAGTGATTTTGTTGCACCTCATCCCAGAATTTTGTCTCGACAGTTCTTTTAAGAGCCTTTGGTTTTCTCGATCAATTTGTCGTACTTCATCCTTTGTAAATGAATAATTCTTCTTTATTTTGGTGGTTGGAGTCTCAGTCACCAAGTTTCGCTGATCTTTCTTATCCAAGCGCATAAAGGCTATAAAAAGGTAATAAAATATTACAAGGTGTACTTGTAAAATACTGACAGTACACAGCTGCTAGAAGAAAACTAAATGTGTTTACTATCTGTAAGTTGTTTTTTTAATCTTCTTGTATTTCAAAACTCAATACAAAGATTTAAACAATTTTTTTTTAATAAGGAAAACTAAATAGTGCAATTTCATCAAAGACTCGAAGGAATTTTGTTCACAACTTCCCTCATTTACTACCACATCCAAAGACTCTAGGCCAAGCTAGATTTCCATTGTCAACAGGGTGTAGTAATCATTGTGGGCTACCGTTAAAACTTGCTATTTTACCACTAACTCGTACTATTTTAGCACAGGTTACATTTTATACAATAAAACCTAGCTACTAATTAACATATAAAATAACACGTCTTAACAGTAATCCATATTGATAACTTCCTCCTCTCTAAGAGATGGAAAGTCTCAAACCTGAACACACAGTTTTGCCCACGTACTGATGTAATTTGCAATTGCACTAAAACACATCTGTCTTTGGTATTATCAATTTTGCTACTTCTTCCTTAGAAATGAAGATCAACAAATGAGCAAAGTTACTCATCTGTAGCAGGTGTTCTCCGAGGACAATAGGTCATATGTTCTCACACCTGGGTGACATCATCCAACAGAGCCCGCAGTAGAGATGCTCTCCAGCCTTCCTTTTTCTAGAAGTATTTGGGACCATCCACAGCGCATGTGTGCACCTTCCTGCCTGCTGCCACTATACAGAACCAGGGCAGTCTAATATACTAGCTGACAGAATACAACTCCTAGAGGAAGATGGTGGGGGGACATTAAGAATATGTGTTCTGCTGTCCTTGGAGAACATCTGCTACAGGTGAGTAACTTTGTTTCTCCAAGGACAAGTAGGACATCACATTCTCACATCTGGGAATCCCTAGCTACCAAGCTGTCTGAAACAAAAAGGGGAAATGAGAACAGAATCATGTCGGGGGGGGGGGGGGGGGGGGGAGGAGGTGCTCAAGACAGTAATAAGACAAATCTCTATGGAGGCTAATTTCAGGTAAGGCTTTCGACGAAGCCATGGCTCCCATACATTATAAGCAGTGACAAATTGCTCCACACTCAACTCAGCCTGGGCACAAGTAAAGGAGACGCAATCTGCTAGCCATTTGGATAGTGTGAATTTGCCGATGACAGCCCTAACATATTGGCCTAAAAAAAAAAAGCTGGGTAGATTGTCTATAGGTTTTTTTTCCACTCCAGATAGAAGGCCAAGGCTTTCACTGGGATAGGCATGAGATTTTGTGAATAATGCTGGCAGAACAATTGACTGGTAACGAAGGAACTCCAACATCACCTTAAGAAATAACTTAGGATTCATGTGGATAACTATTTTGTTGTGATGAAATCTTGTGTAAGGTGGATCAGCTACTAGGGCCTGAAGCTCACTGACACTGCAGGCTGAAATGACCACCACCAAAAACAAAACCTTCCAGATCAAATACTTCGGATGAGAGGTGTCAAGTGGCTCAAAAGGAGGTTTCATCAGCTGAATGAGGACACTGTTGAGACCCCATGACACTGTAGGAGGCTTGATAGGAGCGCCAAGAAATAGCAAGCCCCTTCTAAATCTGTGATCCGGTTCTGGTCCAGGTACTTAATATGTGTATCCCTGGCTCTTGTGTCTCAGAGCCCAAGGTCTGTACGAGAGAATAAGACGAAAGACTACCAAATATACAAGTTGTGCTTATAAAATACTGACGGTACACAGCTGCTAGAAGAAAACTAAATGTGTTTACTATCTGTAAGTTGTTTGCTAAAGCTTTAGGGAGGTCAGTGTCACTGCTAAAAAGACTAGTAGCCTTGCTCGACTGACTTCTGAATTCCCTTCTAAATTCTGGCTTATTAGTAATAATCAAGCATGACTGCACATTCCTTTACACGATCACAAATTAGGTGATCAATATACTTCTTTCTTTCTCACACATTGCTTGTAACATTTACAGCACACTTTATCTTCTTTGGCTAGACTACTCACACATTATCTGCTGGACTCATGAGTGATATTGCAGAAGGACTGACTAGTAAGGTTTGTCTCTTTATGGATGATATCAAACTCTGTAATAGGGTGGACACCCTGGAGGATGTGGATGGTATGAAGAAGGATCTAGTGAAGCCTGAAAAATGGTCCGATAATTTTAATGCTAAGAAATGCAGGGTACAAGAATCCAAGGGAACGGTACAGTTTAGGAGGTGGAAATTGATGAGGTGAGACCCAGTTTAGGAACCTCAACATGTATACGCTAGAAGAGAGGCGAGGGAGAGGGCATACGATAGAGACATTTAAATACCTCAGAGGCATCAATATACAGGAGGTGAGCCTTTTTTCAATGAAGGAAAACTCTGGAATGAGGGGGCATTCGATGAAATTAAGAGGAAATAGACTTAGAAATGGCCTCCTAGTGGTGGTTATGGAGACAAGAACCATGTCAGAATTTAAGAATGGCTGGGACAGGCATGTGGGATCCTTTAGGAAAGGAAGAGTTAGTGGTTAATGAGGATGGACAGACTGGATGGGCCATTTGGTTCCTTAATCTGCCGTCATGGTTTCTAGATTACACACACATTATCTTCCCTTATGCCTGTGTAGTACATTTTAGTTCAGAAATTACAGATAACAGATATATTCACAGTTCGTTCCCTTCAGGGTCTCATCAAAGAAAAAAATCTAATAATTCTTCTTTATATGACTGACACAAACTCTCCATTTCTCTGTCCTCCTACTGGACCCCACTGACACAAATTCTCCCACTTTCCCTTGGGTCCCTTACTAGACCTCTTCAACAAATCGAACAACTAAAGGCTGAGCAGAGATGGGCTTAACCTTTCTAATGATGATGGTAAGCACAACTGCACTGAGCTGAACCCTTACAGAGTTGGTTTTAAGGGCTAGACCTCAGAAAGAAAGTATTCAAACAGTTTTTGTGAAGGACAGATCTATGGCCTTGCCCTCATATCAAATGGCATACGTCCTCCACTTGAAAATTATATGATCTCTTAGTGGAATCCGAGCATGGATGCAGGAAATAAAAACAGAATTAAAGGCGGCACACACCGAATGCGCCACGCTGGGTGCAGACCTCCATGGTGAGATTAACACTTTGGGAAACCACATAGCAGAAGCAGAAGACCACCTGGAGGAGCAGGTGGGAAACACTGAACACATTGACTTTACAAGTTAAGAGACACAATTGGAAGCCCAGCAGCTGTGGGATAAGCTGAAGGACCTCGAGAATCAGAGTCGCCAATATAACATGCAATTTTGTGGCCTACCTGATACACCACTCTACGCAGATTGTGAGGCAGTTATACAAATATAGTCTGCGCACTGCTTGCTGAGATACAACTCAACATGGAGCCTTCTGAGATACAAACAGAACGGGCACACTGATCACTGGGGTCCCCCAGAGCTAACCAACCTTGAGATCTGATTGCATGTTTTTCATACTTCAAATTGAAGGAAAAAATTATGCATGTGTCTCACATGACGCCCAACTTTAAATGGGGCACTTATCCCATAGAACAGTGATGGCGAACCTAAGGCACACAGAGCCCTCTCTGTTGGCACACGCGCCGTCGCCTCACCCACCGGAAGTTCGTTCCCTCCTCCCTTCGAGTTCCAGGCCCCCTCCCTCCGAATTTTAAAAGTCATCTATTTTACCTCGTCTTGGGTTAGGGTGGCAGCATGCAGGCTCGGCTCGGTGCTTAGTTCAGTTTTCCCTTCTCTCTCTCTCTCTCTCAGCTCTGGTCCCGCCCTTGCAGAAACAGGAAATGAGGGTGGGACCAGAGTGGAGTGAGAGAGAGAAGGGAAAACTGAACTAAGCATCGAGCCTGCATGCTTTTTACTGCTGCTGCTGCCTTAACCCCGACGAGGTAAGATAGATGACTTTTAAAATTTGGAGGGAGGGGACCCTGGAACTGGGAGGGAGGGAGGGAGGGAGGGAGGAGGGACCCTGGAACTGGGAGGGAGGGGGGATGCTGGAACTAGGAGGCAGGTGGAGGGGGGACAGGAAAGGGAGGGGGGATGAGGGGGAGGGGGAATGCACCACCTGTTAAATTGCCCTGTTGGCACTTTGCGATAAATAATTATGGGCACTCAGTCTCTGAAAGGTTTGCCATCACTGCAACAGAACTTTACCAAGACTTACTTACAGCTACATTGAGGCAGAGGGCAGAGCTTAAACTTCTCACACAACTTCTTCGCTCTCAGGACATCTGATATAAAAGGGGCCACCCGTTTGCACTATGATTCTATAAGGATGGCAAGCTCCACCAGGTGCACAAAGCTTCGGAAGCTGCCGAGATCTTTCTGAAGGGTGCCCTCAATAAGGTGGACTCATTGGCCTATGGCATGAAAGGCAGTAAAGACCTCACTGGCAGAGGGTCATTAAAGGCCTTAAAACATCCAGGCTTATCGGCAAAACCGTGAAGCACTGCAGACTGTTCAGTCACTTACTGTTCCTTTGTCCCTCTGCTTTGATAGGCAACACATTCTTCAGGATTCGTTCGTCTATGAGAGGCTTTGGCCTCCTCGCACCCTAGAAACTGGACTCCTTGATCCAAGCCTGCCTACTTCTTTCATTTATAGAAGATGTGTGTGATTTGTAAGTTTTACAGTTCTCTTCTGTTGTCAGGGTATGGTCACTTCCTCCTTAGGCACCCTTGCACTAACATAGTAGGAGTGGCATGTTTTGGGGGGAGGATGGGTGGGGGTCATTGAATGGACGGGAAGAAGGGGGGGAGGAAATTCCTATGCTATGTATCCAAGATGATGGCTGACTCTCAGGTCTCCGATCTGATAATAAGACCCTCGTTTACTTTCCAGCCTGGGATCATTCATAGGATGCTACAAGTGCTCTCACATTCTTTACCCTTAATGTTAAGGGGCTAAATTCACCTGTGAAAAGGCAACTAATGTTTAAAGAGATACAGCGTCTACGTGCAGACGTGTCTCTGCTCCCCGCCCATGAGCACTTGTGTCACTATGGGCGACCCCCCCCCCCCCCAATATCTACCTTGCATCCAGTCACACTGACAAAATAAAGGAGGAGGTCTTGATAGCACTCTCTGGGAGGCATCCCTGGCAGTGAAACACATCTCCCGAGACCAGTGAAGGCACTATATACTTTTAAGTCTTGCACGTGGGGGTGGAGGTACTGTCCTTGCTAAACATATATGCTCCCAATGATCAACAAGGAGCTTTTGTTGATGAGCTGTTAGCGACCCTCTCCAAACATATAGAAGGTACCCTGCTGGTTGGTGGTGACTTTAATCTTACCTTACACCCAGCTCTGGATAACTCCACAGTAAGAGTGCCATACTCCCGATCAGATTGTACTCGATTACACAATTTTTGGGGCAAATGGCAATTGCTTGACTTATGGCAACATCTAACTCCTCGATGCATAGTTATACATATGCTCTGCTGTCCACAACTCCCACTCGCACGCAGATTTATGGTTGGGGAATCCTACCATAATACCATGTTTTCAGGATATACAAATTCAACAGCACCTGGTCCGACCACGCCCCTCTAACTATGGTATTGATCTCCCCCCCCCCCCCCCCCTTCCACAGTGGCGCTTTGATGATAAATTGCTAGTGGACCCTCCAATATCACAGGTATAGAAAAAAAATCTCAAAGAATATATGGCTATTAATGATGATGGGAAAGTCTCCTCAGGGATAGTGTGAGAAGGCCTCAAGGCCGTCATCTGAGGGAAAGTGATAGCATTACTGGCACATTTATGACGGCAAACAAGAACCCAGACACTGCATGCCGAACTCTCCAACCTCACCATGCGTTACAGAACCCCCACTCCTCCCAAATAGCAGACCACATACATCAAGTGCGGTTGGAACTTCACGAGCTCCAACTGGCAGAGATAGCGGAACACCTTCAGCGGGTTCAGCAAACTTACTTTGAATTTGGTAATAAAGTCTCACGGCTTTTAGCATACAAGCTGAAACAACGTTCCACCAATAATCATATTTTTACCATCTTGGATGACACTGGGCAGCGCTGTTCAAAGACAGAGGACATTAAGCGTTGTTCAAGACAAGAGGATATTAGGTCAAGTTTCCTTAGCTTTTATAAAAAGTTATACCAACCTGACATATCGCCTACAACAAAAGAGATCCGGGATTAACCTGGCCCAGATTGATCTGCCCAGGCTCTCGCAGTCACAAGAGGATGCTCTCTCTCAACCTATCACTCTGGATGAGGTCACCTGGGCTATACAAGATTTGCTTAATGGAAAGGCCCCAGGACCGGAATGCTTACCGATAAATTCTACAAATGATATGGCAAAACTCCCTGCTTTTGGTCCGAGCTTTCATGAGTTGGAGATACAGGCAGAGTTGCCATACTCTTGACGACTGGCAATATCACCATTTTGTTGAAACTGGGAAAGACCAGAACAGTGGATCATATCGTCTGTTTACCAAAATATTAGCTACAAGACTTCAAAGGATAATGCCACATCTGGTACATAAGGATCAAGCTGGCTTCATTTCAGGATGCCACATGTTTGATAACATTAGAAGGGTCCCTTCATTTGATACATGAGATGAATGCCACACGACAACCCATGCTAATGCTTTCTTTGAATGCTGAAAAAGCATTTGACCGGGTACATTGGCCTTTCATGTTCTTGGTCTTAGATCAAACAGGTTTTACAGGGTGATTTGTGTTGTGACTTCAGCTCTTGTATGTAAACCCACTGGCTTCACTGCAGATTAATGGAACCCACTCTGAAACATTCCCTTAATACCGAGGTACACGTCAGGGTTGTGCACTATATCTCCATTATTATTCGCACTCACTATTGAACACTGGCTCAGATACTTCGAGCTCACCCAGATATCCATGGGGTCCCCATGGGAACTGAAGAATATAAACTGATGCTCTTTGCTGATGATATCTTACTCACCATGATAGATCTCAATTGTTCCCTCCCACCAGTGGTGCAAAGCTTACACCAATATGGGCATGTTTCTGAGTTTCACGTCAAAATGGCCAAATGAGAGATCATGGGCCTCTGTCTGACTCCCACAGGGGCTCAATTTCAAAGCACTAAGACTTACAAAGTCCCACAGGTTACTATGGAACTTTGTAAGTCTAAGAGCTTTGAAAATACGCCTCACAGTTACCCGTTCACTACAACACCAATATCCCTTTCGATGGACCTCTCAATGTCTCCGATACCTAGGAATTAACCTTACACCTAACCCTGCATGGTCTATATGAAGCTAACTTCCCCCTAAAGGCATGGGAGCTATTCCTTGAGTTAAAGCAGTAAGAGGGTCTAGAACTATCATGGCTGGGGAGGGTGCATGCAATTAAAATGATGATTTTGCCTAAACTTTTATATCTTTCCTAGCATTTTTTCATGAGCTCAATCAAAACGTTTTTTCCTACATATGGAAGCGTAAGCCACTATGGGTAAGTGCAGATGTTCTTCATCAACCTAAGCTAAAAGATGGCATGGGAGTTCCAAATTTTTTCCTCTAATTTCCAAGCAACACAATTGCAACTGCTTGCAGAGTGGATCGCTGACTGCAAAAAGCCTTGGTTCTGAACAGAAAAGTAATGGTTAGGAACTAGGCAATTAAATTCACTTCTTTGGCTGCCTTGACAGCAGCTGTTGGCACTCCTTGGGAGGACCCCACCAGCGGTTCGTTTTCCATTACAGACCTGGTGTGCCATTCACCAGAAATTCTTTCCAAGCAGACAGTATTTTTGACAAATGGTGACACAAGCTGCCCCGGGTTTCCCCCTCGGGGCAGATGATAATATCTATAAATTTTGGGAATGGCAGGGCTTAACCCAATTAGGACAAATTTGGGAGGAGGGGATGATGGTATCCTTTATGGACCTCCAGGAAGATTTTGGCCTACCAGCACACCACCAGTTTCACTATAGGAGGATACAGGATTATATCTACTGCAGAGCTAAAGATCCAAGATGGCTGCCTGAACCGGTCACAAGTCTCCTTGCTATTAAGATAGTGCTCGCTATGCCCAAAAGGCGGGGAAAATCGGCTGTTGCGGCTCCCTCGGTCCGACGTACCTCATCTTTGGTGGGCTTAATTGATCCCTTTTTACGGAGACCCGATGTGTCTGGAATGTCGGTGAGCGGCGGATTGGCGGCGTCGACGGTGAGTGGAGGACCGGAGACGCTGCCCCTGCTTGATGTGACTCTGAGCCCCGACCAACGAGCTCCTCCCCCGCAGCCCCAGAGCTTTTCCTCTCCTGTAATGGCGTCATCTCCAAAGCTGCCAGGAACTGGCGTTGCTAGTGGGCCAACGGGAGCGGGAGAAACTCCACCGGAGAGAAGAGGATTTGAGGTGGAATTACCCCTCAAATTACCCTGGAGAAAGCGAACCAAGCTGCGGGAGGGTCGACGACTGTGAGTGAAAGTTCGGAAGTGGTAACACCACAAACCGCAGGAACACAAAAACAAGGTATTGTTTCTCTTTGGAAGCAAAACCAACAGAGATAACCCTGGAAAGCCTATGGGCTTTGATAGCTAATTTATGGAAGGTTTTGTGTCCTCAAATTCAAGACCTTGAGACTCGGGTTAAATATTTGGAACAAAGTGCTGATGTTGTAGTCTCAGAGAGGAAAGAGACATTGGTAGGGAAAACACAAGAATTACAGATTGCAACAATAAAAGATGTTTTCATTATGAAAAGAAAAATAGAAAACTTGGAGAATGTGCAAAGATCGAATAATTTGAGATTTCTAAATTTCCCAAGGGTGATTACTGTCACTCCAAGGGAAATGATTAATAAATATATGACAGAAATTCTAGGATTCACAGATGACATTCTACCTCCTTTGACTCAAATTTACTATTTGCCTAAAAAGAATGTTAATGAACCAGTCCAACAGATGGAACAAATTAAACAATCACTGGATGTTTCGGCAATTTTAGAAGCTCCTACTGAGGAATTGACAACACCAGCAACCTTGTTAATAACTTTGGCCTTAACTATGGATAAAGTATTAATTATGAAAAAAATTTTCAAAAATAGAGAAAAAGTATTCCTGGGACTCAAAGTCCATATATTTCCTGACGTATCCAAGGATACTAAAAAAAAAACGAAGACAATTTCTTCTGTTAAAACCAAGTGTGCTCCAGTTGGGGGCTACATTTTTCTTACGATATCCTTGTAAGTGTATTATTTATCATCAGGCGGTTAAATATGTATTTTTTTAAATCTGTGCAACTTTCTGAATTCATAGCAGCCAGAACTCCTTAGAGGTTAAAGCTCTGAAATGGATAAATAGACACAGATATTAGGCTGGTTTTTAATTTCTTTAAAAGTTTACTTCTGTATAAGTCTCCAAATTATTAATCTTGGATCCGAAATGTGGACTTGAGTGTACTTAATCAGAAATTTGTTTGAGTTTTTTGATGTTATTTTCCTATAAAATGTACTGATGAATGTACCTTTTCTTTTTTTTTTTCAAATATGCTTGTTTTAAATATTTGAAATTAATACATTCAAACAAACATATCTACTGCAGAGCTAAAGAAGAACTAGCCCTAGAGGACACAGCATTGGAGTGTGCACTCTAGGTGGGAATTTTAGAGGTTGTGTCTTTCACTTATATGTTGCACTATTATCATATAAGACCTCTTATCCTGAGATATACCCAACGGTGGGAGCTGGATCTGGGAGTCAGCCATGATTTGAAGAGCTGGGAGAGAGCATTTGGATATCTGCTGAGGGTTTCTGTCTCCAGCTCTTTTAATTGAAAATGGATATAAATTATTATATCGATGGTACTATGCCCCCCCCCCCCCCCCCCAATAGATTAGCAAAAATGTATAACCGGGCTCCGCCACTGTTGGACAGGATGTACAGAGGTGAGTCATGTTCCATATATGGTTGTCCTGTCCTAAAATAAAGGCCTATTGGGCAGAATTGCTTTGCTTACTTCACTAAATTACACCTATAGACTATCCCCATAGCAGACTGCTGCCTCTACACTTCAGACCTATTGGGGTTCAACCTGCCACACACCGTCTAGCCTCTACCTTCTTGGTGGCAGGAAAAATAACACTGGCAGCAGCCTGGAGGAGCCCCTTTCCACCTTCGGTGGTGAATGTTGTTCACATGATGGATCACTTATACCAGATATCTAAGTTAACAGCCATACGATCTGGACAAATTGTGCAATTTCACAAACAATGGAGATCCCTCTCAGGGGTGGACCCTCATGCTCCATGGCTGATAGAATCACCTACTTGACTCTCTAGATGGAAATACAGACTTCTCTAGGGACCTGAGTGGGCGGCTCTCTGGATTACGTGTTGTGCTAAGATAGGAAGGGGGGGAGGGGAGGGAAGGGATGGGATTGAATAGCAATATTATTGTTTAGCGTACTCTCTAGCTGTAAAAGTACTGACTGTTCTACTCAAAATTCTTCAATTAAAAAAATATATATTGGGGTAATTGAAATCGCCCATTATTATAGTGTTGCCCAATTTGCCAGATTTCCTAATTTCCTAATGGCCCGTAATTTCACTAGGTTGATGTGACATTGAGTATCCTGGGAGGACCACCAACCTTGGCTGTGGAATCCATCTAGATGGGCTCCCTAGCCTAGGTTGGCTACATCTGTCATCAAGGTCTTGTGGGGAGCGGGAATTTGGAATTGAAGTCCCATGTTCATATTGGATTGAATTATCCACCAAGACAGACACCTCTCAAGAGAAGTAACAATGATGGCATCTACTAGATTCCATATGCTAAGACCAAAGGGGAGCTCGGGCCCACTGGCCAGCCTCAATGGTGTGCCATTGGTGTGATGTGCACAGTCAACATCTGCCGAGATGATAGCTGCTGGCTCTGATGAACTTACAGTGTTACAGAGACCAATGCATCCGCTTGTTGACACCCCAAAAAAGCTTGGGCTTGAGCCATATTGGAGAGAAAATAGAGGGTAGGACTAAATGACCATTTTTCTCAGTGGAGGAGAGTGAATAGTGGAGTGCCACAAGAATCTGTACTGGTACCGGTGCTGTTTAACATACTTATAAATGATCTGGAAACTGGGAAGACAAGTGAGGTGATTAAAATTTGCAGACGACAGAAAACTATTCAGAGTTGTCAAAACACATGTGGATTGTGAAAAATTGCAGGAAGACTTTAGGAAACTGGAAGACTGAGCATCCAAATGGCAGATGAAATTTAATGTGGACAAATGTCAAGTGATGTATATTGGGAAGAATTATCCAAATCATAATTATCTGATGCTGGGGACACCTTAGGAGTCAGCACTCAAAAAAAAATAAATAAATCTAGGTATAGACAATATGCTGAAATCTTCTGCCCAGTGTGTGGCAGCATCCAAAAAAGCAAACAGGATGCTAGGAATCATTAGGAAAGGGATGCAAAATAAGACCAAAAATACTATAAAGTCTCTGTATTGCTCTATGGTGCAATCTTACCTTGAGAATTGCATTCAATTCTGGTTGCTGTAACTCAAAAAAGATATAACGGAATTAGAAAAGGTTTGAAGAAGAGTGACTAAAATGATAAAGGGGATGGGAATCTCCCATAAAAGGAAAGGCTAAAGAGGTTAGGCCTCTTCAGACTGGAAAAGAGGCAGTTGAAGGGAGATATGATTGAGGTGTACCAAATCCTGAGAGGAGCAGAATGAGTAGAAGTGAATCCATTTTTTACTCTTTCAAAAAGTACAAAAACCAGGGGACACTCCAAATTATATGGAAATTATACTGAAATACTTTAAAAACAAAATAGGAGGAAATATTTTTTCACTCAAAGAATAGTTAAGCTCTGGAACTTGTTGCCAGAGAATGTGATAACAGCTGTTAGCATATCTGGGATTTAAAAAAGGTTTGGACAAGTTAATGAAGGGGAAGTCCATAATCTGTTATTGAGACAGATGTAGGGAAGCAACTTTTTGCCCTGGGATTGGTAGCCTGGAGTGTTGCCAGGATTTGGGTTTCTGCCATGTACTTGTGACCTGGCAAGGCCACTGTTGGAAACAGGATACTGGACTAAATGGACCACTGATCTGACCCAGTATGGGTGTTCTTATGTTCATATCTACCAGGGCTCCTATGAACTCCAATTGTAGGCAGGAGGTGGGACTTGGGGTAGTTTATAAACAAACTGTCACAAATCCACCACCCGAATAATTCTTTGCATTTTGATCTCCTTCCTTTGTGCTCTTGATCAGCCAGTCATCCAGGTAAGGAAGCACATGAATCCCAAGTCTGTACAGCGATCCTGCGAGATGTTTTGTGAACACTCTGGGGGCGGATTCGAGGCCAAACCTCAAAACGTGATGCTGGTAATGGTGTTTCCCTACTTAGAATCTTAGATACTTCCTGTGACTGGGATGTATCCAAACGTGGGTAGCATTGGAGCCGACTCTGTGGGTGCTTGAGCACCCCCAATAGTGAGAAAATTCCTTGTATGTGTTCAGGGAGGGGTCATTTCCATTGGGCTTAGCACCCCCAATAATTTTGAAAAGTTGGCTCCTATGGTGGGTAATATAGGCATCCTTTAAGTCCAGAGAGCATAGCCAATCATTTTCCTGAATCATAGAAAGCAGGGTGCCCATGGAGATCATCCTGAACTTCTGCTTTAACAGGTACTTGTTCAGGGCATTTCGGACTAAGTTGGGACAAATTTCTTGGGGACCAGGGAGAGAGTAAAATCCCTTTCCTTTTTCTCCTGTTGGCAAGAGTTTGACCGTTCTGGCCTATATAAGGGAAGAGAGCTCCATCATAAGTAATTCCTGGTGCCAAGATGTTTCAGAGGGCAAATTGGAGGGATTTTCTGTCAATGATGGGTGTAGCCTGTCTGGACTATACCACTGGTCTGAGGTTGCAAGGGACCACTTTACTTGAAAAAAAAATTCAGTCTCACTCATAGTTATAGGCTACTCAGGACACTTATTGTGACTAGGCTTTCCTGGAGTCGGTCAAACCCACTCCTTGCTTTGACTGAGGAGGTGACTTCCTTCTGAGCTTTCTGTTGCTGCTGTTGAGGGCAAGAGCTCTGGGCTGGTTGGCATTATAAGAGGTGTACCTATACCTGTGCGAATAGTAGGTCCTGTTGCCCTCCAGCCAAGAACCTACTAGGAGGCTGCAGAAAGAGTGGGCTGGAACAGTGACAAAGGTTATCAGTACGTTTCTTGATGAGGTCGGCGACCTCCTCCACCTTGTTACCAAAAAGACTGGCCCACTTGCGTAGGTCATATGCCAGTTTCTCCTGAACTACTGGTTCTAGGTCCAAGACATGCAGCCACATGAGTCCGTGCATCCCAATACCTATGGCAGAGGCCCTGGACTCCATGTCAAAAAAGCATCATAGGTTGTTCAAAGCATGAACTTTCTATACTTCTTCTGATTGGCTATTAACTGGCAGAGCTCTGCAGCCTTCACAGGTGGTAAAGTGTCTGAAAAATCTGCCACACTGCACACTAATTTCAGCAAGTGCGTGCTTTTGAAGAGCTGGTGAATCTATGCAGGAGGATAGCACAGCATTCTGAAACACCTTTCCCCAAAAGACTCCAGTGTCTGAGCCTTTCTCCCCAGGGACACTGAGTGAGTGAATCTTTGAGCTCTTGTTTATTTTGAGAGTAGATTCGATGACCATGGAGTTTTTGGAAGCTGGAGCTTATTGAATCCAGGCGACCCCCCCTCTCTGTACAGCCCATTCACAAGAAGGCCAACTCTATGTACAGAGAGGGGATCTCCCACTGCTTCATCTGTACTGCTCTAAGGATGCTGTGCAGGGGGGGGGGGGGGGTGGAGCTTTAAAATCAAGGATGTTCACCATCTCGGCCTTGGGCTCATCCTCAACATCAAACTGAAATGGGATTGACCTAGTCATCTCCCAAACAAAATCAGTAAAGGAGAGCCCTCAGGCAGAGTAGGGTCTGTTTGATTCAATGCCAAGGGATCCTTCCTCCAAGAGGACTTCGGGTTCCTGATCAAACTCCCAGGAGAGGTCCCAATCAGATTCAAAAAAGTACTCCCGATAAGAAACTTGAGTCTGCACCTGTTTTGGTCTACTGGCTTCCTCTCAAATACACTGGATAATGACACCTTCTCCACAAGTGTCAATTTCAACACCCTTTGCGACGTTGTCGTCGATGAGCAGTGGTCAGACATTACATAGGCCTCCAGGATGGGTTGAGGTTACATTGGAGCAGACACCAATGCCCTTGATGTTTCTGCATCGCGTATGGCGAGAAGATACCACAACTCCTCCTGCACCATGGCTCGGATTCGCCCTTCAAGGTCCAGCATCGGCAATGGCTGGGACTCAGCCAGTTGGGTCATGTCCTTAGCAGGCACTGGAGTCAAATCAGTGACCTGGTCCCAGCTCAAGGGGAGGATTTTTTTTTTTTTAAGAATCATAGCAGATTGTACAGCTGTGGTAAAAACACCCACTAAATTGAAAGGCTGAGCGCACGCTGTTAATGAGGGCATAACTGTTGAGAAAGTAGTCTAGTGGTTTCAAGTCCCGTGAGTACCTGCAATAGTACCAGAATTTCCTGCACCATGCAGTTCAAATTTACAGTGAGCTAAACCGCTGCAGGCAAATAAGAAACTTTTTCTGTGGCACTACAAAAATAAATAGAAATTGCATCCCAGTGCTTGACTTCTTGCCCCCAAGTTATTAAGCACCATGGCGACCTGGCACCTGGGATTTGTCATGTCTTGACTGAAGGTGTTATATTTATCACTTGTGGTCCCCACTAGCATCTGCAATATCTCTCTATATAAAAGGCAACCCCAACGTTCTGAAGCCTCCACGGAAGTTGAGGCGCCCGAGATATCCGGTGTGCCCTGGAGTGTCTGCACCGCCCTCGCGTCAAAACGTCATGACGTCGAGGGCGGAGCTATGACACTCGAGGCCCGAAACCGAAACGCCACAGCGAACTAACAAGGCAAGTAGCTCGGAGGGACGGAGGGAGGGGGCCCCTTGCTAGTGCCCGTTTCATTGCCCTCAGAAACGGGCATTTTTTCCTAGTATTTTATATTCTGCCATTTACCTCGCAGTTCTATGCGGATTATATCACTAGAAGCTGGACATTACCAGAAAGATACATCATCAAATCATAACATTCATTGAGGTTAATCTTCTCAATATAATCACCCTGTAAGATTGAAGACATATTTCCTAAATAAATATGTCTTGACTTCTAAAGTGCCTATAAATTTATGGCCAATAGTAAAAAAATGACTGAACATCTTTATCTAATCTTGCAGCCTGAAATGAAGATAAATTGTCTTGAATCTCTTTATGCTCCTTAGAGATGGGGAGATAAACGAAGTAACAGTTCTTGTAATTCCAGGCTTCCTTAAAAATACAAAATGATTTAAGCCAGATCATAAATAACCTTATATATTAGACAAAAAAATTTTAAATAGCACCCTTGTATGTACAGGAAACCAAAGAACTTTCATGGAAAAAGCAGATATACTGTCAGTTTTCTTCAAAGAGTAAATCAGGAGTAAAGCCATATTCTGAACAGACTGAAGTTTTTTGGGTATTTTTTAGAATGAACTCCACTGGACCCTAGAATAGCAATACACCTACTGCTAGTAAAACAGAACAAGCAAGACTACTACAGAGTTCTACACAGAAATTACATGCAAAAGGAATACCATACTTTGGTCACAAGCAAAACACAGATTCTCAGCAAATAAAGAGCAATGAATCACAAATTAAAAATAGAAATACGAAAATAAAAATTGAACCAGAAACCCCATGAAGTCAAACTTGGCATTTACCACAACACTGGGGAAAGCCCAGCAGATCGATCATGGACCAACTTTGATACGATATCATCAGATGAAATCTCACAATGGATCAAAAAATATGCCAAGTCACAATGCAAATTAGATATTTGCCCTACTAGCCTAATAAGATCCGCCCCCAAACAATTAAAAAAAGACCTCACGGATCATGTAAACCACAGGCTTCAAAATGGTCTTTTTCCCACGGACAAAGGAAACATCTTACTCACTCCGCTGCCAAAAGATGCTAAGAAAAGCACAATGGACCTAACCAATTATCGCCCAGTAGCATCTATTCCACTCATAACCAAACTCATGGAGGGCATAGTGACGAAACAACTTACTGAATACCTAAATAAACACTCAATTCTGCACGAGTCTCAATCAGGATTTCGGTCAAATCACAGCACTGAAACTGTACTAGTGTCCGCAATGAACTCATTCAAACAGGCAATTGCAACTGGGAACAACATCCTCCTCCTACAATTCGACATGTCCAGTGCCTTCGACATGGTTAATCATGGAATACTATTAAATATACTAGAATACTTCGGAGTAGGAGGTACAGTTCTGAAATGGCTCAAGGGATTCCTGACCACAAGATCATACCAAGTAACAACGAACGCGGACATATCACCCCCATGGATACCTGAATGTGGAGTTCCCCAAGGATCCCCCCTCTCACCAACTCTCTTCAACCTAATGATGATACCTTTAGCCAAACTTCTAGCCAATCAAAACCTCAGCCCCTACATATACGCAGACGATGTCACGATTTACATCCAGTTCAAACATGATCTAAACGAAATTACCAATGAGATCAACCAAAGCCTCCAAATCATGCACTCCTGGGCGGATGCATTCCAACTAAAACTCAACGCAGAAAAAACACAATGTCTTGTACTCACCTCGCAACACAACACAAACAATTACTCCACCATAACCACACCATACTGTTCTCTTCCCGTCTCACAAAATCTGAAAATTCTTGGAGTTACCATTGATCGAAACCTAACACTCGATGCCCACGTGAAGAATACGATGAAAAAGATGTTCCACTCCATGTGGAAACTTAAAAAAGTAAAACCTTTCTTCCCGAGATACATCTTCCGTACCCTGGTACAGTCAATGGTAATAAGTCATCTGGACTACTGCAACGCACTGTACGCTGGCTGCAAAGAACAGACTATCAAAAAACTCCAAACAGCCCAGAACACCGCCGCTAGACTCATATTTGGAAAAACTAAATATGAAAGTGCAAAACCTCTAAGAGAGAAACTTCACTGGCTCCCACTCAAGGAACGCACTACGTTCAAGATCTGCACGATTGTACACAAAATCATTCACGCAGATGCCCCAATCTACATGCTAAACCTTGTGGACTTGCCTCCCAGAAATGCCGTAAGATCATCCCGCAAATTTCTCAATCTGCACTTTCCCCAGCTGTAAAGGTCTAAAATACAAGCTGACACACGCCACCACCTTCTCTTACATGAGCACGCAGTTGTGGAATGCACTACCTACAGACCTGAAAACTATTGATGAAATAACTAACTTCCGCAAATCTTTGAAGACATATCTCTTCAACAAGCATACAAAGAGAACCCATAGCCTGACAAAACCACCTTAATAACCCACCCAGCTACGAAAGTCCACCTCTATACTATCCCGCCTAATACCTTTCCTTTTCGATTCCTTACTCAACTTTAGCACACTATCTTATATTGTATCTTATATCCTGTAATGAATATGTCATAACAACTCTCTGTAAGCCTGTAATGATTATGTCATGACAAATCTCTGTAAGCCACATTGAGCCTGCAAATATGTGGGAAATGTGGGATACAAATGCAATAAATAAATAAGAAATAAAGAAATGTATTGCCTCATGTACTAAACAAAATACAAACACATCTGCAATACACATTCCAGTTAATAAATGCAAAATAAAACACATTTTTCTACCTTTGTTGTCTGGGCATTTTATTTTTCCAATCCTGTTGGTTCCAATTTCTCTTTTCTGTTTTCCTGTCCATCTTTCCAGTGGCTACTGCCATTTCTCCTCTCTCTTCCAGTTTTCTTCCATGCTCTCACTATATCTGTGTCTGACATCTTGATCTTTCCCTTTTAATTCTTCCTTTCATTCTTTTCTGTCTGCCTGTCCACTCAAATTTCATCATCTTGCTTACTCTCCTGTCCTCTGGTTCCCTCTTTTTACTTTATATCTACCTATCAATCCCCTAACTCTCCTATTTCTTCTGTCTCACTCCTCAACCTCTTATTCCCTTCTTTTACCCACTTCCCTTTATCACACTTCTACCCCCCTGTACTCACCATTCTCCTCTCACTTATCTCCGTCACAACTACCATTGCCCAGCATCTCTCCTCCATCTCTCTCTCTCCTACCCTTGTAGCCCAACATCTCTCTGTCTTCTCTTCCTCTCCTGTCTGCAGTCCAGCATCTGCCTTCTTCCCCCCCCCCCCACAACAGTGCCTCTCCCCTTCTCCTCCAATGTGGCAGTAGGGTAGGAAGCATGGACAGATGGCAGAAGACATGGTTATACAAGCCCTGACATTCTTTTCTAATTTGTTGTGAACTGTGCTCCTTCCTTGGGTCGCTGCTGCAAGCCACACTTAATGTTTTCACTTCCAGTGCACACAGCACACCAGAACTGAAATCAAAATAAGTGCTCCATGCAGCTGTGACCAGAGGAAGGAGCGCAGTTCACAACAAAATAAAAAAGAATGTCAGGGCACGTGTGACCACATCTCCTGCCACTGGGTTATGCTTCTTGCTGTCACATCTCCTGCAACCTGGACCAACTGCCTTGCTTGCACCAGCTCAGTGACACACTTCCTATGGTCTTTTGAGAACTGCTGCTCTATAGGAATAATACTGAAAGTTATTTTGTTCTGGTATCACCCTTCAGAATAGTTATTTCAGTGAAACAGTAAATGCCTTTCCTCGTAAATTTCATTAAAATATATATAAAAATATGAAAATGAAACTTCATTACCTTTCAAAAGTTGATTCAGGTCCATTGCATCATGTAAGGCCTTTTCATCATACTTTTCATCATACTGAGGATCTAATGAGAAAGACAGAGAGGTAAGGCTAAACCTTGTGGATGGTTAACCAAACAGATGTCTTAGTCCTTTTCTTAATTGATAAAATTACCATAAATCTCCTGGCTCACATTTTCTTGCCTTTTTATTTTTTTCTTCTTAAGCATTTCATTTGTGGTCGCAAGGTCAAAAGATTGGATTGGGCTGATGTCTGGTGTTGACAATGGAGTTACATCAGTCACCGTGTCTTCAGACTCCTCTGTGTATTCTCTGTGCTTTGAATTTCCATCCAATGATTTAATAGACCTGGAGGACTTTCTGCTTACTGAGGAATTAGAAGGCTCCAAGTAACTCTCTGACTCTGTGTCCAAACAGTCAGCATCTGAACTGGAAGATGAGGCACTGAAACGTGAATACTTCTTGCCAATATTTTTCTTCAAACTGCTAGACTGCTTGGCTGATTTTGGCCTGAGTCTTTTTTTCCCTTCTTCGTCACTGCTGTCTTCTGCATCTGTATCATATTTGTCCTTATTCTCTCTTCTTATTTTAGGAACTCCAGTGGGAATGATTGTGTTTATTTTTATACTTAGTGCAGCTACATCTTCTTTACATACACACTCTGATTCTGGATTGACCGACATTGCTGAAGAGTTTGTAGTTTGATCTATTTCATCATCCGGTGAAGGTTTTCTCAGTTGCATTCCTTTGTCACTTTCTTCCAGACTAGACTGATTTTCCTCAACATTTGTTCCAATTGTCGAGTCAGTGTTGTTTATATGTAGACAATTCTCTTCTTCATATTCTTCTGTTTGCTTGCTGGCTGTCAGAGTATAATCAGTTGTTTTTGACTGTTCACCAAAATCACTGTCAAAGAAGGAGTGGTCATCCACTTCACAGTCTGACAAGTCTTCATAATGTTCCATGACAGGAAGACAAACTCTGCAGTGAAACTGTATATCTTCCACCTGCAAAAGAGTAAGATAGGGGAAAAATGTATTAAAATAGGAATACCCTACCCAACATACTTTACACTTGAAAAGCACAATTATACATTCAAAAAGCAATTAAGAATAAGAAACCAGAATTAAGACAAAGAAATGGCTTCTTAAACTCTGGACTCCGTTCTTTGATACTCTTTCAATGAGAGTTTGCTGTGCTCTTTAAATACTTTGCAACTGTGATAACATTTTGATTATTACTTATGGATACTCTTCTTTTTTATTTGTTTGGTGGAGTGAGAAGCAGTGGTGCTACCATACTTAGGAAATTGGCAGGGGGAGGGGGGGGATTGTACTAGTTGGCTTAGGGAGGGAATGGACTTTTGAATATTTTTGTGCTCTTATTAGCAAGTTGACCTGTGTTAACCATCACATTACTTCTGTGGATAGTTTTTCTTATGTTTTCTTAATAAAGATATTTCAACATAAGAATGGAAAATTAGGTTCTTACCTTGTTAATTTTCTTTCCTTTAGTCAAAGCAGATGAATCCATTACAAATGGGTTGTGTCCACCTACCAGCAGGGGGAGATAGAGAACACTGAAAACCATAGTGCCTCCTGGACGGCTAGCTCCATCTGCCTCTCAGTATTTGAAGCTTCCAAAGCAGTGTTAAACCGCAAAGTAGCATAACATGAACTTTCCTCACAGCGAACGAACGCCCCAGAACAGGAACAATAACACAAAGGAGAGACAAACTCAACCTCCTGTAGTAGAACAGAAATCCTGAAGACTGTTTTCCAACTTCCCCAGTGAGGGAACATGTCTGCAGGAAAAAGTGAACACAAAACAGAGTCAATCAGGGAGGGATCATGGATTCATCTGCTGTGACTAAAGGAAAGAAAATTACCAAGGTAAGAACCTAATTTTCCCTTCCTTGTCATCAGCAGCAGATGAATCCATTATGAATGGGATGTTTCTAAGCAATCCCTAGATAGGATGGGAACAAGCCACACCACACGCAACACTTGTGCTCCAAAAAGCGCGCCCCTCCTGGCAGCCACATCCAGCCTGTAATGACGGGCAAAAGAGAGCTTAGAAGCCCAAGTAGCTGCACTACATATCTCTTGAAGAGAGAGTGCTCCCGTCTCAGCCCAAGAGGAAGAAATCGCTCTTGTGGAATGTGCCTTAAAGGCGTCAGGCGGAGGCTGGCCAGATAGCAGATATGCAGAAAAAATGGCTTCCTTTTAGCCAACGGGCTATAGTGGCTTTAGACCCTGGAGACCCTCTGCGAGGACCTGACAACAATACAAAAAGGTGATCAGAGGTCCTGAAAGCATTAGACATCTGCAGATACTGCAACAGAGCCCTGCACACCTCCTGAAGGTGCAACTGCCCAAAAGATTCCAGAAACTCCTCACTAGTAAAGGAGGGCACATAAATAGGCTGGTTTAGGTGAAACGCTGAAACCACCTTAGGCAGGAAGGCACAGTACGTATTGTTACTCCGGACTCTGAGAATTGCAGAAATGGGTCTAAACAGGACAGCGCTTGGAGCTCAGACACCCGTCTCGCCGATGTAATGGCCACCAAAAAGACTGTCTTTAGAGTCACATCCTTCTCCGAAGCTCGCCTCAGCGGCTCGAAGGGCGAACATGGAAGAGCCTTTAATACTAGCCCCAGGTCCCATGCCGGACAAGGGGCCTGCACGGGAGGCCGGAGCCGAAGCACCCCTCTAAGAAACCGTGCAATGTCTGGATGCGCAGCCAGAGAGAGGCCAGCGGCCTTCCCCCGAAAACATGCCAAGGCTGCCACTTGAACATGCAGGGAATTATAGGCCAAGCCTCTTTGTACACCATCCTGCAAAAAGTCAAGAATCAGCGAGACAGAAGCCCATATGGGTGTGATCGCCTTTGGAACACACCAAGCCTCAAATTGGCACCAAATCCGGCCATACGCAACATAGTAACATAGTAGATGACGGCAGAAAAAGACCTGCATGGTCCATCCAGTCTGCCCAAGACAAACTCATATGTGTATACTCCTTACCTTGAATTTGTACCTGTCCTTTTCAGGGCACAGACCGTATAAGTCTGCCCAGCATTTTTCCCGCCTCCCAACCACCAGTCCCGCCTCCCATCATCTGCTCTGGTACAGACCGTATAAGTCTGCCCTCCCCTATCCTAGCCTCCCAACCACCAACCCCTCTTCCCCCCACCTGCTCCGCCACCCAATTTCAGCTAAGCTTCTGAGGATCCATTCCTTATGCACAGGATTCCTTTATGCATATCCCACGCATGTTTGAACTCCGTTACCGTTTTCATCTCCACCACCTCCCGCGGGAGGGCATTCCAAGCGTCCACCACCCTCTCCGTGAAAAAATACTTCCTGACATCTTTCCTGAGTCTGCCCCCTTCAATCTCATTTCATGTCCTCTCGTTCTACCGCCTTCCCATCTCCGGAAAAGATTCGTTTGCGGATTAATACCTTTCAAATATTTGAACGTCTGTATCATATCACCCCTGTTCCTCCTTTCCTCCAGGGTATACATGTTCAGGTCAGCAAGTCTCTCTTCATACGTCTTGGAACGCAAATCCCATACCATCCTCGCAACGGAAGTGGACCGCTTGCGGGCCTGCAAGAGAGTGGAGATGACCTTGTTAGAATAGCCCTTGTCTCTCAATTGCGCCCTCTCAATAGCCATGCCGTAAGACCAAAGTGGAAGGGATCCTCCATGGTTACTGGGCCCTGCGTCAACAGGTTTGCTACCAGAGGCAAAGGAAGAGGAGCCTCCACCAGCATCCGCCGGAGGTCCGCATACCAGGGCCGCCTGGGCCAATCCGGGGCAATGAGAATCACCACTCCCTGGTGCAGCCGAATTCGCAGGAATACCCGGCCTATCAAGGGCCAAAGCGGGAACACATATAGGAGGCCCAGAGGCCAGGGTTGAGCCAAGGCATCCAATCCCGCTGAGCGAGGATCTCTCCGTCTGCTGTAAAAGTATGGGACTTTGGCATCTGTGCTTGACGCCATCAGATCCGCTACGGGCGTTCTCCATTTGGCACAGAGTTGAAGGAACACTTCGTCTGCCAACTCCCACTCCGCTTGGTCGATGTGGTGTCTGCTTAGATAATCAGCTTGCACGTTGCTCTGACCTGCAATAGGAGCTGCTGACAGGAACTGTAGATGCACCTCGGCCCAGTGGCAAATCTGAGCGGCCTGCGCGGCCAGTGCTCTGCACTGCGTTCCGCCTTGACGATTTATGTAGGCCACTGCCGTCATATTGTCCGACAGCACTCTGACAGCTAATCCCTCCAAGGTCAATTGAAAGGCCAGCAACGCCTGGAAAATTGCTTTTAACTCCAAGCGACTGATGGACTTCGATTCTTCGAGTGTCCACAGACCCTGGGCATGCCTCTCCTGGCAATGAGCTCCCCAACCATTCAGGCTGGCATCGGTTACCACCAGGCACCAGTCGGGGAACTCTTAATGGCATTCCTTGCCTCTGCTTGCTGTCTGAGAGCCACCACTCCATGCTGAGTCGGGCCGCAGGGAGCCAACTGAATATAAACTGATAATCCTGGGAAATGGGAGACCAACGTTGTAGCAGGGAACACTGCAGTGGTCTCAGGTGTGCTCTCGCGCAAGGCACCACTTCTAGGGTGGCCGTCATCGACCCCAAGAGCTGGACAATGTCCCAAGCTCGCGGGCGAGGCGTCCTCAGGAGCAGACAGACCTGGGTCTGAAGCTTGCACCTCCTTTGCTTGGGTAAAAAAAAACCAACCCCGAGGCCGTGTCGAACCGAACCCCCAAATACTCTAGAGATTGAGAGGGGGGGGTCAGGTGACTTTTGGGTATATTGATGACCCAGCCCAGAGATTGCAGTAGAGACCACTCTGGCTGTTACATGACAACTCTCTTCTGCAGAGTCCGCTCTGATGAGCCAGTTGTCGAGGTACGGGTGAACCTGGATACCCTCTCGCCTGAGAAAGGCAGCTACTACCACCATTACCTTGGAAAAGGTTCGGGGAGCTGTGGCGAGGCTAAAAGGCAAGGCCCGAAACTGAAAGTGTTTTCCCAACACCGCAAACCGGAGAAACCGTTGGTGCGGGGGCCAAATAGGGATGTGCAAGTAAGCTTATTCCAGGTCCAGAGATGTGAGAAACTCTCCTGTCTGTACCGCCGCAATGACGGAGCGCAGGGTTTCCATGTGGAAATGCCGTACTTTGAGTGACTCGTTGACTTTCTTCAAGTCAAGAATGGGCCGAAAAGACCCGCTCTTTCGCGGCACCACAAAATAAATGGAGTAACGACCGCAGCCGCGTTCAGCGGGAGGCACGGGGATCACCGCTCCCAGGTGCAACAAACCTTGCAAGGTCTCCTCTACCGCCGCCCGTTTGACAGCAGTGCTGCATCGGGACTCCAAAAACATGTCTTTCACCAGGGCAGTTAATTCCAATCTGTAGCCGTCTCTGATCAGGTCCAAAACCCACTGATCTGAGGTAATCTTGACCCACTCCTCGAGAAAGAGGGAAAAACGTCCTCCAACTGCAGGAATTGAGGAATGGGCCGGCGCACCATCATTGAGAGGGTCACCCATGAACTCCAGGCCTTGAACCGGCCGCTGCGGATTGTTTGTCTGAGCGAAAGGAGTTCCTCTGCTGAAAACGGGCATGCAAACTAAATCCAGAACGCCCCAGGTGGTACCTTCTAGCTTCACGGAAGCGAGGTCTGGAAGAGGAGGGAACCGCCTGACCCTTGGAAGAAGGCCACGGCCTATCCTCGGGTAACTGCTGGGGTTTAGCATCCCCCAGGCCCCTAGAGGAAAGAAAATTAGCAGGTAAGACCTAATTTCACCTTCCTCAGTGACCCTCCAGACCAATAAAGATGCTTGGGACGTACCAAAGCAGTAAGCATCTCTATGGGCGGGACCCCCGAAGGCAAGAGGTAAAAACTGCCGCACCAAAACTGGCCTCTTCCTTCGCATGAATGTCAATCCTATAATGCCACAGAAAGGAATGTAAGGAAGACCAAACTGCTGCCCGACAAATATCCAGTGGAGGGATCATACTATTTTCCGCCCAAGAGGCCACCACTCCCCTAGTGGAATGAGCCGAAAATGCAAGAGGCACCTTACGGCCCTTCAGTAAATAGGCAGATGCAATAGCCTCCTTTAATCACTGGGCTATAGTTGCCTTGGAAGCGGCTGCGCCCTTCTTAGCTCCACCATGGAGAACAAACAAGCGATCCGAGACCCGGAACTCTCGAGTTCTCTTCAGGTAAAAACGTAACACCTGCCGAACATCTAGTTTAGCCAAATGACACTGCTCTGAATCTCCTGCTTTATCCCCTCGGACTGGCAGAGAAATCGTCTGATTCACATGAAAATTGGAAACAACCTTAGGCAAAAAGGAAGGCACTGGTCTTAAAGAAACCTTTTCTTTGGAAAAAAACAAGAAAGGCTCCCTGCAAGACAAAGCATGAATTTCCGAAACCCTCCGAGCCGACGTAATGGCCACCAAAAACACGGCTTTCTGAGAGAGATCCTTACAAGTAGCCGAAATCAAAGGTTCAAACGGAGGTCAAACCAAAGCATCTAAAACAAGATTCAAATCCCACGGGGGAACCAACTGACGCCGAGGAGGACGAATCAATTTGACCCCTTTCAAGAAACAGACCACATCGGGTGCAGAAGCCAAGGACTTCCCCTGAATCCTTCCCCGGAAACGATAAAGTCGCAACCTGCACCTTTAAGGTAGACAGGGCCAAACCCCTATCCAATCCATCCTGCAAAAAATCGAACACTTCGCCGCGATTGAAGTACGAAAAGGGAGAAATGACCAATCCTGACACCAGTGCTCGAAAAGCCTCCAGACACGAACATACGCCAGAGAAGTGGAGCGCTTACACGACTTTAACATCGTAGCGATGACCCTAGAAGAAAAACCCTATCTTCCTCAACCTGTTCCTTTCAAGAGACAAGCCATAAGCGAGAACGGAGACGGGTCTGGCATTACGATCGGACCCTGACACAATAATACTGCCTCTGTGAACGGAATCGGATCCTCTTCCACTAGATGCACCAGATCTCCGAACCATGGATGACACGGCCAATTTGGAGCTACCAAAATCACCAGACCTGAGTGCCGCTCGATGCGCTGAACTATTCGCCAGACTAGAGGCTACGGCGGAAAAACATACAGCAACTCCTGGGGCCACGGCAGAAGAAGCGCATCAATCCCCTCCGCCTGAGGATCTCTTCTTCAACTGAAGAACCGTTGTACTTGTGCGTTATCCACCGCCACCATGAGATCCATCACTGGAAGACCCCATTCCAACACAATGCAAGAGAAAACCGACCAATGCAATGCCCACTCTCCGGGATCTAGACTATGTCTGCTCAGATAATCTGCGTCCACGTTGTCCACCCCAGCCATGTGACTCACTGAAAGAGCTTGAAGATGAAGTTCTGCCCAATGAAACAACTCCGCCGCCTCCTGTGCGACCGCCTGACTCTTTGTGCCTCCTTGCCAGTTGACATAGGCCACGGCCGTGGCGTTGTCGCAGAGCAGTCTGACTGCCTTGCCAAAAAACAGATTCCGGAAGGACTGAAGAGCCAACCGAATGGCTCGGGTCTCCAAGCGATTGATGGACCACTGCGCTTCCTCCTGAGACCACCGACCTTGGGCTACCTGCCTGAGACAATGAGCTCCCCAACCTCCCAAGCTGGCATCCGTTGAGAGAGCTATCCATTCCGGGGATTCCAAAGACATTCCTTTTTCCAGGTTGGACGTGTGGAGCCATCACCGGAGGCTGAGACGGGGCAGTCCGGTCAATGGCAAACACACCTCCAAGTCCTGCGTTTGGTGAGACCAACGGCTCAGAAGAGCTGACTGCAACTGACGCATGTGCGCCCTGGCCCAAGGAACTACCTCTATGGTCGTCGCCATCATCCCCAGTATTTGAAGGTAAGCACGGGCCATCGGAGATCACATTGCAAGAAGCCGCCGAATCTGACCCTGTAACTTGAGTATCCGAAGCGGCGGTAAAAACACCAGGCCCTTTACCATATCGAAAAGAACCCCCAGGTACTCCAGAGAGTGCGATGGCCTGAGATGACTCTTGGCTAGATTCACCACCCAACCAAGGGACTCCAAGAAACTCACCACTCGAACAGTAGCTATCTCACTCTCCATCTTTGACTTGGCTCGAATCAACCAATCGTCAAGGTAAGGGTGCACTAAAATACCCTGCTTCCGCAATGCTGCCGCCACCACTACCATAACCTTGGAAAAAGTGTGAGGAGCTGTCGCAAGACTGAAAGGCAGCACACAAAACTGAAAATGCTTCCCTAAGATGGCAAAACGAAGAAAATGCTGATGAGACGCTCGAATGGGAATGTGCAGATAAGCTTCTGTCAGGTCTAGCAAAGTGAGGAACTCCCCACTCCGAACTGCCACAATGATTGAACGTAACGTTTCCATTCGAAAGGAGGGAACCTTTAGAACAGAATTGACCCTTTTGAGATCTAAAGTAGGTCGAAAGGATCCCTCCTTTTTTGGCACCACAAAATAAATCAAATAACAACCTGTTCCTTGCTGCCCAAGGGGGACGGGAACTGCTCCCAGGTTGACCAAACGAAGCAACGTGTCCCGTACTGCCGCCACCTTTATACGAGAACGACACGGGGACTAAAGAACTTGGGGAGCGAACAATTGAATTCCAGCGCATACCCGTCTCGAATAACCTCGAGAACCCACTGGTCTGATGTGATCTGGACCCATCTCTGGTAAAACTGACTCAGCCGAGCGCCAACCCGCACCAGAGGCTGGGCCCCCACACCTTCATTGGGTGTTGCAGCCTGAACTAGAACCCCCCAACGAGAAGACACACCCGCCACAACGGCCTCCTCGAAAGGACTGGGTGTGCTGAAAAAAAAATGACCTCTAGAAGTCCCACTAGCCCTACCCGGTCTATACCGTCGAGCTTCCCGAAAACATCCTTGCAATGACGCCCCTCTGGTACCTGTTTTGGAACAAAATTCCGGAAGACGAGGAAGTTTAGCGTCACTAAGACCACGAACCAATTTATCCAAATCCTCGTCAAAGAGCATGGAACCCTTAAAGAGAACATAATTTAGACTTGGAGGCCGCATCTGCGACCCAACCTCGCAACCATAGAGCCCTACGCGCTCCAACTACCAGGGCCATATTCTTGGCCGACGCTCGCAACAACTCATAATGCGCATCAGACAAAAAAAAAAGACGCCCCCATTTCTAACTTGGCCAATTCCAGCACACAAGAAGCCCCAACACTCCCTGAATCATCAAGGAGTTTCACTGACCAGCCAAAACAAGCTCGAGCTATGAAACCCCCACACACAGAAGCCTCGAGGGCCAGAGCCGACAAATCAAAACTATGTTTCAGAAAAGATTCCAACTTCCTATCCTGGGGATCACGGAGAGCGGCGCCACCGTCTACAGGAATAGCCGTAGCCTTAGTGACCGCTGTAACCAGCGCATCCACTGTGGGAGCCTTAAGAGAGTCCTTATCCTCCTGAGGAAGAGGATAAAGCCTCGCCATCGCCCGAGTCACCTTACACGGAGAATCAGGAGACACCCACTCCTGAGAAACCATCTGCCGGAGATCCTTATACATGGGAAAGGACCGTGCCTTATGCTGAATACCCTTAACCAAAGAATCCACCTGCTTCACCTCTCCCACAGGAATGTCTGCCTGCTCAAACTTAAGCGTAGAAGTCACTTGATCTATAAGCTCCGCAAGCTCATCTCTATGAAATATCCATACCACTGAGGGGTCCTCCCCAGGGACCACACAATCCTGCTCCAGAGAGCCCTCAAAAATATCAGCTTTCCCAAACTCACTGATAGTTTCTGAGCCTGTAGGGGAACAACAGTCTACCTCATCTGCCCACTCTAGAGGGGGTCTTTTAGGTAGAAGGGAACTGCCCTCCCCCCCTATAGAATCAAACTGGGCGGGGGGCACGATTTCCATGCCTGATAAAGCGTCCAAATAAACTCCGGCAGAAAACCAACCTCCCCCTGTGCCTTCATTTCCTAAAGGCTGATTCAAGACGGGAGACACCAGCCCCAATACAGCAGGCTCCCCACGGCGGGAGGAATTCAAAATGGCGGCCATTCCTGCCAACAAAGGACCCCCTGCAGATGCTACCGCCGGCGTGCCCAATGCTAAAGGAGCCACCAACACTACTGGGACCTCCGCCGTCAACTCCGGGGGAGCCGCGGATACCTGCTTCGGTTCCCCGCAGAGCCGACACTGACCCCCTGGCGCTTCTATCCCCCAGCGCGAGCACGCACGGCAACGGAGAAGCTTAGCCGCGGACATCTGCCAACACCAGGTAAAAGCAGATCTGCCTCTCACTAAAAGTAACAGCCCTGCTCCTCCGGTCAGCACAAGAACAATAGGCAGCTAATATGGAGCTGTTCTTTTGCTCCGAGATTTCTTTTTTTTTTTTCCCAACAAGGAAAATGAAGCCTAACAGCTACAAATTGTAAGGGCACTCAAGGTTCCCGTCCAGACACAGGAGCCGAGGCACAACGCTGCCAAAACTGGAGAGAGAGAGCAGCAGAGAGGGAGGGACCCGACTAAGCAGGTTTGACACCCCAAGGGGAAAGACTGGGGCCCCACCGGACCCAGACTCCCGAAGCCCTTTTCCACTTTTTTTTTTTTTAACCCACGCACAAGGTTCTAAACAAGGAACAGGGAAAATAAAAATTGCCAAATTATAATCCTTTTTTTTTTTTTTTTACCTCACCAGACTAGAAAGACTGCACAGGCTGTACCTCTACCTCTGCTGGAAACTGAGAAAATACTGGCTAGTTGGGGTTCTGCACAGGTTATATGTACAGTGTTCAAAGCTCAGTATTTCTCAGTCTCCCTCTGCTGGTAGGAGTGCATAACCCAAGCGTCTTGACCGGTCTGGAGGGTCGCTGAGGAAAAAGTCATTTCCATCTTAGTAGCTGTGTACAGAGGACCACCTTTACCTTAAGGCACAAATAAAAAGATTATTGTTACTTACACAGACTAGACAAAAATGCCAAGTATGGAAAAGTATACAAACTTGAAATTTCAATTTATATGCAGTAAAATACATAATAAAAATAATCTTTCTAAAATAGTAAAAATGACTACCAACAAATGAAGTACAGTCCTTAGCAAAGTATACCCAGATTTCTTAAAACAAATAAAATGAGTATCTTAAGGTGGCTAATATTATAGGTTCTTTGGGGGATAGGATTTTGTAATTCTAGCTATAATAAATATCCATGGATCTCTGATGTATATTTATTTATTGCATTTGTATCCCACATTATCCCACCTCTTTGCAGGCTCAATGTGGTTTTCAATTCATCATGGATGATGGAAATAGAAGAGAATATACAGTGGTGGAAATAAGTATTTGATCCCTTGCTGATTTTGTAAGTTTGCCCACTGACAAAGACATGAGCAGCCCATAATTGAAGGGTAGGTTATTGGTAACAGTGAGAGATAGCAAATCACAAATTAAATCCGGAAAATCACATTGTGGAAAGTATATGAATTTATTTGCATTCTGCAGAGGGAAATAAGTATTTAATCCCTCTGGCAAACAAGACCTAATACTTGGTGGCAAAACCCTTGTTGGCAAGCACAGCGGTCAGACATCTTCTGTAGTTGATGATGAGGTTTGCACACATGTCAGGAGGAATTTTGGTCCACTCCTCTTTGCAGATCATCTCTAAATCATTAAGAGTTCTGGGCTGTCGCTTGGCAACTCGCAGCTTCAGCTCCCTCCATAAGTTTTCAATGGGATTAAGGTCTGGTGACTGGCTAGGCCACTCCATGACCCTAATGTGCTTCTTCCTGAGCCACTCCTTTGTTGCCTTGGCTGTATGTTTTGGGTCATTGTCGTGCTGGAAGACCCAGCCACGACCCATTTTTAAGGCCCTGGCGGAGGGAAGGAGGTTGTCACTCAGAATTGTACGGTACATGGCCCCATCCATTCTCCCATTGATGCGGTGAAGTAGTCCTGTGCCCTTAGCAGAGAAACACCCCCAAAACATAACATTTCCACCTCCATGCTTGACAGTGGGGACGGTGTTCTTTGGGTCATAGGCAGCATTTCTCTTCCTCCAAACACGGCGAGTTGAGTTCATGCCAAAGAGCTCAATTTTTGTCTCATCTGACCACAGCACCTTCTCCCAATCACTCTCGGCATCATCCAGGTGTTCACTGGCAAACTTCAGACGGGCCGTCACATGTGCCTTCCGGAGCAGGGGGACCTTGCGGGCACTGCAGGATTGCAATCCGTTATGTCGTAATGTGTTACCAATGGTTTTCGTGGTGACAGTGGTCCCAGCTGCCTTGAGATCATTGACAAGTTCCCCCCTTGTAGTTGTAGGCTGATTTCTAACCTTCCTCATGATCAAGGATACCCCACGAGGTGAGATTTTGCGTGGAGCCCCAGATCTTTGTCGATTGACAGTCATTTTGTACTTCTTCCATTTTCTTACTATGGCACCAACAGTTGTCTCCTTCTCGCCCAGCGTCTTACTGATGGTTTTGTAGCCCATTCCAGCCTTGTGCAGGTGTATGATCTTGTCCCTGACATCCTTAGACAGCTCCTTGCTCTTGGCCATTTTGTAGAGGTTAGAGTCTGACTGATTCACTGAGTCTGTGGACAGGTGTCTTTCATACAGGTGACCATTGCCGACAGCTGTCTGTCATGCAGGTAACGAGTTGATTTGGAGCATCTACCTGGTCTGTAGGGGCCAGATCTCTTACTGGTTGGTGGGGGATCAAATACTTATTTCCCTCTGCAGAATGCAAATAAATTCATATACTTTCCACAATGTGATTTTCCGGATTTAATTTGTGATGTGCTATCTCTCACTGTTACCAATAACCTACCCTTCAATTATGGGCTGCTCATGTCTTTGTCAGTGGGCAAACTTACAAAATCAGCAAGGGATCAAATACTTATTTCCACCACTGTACATTTGGCTTTACAGACGGTTTTGGGTTACATGGTGGTGAAATACATGATAGTGTTAAAGCAAAAGACATTATAGAACATTTCTGGATATATTAAAGATTGTACAGTTGCACGTGTTGATCTTTGTGATATATCTTGTCGAAGAGATAGGTTTTCAATAGTTTGCGGAAATTAGTCAATTCATGGGCCGTTTATTTAAATAGAGGAAAAGCCTCAAAATCTAGAGAAGTACTCTATCGTTGATAACATCAACATAAAGCAGGTCCTCTAAATCATCATAGGCATAGAGGACCTCCTTTATGCTGATGTTATCAACGATAGAGTGCTTCTCTAGATTTTGAGGCTTTTCCTCTATTTAAATAAATATATACATCAGAGATCTATGGATATTTATTATAGCTAGAATTACAACCTATTTTTGTATATCCTTGTGTGCTCTTTATGGTGGTTTAGATTTTTCTATGGATAGGATTTTGTGTCATGTGTTCAGCACTGCTGGTAGCGCTATACAAATGCTAATAATAATATTGGAGAGACTGGGAATGGATGGGTAGAGGGCATAGGAGCCGACTCTGCGTGCTTGAGCACCCCCAATATTAAGAAAATTCCTTGTATGTGTCCAGGGAGGGGTTATTTCCACTGGGCTTAGCACCCCCAATAATTTTGAAAACTTTAGAGAGAATATTGGGAAGAAGATTGGCTGCCATGTGTTACCACTATCTTCTGTTATTTTATGGATGTTTATACTGTAATTCCACCTATAAATGATATGTGATTGGCGAAATATACATATTTTAATCATAAACATAATAATCTTTGTACGTTTCCGAACACGTCATACCGTCATCATATTTTGGCACAAAAAGGAAGCTCGCATAATATAAATAGAACTAAAAGAAGAAAAAACATTTGAGAAAGCTAGTGATATCGCTGTACGGCAGAAAAAGCATGAGAAAAAAAATGGGCGCAGATGGAGTGAGGGCCCAGCAACAGGATATACTGTTCTGTCAAGCTTCTTGACGTTGAATCAGTAATAATAATAAAAAAAAGACCGAGAAAGAAAGAAAGCCACAGTAAGCGCCAATGACAGGGAAAAGAGCCAATATAGCCGGGAAGAGGCAGAGGATGAGGATGTAGACAAGACATTGAGAAAGAGAGGCCGTAACCCGAGGCAGTTCGTTTCTATGGTGACACATAGACTATGACTGCAGACCGAAAGACTTAACTAGTGTACACACTTTACTTCCTAGTACAAATCCAGGTAGTGGGCTAAGAAGGATGACAGTGAATGGGAAAGGTAGACTAGGTAGTCCCGCTTCTTAGGGATAAGACCAAAAAAACACCCAAAGGAGGACGAAAACTACCCACCCCTACGATACAGGGCACCGAAGCCTTCCCTACACGCCCACAATCCTCACCACCGCGCTGAGGCGTAAATACTCACAGGCTGTGATGGGTTGCCTCGGCCGCCACCGGCCGTGCGCGCCTAACGCGCGCCGCTGCCTCTGCTGTTGTCGCTATACACGGCCGAGTGTTCAGGCCAGGAGCAGAAGCGCTTGTTACTAAGCGCGTCACGTCCGGTGCACGTGCATTCTGTAGTTGGAGCAAGGATGTTTGATTGAGACCAGGAGCGGCATGACGTGATGGTTGAAGCCACTTAGGTTAATCTCTGTTTCCCAGCCGTCGTTCCGTGTATACTCAAAACAAACCAATTTGCTGCTCTATCCACGTTGGCGTTCTTTATTGTTTGGCAGCATTTATTATTTCATCTCACTTATATTTTTCAAACATACCAGCTTGTGCAGCATACGGATGTACAGAGAGGAAGTACAATAACGAAATAACTTTTTATAGGTAGAGTAGTAATTTGTTATAAATCGTAGAGTGACATGTCTTATATAACCTCCCTATCAACCCACTCATTACTTTTACCTCACCCATTTCTATTCTTCTATCACCTTCTCCCACTACTCTAACCAGAGTTACACCTAATCACACTGACCACACTTCAACACCTTCAGTCCTTCTGTGACTGTTCTCTCGTGCTTGACTGCTTAAATATTAAATGCTTTACTTTTTGTCTATTAGATTGTAAGCTCTTTGAGCAGGGACTGTCTTTCTTCTGTGTTTGTATTGCGCTGCGTACACTTTGTAGCGCTCTAGAAATGTTAAATAGTAGTAGTAGTAGTAATCAGTGTGGTTGGCATGAGTTGTATTTATGCAGACTTTTTTTTCCTCTTGGTACAAGCACCACTAAAACAGACATCATGTTATGAAAAATCAGGTGCTCAACATAGAATTTCTATCTATTTACGACTTTTATATCCCACATCAAACGTGAATTAGGTTGAAAACTGGGAGCATTTGAATTTTTTTTTCCTGTGCGTAGGTCAAATGAGAAGGATGGTTTGTGGGCACTTGCTCCTTTCGTTTTGGGGAATGCAGTGGTATATTATAAAAATCCAGAGAGGTATTGAATAGTGTATATAGATGTGTTCTGGGATTAATGATAGCTAGGAAAAGCAGCAGTAAAAGAGTTGGAGCTGAATGACAGGAACAAATTTATTGTGCCATGATGGATGAAGCTTATCAACCAACACACTGTGCTTTAAATAAAGATGATTAAAAAATAAGTTTTGGATGTTATTGAATTCTATTATTCTGTCTCACTGTATTTCCAATTTTGGCACATCATAAGTCATCACAAGGACAAAATGTAAGAAAACCAATGGACTGCATTAGAGACTTATAGCCCATTATGATTAAATGAGATCTGCATGAAAGAAAATATTTATTTTTATTATTTTTACTTATGAAAACCACTTGTCCCTGAAATTTGCTCAAAACAGAATAATCCATTTACAAAAGAGATGAGGCGAAGAAGTGATTCCATGTGCCCCAAGTAAAGGAGAATTTAATTTTACTTCCAATCTTTATAACACCAGGCTTCCCAAGGCAGATTACAACAACAGTTAAGATGAACCCATCAGTATAAATATACCTAATTCCCTTAAGCAACGCTCAAGTTATTTCCCTCTCAGTTCAAGCCTTTCACAAATTACAAACTATTTTATCACATTCTGGTAAAAATAAATACAACTCTGGTATTTGGAATAATTCAGACATTTTAATTGACCGTAACCTATCTCATGGCCACTTTGGCAATCTAGTGGTATCCAGTATACTTCTCAGCATCTACAGAATGTCTCCTTTAAGACATTTGCTCAGTTGAGATCAGAATTTAAAATACCGGATTCCCAATTTTATTCTTGGATTCAGCTTAAGCAATCACACCTGAAATTGAATGTTTACTTGACACTTGTGTATTGGGTACTTTTATTTCCAAAATATAGCTTCACACAGAGCTTCATCCTATATAATAAAACGCACCTCCAACATTCTGAAGTTGAGAAAGTGAAGCCTTCAAGCCTTGAAGCATTCCTGCAATGTTCCAGAACTACGTGTCGTCAATTGAGGAGATGGAGCCTTACAGAGCGCATGAATGCTTCAAGGCTTGAAGGCTTCATTTTATCACACACACACACTCTCTGTCTCTCACATACACTCTCTCTCACACACACACACACACACACACTCTGAGGCATATTTTCAAAGCACTTTGGGAGGCTAAGTTCCATAGGTTTCTATGGAACTTTGGGAGGCTAAGTGCTTTGAAAATATGCCTCTCTGTCTTTCACACACTCTGACACAAACACACACACACACACTCTGTCTCTTTCTCACTCATTCTCTCTCACATACACGCCATCTCTCACCCACACACTCTCTCTCAAACGTACACACTCCGAGGAAAGGGGGGCATGGAGCATGCTGGGGAGGAGAGAGAGGGGGGCATGGAATTTGGAGGGAAGGGGGAGGCCAACAACTCGGAGGGAGGAGAGAGGGAGGGGAGAGGGAGGGGGCCTGCACCTCGGACGGAAGGGGGGCCTGGAACTCGGAGGGGAGAGAGAAGGAGGGGGTCATGGAACTCGGAGCCCCCCCCCCCCCACACACACACACTCACTATCTGCCTCTCACACACTCTATCTCTCTCTCACACACACATACACTCTGTCTCTCACACACTCTCTCTCTCATACAAACAAACATACATTCTGTCTGTCTCACACACACACACACTCTCCATCTCTCACACACATTTTCTCTCACACACACACACACACACTCTCTCTCTCTCTCTCTCTGGCAGCGCTATAGAAATGCTAAGTAGTAGTTGTAGTAGTAGTAGTATACACACTCTGAGGAAAACCTTGCTAGCGCCCGTTTCATTTGTGTCAGAAACGGGCCTGTTTTACTAGTTATTTTATAAAACATTTCAGTCCACAATCAATTATGTCTTGGCACACAGAAAGTTTGGAAGCATGATCTAGATTCTCTTCCACAAGGAAGGTATTTTGGTCCCATGGCCCTCGTTCATCTCTCTTGGCATCCATAATTCAAACACAGAACCTTCAGGACACCAAAGAAAGTCAAAATATACTGGCACCACAACTTCTGATAATTGCTGGTCCTGCAGAAAACAAACAGGCACTCTTCTCCATATGTTATTTGAATGTGTTAACCTGAAACTCTAATGGTCCACAGTTGGAGTACGATTCTTTACATTTTACAATGCAATGAATGGTTACATGCTAAACATATAATATGGAAATCTTGTACTCTCTCACACCAACTCTCAAATGATAAATGTCTGATCTCTGTAGTAGTCAAATTAATCATTAATCACTGAAAAGACAATTCAGTGCTTGATATTAACATTTGGTGGAATTGGATTATCTTATTCAGGAAATATGAAAAAATAAAAGAAATTAACTTTCCTGATTTTGGCAAGCATCATTTCAAATGGAAGAAATTGGACATATCTCTCATCAAACTGCAAAGGTGTCAAGTACAAAACATACTATGCATCCAGTTTCTCCTCCCTGGGTAGTCAACTTTGGAATGCTCTCCCAAGACCCATCCGAGCTATTAATAACTATTTACCTTTCAGGAAAATGTTAAAGTCCCATTTTTTCAAGCAAGTTTACCCTAATGGACCAGCTTAATTCCACCAGATCACCTACGATACTCCTGCTAAGACGTCGACGCTTACTCTGCCCCCAATGTTATACTCAATCCCTCATCTTCTTCCTTCCATCCTTTACCATTTCCCTCCCAATCTCCTTCCCTTTCACCTATCATATCCTTGTCTACTTTCCCTATTCTAGTTCATTACGTTCTTTTCTCATGTCCTTTGTAATGCCTTTCATAATGTAAGTAGTTATGATCATCACAATTTATAATACTGTTCCTACATTTCCTTGTTTTACTGTATTCTTTACCATGTAAGATGCTTTCTTTTACTATATAAGCCACACTGGACCTGCTGTATGTGGGAAAGAGCAGGGTACAAATGTAATAAATAAATAAATAAATAAATAAAATCATAACAATATCCTCCTCATTTGTATCCTACATTCATTCAATTTTATTATCCCTTTATATTGAATCTTATTGTATCTCACTTTTGTCAGTATTATTCATGTGATTCTCTTGTTACTGGTTCTTTAATGTTTCTATTTTGTATTATTCTTATACTTTAAAACTTTTAATAAAAATATTGGGAAAAAAAGATTAACCCATCTGTAAACAGGATATCCTCACTGAAACGTGGCCATGTATTACTGTATTATATAGAACAGTGTCAAAACTTTAGCACAAAATACAGCCTTTATTGGTAGTTTCCACCAGCTACAATAATTATTAAAGCTGTTGTAGTGATATTCAGTTTTTATTTCATGATATTTATATCAATCTGGGAAGCTTTCAAATAGCTGTCAAATAAGTTAACAAAAAAGAAATCTTTTGTCCTCCACCTTTTAAAGCATTGCCTATCCAACTGGAACAGCTTTTTACTTTTTACAGTTAAAGTACACAAGTATTGCCACACTGGGACAGACCAAAGGTCCATCAAGCCCAGCATCCTGTTTCCAACAGTGGCCAATCCAGGTCACAAATACCTGGCAAGATACCAAAAACGTTCAATACATTTCATGCTGCTTATTCGAGAAATAAGCAGTGGATTTTCCCCAAGTCCATTTTAATAATGGTCTATGGACTTTTATTTATTTGTTACATTTGTACTCCACATTTTCCCACCTATTTGCAGGCTCAATGTGGCTTACATAGTACAGTAAGGCGTTCGCCAGTCGGTTGATAACAAATACAAGGTTATATTGTGGTCGAGTGAGGTAGGTGTGCATCAGGCACCATGAGGGTTGAAGGGAATGAAGACTAAGGCGGGGCTGGTGGTTGGGAGGCAGGACTAGTGCTGGGCAGACTTCTACGGTCTGTGCCCTGAAAATGACAGATACAAATCAAGGTAAGGTATACATAAAAAGTAGCACATATGAGTTTATCTTGTTGGGCAAACTGGATGGACCGTGCAGGTCTTTTTCTGCCGTCATCTACTATGTTACTATGTCCAGTACGATCATTGGTTATGTTGTGTTGCTGGGTGTGGGGATTTACGTTTGATCGGTGAGGTAAGCATTTTTGAAGATGGTGGTTTTTAGTGATTTCCTGAAGTTTAGATGGTCATGGATTATTTTCACTACTTTTGGGAGTCCATTCCATAGCTGTGCGCTTATGTAGGAGAAGCTGGATGCATAAGTTGTTTTGTGTTCTGTCCTCCGACAGCCTCGCACTAGTTTATAACGTGATCCTAAAATGTGTGTAATGCCTTTATTGTTATTCTCGGTCCCAAGGACTATCACTTCTGCAGTTTCCCACTGGAAAAATACATGAGCAATGCACTGTGGGTAATGTAGTTCACAGGCAGTGCAACCACACTTGTTTGGCTGTGTAGGAAATGTTACCATTGGTTGTGAGGCTGCCCAGACCTTCCCTCTCTCTCTCTCTGCCAAGCTTGGCTCTTTTGTCTTCCTGTTCAGTCTTACTATCTGTCCTCAGAAGTCAGCCAGGTATGACCTTTCCCTCCTATCTCTAGGACTACCCCTTGCTATCCGATGGCAGGCTCTGTCCCCATTGGTCTCTATCTGCTCCTCCCTGTGTGAAGCCCCACCACTTCTTTGTCCTTTCAGCCACGCGGGGCTTCTTTCACCATTATAGCCAGGGACATGGAGCTAACACCATCTGGCTCCACACAGCTCTGTCCTGCTGAGAACTCCCTGTAAAGAACCTGGTTTTTTACCCTGAGAATATCTCTTTCCAAATGAGATATGGCACATTCTAGTCACCAAGCTTTGGACTATTTCTACTTGTTCAACTACCTTCTCCTCCCCCTGCAATACAACTACCTCTCTTCAGATCTCCACCTCCCACAGCCTCCAGATTAAGAAGTCTCTGTATCCTGAACATCTATCTGTGAGTAAATTATCTGTGATTTATTCAATAAAAGAGACTTCATAAAATAATAGAGACTTCAGGTGATTGCTGTGCCAGGGTTATACTCCATGATATTGGGGCTTCTAATTACCAAGCTCCAAGAGTCATGGCATTTTGTATTTAAGTCCTTTGCAAGTTGGGTAATGTAAGTTTAGGTATGATCGTGATGATCCGATTCTGTTTCTGGTTGGTAGATCTATGAGGTTTGTCATGTATCCTGGGACTACGCCGTAGATAATTTTGTGGACAAAGGTGCAAATTTTGAAGATGATCCTTTCTTTGATTGGGAGCCAGTGTAACTTTTCTCAGAGGGGTTTAGCACTTTCGAAGTGTGTTTTACCAAATATCAGCCTGGCAGCCGTGTTTTGGGCGGTCTGGAGTTTTTTTGGAAGTTCTTCTTTACATCCCGCATAGATTCCGTTGCAGTAATCTGCATGGCTTAGGACCATTGATTGTATTAGGTTTCAAAAACTTTCCCTCGGGAAGAAAGGTTTTATTCGTTTAAGTTTCCACATTGAGTAGAACATTTCTTTATTGCGGAGTTTACTTGGCTCTCAAGGGTAAGGTTGCGGTCGATTATGACGCCGAGTATTTTTAGGCTGACATAGGCGGACGGTGGCTCAGCTGTTTGGGGAGGCTAAAGTGGGCAGGGCCAGGCCCAAGTCCTTAACTGCCTCAAAGCATACAGAAGGGTCAGTAAAATAGTGGCAGATAATACCTTCTGTTAAATTTAGATATTAAGATAGATTTCGAATGCCAGAGAATAAAGTGGCAAAGAAAATAAAACAGTGCAAGCTTCAGTAGCTATATATATATATATAGGTCTTTTAGGCAACTGAATTAAAGTGGATTAAAAAAAAAGTGTCAGTAGCTGATATCTACATCTCTATAGAGGCCTGCAGTCCATCTGCCCCCTTTTTCTCTCTCTCACATCCCACTTTTCCACAGCCAGCCTGCCTCTCTCTCACGCACATATCTTCCCCTTCCACCTTTACAGAGCTTGTTGATTTTGCTGCCTCATGAGATTGGGAGCTTCAAGGTCAACAGGTTCTTCATTAACCTCAAGATGCTCAAATATGTCTAAGAGCTCCATGGCTGCACAGTGCAGTTGGGAGGCACTGGGTGGGGGGCGGGGGTGGTGGAGGGGAGGAAACTGCTGGACATGGGGTAGTGAAGGGAAAAGGGAAGAAATATACTGGACCAGAGTGTAGAGATGCCAACACTCAGATGTTATGACAAATAATTTTTGATGCCACTTCAGTAAGGCCAACACAATTCCTCCACTGTAAAACACCATATGCACAAAAGTATAGCAAGATAAGGTTCTGAGTGTGTTTTTGCACAACAGCATTAACTTCCAGGAATCAAAAAGCAAAAACCTTATGCATGAAAAGCAGGGGCGTAGCCAGACAACAGATTTTGGGTGGGCCTAGGCAAGAAGTGGGTGGGCACCAATTGTTCTCCCCCCCTGCCCCTCAACCACCAAAAAAATATCTCAACTGGTGGGAAACTGCTACTTTCCACCTTGGCAGTCTGCAGCAGGCATACACTGAAAACTGAGCATGTGAAGGTGCCGGAATCGTGGAGAGTAGCGTTTTCGTTACCATCAGGGGGAAGTCTTCAGCTGGCAGAGCTTGGGATCCCCACCAGCTACCACTAAACATGTGCTACTGTTGGGTGGGCCTGAGCCCTAAGTGGGTGGGCCCTGGCCCACCCAGACCCACATGTGGCTATGCCACTGATGAAAAGGCAGCACTGTAAATATTACACCATGCCCCTTAAAACACCGATACACCATCTAATGAAAAAAAATTAAACAGGGCTGCAACAAGATCTCTACACATTCTACATGCTAACAGAACACCATACCTTGGTTACACACGCAAAACACACAGAGACTCTTAACAAATGTGAAACCATACATCAGTAATAGATATTGAAGATAAAAAACTGAAATAGAAACCTCAGGAAGTCAGACTCTGCACACAGCACTAATAGAGAAATAGAAACTGAAATGCAAAATACAAGAAATATGCATTTCTAAAAGTTGACATTTTCTAATTAATAAATTCAGAATAAAATACTTTTTTCTAACTTTGTTGTCCGAGTATTTTATTTTTTTATTCGCTTTGGTCTCGATGTCTCTTTTCTGCTTTTTTCCCATCTTTTTAGGGCTCCTGTCCATTAGACATTTCTTCTCTCCATATCCTCCATCCATCTTCCCTCTGTGTCCCTGTCTCTTCCTCCATGTTCAGCTTCTGCCCTCTTAGTGTCCCTATCCTCCTCTATATTCATCATTTCTCCTCTGTGGCCCTAGGTAGACCTGTTCTGCATTTCCCTTCCCATGATCAGCATTACCCCACTGTGACCCAATCATCCCTGTGTCTAACATTGCCCCTGTTTGTCCCTATTGTATATCTGTCGAGCATTGCCCCTCTGTGTCCCTGTCCCTATGCTTCCTCCATGCCCAATATCTCTGTCTGCCTGTCCCCTTTCTCCCATCCATGGGGCCAGTATCTTTCCTCATTGTCCCCTTCCTCCCACCTATGGGGCCAGTATCTCTCCTCTTCTCTTCCTTCCTGATCCCCCCCAGTCCAGTGTCTTTCCCCCCTCTCCTCCATTTCATCTCAGTCTCTCTCTTCCCCTCCCATCCACCTCCCCTTCCAGTCTTTCTCCCCCTCTCTTACTCTCCTCCAGGCAATCTCAAACTTAGTTTCTCTCTCTCCCCACCTCCCCCTCTTCCTTTCCTCCAGTCCAGTCACTCTCAGTCTCTCTCTCACTTCCCCTTCTCTCAATCTCTCGTCCTGTTTCTTCCTCTCCTTCAGTCTAGTCAGTCTCAGTATTTCTCTCCCTCCTTCCTGCAGAACCAGTGTCTCTCATCTTTCCTTGCCCCCTCCCCATTCCAGTGTCTCCCCCTCCTCCGGTCCAGCAGTCTCTCTTGCCTCTTCCTGGCCCAGTATTTCTCTCTCCCTCCAGTATCCAGCACCTCTTCCTGTCTGCTCCCACCATCTCACTCTACCTGGGTCCAGTACCTCTTTTCTTCTCCATTACTTCTAGTCCAGTGTCTCTTCCATTCCCCCTTCCCCATTGCAGCACCTATCCCTCCCCCTCGTTTCTCCTCCCCCCTCCATTGCAGCATCTATCCTTCTCCCTTGTTTCTCTCCTGTCCGTTGTAGCATGTGTGTGCCCGAAGCAAAGAGCTCCTAGCTCTCAGAGAACGTGTCCGTTCTCTTGAGGCTAGAGTAGCAGACTTGATGGAGCTGAGGGAGACAGAGAGGTACATAGAGGAGACCTACAGGGATGTTGTAGAGAAGTCCCACCTCCAGTCAGGTAGCCCCTGTGCTACCTTGGAGGAGGGAGGTCTCCTAGAAGGAGAGCATCACCCTGGTGAAGTAGGAAGTACTCCTGTAGCCAGGACCTGCCCACCAGGGGATGTATTATCCTTTCGCACCGAGGATATATCTCCAAATGTTGCCCGGGAGGGAAAGGTTAGGACAGCTGTTGTACTGGGTGATTCGATCATTAGGCATATAGATAGCTGGGTGGCTGGTGGACGTGAGGATCGCCTGGTGACTTGCCTGCCTGGTGCGAAGGTGGCGGACCTCACGGGTCACCTAGATAGGATTTTAGATAGTGCTGGGGAGGAGACGGCTGTCTTGGTACATGTGGGTACTAATGACATAGGAAAATGTGGGAGAGAGGTTCTGGAAGCAAAATTTAGGCTCTTAGGTAGAAAGCTGAAATCCAGATCCTCCAGGGTAGCATTTTCTGAAATGCTACCTGTGCCACGCGCAAGGCCCAAGAGACAGGCAGAGCTCCAGAGTCTCAATGCGTGGATGAGACGATGGTGCAGGGAGGAGGGCTTTAGATTTGTTAGGAACTGGGCAACATTCTGGGGAAGGGGGAGCCTATTCCGAAAGGATGGGCTCCATCTTAACCAGAGTGGGACCAGGCTGCTGGCATCGGCGTTTAAGAAGGAGATAGAGCAGCTTTTAAACTAGAAATGGGGGGAAGGCCGACAGTCGCTCAAAAGAGCATGGTTCGGGATAAGGTATCTTTCAAAGATATCACCATAACAGGGAAGATAGAGTATCCTGATAGTGAGGTTGCAAAAGAGATTGTAGTAGATCGGGTATCTTTAAATAACAATAAAAATCAGACAAAAGATTGCCAATTAATACTGTCAAGTACTAAGCATGATGTACTTAGGAACAACAAACATAGTTTGAAATGTCTATATGCGAATGCCAGGAGCCTAAGAAATAAGATGGGGGAGTTGGAATATATTGCACTAAATGAAAAATTAGATATAATAGGCATCTCTGAGACCTGGTGGAAGGAGGATAACCAGTGGGACACTGTCATACCGGGGTACAAATTATATCGTAGTGATAGGGTGAATCGGATTGGTGGAGGGGTAGCATTGTATATTAACGAGAGCCTTGAATCAAATAGATTGAAAATTCTGCAGGAAACAAAACACTCCTTGGAATCACTGTGGATTGAAATTCCATGTGCAAAGGGGAAAAGGATAGTGATAGGAGTGTACTACCGTCCGCCTGGCCAGGACGAACAGACGGATGCGGAAATGTTAAAGGAAATCAGGGACGCAAACAAACTGGGCAACACAATAATAATGGGGGATTTCAATTACCCGCATATAGACTGGGTTAATGTAACATCTGTACACGCAAGGGACATAAGATTTCTTGATGAAATCAAGGACAGCTTCATGGAACAGCTAGTTCAGGAGCCGACAAGAGAAGGAAAAATACTAGACTTAGTCCTTAATGGTGCTCATGATCTAGTGCAGGGGGTAACGATACGAGGGCCGCTTGATAACAGTGATCATAATATGATCGGTTTTGATATTGGCATTGAAAGAAGTGAAACTAGGAAATCAAGTACGCTAGCGTTTAACTATAGAAAAGGTGATTACGACAAAATGAGAAAAATGGTAAAAAAAAGACTGAAAGGAGCAGCTCGCAGAGTAAAAAACTTGCATCAGGCGTGGATGCTGTTTAAAAACACCATCCTGGAGGTTCAGGACAAATATATTCCACGTATTAGAAAAAAGGGAAAAAAGACTAAACGTCAGCCGGCGTGGCTAAACAGTAAGATAAAGGAAATCATTAGAGCCAAAAAACAATCCTTCAGAAAGTGGAGAAGAGAACCAACTGAAAGTAACAGGATAGATCATAAGGAATGCCAAGCCAAATGCAAAGCGGAGATAAGGAGGGCAAAAAAGGACTTTGAGAAGAAATTAGCGTTGGAAGCAAAAATACATAGTAAAAATTTTTTTAGATACATTAAAAGCAGGAAACCGGCCAAAGAGTCGGTTGGGCCGCTGGACGAAAATGGTGTTAAAGGGGCGATCAAGGAGGACAAAGCCGTAGCGGAGAAATTAAATGAATTCTTTGCTTCGGTCTTCACCGAGGAGGATTTGGGGGGGACACCGGTGCCGGAAAGAATATTTGAAGCGGGGGAGTCGGAGAAACTAAACAAATTCTCTGTAACCTTGGAGGATGTAATGGGTCAGTTCAGCAAGCTGAAGAGTAGTAAATCACCGGGACCTGATGGTATTCATCCCAGAGTATTAATAGAACTAAAAAATGAACTTGCGGAGCTACTGTTAGAAATATGCAATCTGTCCCTAAAATCGAGTGTAGTACCGGAAGACTGGAGGGTAGCCAATGTTACTCCGATTTTTAAGAAGGGTTCCAGAGGAGATCCGGGAAATTATAGACCGGTGAGTCTGACGTCGGTGCCGGGCAAGATGGTAGAGGCTATTATTAAGAATAAAATTGCAGAGCATATACAAAAACATGGACTGATGAGACAAAGTCAGCACGGATTTAGTGAAGGGAAGTCTTGCCTCACCAATCTAATGCATTTTTTTGAGGGGGTAAGCAAACATGTGGACAATGGGGAGCCGGTTGATATTGTATATCTGGATTTTCAGAAGGCGTTTGACAAAGTGCCGCACGAAAGACTCCTGAAGAAATTGCAGAGTCATGGAATCGGAGGTAGGGTATTATTATGGATTAAGAACTGGTTGAAAGATAGGAAGCAGAGAGTAGGATTGCGTGGCCAGTATTCTCAGTGGAGGAGGGTAGTTAGTGGGGTCCCGCAGGGGTCTGTGCTGGGTCCGTTGCTTTTTAATGTATTTATAAATGACCTAGAGATGGGAATAACTAGTGAGGTAATTAAATTCGCCGATGACACAAAATTATTCAGGGTCGTCAAGTCGCAGGAGGAATGTGAACGATTACAGGAGGACCTTGCGAGACTGGGAGAATGGGCGTGCAAGTGGCAGATGAAGTTCAATGTTGACAAGTGCAAAGTGATGCATGTGGGTAAGAGGAACCCGAATTATAGCTACGTCTTGCAAGGTTCCGCGTTAGGAGTTACGGATCAAGAAAGGGATCTGGGTGTCGTCGTCGATGATACGCTGAAACCTTCTGCTCAGTGTGCTGCTGCGGCTAGGAAAGCGAATAGAATGTTGGGTGTTATTAGGAAGGGTATGGAGTCCAGGTGTGCGGATGTTATAATGCCGTTGTATCGCTCCATGGTGCGACCGCACCTGGAGTATTGTGTTCAGTACTGGTCTCCGTATCTCAAAAAAGATATAGTAGAATTGGAAAAGGTACAGCGAAGGGCGACGAAAATGATAGTGGGGATGGGACGACTTTCCTATGAAGAGAGGCTGAGAAGGCTAGGGCTTTTCAGCTTGGAGAAGAGACGGCTGAGGGGAGATATGATAGAAGTGTATAAAATAATGAGTGGAATGGATCGGGTGGATGTGAAGCGACTGTTCACGCTATCCAAAAATACTAGGACTAGAGGGCATGAGTTGAAGCTACAGTGTGGTAAATTTAAAACGAATCGGAGAAAATGTTTCTTCACCCAACGTGTAATTAGACTCTGGAATTCGTTGCCGGAGAACGTGGTACGGGCGGTTAGCTTGACGGAGTTTAAAAAGGGGTTAGATAGATTCCTAAAGGACAAGTCCATAGACCGCTATTAAATGGACTTGGAAAAATTCCGCATTTTTAGGTATAACTTGTCTGGAATGTTTTTACGTTTGGGGAGCGTGCCAGGTGCCCTTGACCTGGATTGGCCACTGTCGGTGACAGGATGCTGGGCTAGATGGACCTTTGGTCTTTCCCAGTATGGCACTACTTATGTACTTATGTACTTATCTATCCCTCTCCCTGGTTTCTCCCCCCCCCCCCCATTGCAGCATCTATCCCTCTCCCTCATTTCTTCCCCCCCCCCCATTGCAGCATCTATCCTTCTCCCTCTCCCTTGTTTCCTCCCGAATGCAGCATCTCCCCCCCCATTGCAGCATCTATCCTTCTCCCTCTCCCTCGTTTCCTCCTGAATGTAGCGTCTATCCCTCTCCCTCGTATCTCCCCCCCATTGCAGCATCTATACTTCTCCCTCTCCCTCGTTTCCTCCCGAATGCGTCTATCCCTCTCCCTCGTCCACCTCCCCCCCGAATGCAGTATCTATCCCTCTCTCATCTACTTCCTCCCCGAATGCAGCGTTTATCCTTCTCCCTCGTTTCTCCCCCCATTGCAGTGTCTATTCCGCTCCATCGTCCACCTCCCCGCCCCCCCTGGAATGCAGCGTCTATCCCTCTCACTCATTCCCTGCAGTTCCTCTAATTTGATTAGGTCACCGGTGGTAGCATAGCAGCATACTAACTAAAACACTTCACTTCAGAGCTTCAGCCTGACAGCCTTCCTTATGATGCATGCCGCCCTCACGGAAGCAGGAAGTTGCGTCGGGACGTACGTATCACAAGGAATGCCGTCAGGCTGAAGCCCTGAATCAAGCTGTTTTAGTTAGTATGATACCGCTACTGGCGGTGATCTAAATCAAATTAGAGGGACGCAGGGAGGGAGTGAGAGGGATAGACGCTGCATCGGCGGTGGAGGGATGAGAAGTACTGGTTTTTTGGGGGCTTGTGGCTGGGGAGCCTTAGCCTCCCCAAGCCTCTTATACCGGGCGCCTATGCTGTCTGAGGTAGGGAGGTTGTGTTCTGGGGTGTTTATGGTTGTGGGTTTGTACTTGTTATTTTGAGATGAGAGGATGAGGCCGTGTGTTTTTTCAGTGTTCAGTTTCAGTTGGAATGAATTTGCCCAGGAGTCCATGTTGTTCAGGCCGTCATTGATTTCATTGGTTATTTCTGTGAAGTCATGACTGAAGGGAATGTAGACTGTGATGTCATCTGCATAGATGAACGGGTTGAGGCCTCGGTTAGATAGGGACTTTGCCAGTGGGATCATCATCATAGTGAAGAGTATTGGTGATAATGGTGATCCTTGGGGTACTCCACAGGTAGCTTTCCACGGTGGTGATATATTTGAGTTTGATTTTACTTGGTAAGTTCTGGTGGTTAGAAAACCCTTTATCTAGTTAAGTACATTTCCATCAATCTCGAAGTGGCCAAGGAGACTTAATAGAATATTGTGGTTGACCATGTCGAATGCGCTCGACATGTCGAATTGGAGGAGAAGTATACTTTTACCTGTGGCTATTTCTTGCTTGAATTTGGCCAGGAGAATGACTAGGACAGTTTCAGTACTATGGTGGGGGTGGAATCCTGACTGTGAGTCGTGTAATATTGAGAACTTGTCCATGTATTCCGTAAGCTGTTTGGTCACCAAGCTCTCCGTCAGTTTGACTACTAGTGGGATAGATGCAACTGGATGGTAGTTGCTTAGATCGTTTGTGTTTTTCTTAGTGTCTTTAGGTATTGGGGTGAGTAGGATGTTACCATATTCCTTGGGGAAGAGACCTTATTGTAGCATGAAGTTTAGGTGGGATGTGAGGTCTGCTATGAAGCGGTCGGGGGCGGATTTGAGTAGATGACTGGGACATATATCCAGTTTACAGTGGGTGCTGGCAAACCTATGAGTCGCTTTTGTAACTGATTCAGTGGTGAGGAGAGTAAATGTTGAACAGATATGGTCAGCTGGGCATCCACCAGGGACTAGATCCAGATTGTTGAAGAAGTTTTCGATGTTGGTGTTGTGCTGAGGAAGTGTACTGCGTAATTTTATTATTTTTTCGTTAAAGTAATTAGCGAGTTTGTCTGCGGGTGGGATGTCTGTGTTGGTTGTGGTGATAGGGGTGGTGTCTAATAACTTATTTACGAGTTGAAATAGTTTCTTCAGATCTTTGTAATCCGGTCCTATTTTAGTTTTGTAATAGGACCTTTTGGTTTGTCTTATTGCATATTTGTATTTTCTGTGTGTTTGTTTCCATGCATTCCAAGGGCACAAATCTTTATCTAGGATCTTATATGATCTCAGCCAAAAGTGTACCAATTCTCCAGTGTTAGGTCTAGGTAATGGTATGCTTCCCTGTTCAAGTTTAAGTAGACCAATCCCATAGAAGTCGATTGTTTCTAAAGTAAGAGTTCCTGGGCCTGTGGTCCAACTGTCAAGTAAAGGTTCACACAAAATACTAAACCTGATGGACTCCAGGCAGTATTATCATCAAGACCAGGATCCCAACTCAAAACAGACATGAGAGGGTTAAAATGTTATAACAGTTCTTTCACAAATGTTGGAGTAATACAAATTGTAAATCCTCTTTTTATCAACAAAACTGTTGCTAGCAAGGCAGTAAGAATAATGACAAAAATGAAATAAATGAAAACTCTTGAACCGTAAGTCCCCAATCATCAATGTGACAATGAGCAGTATGAAGGGGACGTGTTTAATATCACAACATACAGTATGAAATATGGTTGAGTCAAGTTTTGTTAAACGACATACAGGTAGCAGACTTCAGATATCTGAAGCAGGAAGTATGGTTTTGCAGCAGCAGCAGCAGCAGCAGCTGATAAGGCCTCAATTCGGAAAAGTCCACAGTAAATAGGATACTTGGACTGATCTGGAATGACATTAGACAGAGAAACTTCTGTGTTAGTTAACTTTTTCTTCATATATGTTGCCAGTCACTTCACAGCCTCCTCATGACTTTTTTTTCAGTGAGGCAAACTGAGGGATTACATACTACCTGACAAACAGAATTTCAAAAGGGAGTCAATCCTGTGCTCCCTGAAAATTGTACTTAGCACAGAGCATACATTATGAATAGAAAAATTTACAGTATTGGGGAAACTAGTATGCTGTGAATATTCTTGTTACCATCCCTCTTGTGGAGTACCTGATCCAGGAAGGGTACTTCTTTATCTGGAAAAGACTGTCATGTAAAGGGGCAGTTAGTGCAGAGTCTCTGACTATTGTGTCTGCAAAGGCATTTATTAAAGAAATGTGATCTGTACATCTACTTACAAATGGCGATCTGCCTAAGAAGGAAGACAGCAGCCAGTAGTTGAATGATAAGAGGGCATATACAGAAAAATAGAAACAAAAACATTTGGCTATGAAATGGACAAAACACTGCTTATTGTGTGACCAAAAACATTATGAAACATGAATCAAACCATAAACATAAGCTTGTATACCTAATAAAAATGGAACAGAAATGACATAAAAGCAAAAATCCTGCAATCAGCGCAACAGTGTAATCACTGGGGTAGAGTTCAACAGTTCATCCAGTAAATGGAGCAGGTCTTGAATCACATATACAAGTCCAAATATTCTTCTTCCAATAATGCAGCTGTAGGTGTCACTGTTTTCAGACTAGTCTCGCAGCATGCTTCAAAAGGATGCCAACTTATAGTAAATAAGGGTGCTTTGAAGGAAGACAATAAAACAAGTAAACAGAGCAGAGCAATGAGGACTTAATAGTGGTTTATAGGTATAAGGTCATAAAAGTCACAGTTTCTAACAAGTAAAACAATCTATTTAATGTCTGGCCAGTTCTTAAACAATAATGGCATTAGCTCAATATGGCATTACCACAACGCTAAGCTCAGGTTTGATACTTTATGTAAATCTAGTTGAAGTTAATTTAGAAAAATAAATCAATTTCTATTCTAGCCTATTGCAAAAGAGTATACCATAAATCATATACATTTCCCTGTTAAAACACTTGCACATACGTCCACACGTTTATTCACTTAACTCAGAGCCTCTAAACAACGTACAGTGTACTTTCGAGATATGCTGCCATGTAACATTTCACAATATGCACTGGTAAACAGTGCATCCAAATTGTGCATCAACAGCTACCAACTTTTACAATGTCTCATGAACATCTCTGTAACCTTTCACACAGAATTACCCAAAAATGAATGGGAATTTTTCATCCATCTGCTTCACAATTAAATTCCCTACAATGCAAAACATAAATGTAAATCTTTATCATGGTAGCTCCCTCTGGTGGCTAAAATAAGGAGGAAACAGTTTTCAAATTCAGATAATATAATACAAAGTGGGAAAGTTTGCAATCAGACAAACAAATAAGGGCAGACTGGAGCAGGGCAGAATGGAGCAGCACAAAACAGGGTCAGGCAAGGCACATAAAAACTAAACAACTTCATAATGTAAAAGCTCATTTAGGTACAATGTACTCACAGAGGATGGTATATCCACTGAGTATATAAGGCAAAAATAGATATTACTTATACTGGATTCTTCTCTCAAACCAATAAAACTTCCACCTATCCTATCCAGTAAAAATACGTTATATTGAAGTTCAATTTCCAAACAGTTGACTCACAGCATACAAAACTATTATCTTGGAATTATATCATACATATTTCAGGATCATATCCATATGTTACCCAAGAACCTCAGTGATGTCAATCGCTATCACTTTTAAATTGAAGCGATTTATACAACATCAAACTCTTCACCAGTTCTTTTTTTTGTTCATATATAGAGCCTTCACTCATATTTAGAAAAGTATATACTATCACCACTTATCTTTTCTATTTAGACTTTTTGCACTTGTTGGACCCGGGGGATCATCTGCCCGACATGCATGTTTCGCCCAACAAGGGCTGTCTCAAGGACATTCCCCTGCAAAATAAACCAAAACATTAATAATCTCTTCAGGTTTCGGTAGTAAACCTATGTATCTAGAGGATATTCCATTTTAGATAACAAAGCTAAACTAACTCACCCCGTGTTGTTTTACAGCGCCAGCTCAGCAAAAGTTTATCAGCCAAAATGGCGCTGGCGTTTTTTTAATTCATTAAATATCCATTCAAAGATGACATTTTTAGCCCCGCCCCCAAGGCGTTCCACCGGCAGCAAAAGACCTATCCTACATTACTGCCGGTGGTGGGGAAGAGTTTCTACTCAAATCAGAGATGCCCATTCAATCTCTGCATTCAAGCCCTTCGGTATAACTGTTTGAAGCATAAAGATATTAAATTGCTCCCTAAAATTCAAAAGTCTGTTCATTGACCCACCCTCCTCCCAATTATCTATACATTCGACAATCCTCCATCTCATGTCATCCCATTTATGCTGTTTTTGAAGCCAATGACTTACTAGCGGGGCTTGCATATTTTGAGTTTGAATCCTTGATTTATGCTCATTCAAGCATATTCTAATAGATCTAGCACTCCTACCAATATATATTAAGCCGCAAGGGCATGTAATAGCGTATACACCACCCCTATCAACACAACCAACATAGACATCCCACCCGCAGACAAACTCGCTAATTACTTTAACAAAAAAATAATAAAATTACGAAGTACACTTCCTCAGCACAACACCGACATCAAAAACTTCTTCAACAACCTGGACCCAATCCCTGGTGGATGCCCAGCTGACCATATCTGTTCAACATTTACTCTCCTCACCACTGAATCAGTTACAAAAGCGACTCATAGGTTTGCCAACACCCACTGTAAACTGGATATATGTCCCAGTCATCTACTCAAATCCGCCCCCGACCGCTTCATAGCAGACCTCACATCCCACCTAAACTTCATGCTACAACAAGGTCTCTTCCCCAAGGAATATGGCAACATCCTACTCACCCCAATACCAAAAGACGCCAAGAAAAACACAAACGACCTAACCAATTACCGCCCAGTTGCGTCTATCCCACTAGTAGTCAAACAGCTTATGGAATACATGGACAAGTTCTCAATACTACACGACTCACAGTCAGGGTTCCGCCCCATCCATAGTACCGAAACTGTCCTAATCACACTCCTGGCCAAATTCAAGCAAGAAATAGTCACAGGTAAAAGTATACTTCTCCTCCAATTCGACATGTCGAGCGCATTCGACATGGTAAACCACAACATACTACTAAGACTCCTTGGCCATTTCGGGATTGATGGAAACGTACTTAACTGGATAAAGGGTTTTCTAACCACCAGAACTTACAAGTAAAATCAAACTCAAACATATCATCACCATGGAAAGCTACCTGTGAAGTACCTCAAGGATTGTCAAATGGGGTAGAGTTTCCACAGGAGTGGATTAACGCTAAATCCCACGAGCGAAGATGCAAGGAAATAGAGTGGGAAGTGGACCAATGACTTCAGGACATAGAGACTGAGATGATATTCACGAAGCAAACTTTATTGTAGACTCATAGTAACATAGTAGATGACGGCAGAAAAAGACCTGCACGGTCCATCCAGTCTGCCCAACAAGATAACTCATATTTGCTACATTTTGTGTATACCCTACTTTGATATGTACCTGTGCTCTTCAGGGCACAGACCATATAAGTCTGCCCAGCACTATCCCCGCCTCCCAACCACCGGCTCTGGCACAGACCGTATAAGTCTGCCCAGCACTATCCTCGCCTCCCAACTACCAGCCCTGCCTCCCAACCACCGGCTCTGGCACAGTCCGTACAAGTCTGTCCAGCACTATCCCCGCCTCCCAACCACCAGTCCCGCTTCCCACCACTGGCTCTGGCACAGACCGTATAAGTCTGCCCAGCACTATCCCCGCCTCCCAACCACCAGCCCCGCCTCCCGATCTTGACTAAGCTCCTGAGGATCCATTCCTTCGGCACAGGATTCCTTTATGCTTATCCCACGCATGTTTGAATTCCGTTACCGTTTTCATTTCCACCACCTCCCGCGGAAGGGCATTCCAAGCATCCACTACTCTCTCCATGAAAAAATATTTCCTGACACTTTTCTTGAGTCTGCCCCCCTTCAATCTCATTTCATGTCCTCTCGTTCTACCATCTTCCCATCTCCGGAAAACGTTCGTTTGCGGATTAATACCTTTCAAATATTTAAACGTCTGTATCATATCACCCCTGTTTACTACTACTACTACTACTATTTAGCATTTCTATAGCGCTACAAGGCATACGCAGCGCTGTACAAACATAGAAGAAAGACAGTCCCTGCTCAAAGAGCTTACAATCTAATAGACAAAAAATAAATAAAGTAAGCAAATCAAATCAATTAATGTGAACGGGAAGGAAGAGAGGAGGGGGTAGGTGGAGGCGAGTGGTTACAAGTGGTTACGAGTCAAAAGCAATGTCAAAGAGGTGGGTTTTCAGTCTAGATTTAAAGGTGGCCAAGGATGGGGCAAGACGTAGGGGCTCAGGAAGTTTATTCCAGGCGTAGGGTGCAGCGAGACAGAAGGCGCGAAGTCTGGAGTTGGCAGTAGTGGAGAAGGGAACAGATAAGAAGGATTTATCCATGGAGCGGAGTGCACGGGAAGGGGTGTAGGGAAGGACGAGTGTGGAGAGATACTGGGGAGCAGCAGAGTGAGTACATTTATAGGTTAGTAGAAGAAGTTTGAACAGGATGCGAAAACGGATAGGGAGCCAGTGAAGGGTCTTGAGGAGAGGGGTAGTATGAGTAAAGCGACCCTGGCGGAAGATGAGACGGGCAGCAGAGTTTTGAACTGACTGGAGAGGGGAGAGTTGACTAAGTGGGAGGCCAGCAAGAAGCAGATTGCAGTAGTCTAAACGAGAGGTGACAAGGGTGTGGATGAGGGTTTTGGTAGAGTGCTCGGAAAGAAAGGGGCGGATTTTACGGATGTTGTAAAGAAAGAAACGACAGGTCTTGGCGGTCTGCTGGATATGAGCAGAGAAGGAGAGAGAAGAGTCAAAGATGACCCCAAGGTTTCGAGCTGAGGAGACAGGGAGAATGAGAGAGCCATCAACAGAAATAGAAAATGGGGGGAGCGGGGAGGTGGGTTTGGGGGGGAAAATGAGAAGCTCGGTTTTGGTCATATTTAATTTCAGGTGGCGTTGAGACATCCAGGCAGCAATGTCAGACAAGCACGCTGAAACTTTGGTTTGGATGCAAGGTGAGATATCAGGGGTAGAAAGGTAGATTTGGGAGTCATCAGCATAGAGGTGGTAGGAAAAGCCATGGGATGAGATTAATGAACCAAGGGAAGAAGTGTAGATAGAAAAGAGGAGGGGACCAAGAACAGAACCCTGGGGTACGCCGACAGGCAGAGGGATAGAAGTAGAAGAGGATCCACCAGAGTGAACACTAAAGGTGCGGAGGGAGAGGTAGGAAGAGAACCAGGAAAGGACAGAGCCCTGGAATCCAAGTGAGGACAGGGTATCGAGAAGTATGCTGTGATCGACAGTGTCAAAAGCAGCGGAAAGATCAAGAAGAATGAGGATGGAATATTGACCTCTGGATTTAGCCAGTAATAGGTCATTGGAGACTTTAGTAAGCGCAGTTTCGGTTGAGTGGAGAGGGCGAAAACCAGATTGTAATGGGTCAAGAATAGCATGTGAGGAGAGAAAATCAAGGCAGCGGCGGTGAACAGCACGCTCAAGTAATTTGGAGAGAAAAGGAAGGAGGGAGATGGGTCGGTAATTAGAGGGACAAGTAGGGTCAAGTGAAGGCTTCTTAAGGAGAGGTGTGACCACAGCATGTTTAAAGGCAGCAGGGACAGTCGCAGTGGAAAGTGAGAGGTTGAGAATGTGACAGATAAAAGGAATAAGGGTAGGAGAGATGGCATTAAGAAGGTGGGTGGGAATGGGATCAGAGGAACAGGTGGTACATTTTGAGGAAGAAAGGAGAAGTGTAGTTTCCTCAATAGTAACTTCAGGAAAGGAGGAAAGGGAATGAGGGGAAGGAGAGAGAGGGGAACGGACTAGTGGAGGGAGAGCTGGTGAGGTAGAGAAAGCAAGGTTTATCTTTTGAACCTTGTTGTGAAAGAATTCAGCAAGGGTCTGAGGAGATAGTGAAGGGGGAGTTGGGGGAGGGGGCACCTTGAGGAGAGAGTTCAATGTGGTGAAGAGAAGTCGAGGATTAGAGCCAAGAGAGTTGGTCAGTTGGATATAATAATCCTGTTTGGCACGTAAAAGAGCAGATTGGAAGGAGGTCAGCATGAACTTAAAGTGTAAGAAATCAGCAAGGGCCCGAGATTTCCGCCAGAGGCGTTCGGCGGAGTATACGTTTAGTTCAGCAAGTCTCTCCTCATACGTCTTGTAACGCAAATCCCATACCATTCTCGTAGCTTTTCTTTGCACCGCTTCAATTCTTTTTACATCCTTAACAAGATACGGCCTCCAAAACTGAACACAATACTCCAGGTGGGGCCTCACCAACGACTTATACAGGGGCATCAACATCCCCTTTCTTCTGCTGGTCACACCTCTCTCTATACAGCCTAACAACCTTCTAGCTACAGCCACCACCTTGTCACACTGTTTCGTCGCCTTCAAATCCTCAGATACTATCACCCGAAGATCCCTCTCTCCGCCCGTACCTATCAGACTCTCCCCGCCTAACATATACTGTACGTCTCCCGTGGATTTCTATTCCCTAAGTGACTTTGCATTTCTTCGCATTGAATTTTAATTGCCAAATCTTAGACCATTCTTCTAGCTTCCTCAGATCCTTTTTCAATTTTCCACTCCCTCCCGGGTGTCCACTCTGTTACAGATTTTAGTATCATCTGCAAATAGGCAAACTTTACCTTCTAACCCTTCGGCAATGTCACTCACAAATATATTGAACAGAATCGGCCCCAGCACCGATCCCTGAGGCACTCCACTACTCACCTTTCCCTCCTCCGAGCAAATTCCATTCACCACCACCCTCTGGCTTCTGTCCGTCAACCAGTTCCTAATCCAGTTCACCACTTCAGGTCCTATCTTCAGCCCCTCCAGTTTATTTAAGAGCCTCCTGTGGGGAACCATGTCAAAAGCTTTGCTGAAATCTAAGTAGATTACGTCCATAGCTCATCCCTGATTCAATTCTCCTGTCACCCAATCAAAGAACTCAATGAGATTCGTTTGGCACGATTTCCCTTTCGTAAAACCATGTTGTCTCGGATCTTGCAACTTATTGGCTTCCAGGAAATTCATTATCCTTTCCTTCAGCATCGCTTCCATTACTTTTCCAATAACCGAAGTGAGGCTTACCTGCCTGTAGTTTCCAGCTTCTTCCCTATCGCCACTTTTGTGAAGAGGGACCACCTCTGCCGTTCTCCAATCCCTCGGAACCTTTCCTGTCTGCAAGGATATATTAAACAAATCTTTAAGAGGACCCGCCAAAACCTCTCTGAGCTCCCTCAATATCCTGGGGTAGATCCCGTCCGGTCCCATGGCTTTGTCCACCTTTAGCTTTTCAAGTTGTTGATACACACTTTCTTCCGTGAACGGTGCTCTATCCACTTCATTCTCAATTGTACTATTTCCAGTCCATCGCGGTCCTTCTCCCGGATTTTCTTCTGTGAAAACAGAACAAAAGTATCTATTTAGCAAATTTGCTTTTTCGTCATCATTTTCCACATAGCGGTTCGCAGTATCTTTTAGTCTCACAATTCCCTTTTTAGTCATTCTCCTTTCACTAATATACCTGAAGAAATTTTTGTCACCCCTCCTTACATTTCTAGCCATTTGTTCTTCCGCTTGCGCTTTTGCCAGTCGTATCTCTCTCTTGGCTTCTTTCAGTTTCATCCGGTATTCCTCCATGTGTTCGTTTTCTTGAGTTTTTCTGTATTTCTGGAACGCCAACTCTTTAGCCTTTATTTTCTCAACCACTTGCTTGGAGAACCATATCGGTTTCCTTTTTCTCTTGCTTTTATTTACTTTCCTTACATAAAGGTTTGTGGCCCTATTTATAGCTTCTTTCAGCCTGGACCACTGTCCTTCCACTTCTCGTACTTCCTCCCAGCCCATCATCTCCTTCCTCAGGTATTCCCCCATTTTACTAAAGTCAGCACGCTTGAAATCCAGGACTTTGAGTTTGAGTGGCCGCTCTCCACTTTAGCTGTTATATCAAACCAAACCGTTTGATGGTCACTGCTGCCCAGGTGGGCACCCACTCGGATATTTGACATGCTATCCCCATTTGTGAGCACCAAATCCAGTGTCGCTCCCTCCCTTGAGGGTTCCATCACCATTTGTCTGAGCAAAACACTTTGGAAAGCATCCACGATCCCTCTACTTCTTTCCGATTCCACAGACAGAACCTTCCAATCTACATCCGGCAGATTGAAATCTCCCAGCAACAGCACCTCTCTCTTGCTTCCCAACTTTTGAATATCTGCGATCAGGTCTTTATCTAATTCCTCCAATTGTGTCGGAGGTCTGTAGACAACACCCACGTGGACAGAGGTTCTATCATCTCTTTTTAAGGTGATCCATATCGCTTCTTCCTTTCCCCAGGTCCCTGTCATTTCAGTTGCAGTGATATCATTCCTCACATACAGAGCTACTCCGCCACCTTTACGACCCTCTCTATCCTTCCTAAATAGATTATAGCCTGGTATGTTTGCATCCCATTCATGGGAACCATTTAGCCACGTCTCTGTGATTGCAACAACATCCAAGTCTGCCTCCAACATCAGGGCCTGAAGGTCATGAACTTTATTGCTTAGACTGCGAGCATTTGTGGTCATCGCTTTCCATTTACATTTCCTGGTATGCGTTTCAACATTAGTGATTTGGGGGTTTCTTTTCTCTTTGGGTACCTTCATATCTTTTTGTTCCACTTTTATTATTTTTTCTTTGGCTTCCGTTCTGTTTTCAAGAACATCACAGTGCTGTAATGGAGTAAAAGAATTTTGTAGGGGCAACACTTGTGAGGTCGGATGTTTTCTTGTCACATAACGAAGTCTGCCTGAGCCTACAGTGATCCATCTATTTTTAGGTGGTTTTATCCTTTGTGGTAGTGGTGATAGTTTGGTATGATTCTGTGCAGTATGATATTGTGCGGTCCTAGATACTGCTTTAAGTGCATCTAGTTCCTGTTTTACTTTACTGAGCTCGTGTTTTAATCTAGTGAGTTGCAGACAGATAGGACAAGCCTTAAGTCTCCAGATAATTGGTCTTGAAACTAAAGCACCACAATTATTACAGAGAATAAAAGTCATCCTGATTGGTTGAGATGGGTATGAACAGGTGTGATATAGTGAGAACAGCATCCTATGGATCTGTTGGCTGAGATTCTTATTATTAGAGCAGTAATCCTTAGCTGGTGAGTAGAAGACTGGGGATTCCTGTGATAATGAGGGATTTTCTTTTCAGAGACAGTTGTAATATGGGTGGAGTTAATTTGTGATAAGTAGTGTATTTGGGGAAGTTATTTATGAAGTGTCCGTCTTGGGGTGGGTGGGCTTAGGTTTAAGACTATAGGAATGTCTCCGCTGTAACCTATCTGAAGAGTCAGTAAAGACCATGTGGTTTAACTGCTCCTCCTACAACACAAACTATCAGCCTCACCTTAACCTACAGATTTACAAGCCAGATGGGGGAAGGGTACACTTTTAGGGAGCAAACAAAAGATCTAATTCTTTTGGTAGTTTTCAGATTAAACAGATATCAAACCAGTTTAAAACACAGCAAGTAAATCACAATATTAGCAGATATACAGGTTTTTTTCTCTTTTGTCTAGGAAAGCTTAAGACTATAAGAATGTCTCCGCTGTAACCTATCTGAAGAGCTGCACTTAAATTCACCAGAAGAAATGTCCAGGTGTACAGCTCTAAGGATTGGGACATGCAAATCACAATTTTAGCAGAGTATGTAACAAAAACAGGAAAGATATAAATGCAGAATTAAGCCAGAGCAATTCTTATCTGTGTGCATTCTTTAGGCAGGAGTCAGTAAAGACCATGTGGTTTAACTGCTCCTCCTACAACACAAACTATCAGCCTCACCTTAACCTACAGATCAGTGTTGCCAGGTGGGCGGTTTTACCGCCCAATTGGGCGGTTTTCCGCAACCAGCCGCGGGAAATTTTTGCCCGCGGCGGGTTGCGTTTTTTTGGGCTGCTTTTTGGGCTTCAGGGAGGTTTTTTGGGCGGTTTTTTCGGCCGCGGGGGGCGGGGTTAGTGACGTTTTGGGCGGGATTAGTGACGTTTTGGGCGGGGCCGATGACGGGGGAGGCGGGGCTGATGACAGAGGAGGCGGGGCTGATGATGGGGGAGGCGGGGCCGATGACGGGGGAGGCGGGGCCGATGACGGCGGGGGCGGGGGTGATGACGCGGGGGTGGGGTGTCAGGGGCGGGGTTTGCGTTTGGGCGGGTTTTGGGCTGGATTTAGGCTGGTTTGGGTGGGAAAAAAAATTTCCACCTGGCAACCCTGCTACAGATTTACAAGCCAGATGGGGGAAGGGTACACTTTTAGGGAGCTACAAGCCAGATGGGGGAAGGGTACACTTTTAGGGACTCGACATAGTACTGTGTTTCGGCCACAGGCCTGCCTCAGGAGTCTAAAAAGATTTTAATAAAACACCGTTAAAAAATTATATTGAACACAAAAAAATCTAAACTACAAATACCAAAATTGTCATATAACAATTATTTCTAAAAATTGATATAATTGAGGACAAATATGTATATAAACTTATCTAATACATAAATAAAATTTTTTTATTATATTGAAATACAGGTTTGATAAATATACTCATAATTCTAACAATTTAAAGTAAAATTCAAATATAAAATTTATATTTTATAACTGGTATTTTAGAATGTGTTGAACAACAATATTTGATTAAGATCTAAACATACAAATATCACAAATAAGGTTATAAATCCATAGAAAATGACACAATACTAAGCATTTGACGAATGAATGAATTTATATATATATATAATAAACGGTCTAAAAAGGTATACATAGTATGATAATAAAAATATATATCTGTCATGACTCTTGGAGCTTGGTAATAAGAAGCCCCAATATCATGGAGCATAACCCTGGCGCAGCAATCACCTGAAGTCTCTATTATTTTATAAAGTCTCTTTTATTGAATAAATCACAGATAATTTACTCACAGATAGATGTTCAGGATACAGAGACTTCTTAATCTGGAGGCTGTGGGAGGTGGAGATCTGAAGAGAGGTAGTTGTATTGCAGGGGGAGGGGAAAGTAGTTGAACAGGTAGAAATAGTCCAAAGCTGGGTGACTGCAATGTGCAATATCTCATTTGGAAGAAGATATTTACAGGGTAAAAAATCCAGGTTCGTTACAGGGAGTTTGATCAGGACAGAGCTATCTGGAGCGTGATGGTGTTGGCTCCATGTCCCTGGCTGTAATGGAGGAAGAAGCCCCTCGTGGCTGAAAGGACAAAGAAGTGTTGGGGCTTCACACAGGGAGGAGCAGATAGAGACCAATGGGGACAGAGCCTGCTATCGGATAGCAAGGGGTAGTCCTAGAGATAGGAGGGAAAGGTCATACCTGGCTGACCTCTGTGGACAGAATAGTAAGACTGAGCAGGAAGACAAAAGAGCCAAGCTTGGCAGAGAGAGAGGGAGAGAGAGAGGGTCTGAGCAGCCTCACAACCAGTGATAGCAGTTCTTACACAGCCAAACAAGTGTGGTTGCACTGCCTGTGAACTACATTACCCACAGTGCATTGCTCATGTATTTTTCCAGTGGGGAAACTGCAGCAATGATAGTCCTTTTGACTGAGAATAACAGTAAAGGCATTACACACATTTTAGGATCACGTTATAAACTAGTGCGAGGCTGTCGGAGGACAGAACAATATCTGTCTGGTAAAGTCCGTGTGTACAATCCATCTATATATAATCACCTTCTCATAAAGTTACTCATATTCCCAGATGATTTATATATAACTTCCTGCTGGTCAATTATTTAGAAGAAAACCTTGTGAATAATATCGATTAAGGAACATGTACAAACAATTAAAGAATGAAAAAATAATGAAATAAACAAGATATTGAAAATCAATAATATTTAAAAATTATTAGTATACAGAAGAAACAATAATTAATAAAAAATAACCGAAGAAAAAACAAATAAGAAAAATAAAAATGAACTATATATTATTCACAAGGTTTTCTTCTAAATAATTGACCAACAGTAAGTTATATATATACATATACTAAATTCCAGCGGACCTCGGTGGCTAGAGTTCGAAACCGGACAACATATGTCCCTACAGGTCCCTCTCCCTGCTGGATCTGCAGTAATTCGGCCGCGGCTGAGGAGGGCCTTCCCAGGACATCGAATACCAGCCGAAACTGACAAAGGAACTCCCCTAAATCGGAGAGGATCCCGCTGTTCACAGAGAGGTGACGCCCAAGCCAGGGCAGGACCTGTAAGCAAAGAAATAATATATGCAACCTTCACCCTCTCTGAGGGAAACGCCCCGGGTTGCATATCAAAGTACATAGTACACTGGTTCAAGAACCCCCTGCAATTAGCAGGGGTGCCATCAAACCGAGATGGCTCCGGGAACCGGGGTCCAGCAAAAGATTCCACAGGCCTGGCAGCCGCGGGGGCGGGATACCGTTGCGCCTGGAACGTAGCTAGCTGGGAACAAACATCCCAGAGTGCCCCCGACAGCCTATTTAACTGTTCTTGTTGCTGCTGCAAAACCTGCGCTAAGTCCATCATCTTGGGCTGCTTCGGCGAGCTCATGGCTTCGGCTTACTGTCTTGTGTGGAGATCCTGTGAGCCCTTAGGTCCAGCTGGAGGGCAGAAGTGACGGTAGACACCAGCCCTCCAAGGGACAGCCGAGCAACCCCAAGTCTTCACCTGCGGTGACCGCTGTTCCCCAGGGGTTGAGCCCCCAGGTGCGGCCGGCCAACAGGGCTTCAGGAACCGCAGGGGTTGACGGACTGACCACTAATGACAGAAAGTCCAGGAGGCCGGGTCGGACGACAGGTAGTGCGGGAAGGGGAACCAGCAGAAATCCAGGCAGGCTGTAAGCAGAGAATAGTCAGGGACCAGCAGAAGTCCTGGCAAGCAGCAGGTAGAAAGTAGTCAGGAACCAGCAGACGTCGGGGCAGGCAGTGAGCAGAGAGTTGTCAGGCACCAGCAGAAGTCAGGGCAGGCAGCAAGCAGAGAGTTGTCAGGCACCAGCAGAAGTCAGGGCAGGCAGCGAGCAGAGAGTTGTCAGGGACTAGCAGAAGTCAGGGCAGGCAGCGAGCAGAGAGTTGTCAGGAACCAGCAGAAGTCAGGGCAGGCAGCAAGCAGAGAGTTGTCAGGAACCAGCAGAAGTCAGGACCAGGTAATAATCAGAAGCACTGCCACTACTCAGGGAACTGAATAGAAGCCGAAGCAAGGAAGGACTGATGGCAGGGCTTTAAGAAGTGCAGGCATTAGGCTCAAGCATGTGCAGCTGTCACAAGATGGCTGCCCCCATCAGAGGAGCTGCCCTGTGCCCAAATATGGGCTTCCTTCCTGACCTCGTTACTTTAAGATGGCTTCCTAGGAGATGCTGTATCCAAGATGGCTGACCCCCTTGAGCTATTCAAGATGGCCACGACCATTGCTCCAACCAGGATGATGGCTGCCAGAAAATAGGAAACCACAACCGACCTTTCCTAAGACTGATCCTTGTCCCTTTCAGATGATACTGCGGGATGACCTAGTTGGGAGGAGCGTTGAGCAGGAGAGGGACGTGACACCGATTTTGGGCATCTTCAACTGTAGTACACTGACCCCCCTGACATGCCAGGACAACAAATGGGCACCCTAGAGGTCAGTGCAGTGGACTTCAGTAACAGCTCCCACATGCATAGCTCCCTTACCACGGGTGCTGAGCCCCCAACCCCCTCCCCCAAAACTACCCACTGTACCCACTACCCACAAATGTACAACACTACCATAGCTCTTAGGGGTGAAGGGGGCACCTACATGTGGGTACAGTGGGTTTTGGAGGCCTCCCATTTACCAGCACAAGTGTTACAGGTAGGGGGGATAGGCCTGGGTCTGCCTGCCTGAAGTGCACGGTGGTACCCACTAAAAGTGCTCCAGGGACCTGCATACACACAGGCCTCTAGGACTTGTTGATGCTGTAGAACCTTGGCACAACAGTTGACACTTGAAGACTAATGTCTCCGAAAACGTCCTTTATTTGAATAAGCACGTTTACTACTACTACTACTTAACATTTCTAGAGCGCTACTAGGGTTACGCAGCGCTGTACAAATTAACAAGGAAGGACGGTCCCTGCTCAAAGGAGCTTACAATCTAAAGGACGAAATGTCAAGTTGGGGCAGTCTACATTTCCTGAGTAGAGGTGTAGTGGTTAGGTGCCGAAGGCGACATTGAAGAGGTGGGCTTTGAGCAATGATTTGAAGATGGGCAGGGAGGGGGCCTTGCGTATGGGCTCAGGGAGTTTGTTCCACGCATGGGGTGAGGCGAGGCAGAAAGGGCGGAGCCTGGAGTTGGAAGTGGTGGAGAAGGGTACTGAAAGGAGGGATTTGTCTTGAGAGCGGAGGTTACGGGTAGGAACATAAGGGGAGATGAGGGTTGAGAGGTAAGGAGGGGCTGCAGATCAAGTGCATTTGTAGGTTAGTAGGAGAAGCTTGAACTGTATGCGGTACCTAATCGGAAGCCAGTGAAGTGACTTGAGGAGAGGGGTGATATGAGTATATCGGTCCAGGCGGAAGATAAGATGTGCAGCAGAGTTCTGAACGGACTGAAGGGGGGATAGATGGCTAAGTGGGAGACCAGTGAGGAGTAGGTTGCAGTAGTCAAGGTGAGAGGTAATGAGAGAATGGATGAGAGTTTGGGTGGTGTGCTCAGAGAGGAAAGGGCGAATTTTGCTAATGTTATAGAGAAAGAAGCGACAGGTCTTGGCTACCTGCTGGATATGCGCAGAGGAGAGGGAGGAGTCAAAGATGACACCGAGGTTGTGGGCAGATGAGACGGGGACGATGAGGGTGTTATCAACTGAGATAGAGAGTGGAGGGAGAGGAGAAGTGGGTTTGGGTGGGAAGACAAGAAGTTCGGTCTTGGCCATGTTCAGTTTCAGGTGACGGTTGGACATCCAGGCAGCAATGTCGAATAAGCAGGCCGATACTTTGGCCTGGGTTTCCGCAGTGATGTCTGGTGTGGAGAGATAAAGCTGGGTGTCGTCAGCATACAGATGATAGTGGAAGCCATGAGATGAGATCAGGGAGCCCAGGGAAGAGGTGTAGATTGAAAAAAGAAGGGGTCCAAGGACAGATCCCTGAGGGACTCCAACAGAGAGTGGGATAGGGGTGGAGGACGAACCATGAGAGTGAACTCTGAAGGTACGATGGGAGAGTTAAGAGGAGAACCAGGAGAGGACTGAGCCCTGGAACCCAAAAGAGGACAGTGTGTCAAGAAGTAGGTTGTGATTGACAGTGTCAAAAGCAGCGGTCCGAGCTGGCAAAATGCTGTACAATACACACTTTCAGTAACGTGGGTAACACATGAAAGGGAGCTAAAACTGGCTTACAAAAATGGCCACTACCTCATGGACTACCGGAAACAAAACAGGGCACACTTTGACCCAGTAAGCAGAGGGAAAAGCACCATGGGAGTAGAGCCTACCAACTACCAATATCGTGAGCATGTAACACAAGCTAGTGGAATCATGGAGCCCAATACCCTACACCCACCACAATGCATTGCTGATGTGACTCTGCAGTGCACATAACAGAAAAGGTGTCACATCAGAATCAGGGAAAGGCTGTCAGAGGATAGAACACATTCTGCTGTCATGGAGGTGGGTACGGCATTTGAGGCTGGCAAACAGGCTGGGAAAAAAAGTTTGTAAAGTGGGTTTTTGTTGGTGGGAGGGGGTTAGTGACCACTGGGGGAGTCAGGGGAGGTGATCCCCGATTCCCTCCGGTGGTCATCTGGTCAGTTGGGGCACTTTTTTGGGACTTGGACCTGAAAAAAGGGTCCAAATAAAGCGGACCAAATTCTCATCAAAAACGCCCTCTTGTTTCGATTATCACCTAAAGACGTCCATCTCTCCTCAGCTGATAACCACGCCCCAGTACCGCCTTCACCACACCTCCGACACGCCCCCATCCACTTTGTTCGTTCCTGCAACGGAGTGCAGTTGAAGACGACCAAAATCAGCTTTCGATTATACCGATTTGTTCGCCCACGGGAGAAAGACGCCCATCTCCCGATTTGGGTCGAAATATGGGCGTCTTTCACTTTCGAAAATAAGCTGAATCGTGTCAGCTGGTCCCTCTTCCACTCTCCGGCCAGGGTCAACCCTGCTTAGCCTGTAGGATTCAATGCAGGCCCAGACCTTCAGACTATGAGCTTGTCCTTATTCCAAACCCCCAGCTTCTGCAGCTCCTTCAGGTAACTGTTACTCAAGCTGTCCTTATGGTAGTAGTTCAGCAAACGTGCAGCAACTCCAATACGTTTATAGGTTAAGGGTTTTTATTTACACAGGCTTAGTCACACAGACTTATTTCTGTTCCAACTTCATCATTACAGGACAGTTCTTCACCTCAAGTTTCTTACATTTATTTATTTTATTTATTTATTACATTTGTACCCCGCGCTTTCCCACTCAAAGCAGGTTCAATGCAGCTTACATAGTAATTGGGATTTCATGTCTGAGAGCCCTTATGTCCTCTTCTTGCTCTTACAATAACATTTGGGTTTTCATGCCTGAATAGAGCACTCTTTTCTCTAGGTCAGTCAATAGCTATTACCAATGGTCTCCCTTCTTTACTCTCAGCGAAGGATGCTTCATAATTTTCCTTGGTTGTCATAGACCTAGATAAGGAGGCACAGTGGTTTTTCAGTCCCTGATAGCTTTCTTCCTATATTTCCTTTTCCGAATATTCAGCTCCTCCAGAACTTCCACTGTAGTTGCAATATTCCCTTCATAGATGTACCTTAGTCTTATGCTGTTGCCTTCAAAGACTCTTTCAAGGAAAACATCAGTTGGGTTTGTTTCTTGATCTGCACATCTCTCCCATGGTCTATCAATGCTATTTTCCATTAGTCCTTATATCATGGGAATCGCATCCTTCTTCTCTTCCATACCTTTTGTGATTCCAGAGTGCTTCGGATTGCTCTTGATTCTTTCTACTAGGTTCCATGGGAAAGGACCTCTAAGGCTATTCCAATTTATGTATATCTTTCTTAATTTATTAGACTTGGGAGATTAATGATACGTTTATTTTCAAAAGTGTTTCTCTCTCTTTTTTGAGTGTTTAGATCTTTTAGTGTCCGCCCTGTGTTGAGGACACTGCTTTGCTACATCCCTTTGGTCTGGACTGTTTTGATAGGATGCTATGGGAGGAAAAGATGTATTACCTGATAATTTTGTTTTCTTTAGTCCTATCAGACCAGTCCAGAATTCCTCCCTGGTTGATTCAATTTATTTTGCTTACAAGCTATATCTTTCATATATCACGGATTCTACTTGCATGTTTTTCATAACCTATTATTCCACCTCAACAATATAGTTCAAGTTCCTGTCTCAAGACATTTTAACCACAGTCCAGTTTCTCTTGGCACTACCTTCTGTTCAGTAGTAGTAGTAGTAGTTTACTGGCTACTTTCACTTTTCACAAACAGTTCATTTCATCAACATAGCTTCAACCTCCTCTCCTACGGAGATTTTAGTCACAGTCCAACCTTTCAAGGCACTCCCTTCTGTGCACAGTAAATCTGCTGAGTTACTCTCCTCCACAGGTTCCGCCCCAACTGCACCAGTTTTGTTTCCCCAGTTTTAAACAGTTGAGAAAATACTGTAGCCAGGAAACCTTCACTTTGCCACCTGGATCCTGTGCTAATGCAGACACCTCCATGCGCTCTCCTCCCCTGCTTTTATCCCATTCCATATCCTCCTCCTTCCCACAGGGTTCTCTCAGCTGCTCCCCATCTCCCTGATTAGAAACCATCTCCCAGTACTGCCCCTCCCCCTCCCCCTCTATTTCCTGTGAGTCCTGCATAGGGTCTGGTGGGTTGTGGGAATGGTAGTCCCTATCCTTAGTTAGTACTCTGGTTGACTTTTTGGCCACTAGAGGGCAAATTCCATGTCTATAAGGAACCTGTGAATGAAATTTGCTCTTCCTCCCGAGCACATCTCCCTCCTGTCTCTGCCTTCGCCCTCCTTGAAGCAGTCTTCTCTCAAACCCCTTACAATAGTAATCCTATATAATAATTCTCACCTCCAACGTTCTAATGTGCCTGGTACTGTGGCTCCCTCGGAGGTGGTCTGCTAGGCAGTTTAGAATGCACTGACGTCAGTGATGTCACTGACAGCTGATTCCAAGGCAAGGGGAGGAGTACCCTCCCCCTGCCTGGGAAACAGCTGTCAGTGCCCCCCCCTCGGCGCAACACCCAATCCCCTGCCCTGCAAAACCGCGAGCCAGGCAGGGGGAGGAGTAGGGAAACACATGGAGCGTGTTTCCCTACTCCTCTCCCTGCCTACCAATCAGCTCTCAGTGCCCCCCCTCGGCGCAACACTCAAGCTCCTCCGCCCCGGCGCAGCACCCAAGCCCCTACCCCCCCCCTCGACGCATCACCCAAGACCCTCCCCCCGGCGCATCACCAAAGCCCCTACCCCCCCTCTCGGGCACATCAACTCCCTCGCCACCCGCAGCCGCCAATACTAACGCTGTCCGGCCGCTGCTGCTTCTCCTGTGGAGCAGCAGCGGCCGGTACAAAAAGAAAAAAGCCAAAAAAAGATTTTTAACCTGAAACGCGGCTCCGTAGACAGCCATCTGGAATTGGCTGTCGTCACTGCCACTGCCACTCCTCCTCTCCCCTCCACGTCACTGCTCCTGCAGGAAGACCCCGGAGGAGCGCAGCGACGTCAGAGGGGAGAGGAGGAGCGGCTGTCTACGGAGCCGTGTTTCAGGTTTAAAATCTTTTTTTGGCCTTTTTCTTTTTGTACCGGCCGCTGCTGCTCAACAGGAGACGCAGCAGCGGCCGGACAGAGTTAGTATTGGCGGCTGTGGGTGGCGAGGGGGTTGATGTGCCCGAGGGAGGAGGGGTAGGGGCCTGGGTGATGCGCTGGGGGGGGGTAGGGGTTTAGGTGATGCGCTGAGGGGGGAGGGGAGGGGAGCTGGACATGGGTGGCTGCAGGGGGAGAGGAGGGTGGCTGCAGGGGGAGAGGAGGGTCGCTGGACATGGATGGCTGCGGGGGGGAGCAGGGAAGAGGGAAGTGGGGAGGGGGTCCTGAGACCAGATGGGTGGCTGCAGGGGAGGGCAGGGGAGACAGAAGGGACGCTGCAGAGGGGCAGGGGGAGAAGAGGGTCACTGGACATGGGTGGCTGCAGGGGGGGCAAGGGCAAAGGAGAGGAGGGTCGTTGGACAAGGGTGGCTGCAGGGGGGCAAGGGAGAGGAGGGTCGCTGGACATGAGTAGCTGCAGGGGGAGAGGAGGGTTGGTGGACATGGGTGGCTGCAGGGGGGGCAGGGGGAGAGGAGAGTCGCTGGACATGGGTGGCTGCAGGGGGAGCAGGGGAGAGAGGAGGGCCACTGCACATGCGTGGCTGCAGGGGCACAGGAGGGTTGGTGGGGAGGGGGTCCTGAGACCAGATGGGTGGCTGCAGGGGGGCAGGGGAAACAGGAAGGACGCTGCGGGGGGGGGGGGGGGATTACCTTGCTAGCGCCCGTTTCATTGCCTACCAAAACGGGCCTTTTATACTAGTAAAACATAATTAAAAGCCATAATGAAATCTTATAAAAAATAAAATCAGTACTCACATGTCAAGAACATGTACAGCCATAGCGAAAATAAGTGGTCTATAGGAATGTTACAAGTGCTAAAGAACACGAGTGTTTCATTGTTTCATGCATTTCTTCACTAATAGTTAAAACAAAAACATTCAGTAATACACAGTGCATCAAAGTTACAAGCATCTCAACATTATCAATAAGATCATTGAGACACATGGTGTGTGCAAAAATCTATTCAGTGCATAGTGTCTCTAAAATCAAATGTGGCTAATGAAACAGCCATGAATACATATCTAAGAGGGGTTTAAACCACATATACTCCTCAAAGTAATATTATAACTCTACCTAAAAACAAAGTTTAAACAAACATAAATTGCTCTTGTCACAACTGAGGGATTGCGGAGCCCTCAGGGCTGCTTGCCATAGAAGACACGGTCTGCACAGCGCACGCAAGCATGGGGGACGTGGCAGTCACCTCTAACCTTTCTTCCTCCTGAGGGTGTGCATGCTTGCTTTTCCATGGACAGGATCTTCTAGCCACACCTCTGAATATATGTCACGATGACGTGCGTGACATGGCTATCCAATAGAGAATGCTTTAAAGTAAAAGTAACAAAGTTAGCGCATTCCCGCTCATATATGCAGTATAAATACCTAATGACAGCACAGATAAGTCAGTTTTATTTTTTCCGCGCTGACAGAGCAACCCGGTATTTTTTTCTCTCCAGTCAGTCAGTCAGTCAGTCAGTCAAAATTCAACAATTTGATTTATCACAGAAATTATTTGTTATGTCTCAGAAAAAGACGGGATTTAAGGGTTGTGCTACCTGCACATGTAAATTATCCCTTACCGATACACATATTCAATGTCTCCGGTGCTTGGGGGAACATCACAATATTAAAAAATTGTTTTGCTTGTAGAAATATGTCTCAAAAATCGCTCATCATTAGAGCGTTGAAATTGAAACAATATTTAACAGCTTCGCAGTCGGAGACTTCATCAGTAAGTTCTTCTAATAAAACTTCCGCAGCAATGTCTTTGCCAGCAACGACTGGTTCCATGGCTTTGAAGGAAAATATTATCCCTGCTCTCCCCCTTGCCTTAGTGCCCGGGGATTAGGTGTCTTCAGTTCCTGCTCTCCCCCTTGCCTCAGTGCCCGTGGATCAGGCTATTTTCTCACTAATTGGACAGCAAACGTCTCGGGACGTTTTGCCCGACTCCGATGCCATACCTGGAGTCCGACGTCAACACCGAGGTTCATCAAGGCTGTCTTATGTCTCTCCTTTTGGACGTCCGAATCGACGTCGAAATCTGGATCGTCAATATTGAGAGGTGACTTCACGGTCAACTTCGTGTAGTGAAGTCGATATAGATGTGAGGCATGGGCGTCCAACAAGTCATGGCTGGACATCTCGACATAGCCGTTCTTCTCGGCATTCTTTGCGTCATGGCCGGCCATCTCGACATGGCCGTTCTTATTGGCATTCTTTGCGGCATGGCCGTTCTTCTCGGCATCGCCGTTCATCTATACAGCATCGATCATCGACGTCATCATCGGCTTCTTCATCAGATGCTCCACCAAGGAAACAAAGTAGAGCAAACTCTCATCAAGCCCATATGTCTCCAGGACGTCAAGACTCTAGACATTCTTTTTCTTGTGCCTCTTCTATGGCTCACTCATCTTCTTCTTCTCTTACACAATTGAAATTAATGGATTTACTCACAAAGCTTCTACAGAATCAACAGATGGTTAAAGAACCTTCGGGTTCTACCTGCCAATCTAAGCAAGTAAATTCACCTCAATTGTTTTCATCTAAAACAGTCTCTCTTCTTCACACACCTCAGAGGCAGCAGGCATGGTCTGTATCTATTCTGTACAGGATAATTTGTCGGTGAAGTCACAAATCAATTCACCAGCCCATTCATTGGCTTCTTCACTTCATAATACTCAGCTGATTCAGCCAGGGCACGAATGCCTTCCACTTCTTCTATGCATTCTACTCATCAGGATGAAGCTTTGCCAGTTCAAGATGAGTCTTATGCTAAGTTTTTGCAAAAATTGGTTAATGTATTGAATATTTCTCTCACTCCTCAAGGGGATATTTCTGAGGATAAACGATCAGTTATTAAATACTTAAATTTGGTCAAGCAGTCTATAGCCCTGCCTATATCTCAAGTGCGTCAAGACCATAACAAATTGATCTGGAATACGCCTTATTCTATTAGACCTACTCAATGGTCATTAGAGAATAAATATAAGGTTCAAGAACTCGGGTCATGGTAAGACTAAACTTCCCCACGCATCATTGGTGGTGAAATCTATGATGCGTTGAAATAAGTTGCAGAAAGATATAACTAATCATCCACCTCCTAGGGATTTAACATTTATGGATATACTAGCAAGAAAAAATTTTCAATCTTCCATGCTTTCAGCTTGTATATCAGTTCATATGATTCATCAGATAGAATATTTATATACTATTATGGAGGATTTGTCTAAATTACAATCTTTGATGCTCAACAAAACCTACCTCTTTTTCAGCTGATTGTGACAAGTTTGGAAACTTCTAAGCAAATGATCCGTACCACACATGATCAGTTTGGCACTTCAGTCAGGAATGCAGCTACTTCAATTGCTTCCAGATGATTATCTTGGTTAAGAGCTTCCGCTTTGGGTGAAGATGTTCATGAAAAGGTAGCTGATGCTCCTTGTTCTAGTGATTCCTTATTTGGAGATAGAGTAAAACAGTTAATTGAAGGTCTCAAGGAGGATTGTACAACCCTTGATACCTTGGAGCAGGATAAGCACCAACCTTCTAAATTGAATTACAAAAGACTACGTTATTTCACCTCTAGAGCCAGATTTCAACAGCGTAAATCTTTTGTTCATCAGCGTCCTGCTTATAATTTTAAGTCTCAGTCTCAACGTTACAATGTTCACAGTAGACCAGGTAGAGACAGGCGTACGCAGAAGCCTGTTCAGACACAACAACAACAAAAACTGCCTTCTAGTTTTTGACATTTCCCAGTGTCTGAGTCCAGTAGGGGGCAGAATTCAACATTTTTTCAGCTTGGAGATCGATAACAACAGACAGTTGGATTTTGGATATAGTTCAGAATGGTTATTCCCTCATATTTTCACAGCCCCCACAGCTTTGATCACCTACACATCTCCATGTCCCAAGTTCCCAGATTCCACACTTACAACAGGAAGTTTGCAGGGTTCTTCATCACAATGCTATAGAGAGTGTACCTGCTCACGAGAGAAACAAAGGTTTTTATTCCCGATTTTTTCTTATCCGAAAGAAGGATGGAGGTCTACGAGCAATCTTGGATCTCAGAAAGCTCAACAGATTTCTCCCAAAACAAAAATTTTGAATGACATCGTTAACCACAATATTTCCTTTCTTAACACAAGGGGTATGGTTTTCAGCCCTAGATCTCCAGGATGCTTATCTACATGTCCCCATTCATACGTCCTCACAACGATTTCTCTGGTTTGTGTGTCACGACCATCATTACCAGTATAAGGTTTTACCATTTGGCTTAACGTCAGCCCCCAGAGTTTTCTCAAAGTGCGTGATAGCACCGATACCTTACCTGCATCAACAAGGTATCACGCTTTTTCCATATCTCGACGATTGGTTGATCATAGCTCATTCTCCACAACAGAATAGTCAGGCCTTAAGAACTACCATCCAACTTCTCGAAAGGTTAAGTTTGGTGATCAATTACAAATAGTCACATTTAATCCCGACTCAGAGATTGACTTTCATCGGGGCAGATCTGGTTTCTTCGGATTCTCTAGCAAAGTTATCACTCTCTCGAGCTCAGTTGTTGATTCAGTTAGTTCAATATCTTCACTCAATGAACTTGACTACTGCTCGCACTATTCTAATCCTTTTGGGACAAATGGCCTCAACAGATGTTGTTCTTCCACTAGCGTGACTACAGATGCGTCCTCTACAGTGGTATTTAAAGAAAAGGTGGATTCAGTATTTACACCCTCTCTCTATAAAAACTCTTCTGTCCAACCAGCTCAAACTAGAGCTCTTGTGGTGGACACGTCAAGACAATCTCTTAGTGGGAGCTCCTTTTCAGTCGCTTCCACCAACCAAGATTCTTACGACGGCTGCATCAAAACTCGGTTGGGGAGCACATATGGGGGAATGGTCAACGCAGGGTCACTGGACACTTCAAGAGAGATTCTACTCCATTAATCTCTTGGAATGGAGAGCGGTCAGATTGGCTCTTCAAACTTTTCAACATTTACTTCACTCCCAAGTGATCCAAGTACAAATCAACATTCAGGTCGCAATGTTTTATTTATTTATAGTACATTTCTACCCCGCATTTTCCCACACACACAGGCACAATGTGGCTAACATGGGAAAAGGAAAAATGACAGTACAATAAGAGAAAATGGTAAGAGACAAGAATAGAGCAGAAAGGGGAAAGGGGCAAAACAGATACAGGGGTGAGGAAGGGAGACTATTGGTCGAGAAGAGTGTAAGGGGAATAGACCAGTCCAAATAGGTGGGTTTTCAGCAGCCTCCTGAACAGGTGATGATCATTTTGCAGGTTTAAGCATTTCGGCAAAACATTCCAATTCATGGCACAGGAGTACTGGAAGGACGAAGTGAAGATCTTCTTGTACTTGACGCCTCTGCAATTTGGGAAGTGCAGATTGAGATACGACCTCGAGGTGGCTACTGCGTTTCTGGGCGGTAGGTCAATAAAGTGAAGCATATATTCCGGAGCCTGTCTGTATATCAACAAACAAGGAGGTATGGGCTCACTTCGCTTGTGTCGTGAAGCTGTCAGACTATGGAATCTAGTTCTATCTCTACACTCTGTGATTCAAGCGGTTTATCTACCAGGCCGGGACAACCACATCGCAGATGCATTAAGCAGGAAACTTCAACCTCACGAGTGGTCTCTGAAGACAACAGCTATTCACGACCTGTTTCATCTTTGGGGCATGCCTCTTGTAGATCTCTTTGCATCCCCACAGAACAACAAGTGTCACAAATATTGCTCAAGGTGGCCTTCAAAGAACAGCATAGCGACAGATGCATTCACTCTCCTTTGGAAGAGAAGTGTGGTAGCCGTGTTAGTCCACTCTTAAGGTTATCAATAGAAATCAAACAAAATAAAACATGGAAAAGAAAATAAGATGATACCTTTTTTATTGGACATAACTTAATACATTTCTTGATTAGCTTCCGAAAGTTGCCCTTCTTCGTCAGATCGTAAATAAGCAAATGTGCTAGCTGACAGTGTATATAAGTGAAAACATTCAAGCATTACTATGACAGTCTGACAGGGTGGGAGGATGGGGGTGGGTAGGAGGTATGCATGGGGACATCAAAGCATATCATTGATATTCTAACAGAATGGGTGTGGATAGGTGAGGGGTGGGGTGATCAACAGAGACATACAGCTTTATGGTTTATAATGGGCTAGGAACCCCAGATCCTTGTTAAGTCCTTTCTGTTGGGTTGTTAAAATATTCAATCATTCTGACTTCAAGGGTCTTACGTTCTTGTATGGTTTTGGACAAATGCTCTTTTTTACGCTTTTCCTCCAATTCCACTCATTCCAAGAGTATTACAGAAAATCATCCAGGACAGATCAACTATAATTCTCATAACACCTTATTGGCCGAGACAAGTCTGGTTTCCCATACTAAGGCAATTAGCTGTCTTCCAGCCACAATTTCTTTTGTTAATTCCAGACCTCATATCTCAGAACAATAGTCAACTTTTGCATCCAAATCTCAGCAAACTTCGTCTTACCGCTTGGTATCTTCAAGTAAGACACTAGAGGCTTCAGTTTTTTCACAATCAGTTCTTAATGTGTTACTGGCTTCTAGGAAACAGTCAACTAGACTAGTTTATGCTTCTAAGTGGAATAGATTCCAGTGCTGGTGTAAAGCACATCATTTTAATCCCATTTCTTGCTCAATTTCTACATTGTTGGAATATTTCCTCTACCTGTCTAATTCAGGGCTCACTGCTTTTTCAGATAAGGTGCACAATGCAGCTATCTCAGTTTTTCATGACCCGATTGATGATTCCACAGTAATGAGACATCCAATCACAAAAAGGGTTTTGAAAGGTTTGCTGAATCTTAAACCTCCTGTTCAGCTACCTCCTGTAGTATGGGATTTAAATTTTGCTTTGGAACAGCTTATGGAGCCTCCATTTGAACCGCTTCAATCAGCTACTCTCCAATTTCTTACTTGGAAGACGTTGTTCCTTATCTCTATTACTTCAGCTCGAAGAATTGGAGAACTTCATGCGTTGGTATATTATGCTCCATATACTCAAATTTTACATGATAAAGCGATACTACGACCTCATTCAAAGTTCTCACCTAAAGTAGTGTCTTCATTTCATATGAACCAATCTATTATTTTGCCAGTGTTTTTCCCACCTCTGCATCAGACTTACACTGACGGTGTGTGTGAGTTCTGCACTACATTATATTCGGAGGAACATACCATACAAAATTTTGGAAAGCATCAGACTTTTGAAATTAGTCTGTTGAAGCCTCCTTTGTTATTGATGTGACCCCTGACGCAAATGCGGCAGCACCGAAACACGGCCCGTGTCAGGTCTTTCTTCAATCAAAGTTTATTATTAAAGGATTTTTTCTAATGAAAGAACTGTGTTCCCTTTGTTTTTAAAGGCCCTTTGTGCTTTCTTACAATGTTAAAAATAGACAATCAATCTCTAAACGTACTCTTTCCTCATATGTTACTCATTGTATTAATTTCTGTTACCAGCATCATGCTTCACCACCTCATGTCACAGCCCATAAGTTAAGAGCTATGGCGGCCTCAACTGCATTTTTGCATTGGGCACCTCTTATAGATATTTGTAGGGCAGCTACATGGTCATTCCTACATACTTTTTCAAAGCATTACTGTCTCGATGTAGCAACACGGGCAGATTCAATTCTTCAGGAGGCAATGTAAACAACAACTTTCCTCCTCCTCCTGTCACAGGTAACAATTGCCTTCATCATGTTATTTGATTGCTGACGTATTGTTATATGACATCTTATGTTACCTATGTATGCTTGGGAGTCTTCAGAGGTGTGGCTAGAAGATCCTGTCCACGGAAAAATCTTAGTTTCTTACCTGTAACGGTAGTTTTCCGTGGACAAAGGATCTTCTAGCCACACAATCCCTCCCTACCCTCCCTAAAGTTGTAGCTATATTTATTAAACTGACTTATCTTGCTGTAATTAGGTATTTATACTGCATATATGAGTGGGAATGCGCTAACTTTGTTACTTTTACTTTAAAGCATTCTCTATTGGATAGCTGGGTCACGCACGACATCGTGGCGTATATTCAGAGGTGTGGCTAGAAGATCCTTTGTTCACGAAAAACTACCGTTACAGGTAAGAAACTAAGATTTTCTCTCCTCTCTGGCGCTGTTCCTGCTAGCAGCTCTTCCCTCCATAGGTGTGCGTGACTCCTCCCCATGGGGGGGGGGGCGGTTTCTCTTCTGACTTCAGATGCCGTCACCTCTTAGGGAGGGTCAGCCCTATTCTTGCGGCCTCAGCTACAACTTTGGTTGGAGTTTACTTCTGCTTTTGCCTAGTTCGCTCCTGAACCTTAAGCCTGAACTAGATACTGTCTTCTTCTTACCGCCCGCCTAAACCTTTGAGCCTGAGTTTGATACTGCCTTCTGCTGGCTGCCTGCCTGAACCTTAAGCCTGAGCTTGATACTGCCTTCTGTTTACCGCTTGCCTGAACCTTGAGCCTGAACATGTTACAGTCCTCTGCTGGCCACCTTTGAGGAGTTACAGCAAGAGTTCTGTTTGCCTCATACAGATTATTTTGTTTATTATTAACTTAAGCACCATATTACTTCTTAGGAATGAGGATTGATTTAACAGAGGATGTTCAAGATACTTTACATTAGGCACTTATCTTGGGCTCCCAACAGCAGGTACCAGTCGTTTTATTTAAGACTATTATTACACTCAAGGAGACCTACTATTTAAAGGGAGGTAAATATTATCACTTTGATTATTCAAATATGTGTACCTCACCACATTCTGATTAATTCAAAAGTGTATCAAATTTAATAAAGCAGTATTTAACTCCTTATTCATACATGCTATATCACATAACAAATCGTTTCTTTGCTTGCGGAGTGGTAACAAACTTAATCCTAATCAATATACATTTATTCAAAAATCAACCAGGTCATCAAGTTTTTAAGTCCCCCACATGGGCCGTACATCCTTAGATGAGTCTCTGATCCCAATCTTGCTCCAATGTATAACCCCCTTGCTTGTTCTTTGATAACAAAACCGTGATGTAGATGTTTTCAGTCAATGGAAGGCACTCCCCCCCGAAGTATACATATAAAGCTCAGCTTCCCGCAGTGGCAGGATACTGAATACTCATCTCCATGTTGCTTCATTCAACGTATGCCACCACTTGTTCCTACAAGCAACGGAAAGAACAATTCCTTTTGTTCTCCTCCTCAGCAAAACCAGTTAAATATTCCTCTGCTTCTCTATGTGGAACCACATTTCGGAGTCTTCTTCAGAAGCAACCTATATCATTATTACTTAATCCTTTAAAAACAAACACAAATAATGTCACAAATATTAGTACTTATCTTCACCCTATCATTTACATCTTATTACAAAGAATAATACATTAATAATACCAACAATGGCAGCTTACCGGAAGGACTAGCGCCCACCAGGCTGAAACACAACCGTTCATTCCTAGCAGATATCCTGTTAAGTTGAGCATGGGTGTGAATACTTTTCATTAAGGGTAACAAACCCATCCTTATCACCAATCACCACTCAACTTCCAGGTTTAAACCATTAGGAATGACGATTTGTTATGTGATATAGCATGTATGAATAAGGAGTTAAATACTGCTTTATTAAATTTGATACACGTTTGAATTAATCAGAAGGTGGTGAGGTACAATTATTTGAATAATCTAAGTTTTATTTAAGACACCACGGAGGAGGTAGATTATGCAATTATGGCTGTAAAGTGGTCCCAGGACTTGCAAACAAATCTTACGTCAGCCCAATTGCAGACTTTTTTATTGGACATTCCAAAAACGATGAAGAACGAACACAGAGAAACTCTTTATAAATTTGTCTTGCGACTATTTATTTCCCCACACAGAGCGAGAAGTGAGGGCTTTCTCACTACAGGTCAATGCCCGAAATGCCATATGTTTTGTGCCTGTCCACAGGTTGGAATATTTTGAACTGGATTATTTTCTTATATCCATCAGCTCTGGTCTTGTAAGTTGCCCAATGGACCCCTTCTATCGCTTGGGGTATATCCAGTGGGACTGTTAATGTTATCAGAATATAAAGCATTTCTAAACAGTGCTATGTTGTTTGCACTTTGGTGGTGCACTTTGATGCTAACTCAGATACGTTTGGAGTGTATGCTTAAGGACTTGTCTTATGCCACTGGTCAAAGTTTTCAATCTATTTCAATCTATCAGCCCTCCATCTTATATGTTTAGGAGATAACTGTGCACCCTTGGGGGTTAAAGGTCTCCAAAATAACTCCCAAAGATGGAGGGCTGATTTTACTTTGTATTACTAAGGAACAATGAGTACTATGTTCAGGAACTGGGGCGGGAATTGGGGGGGGATTTAATTGAAACTGTTAGCCATGTCTTCGTTACATGTTTTCTATATGTTGTTATACAATTATAGCTATTAATAAAAATCATAACTCCTGAACTGGGCTGTCTTGACTAAGAAAAGACCACAGTTGGTCCAGTTGTAAAAATAATCCACCTTCCTTTATCAGCTGGGTGATTGAAAAAGGTCTGGGTTCCACTTGCCAGCCTTGCTACCTAATGTGACCTACCTGTACATAATAAAGTTTCCTGCACCCTTCTTGCATGAACACTTTTTAGTTACACAACACAATTTATTTACTAGGATTTATTTACTATCTTTTTGAAGGAATTCACTCAAGGTGGTGTACAGTAAGAATAAATCAAACATGGGCAATAGACAATTACAGCAGTAAAAATATTCAAATAACAATACAAAGTATGGCAGAATACTACTTTCAATGTCAACACAACAGTAATAGAACATTTGTAGGGTATAAGCAAAGGTGGAACATAAAGATAGGTAAGACAGTAAGATGAGTCAAAAAAATTTAGATGACTAATTTAAAGAAAGGTGCACATGAGGTCAGCGAGATGGTTATCTCAGCTAGAGTAAGAGTAGTACATAAACATGCGCTGCTGCAGTATGTGCACACAGTGTCACTCCTTGTGTGTAAGTCTGCAACAATGCCTCTGAATTTCAAGAAAAACAATAATGAAAAGATCTACACAGTGCACACATGTCTAAAGACAAACCGAAAATGCTTATTTGCATAAAGACTGGCTAACAGTGGCGATCAACAAAGCTATATGGACAGGATGACAGCTCGACCGACCGTTTCAACCTCCTTTCTTGTAATCACTCTCAAATTTCGCGCCTCCTGTGGCTGAGCCACAGTGGCTCCTGCCCCGAATCTGTGTGCGCACTGGCAGCATCAACCTCCCAGTATCCACGCGCTCTAGCGCTGCTTGCACACCCCGCCTCCTGCTGTCACTCACCACGCGTCGCGTACGCGCCGCTGTCTCCTCCCCTTGTTTCCCAGTAGCGAACACCGCGCCCCCGCGTGCAAAGCGCTGGAACTACGCTGTGGTTGACAGTGTTCTGCTCGCGCAGCGGCGGCTGCTGGGGAGCCGGCGGCCGAAACTCGCAGCCCACGCAGGAGATGTGCCTAATGGTTATAGTGCCGCCGGCGCAAGGAGCGTCATGTTCTCAGGCGTCCGTAGGAAGTCCGCAACCCCTAGCTCAGTCAGAAGTTTTGGTGGCCGGGCAGAGGCGGTAGCCGCGGCTCCCTCAGTCGGGGGTCTCCCCTTCACCCCTCGCCGTTTGCTGCTGCTGGCAGGCGGGTTGGTGGTACTGGCGGTCCTCGTCACCCAGCTGTGGCGGGGCGATGCCGGGGCACAGCTGCTTGTGCGCTTTCTCCTCTGCCTGGGCAGTGCACTCGCTGCTTTCCTGGTAGGGGCCCTATTGGCCCTGCTGTGCTGCGGTCGGCCCTCGTCTCCCCAGGATCTTTGCGCCTCTTGGATCCGCAGTACGCCCTGTGAGGCGCTCCGCATGCCCGGTGGCCAGGTAAGAGCCCACCTCTAGTTGCACAATCGTTGGCGGACGTCAGAGGTTTGGTTAGCGTGCGAAAGGCTTAAAAATTCTCCTTGGCACTTTTTGTTGCTTGATTTTTGGCAGGCGGAGCGGTCGAGAATTCTCTAGATTTGGTACCGGCAGATGCTCGCCACTGTCAAATATTCATCCTGTGTGTGTGTCTTCTGCGTTCTTGTAATAAGTGGTTTGAAATGAGTTGGGGCGTACCGAAGTGTATAGCCTCCATAAGCTGAAAGTGTAAATCAAGACAGGAGGGTTTTTGATAGGATTGAAAAGGTGTATTTTGCGTTTTTAGAAAATTGGTAAAGGTGTTTAAGAAATGTTGAGTAAGTGTACGATAAGTGGTCTATTACAACCAAAGGGGGTTTAATAGACAGGAGACGAAGTGAGCCTATCTAGTCCACTGTAAGAACTGAAGCCAGTAGGCGGAGCTTGCCGCGTTTTTAGTACACCCAAACGCTATTGAAAACAATAGCAAAAGATTATCCTATATAATAATTCTCACCTCCAACGTTCTAATGTACCTGGTACCGTGGCTCCCTCGGAGGTGGTCTGCTAGGCAGTTTAGAATACACTGACCTCAGTGATGTCACTGACAGCTGATTCCAAGGCAAGGGGTGTTTCCCTACTCCTCCCCCTGCCTGGGAAACAAGCTGTCAGTGCCCCTCCCTCGCGCAACACCCAAGCCCCTGCCTTGCAAAACCGCGAGCCAGGCAGGGGGAGGAGTAGGGAAACACGCTCCGCCTACCAATCAGCTCTCAGTGCCCCCCCTCGGTGCAACACCCAAGCTCCTCCGCCCCGGCACAGCACCCAAGCCCCTACCCCCCCTCGACGCATCACCCAAGCCCCTCCCCCCCGGCGCATCACCAAAGCCCATACCCCCCCCCCCTCTTGGGCACATCAACTCCCTCGCCACCCGCAGCTGCCAATACTAACGCTGTCCGGCCGCTGCTGCTTCTGTGGAGCAGCAGCGGCCGGTACAAAAAGAAAAAAGCCAAAAAAAGATTTTTAACCTGAAACGCTGCTCCATAGACAGCCATCTGGCATTGGCTGTCGTCACTGCAGCCGCTCCTCCTCTCCCCTCCACGTCACTGCCCCTGCAGGAAGACCCCGGAGGAGCGCAGCGACGTCAGAGGGGAGAGGAGGAGCGGCTGCAGAGATGACAGCCAATGCCAGATGGCTGTCTACGGAGCCGTGTTTCAGGTTTAAAATCTATTTTTGGCATTTTTCTTTTTGTACCGGCCGCTGCTGCTCAACAGGAGACGCAGCAGCGGCCGGACAGCGTTAGTATTGGCGGCTGCGGGTGGCGAGGGGGTTGATGTGCCCGAGGGGGGGTAGGGGCTTGGGTGATGCGCTGGGGGAGGTAGGGGTTTGGGTGATGCGCCGAGGGGGGAGGGGAGGGTCGCTGGACATGGGTGGCTGGAGGGGGGCAGGGGGAGGGGAGGGTCGCTGGATATGGGTGGCTGCAGGGGGAGAGGAGGGTCGCTGGACATGGATAGCTGTGGGGGGGGGGGGCAGGGAAGAGGGAAGTGGGGAGGGGGTCCTGAGACCAGATGGGTGGCTGCAGGGGAGGGCAGGGGAGACAGAAGGGACGCTGCAGGGGGGCAGGAGGAGAGGAGGGTCACTGGACATGGGTGGCTGCAGGGGCGGCAGGGGAGATAGGTGGGTCGCTGGACATGGGTGGCTACAGGGGGGGCGAGGGGAAAGAAGAGGAGGGTTGTTGGACATGGGTGGCTGCAGGGGGGCAAGGGAGAGGAGGGTCACTGGACATGGGTAGCTGCAGGGGGAGAGGAGGGTTGGTAGACATGGGTGGCTGCGGGGGGGGGGGCAGGGGGAGAGGAGAGTCGCTGGACATGGGTGGCTGCAGGGGGAGCAGGGGGAGAGGAGAGTCGCTGGACATGGGTGGCTGCAGGGGGAGCAGGGGAGAGAGGAGGGCCACTGCACATGCGTGGCTGCAGGGGCTGAGGAGGGTTGGTGGGGAGGGGGTCCTGAGACCAGATGGGTGGCTGCAGGGGGGCAGGGGAGACAGGAAGGACGCTGCGGGGGGGGGGGGATTACCTTGCTAGCGCCCGTTTCATTGCCTACCGAAACGGGCCTTTTATACTAGTTAAAAATAAGGGACTGCTTATGTGTGGTCCATCTGTAACAAGTCTAAAGCTGTTTCAGCTGGATAGGCAGTGCCTTGAAAGGTGGAGGAGGAAAAAAATAATATTTTTACGTATTGGACAGAGTCTTAATTTATTTGAAAACTTCCCACATCTATTTATAAAAATCATGTAATAAAAATTAAATATCACTAAAACAGCTTAAAAAATTATTGTAGCTGGTAGAAAAAGCAGTTATAAATTCTGCTTATTTTTCTACACTGTTCTGTACAGTACAGATGACAAAAATTTCAGTGAGGATTTCCTATTTTCTGATGGGTTCATCTTAACTGTTGTAATATGCCGTGGGAAGCTTGATGTTATAAAAATGGAATATATTGAAATTAGATGGAAGTAAAATTAAACTCTTTCATTGGGGCACATGGAGTACAGATTCATCTGTTTTTTTACAATTTGACATGGTAGATACACAAATGGATTATTCTGTTTTGGAACGTGTTTCAGGGGTAAGTGGTTTTATAAATCAAAATAAAAATACATATTTTGTTTTATGCAGATCTCTTTTGTTTAAAGCCCCTAATGCAGTCCATTGGTTTTCTTATATTTTGTTCATGTGATGACTTACTTATTTTTATTTATTTATTTATTTGTAGCATCTGTATCCCACATTTTCCCACCAATTTGCAGGCTCAATGTGGCTTACATTTGCCGCAATGGCGGTTGCCATTCCGGGTAACAGAATTACAAATGGTATTGCATTAAGGTGTATGCATACATGGAGCATAACATATATGGAACAAATCATGGTATAAATATATATCATGTGTGTACATACTGTGGCAAAACTGGAAATATAGTGAGACAGAATAATAGAATTCATTAACAACTTATTTTTTATGTTCTAATCATCTTTATTACAAGCACGACATGTTGGTTGATAAGCTTCATACAGAACAAGAAAAATCAATAAACCGGCCACCATGGTACAATAAAATCTTTTACAGAGAACATACCCCAAGAACCCTTCCCCTTCTCCCCTCTCTCCCTATAAGCCCACCTGACTGTTTCCACCCGCTAAACACAACAGATGTACAGATCAGTAGGACCCAAAGCATTTCAAAACAAGTAAAGTCATAAACAACACGGTTTATACCAAATTGTTTAACCACACTTAGGTTTTGTCTTCAGATTTAACAAACAATACCATGTGCATATAAGGCCTACACAAAACTGTAAACAATCTATGTTTAAGGCGTATGCTCTAAATATGTAATACTTGGTAGCAATAATGAAACAGTGATGGAATATTCACACAGGTAGCTAACGGATTATATTTTTTAATTTTAACTTTGTATGAACTTGGTGGCTAATACTGAGCTACTTGCTAGTTTTGTATTTTGGCGGTGCCACCACCACAATTTGAGGATTTCAGGCAATCACTGGAAAACATATCATGCTTCTTAAGGTCGGATATGACTGCACTAAAGTGAGCTGCTTTCTTCTGTGACTGACGTTTGGCCTGTAGCAGTAATTTAATTGGCTTACATTGTGAAGAAAGTTGTGTTTGTGCATGTTCAAGTTTCTGTTTTAGAGTTTACTTTTGTGGTGTATCTGGATTATTTAACAGACCTGTCTCTTTGGTGGCAGGTTCAGGAAGTGGCAAGTGTATTTCGTTATCAGGATTTGGTTTGGATGGTGTAATTAGATGATCGTAACTTTGGAGGTTTTAGGGTCTTTTGAACTGTTCAAAGATAAAATGGAAAAGCATCAAATATGCTCAGCACAAGCTGCTTCTGTTGGTCTTCCCTGAAGTGCCTTGAGCTGTTGTATGTGAAGACAAAATCTTTGTCAATTAGCAGAAATCCAACGCTGTTGAAGAAAGGTCTGGGAAAGAAACTTAAGCAAAGAACATGTGACACTTCTCAAATTGTGTTCGGTGGCTACTATTATAGGAATGTGTTAGGCCAGTGGTTCCCGCTCCTGGGGGCACCCCAGGTAGTCAGATGTTCAAGATAGCCACACTGAATATCCATGAGACATATTTGCATTCACTGCCTTCACTGTATGCAGATCTCTGTCATGAATATTCATTGTCAATATTCTGACAAACCTGACTGTCTCGGGTAACTCCAGGACCAGGTTTGGGAAGTACTGGGTTGTCCTAACTACCATCAGAGCCAGACATGATCATATGATGTTATTTGTATTTGGGTAATTGAGAAAATGCTATTAAAAATTACATTAACAAAGCATGAAGTTGATTTGGTTAACTTCTGCTGTATATCAACCAGTAGTAAATAATAGTAATAAACAATATTAAGTGCATTTTATAATATACCACCTCACTCCACAAAACAAAAGGAGCAAGTTCACACAAACTGTCTTTCTGTTTTGATCTAGGCACAGGAGAAAAAAGATCTTAAATGCTCCCAGGTTTCAATTCAACCTAATTCATGTTAAATGTGGGATATGAATGTCATACATAAATAAATAAATAGAAATTCTGAATGTGGAGCACCTGATTCTCATAACATGATGTCTATTTTAGTGGCCCTTTACCAGGAGAAAAAAAAACTTCTTCACAAATATAGAATGTCCCTATAACCACACTGTTTACAATTTATAACAAACTAGTAAAAGAGGCCCGTTTCTGAGCAAATGAAACAGGCGCTAGCAAGGTTTTCGTCGCCAACACCCCCCCTCCCTGCCCAACCCCTTCGTAGTTCTGCCATTGCTCCACCCTGAACGTCATGACGTTTGACGCGAGGGCGGGGCCCGGAGCGATTTCGCAACCCCCCCGCCTCCCTCCCTGTAAACCCCTTCGTTGTTTTGCCATCAAGGTTTTCGTCGCCAACACCCCCCCCCCCACCTCCCTCCCTCCCTGCCTGCCTCCCTGCCAACCCCTTCGTTGTTCTGGCATTGCTCCGCCCTCAACGTCATGACGTTTGACGCAAGGGCGGGGCCCGGAGCGATTTCCCACCCCGCCTCCCTGCCTCCCTCCCTGCCAACCCCTTCATTGTTCTGCCATTGCTCCGCCCTCGAGGGCGGGGCCCGGAGCAATTTTGGTGGTTTCACCACCACGAACCTTCGAACCTTTTGGAAGGAAGTAGGGCTTGGCTTCACTGACGTCACTGTCTTCAGAACGTTGAGGGTGAGTTTTATGTATATAGATTACTACTCTACTTATGAAATGTTATTCTGTTATTATGCTTCCTCTGTGTACATCCGTATGCTGCTCAAGCTGGCATGTTTGAAATATAAGTGAGATCAAATAAAAATGCTGCCAGCAATAAAGAACAACAGTAAGGATGAACAACAGTAAGGATGCTGCAGTTCATGGGTTTGCTTGTTTTGTTTTGAGTGTACTGAATGATGGCTGCATGGTGGAGTGGAAACAGAGATTAACTATTTGGTTTCAACTTGTTGACGTCGCTTTCAGGCTCATTTTCGAAAGAGAAGGGCGCCCATCTTTCGACACAAATCGGAAGATGGGCGTCCTCCTCACAGGGTCGCCCAAATCGGTATAGTGGAAAGCTGATTAAGGGCGTCCCCAACTGCGGGGATGACCAAAGTTCGTGGGGGTCATGTTGGAGGCGTAGTGAAGGTGGGACTTGGGCGTGCCTAACACTTGGACATCCTCTACCCATAATGGGAAAAAAAGGGCTTCCCTGACGAGCACTTGGACAACTTTACCTGGTCCTGTTTTTCTTACGACCAAAGCACAAAAAGGTGCCCGAACTGACCAGATGACCACCAGAGAGAATCGGGGATGACCTCCCCTTACTCTCCCAGTGGTCACTAACCCCCTCCCACCCTCAAAAAAAATATTTTGTGCCAGCCTCAAATGTCATACTCAGGTCCATGACAGCAGTATGCAGGTCCCAGGAGCAGTTTTAGTGGGTGCAGTGCACTTTAGGCAGGCGGACCCAGGCCCATCCCCCCCACCTGTTATACTTGTGGTGGTAAATGTGAGCCCTCCAAAACCCACCACAAACCCACTGTACCCACATCTAGGTGACCCCCCTTCACCTGTGAGGGCTATGGTACTGGTGTACAGTTGTGGGTGGGGGGCTCAGCACACGAGGTAAGGGAGCTATGTACCTGGGAGCAATTTCTGAAGTCCACTGCAGTGCCCTCTAGGGTGCACGGTTGGTGTCCTGTCATGTGAGGGGGACCAATGCACTACGAATGCTGGCTCCTCCCACGACCAAAAGGCTTGCATTTGGTCGTTTCTGAGATGGGCGTCCTTGGTTTCCATTATCGCCGAAAATCAGAAATGGCCAAGTCTAGGGACGACCATCTCTAAGGACGACCTAAATTTCAACATTTGAGTGTCCCCGACTGTATTATCGAAACAAAAGATGGACGTCCATCTTGTTTCGATAATACGGGTTTCCCCGCCCCTCCATCGGAACGTTTTGCGAGGACGTCCTCAGCAAAACTTGGGCATCCCTTTTGATTATGCCCCTCCACATCTCCTGTCTATTAAACCTCCTTGATTACAACAAACCAGGAAGGTCAGCATTTCCATATAATGTTGCGATGCCTAACCTTTCAGTAGACGGCGATTAAAAGGAGTGACATGTTCATGCCAGGGGCAAACAATAATTCTAAAAAGCTAGGTTTCTCCGAGGACAAGCAGGCTGCTTGTTCTCACGACTGGGTGACGTCCGCGGCAGCCCCCACCAACCAGAAAAAGCTTCGCGGGCGGTCCGCACGCAGGGCACGCCCACCGCGCATGCGTGGCCGTCTTCCCGCCCGTGCGCGACCGTTCCCGCCAGTCTTGTTTTTTCCGCGCTGGAGAGAGTCGTGCGTCGCCGCTCTCTCTTGTCAGCCCCGGAAAACCGTCGCGTTTTCGCGAGTTTCTAGTTTTGTTTCTGGTTCCCGTGCGTCCCGGACCTTTTCCTTTTTTCTTGTTAAAAAAAAAAAAAAGGGTGAACGCGCGTGTTTTTCCCTCGTTTCTAGCGGGGGCGTCGCGTTGCAGCCTTGTGGCCGCGCGGTCGATTTATTTTTCGAGGTGTGATTTACCGCCACCATCGACGACTTTAATTTCGCCGACGCGATTTTTCCGTCGATGTCCTCGAAGGTCCCGAGTGGATTTAAGAAGTGTGGTCGGTGCGGCCGGCCTATCTCGCAGACCGACACCCACGCTTGGTGCCTCCAGTGCCTCGGGCCGGAGCACAATATCAAGTCGTGCTCTTTGTGTCTTGGTCTCCGGAAACGGACTCAGGTTGCGAGGCAAGTTCTACGGGACCGTCTTTTTGGAACTTGCGCCGGCCCCTCGACGTCGACCTCGACGGCATCGGTATCGACGGCCGGTTCTTCGGTACCGGTATCGATGTCGGCGAAATCTGCACCGATGGCATCGACCCCAGGAGCACAGGTCCCGTCGGCCCGCCGGTCCTCCGGTGAGGGTAGGGGTGAGAAGCCGCGTGGGCAATCGGCCCCGGTCACTCCCTCTGCCCATGGCCCTCGGGACCGAACCCTGTCTGACCCGGTTCCTCGAGACCGAGGGGGATCCACCTCCTCCTCCTCCATTCCACCTGGCGCCGATGACGGGCACCGTCATCGGTCGCCTTCGATGCATCCGGCTCTCGGTGCCGGCGAGGAGTCGACGCCGAAGCGTCAGCGTCGAGAGGAGAGGTCCCCTTCGGTTGTGGAGGTACCGACGCGTCAGGGTCCCAGCACTTCGGTGCAGTCTCCTGGACCCGAGCAGCTTCCGGCACCGACACCTCTACCGGCCCCCCCGTCTTTCCCGACAGCGGGCCTGGACGAGTGCCTCCGAGCCATCCTTCCGGGGATCCTGGAAGGGCTGATGCGCCAGGCTGTGCTGGCGACGGGGGTACTTGCGCCCTCGGCGCCGTTGACTGTGGCGCCGGCGAGCTCTAGCCCGGTGCCGAGGCCTTCGACACCGCCGCCGCTTGCGGCGCCGGTCTCAACCGCCACGCAGGTGGAGTCCCCGTCGACGTCGATGGAGGGAGCTTCGTCCCCGCCGGCGCGGGAGTCCACCGCTCGACGACACCGAGGCCTCGGTGCCTCGACGTCGAGCCGGGCCCGGTTAAGGACTCAGCTACATGAGCTTATGTCCGATACCGAGGAAGAGGCCTCGTGGGGGGAAGAGGAGGACCCCAGATATTTCTCCTCAGAGGAGTCTGTGGGCCTTCCCTCGGACCCCACGCTTTCACCAGAGAGGAAGCTCTCGCCTCCTGAGAGCCTCTCCTTTGCCTCCTTCGTAAGGGACATGTCCATTTGCATTCCCTTCCCCGTGGTCTCTGTGGATGAGCCGAGGGCTGAGATGCTCGAGGTTCTCGACTATCCATCACCACCTAGAGAGTTCTCCATGGTGCCGTTGCACAATGTCCTCAAAGAGACACTGCTTCGGAACTGGATGAGACCATTATCTAATCCCATCATTCCCAAGAAAGCAGAGTCCCAGTACAGAATCCACTCGGACCCAGAGTTAATGCGGCCCCAATTGCCCCATGACTCGGCGGTCGTGGATTCTGCTCTCAAGAGGGCACGGAGTTCGAGGGATACCGCCTCGGCGCCCCCGGGGCGAGAGTCTCGCACTCTGGACTCGTTTGGGAGGAAGGCCTACCAATCTTCCATGCTCTTGACCCGCATCCAATCTTACCAGCTCTACACGAGCATCCACATGCAGAACACTGTGAAGCAACTGGCGGACCTGGTTGATAAGCTCCCGCCGGAGCAGTCCAGGCCTTATCAGGAGGTGGTCAGGCAGCTGAAGGCGTGCAGAAAGTTCCTGTCAAGGGGTATATATGACACCTGTGACGTGGCATCTCATGCTGCGGCCCAAGGTATAGTGATGCGCAGGCTCTCATGGCTGCGTGCCTCTGACCTGGACAACTGCACCCAGCAGAGACTGGCCGACGTCCCTTGCCGGGGGGATAATATTTTTGGCGAGAAGGTCGAGCAGCTGGTGGACCAACTGCATCAGCGGGAAACCGCCCTCGACAAGCTCTCCCACCGGGCGCCTTCAGCATCCACCTCAGCAGGTGGACGTTTTTCCCGGGCCCGGCAGGCTGCGCCCTATGCTTTTGCCAAGCGTAGGTACACCCAGCCGGCCCGAAGGCCTCGACAGGCACAGGGAAAGCCCCAGCGCGCTCATTCTCGTCAACAGCGTGCGCCTAAGCAGCCCCCTGCGCCTCCACAGCAAAAGCCGGGGACGGGCTTTTGACTGGATCCACGGGAACATAGCCGCCCTCAAAGTGTCCGTGCCGGATGATCTGCCGGTCGGAGGGAGGTTAAAATTTTTTCACCAAAGGTGGCCTCTCATAACCTCCGACCAGTGGGTTCTCCAAATAGTGCGGTGCGGATACGCCCTAAATTTGGCCTCCCTTCCACCAAATTGTCCTCCGGGAGCTCAATCCTTCAGCTCCCATCACAAGCAGGTACTTGCAGAGGAACTCTCTGCCCTTCTCAGCGCCAATGCGGTCGAGCCCGTACCACCCGGGCAGGAAGGGCAGGGGTTCTATTCCAGGTACTTCCTTGTGGAAAAGAAAACAGGGGGGATGCATCCCATCCTAGACCTGAGAGGCCTGAACAAATTCCTGGTCAAAGAAAAGTTCAGGATGCTTTCCTTGGGCACCCTTCTGCCAATGATTCAGAAAAACGATTGGCTATGTTCCCTGGATTTAAAGGAAGCATACACTCACATCCCGATACTGCCAGCTCACAGACAGTATCTCAGATTCCGCCTGGGCGCACGGCACTTTCAGTATTGTGTGCTGCCCTTTGGGCTCGCCTCTGCCCCACGGGTGTTTACAAAGTGCCTCGTGGTGGTAGCGGCGTATCTACGCAAGCTGGGAGTGCACGTGTTCCCATATCTCGACGATTGGCTGGTCAAGAACACCTCGGAGGCAGGAGCCCTCCAGTCCATGCAGTGCACTATTCAACTCCTGGAGCTGCTGGGGTTTGTGATAAATTACCCAAAGTCCCATCTCCAGCCAACCCAGTCTCTGGAATTCATAGGAGCTCTGCTGAATACCCAGACGGCTCAGGCCTTCCTTCCCGAAGCGAGGGCCAACAACCTCCTGTCCCTGGCTTCGCAGACCAGAGCGTCTCAGCAGGTCACAGCTCGGCAGATGTTGAGACTTCTGGGTCATATGGCCTCCACAGTCCATGTGACTCCCATGGCTCGTCTTCACATGAGATCTGCTCAATGGACCCTAGCTTCCCAGTGGTTCTAAGCCACCGGGAATCTAGAAGATGTCATCCGCCTCTCCACCAGTTGCCACACTTCACTGCTCTGGTGGACCATTCGGACCAATGTGACCCTGGGACGTCCATTCCAAATTCCACAGCCCACGAAAGTGCTGACGACGGATGCATCTCGCCTGGGGTGGGGAGCTCATGTCGATGGACTCCACACCCAGGGTCTGTGGTCCCTCCAGGAAAAGGATCTGCAGATCAACCTTCTGGAGCTCCGAGCGATCTGGAACGCACTGAAGGCTTTCAGAGATCGGCTGTCCTGCCAAATTATCCAAATTCGGACAGACAATCAGGTTGCAATGTATTACGTCAACAAGCAGGGGGGCACCGGATCTCGCCCCCTGTGCCAGGAAGCCGTCGGGATGTGGAGTTGGGCTTGCCAGTTCGGCATGCTCCTCCAAGCCACATACCTGGCAGGCGTAAACAACAGTCTGGCCGACAGACTGAGCAGAGTCATGCAACCGCACGAGTGGTCGCTCCATTCCAGAGTGGTACGCAAGATCTTCCGAGAGTGGGGCACCCCCTCGGTGGACCTTTTCGCCTCTCAGACCAACCACAAGCTGCCTCTGTTCTGTTCCAGACTTCAGACACACGGCAGACTAGCGTCGGACGCCTTTCTCCTTCATTGGGGGACCGGCCTCCTGTATGCTTATCCTCCCATACCTTTGGTGGGGAAGACCTTACTGAAGCTCAAGCAAGACCGCGGCACCATGATTCTGATAGCGCCCTTTTGGCCCCGTCAGATCTGGTTCCCTCTTCTTCTGGAGTTGTCTTCCGAAGAACCGTGGAGATTGGAGTGTTTTCCGACTCTCATTTCGCAGAACGACGGAGCGTTGCTGCACCCCAACCTTCAGTCCCTGGCTCTCACGGCCTGGATGTTGAGGGCGTAGACTTCACTGCGTTGGGTCTGTCTGAGGGTGTCTCCCGTGTCTTGCTTGCCTCTAGGAAGGATTCCACTAAAAAGAGTTACCTTTTCAAGTGGAGGAGGTTTGTCGTCTGGTGTGAGAGCAAGGCCCTAGAACCTCGTTCTTGCCCTACACAGAACCTGCTTGAATACCTTCTGCACTTATCGGAGTCTGGCCTCAAGACCAACTCAGTAAGGAATCACCTTAGTGCGATTAGTGCTTACCATTATCGTGTGGAAGGTAAAGCCATCTCTGGAGAGCCTTTAGTCGTTCGATTCATGAGAGGCTTGCTTTTGTCAAAGCCCCCTATCAAGCCTCCTGCAGTATCATGGGATCTCAACGTCGTCCTCACCCAGCTGATGAAACCTCCTTTTGTGCCACTGAATACCTGCCATCTGAAGTACTTGACCTGGAAGGTCATTTTCTTGGTGGCAGTTACTTCAGCTCGTAGGGTCAGTGAGCTTCAAGCCCTGGTAGCTCATGCTCCATATACCAAATTTCATCACAACAGAGTAGTGCTCCGCACCCACCCAAAGTTCCTGCCGAAGGTGGTGTCGGAGTTCCATCTTAACCAGTCAATTGTCTTGCCAACATTCTTCCCTAGGCCTCATACCCGCCCTGCTGAACGTCAGTTGCACACATTGGACTGCAAGAGAGCATTGGCCTTCTACTTGGAGCGGACACAGCCCCACAGACAGTCCGCCCAATTGTTTGTTTCTTTCGACCCTAACAGGCTAGGGGTCGCTGTCGGGAAACGCACCATCTCCAATTGGCTAGCAGATTGCATTTCCTTCACTTACGCCCAGGCTGGGCTGGCTCTTGAGGGTCATGTCACGGCTCATAGTGTTAGAGCCATGGCAGCGTCAGTGGCCCACTTGAAGTCAGCCACTATTGAAGAGATTTGCAAGGCTGCGACGTGGTCATCTGTCCACACATTCACATCACATTACTGCCTCCAGCAGGATACCCGACACGACAGTCGGTTCGGGCAGTCGGTGCTGCAGAATCTGTTTGGGGTGTAAATCCAACTCCACCCTCCAGGACCCGAATTTATTCTGGTCAGGCTGCACTCTCAGTTAGTTGTTCTTCGTAGGTCAATTTCTGTTGTGTCCTCGCCGTTGCGAGGTTCAATTGACCTGGGTTCTTGTTTTGAGTGAGCCTGAGAGCTAGGGATACCCCAGTCGTGAGAACAAGCAGTGAATGATACATACCTGTAGCAGGTGTTCTCCGAGGACAGCAGGCTGATTGTTCTCACCTACCCTCCCTCCTCCCCTTTGGAGTTGCGTTTTCATCTTTTTGCTTGTCATTCAACTGGCGGGAACGGTCGCGCACGGGCGGGAAGACGGCTGCGCATGCGCGGTGGGCGTGCCCTGCGTGCGGACCGCCCGCGAAGCTTTTTCCGGTTGGTGGGGGCTGCCGCGGACGTCACCCAGTCGTGAGAACAATCAGCCTGCTGTCCTCGGAGAACACCTGCTACAGGTATGTATCATTCACTGTCAGTGAACATTCTTAGGAGCTAGATAAATAGATACTTTTCTCCTTATAACGTACCGTATAGTTTGTCTGTTTACATTGTTATTTGAGAGTACAGAGCAAAGCATCTTCTTTTTGTTGTACTGTTTTTATTCCAACTCCTTCCTCTTCCCATTTTCCCACCCATGCTTCATTTGCATTTTACATCATCCCTACACCTTGTGGCCTATCATGAGTTGGTAGTGCCATGTCTGGCTGCAAAAGTAGGTCTAACTCTTTGTGGCCCCCCTTTGTCATCAGTAGTGATTTCTGTTCCTAGTGATTTACTGAGCTTGTGGGAAACCATAATTTTAGGTCTTCTTCAGTGGTGTCTCAAATGGGCCCAGGGCTGTGAGATCTCATCTCTCTGGCAAGTCTCAGAAATCAAATTTTGGATGACTTAGTTCTACTTCATGCAATAAGTTTTGTTCACTTTTTTGCATATTCTAGTAGTATATGAGGAAGAGAGTGTAGAACTAATTGTCAGATCATGGCCTCCAGTTTATTGTGATTTCACTTAAATTTTTACTTAAGTTTCTCTTTATTGCAGTCACGGGAAATGGACTGCTGGCTTTGTCTGTTATCCTGAAGGTCCTGCATTCTTCAAGGCCATAGAACTCATTACTGTGAGCACAGCCCCAGTTTCCTATGCAAGAATTTGTGGCAATTATTACCCCACCTGTGCAGGTTGTATTTATATAGTTGGATGTCCCTCAGGGTGCGTTGATTTAGGATCTCGTTTATCCGACCCTTCAGGGTGTTATAATTTTCCCGATCGCTCGAGTCCCTACGAACCACCTTCCCCCTGGCCACCTAAAGTTGTTTAAACAGGGATAGTAGTTCCTCGTGCCGTTTTTTGCATGTACGAGCAGTGTATTCTATAACTAATAAAAAAGGCCCATTTCTGTGAGCCATGAAACGGGCGCTAGCAAGGTTTACTTGTGGCAGCGTGGGGAGGGTGCAGGTGGGTAGTTTTTTTTGGAGGGCGGCAGCTTCGGGGTCCCGGGGGATCAGGTGTTTGGACGGCATTCCTCCCCCTGCGTAGCTCGGTGTTTGTCGCTGTGCGTCAGGGGGGTGGAGGCCCTGTGTAGGTGGCTGTTTCTCGCTGTGTGTCGGGGGGGGGGGGGTCGTCGGAGGGTGTGGAACTGGCGATTGGCTGAGTGTCATAGCCCTGCCCTCCATGTCATCATGTTGTGACACGAGGGCGGGGCAGACACTCATGGGATCTTGCAACTACAAATTTACATTTAGAATGTTGGGGTTGTGAATTATGTGTGGATGGGGCGTGGCTGAGGGCGGGTCTATGAGTGAGAGGTGCTGACAGCCTAGAAGACTACAGGGCTTCAGTGTTTCCCTGCCACACACTGAGGTTCAGAACGTTGGATGTGAGAATTATTTATATAGATTTTTCCTCTCATAATCGCCTTCCCAGCTTCCCAGAAATTAAGTGGAGTCGTATCACTAGGCTTATTATCCTTCAAATAGTGCTGCCACTCCTCTATGAGAAAAGCTTTAAACTCGGGGTCCAAAGAGAGTGTCGGATTCATACGCCAACCTGACGAGGTCTTCCTTCCCATTAATCCCAGGTCCACCCACACCATGCTATGGTCTGACACTGCCCCCACCTCAATCTTAGCAGAGCGAGCTGCAGGAAATAGAGAGGGGCCTAATAACATGTAGTCCAATCTAGTTTTCACTTTGTGGACGTGTGAGTAGAAAGTATATTCTCGTGTGTCAGGATGGAGCACTCGCCATATATCAATCAGGCCTAGTTCGGACTGTAATAGACCTGTCCCCCTACTCTCTAGCCCCCTGGGCCTTTTCTTGGACGGGCTACAGTCCATAGTAGGATCTGCTGTGATGTTAAAGTCCCATCCTACCACTAACTGGTACTCACGCAGAGGCACTAGAACTGCTAAAAGTGAGAAGAAGAATTTCTGAGACTATACATTCGGGGCATATACTACTACTACTACTATTTAGCATTTCTATATATACTGAACAGAGGGCAATCCGCTGACCTTGCACCACCCCCACCCATGTTACAAATCTCCCGGGTCCTGTATTAACTTGTGCCTAGTGAAGTCCAGAGGTTTAAGTTGGGTGGTTGTTGGAAAGCCAGCACTGGTGGGGATGGGAATATCTCTTTCAGTAATTCATCCTCCTGGAGTAGAGGCTGATCAGATGGTAAAGCCAGTGATACTATCAAAGTGACCGAGGAAACAGACTCGGAGTCTGAAGTCTCCAATAACTCTGATAAATTTATAATACATCAGTCTCAGGATCAGAGGCTAAACCCACAACCCGGGTAGCTTGTATAGATTCCTTCTTAGCTTGGTTCAAATCGTAACGAGTCAGTGGAGGCATTGTTTCTTGCGAAACTTCAGTAAATAAAAATAAATGAATAAAGGGGGAATTCTGTCATCACATGAGCTCCTCCCATCTGGAACTACAGCATCCTTCATCTCCTAGCCATTAGCAACCTAGGTTAAGCTTGATTGATCTCCTGTGGAACCACTATTCTCAAGAACAACAGATATAACTTTTTAAGGGCATAGAGAGTCCTGTCAAGTCTAAAATTTGCTTATGAATGCCGTTTTAAAAATTTGTGAATTTTTGGGTAATCCCACCACATATTGAGAATGGCAATTTCAACTCGACACTCTCTCCAATCTCCTGGGAAAAAACTAAGACCTCCTTCACCGTAAGGCTTCAAGAGTGTATCTCGGCCTTTCCTCAGTAAACACCAAATAAATACTTGTTCCTCAGCCATTCTACTTGTTCCTCAGCCCTTATTTCTCCCATTAACCCTTGAGTTGCATACTGCCACATCTGTGCTGCCTCCTGTCACTAACATACTTTAAAGTAGAATGTCTTGTTCCTCCCACCCTGTTTTGGTTCTCCCAACTACTTTCTCAGCTTCTTACTTCTGCTTGTCTTTCTTTTTCTGTAATCTCTTGTAATAGCACTAACCTTTATTTTCTTACTTTTTTCAGCTGCTTTTTTCAAAACTGATACTTTATTTTTCTCTTGCATTAGACTATTTTAAGAAAAAGGTTGTTGCCCTTTGCGTTGTCTCCTTTTAAGTTTTTCCTCAGTGTTCTTCTACATTTTCCCATCTAGCTAACAGTTTTGACAAAGTTAGCTTTCCTGAAGTCTAAGGGCTCCTTTTACTAAGGTGCATTAATGATTAGTGTGCATTAAATTGATTAACATACCTTAGTAAAAGGAGCCCTAAGACTCATGCCTTTGAATAAACCATCTTCGGTGCTCATTAATCATAGTTTTATTTTTTTTGTGCTGTGTATTGAAAGTTTAACATTATTATTACTGTGCTTTAAAATATCCTGCTTTTTATAGAATGTTTTTTTTATTTTCTGTTTTGCAAGAATAATTTATATAAAGCAGTTGATATTTTATCAGCTTTTTGTTTGTATTGTGTATTTTATTTTTTATTGCCATAATGGATACTCTTATGTTTCAGACCTATTTGTCTTCAAGTTTTTGTGAGTCGGGCCAGATGAGAAGAGTGGTCATTTCTCATAACATGGATAAAGCTTTAAAGGAAGGTAAGCCAAATTAAGAGGACTTATTGGTCTGATTTTATTTTTCCTCCCAAGAGGGAAAACACAAACGACTGCGGTCCTGGAACTCAATGAATGTTAAGATAGTGGGATGTAAATCATTTAAATAAATAAAAAAAAAATAGAAAAACTACTTCAATTCTTGTTCTTAGTGTATTGGAGAACTGGGTACAAGGTGTAACTGTGATAAAAACCCCTTGGAAATACAGATTTGAGTTCCTAGCTGCTTCATTTGTATGTCTTGCATTGACATGTAAAAATGTTTGCTATGGAAACACCTAATTTATGGAACTTGTTACCTGTTCAGATGTGAAAATGACTATTTGAGATCTTAAAAACGTTTTGCTGTATTTTGTAATGCTTTTATATAATATTTATTTATTTTAAAATGTTCTTGGCCGCCTATCACCTAAGCAGATTTCAATCAACATACAGGCTGAGTAAATTCCTTGAAAAAGGTGATAAATCCTAATAAATAATAAAATCATACACATCTCTCTATATAAAAAGCAACCCCAACGTTCTGAAGCCTCCACGGAAGTTGAGGCGCCCGAGATATCCGGTGTGCCCTGGAGTGTCTGCACCGCCCTCGCGTCAAAACGTCATGACGTCGAGGGCGGAGCTATAACACTCGAGGGCCGAAACGCCAGGCGAACGCGAACCCCGAACAAGTAGCTCCGGGGGACGGAGGGAGGGGGCCCCTTGTTAGCGCCCGTTTCATTGCACTCAGAAACGGGCATTTTTTCCTAGTAGATTAATATTAAACAAACACCAGTTCATACTGATTATACTGTCTTCTAATTACTTTAATCACTGATAGAAATAAAAGCAAATCTCGGAGAAATTCTTTAACAAAAAAGTGTCAACAGCTTTTTGACCCACATAGAACTGCGGCATAACCTCAATGTGTTTTACTATATAATGAAGTTTTACTATATAGTTTATAATCAATGCACTAAGATCACAGTGTTGTGAAGTGAGTGAAGTACATGAATTGCAGTACCAAAGAGCGGGTGAAAGTGCGTTATAGGACTAAAAAAGATAAGGAGAACACTAAAAACAGTGTCAGTGCTGTGAGTGCAGTGAGGTAGAGAGTGTTTTTTGCTATGAAACCAGTGATGCTGAATGTTAACAGAAACCGTGACAGTTAAAAAATTAAATAAACTTTACTTACTTAAATAGTACACAGTGCGATTACCATAGAGGCCGACTGCATGTTTGTGTCAAAGAAAACTGAAGTGTGCTGGCGTTCATAAATTTACAGGGGTAGTTTGGTGCTAAAAAGATTTTGAAAATGAAAATAATATTTCGGGAGGGAGTGATGTCATCGGACACAATGGCTGCCTGAGAGCTAAGCTCCGTGCAATCCCCTAGCTAATCTATGCATTATTGGTGCAGTTCTGCCAACATATAGTTGTTTTTTTGATAAAAGTGATCTCGGATGAAGATAAATGAGTGCCAAGTCGTGATCTCCTGAGGTCACTGTGTTTGCCTACACAGGAAGGTCCATGGCGAACCGCATAGTGAGTGTGGGCCCTTCCTCAGAGATCTTAGCTTTACAACCTGAATAAGCAATCAGTTGGACTTGTTTACTATCTATGATTTGGCTGAGATTTGCTCCTCAAAAGGAGACAGTATGTCTTCCCTCCGTGGCCCTTGATAGGGCGAGTGCTCCTGCGGATTCGACTGCATCCAGGAGAAGTGGTGCTCATCGCCCCGGATTGGCCCAGGAGGCCTTGGTATGCGGACCTCCGACAGATGCTGTTGGAGGCTCCTTTTCCGTTACCTCTGGTTCCGCATCTGTTGTCACAGGGTCCGGTGGCCATGGAGGACGCCTGCCGTTTTGGTCTTATGGCTTGGCGATTGAGAGGGCGCAATTGAGAGACAAAGGCTACTCAAGGTAATTTCCACTCTCCTGCAGGCCCGTAAGCGCTCCACTTCCGTGGCTTATGCCAGGATTTGGCACCAGTTTGAAGTCTGGTGTGTTTCAAGAGCCCTTTCTTCGTTGCGGGCTCCTGTCTCGCCGATTCTGAACTTTTTGCAGGATGGTGTACACAAAGGCTTGGCCTATAATTCCCTGCGGGTGCAAGTGGCAGCATTGGCCTCCCTGCGTGGCAAGGTTGAAGGCGTGTCCTTAGCTGCTTACCCAGATGTGGCACGGTTTCTTAGAGGGGTGCTTCGGCTCCGTCCTCCCGTGCAGGCACCTTGTCCAGCTTGGAACCTGGGGTTAGTATTGAAGGCCGTTCAGGGGGCTTCCTTTGAACCGCTTCGGCGCGCTTCAGAGAAAGATTTGACACTGAAGGCCGTCTTTTTAGTGGCCATTACCTCGGCGAGACGGGTGTCAGAGCTCCAGGCGCTGTCCTGTAGAGACCCTTTTCTGCAATTCTCAGAGTCAGGGGTCATGGTTCGGACCGTGCCTTCCTTCATGCCTAAGGTGGTTTCAGCGTTTCACCTAAACCTGTTTTTCTTCCCTCCTTTGTTGAGGAGGAGTTTCCAGATTCATTTGGGCAGTTGCACCTTTTGGATGTGAGCAGGACTCTGTTGCAGTATCTGCGAATTACAAATTCTTTCAGGACCTCTGATCATCTTTTTGTGCAGTTTGCAGGTCCTCGCAGAGGGTCTTCAGCGTCTAAAGCCACTATTGCCCGTTGGCTCAAAGAAGCTATCTTTTCAGCATATCTGCTGTCTGGCCGGGCTCCGCCTGCAGCCTTTAAGGCACATTCCACAAGAGCGATTTCCTCTTCCTGGGCGGAAACTGGAGCACTATCTCTTCATGAGATTTGCAGTGCTGCAACATGGGCTTCTAAGCTCTCTTTCGCCCGACATTACAGGCTTGATGCGGCTGCCAGGAGGGATGCGCGTTTTGGAGCACAGGTGCTAGCGCGTGGTGTGGCTTGTTCCCACCCTATTTAGGGATTGCTTTGTTACATCCCATACGTAATGGCTTCATCTGCTTGATGACAAGGAAGGGAAAATAAGGTTCTTACCATGATAATTTTCTTTCCTTTAGTCATAGCAGATGAAGCCATGAGCCCTCCCTGTATGATTGTCTGTATTGCAGTGATTCTGATTTTAGGTGCTGTTCTTGTTTCCTGAAGTTATATTCCTTCCTTGGGGAGTCGGAAAACAGTCTTCAAGATTCTTGTTACAGTTATAGGAGGATGAGTTCATTCCCTCCAGTTCATGTTTTGGGAGGATGAGTTTATTCTCTCCAGGAGGATGCAAGTATTCCCTCCGTTTATACAAAGTGGAGGACGAGTTTATTCCCTCCAGGAGGATGAGTTCATTCCCTCCTTTTTTTGAGTTCATGCCCTTGTTAAGGGGCCATCGTTCGCTGTGAGGAAAGTTCATGTTATTCCCATTGCGGTTTGCCATACTGCTTTGGAAGCTTCAAATACTGAAGAGGCAGTGGAGCTAGCTGGCCATGAGGCACTGAGAAAAGTTGAGTGCTCTCTATCCCCCTGCTGGTTGATGGACACAACCCATACGTAATGGCTTCATCTGCTATGACTAAAGGAAAGAAAATTACCAAGGTAAGAACCTAATTTTCCCATAATATCAAGTTTATTCAGAATATTCATATCAAGGTCCTTGATATGAATATTCTGAATAAACTGGTTTTTGATATTATCTCCCTATTGGTTTGCGCATTTGTCAGCCTCTACTTTTGCTGTTTTGCTGAGATTTGCTCCTGCCTTCAAGATATTAAGGGGCCCTTTTACTAAGCCGTGTAGGCACCTATTCTTGCCCAATGCGTGTTAATTTGGAGTTACCGCCCGGCTACCGCGAGGCCCGGGCGGTAATTTTATTTTTTATGTATGTCCGTTACGCGTTCCGTAAAGTAATTATTTTTCCTGCATGTGGCGGAAACCGGGCGGTAATCATCATTCTGCGCATGTAGACGATTACCTCATGAGACCTTACCGCTAAGTCAATGGTTGTCTCAAAATGGATGCACACCAATTTTTATTTTGGTGACGTCCATTTTCTGCAAAACATTTAAAAAAGGCCTTTTTTACAGGCACACTGAAAAACGGATCTGCGTGTTCCCAAAACGCGTGCCTACACTAGCTCAGCCCATTTTTTTGCTGCACCGTAGTAAAAGAACCCCTTAAACTAATGTGAAAGTGGTTCAGGAAGAAATCATAGCCTTAGAAGTGGATCTCTGTGGAGAGATTGGTGAGTTGCTCCACAGGATTGAATATGCAGAAACTCGATTGGATGAACACAAGGAGATGCTGGGTACTCTAGATAAGCGCCTCATTGAGGCTAGCGTTACCTCGCAACAGATTTGGAAAATCACAGCTTTCAGCATAATCCTGTTCTTTAGAGGCATCCCTGAGACCCCAACATACAGGGATTGTGAAGTTGTAGTTCAGAATATTGTTGACTCTCCCCTGACTCTATTTGGTTGTAGCGGGCACATAGATCTTTGAGAAATCCATGCAATAACAAACCTAAAGATATCATAGCCTGTTTTACCAATTATAAGGTAAGAGAAGGCATTGCACAATGGAACACCTTTTTGCTGGGATTCCTATCCAGTTGAAGTCTACCAGGATTTAACTGCTGCCTCTTTGCACCACCGTATGGAACTGAAACAGTCAACACAATGTCTACGGGATACAGGCATGTACTAATGGAAGCACCTGTTTACTCTTAATATAAAGATGGTAAACTCTGCCAGATCAAATCCATGACAGATGTTCAAGATTTATATTTTGATCTAGACGCGACCTCACAGGTCTTGGCTATATAGAAACCAGTGGTGGAGCTTCGTGTGACACCCAAATGACAGAGAGTTACCAAGAATAAGCTTCTGAAATGCCAACAATCAGACTCCAAGCTGCCTGCAGTAGGGGGAACATGAACCACTTTGGCTGCCTTTGTGGGTATTCTTGATTGCTATTGAGGTTCTACTAATTTCACATATACCAGTTATCTGAAATGTCAGGATTGCATATTTCATGAAGCAGCTTGAGAGAGGGAAAAGGGCGATACACACCAAAAAAAGAAAGAGCACAATGGGAGGAGCCCCCTGATGATGATATTGCCTCACACATTTTGTTTGCTCTATACACTGTTCATTGTTTAGTTTCATTTTATGGGCTCCTCACTCTTCTTGATGCAGTGTGTGGGGTGGGGTGTGGGGAATAGCCAAGGACATACTTTGTGCATAACAAATCTTTGGTTCTTGCTCATTGTAATGGTTTTTGTAGATATTAGTACATTGTGAGACAAATTAACTGTTACTAGAACTGATGACTGTTTCTGCCACTATTATGTTATATTTTGAATTAGCATGGCTTGGCTCACTTTTTTGACCTTCAGTGTTTAGGGTTTAAATTTATCACAAAATGTCAGCTTATGTTTAAAGAGCTATTGCGTGTGAGGGCGAATGTGGCCCTGATTCTGGAGATACGTCTGCTACCACAACATGAAAAATTGTGTTCCCATAGACGATACCCCATGCTCTATTTTTCTTCTAATATGATCCACAAAAAAACGATGTGTAATAATTTGCCTTCTCAGCCTTCCATGTATGGGAGATCCAGGAAGGTAGGTACCTTTTTTAATTATTTTAAATGGATAACAGGTGTTAAACATTGGGTGATGTTTATTTGCCTAATGTCTCTACACAGGATTTTTGGGAAGCACTCAAACTGTTAAATCATTCTGGAGGGGATTTTGATCTCACCTTGAATCCGATATTAGATAATATAGTTCCTGCGGTACATTATGCTCAAGTGGCTAGGGCTCACTTCAAAAGTTTTATGGCTAGATAGGATCTTCTTGGTTTTTGGAGATGCCTCAATCCTTCACAGCGAGACTATACTCATTATTCTCCAGTTCATGGGACTTACTCCCATATTGATAATTGGCTGGGGCACCCGTCCCTTCTACATGGGGTGAAATCTCCCATATACTTGCACATACGTGGTCTGATCATGCTCCCCTAACCTCGAAACTACAGTTAGCACCAGAGTTGGTGGGGATTTGTTGTTGGCATTTAAATGGAAGCATTCTTAGAGACCCTCAATGTGTACTTCACTTGGAAAATGAGATTAGGGATTATCTCCAATTAAATGATACGGGTAGGTGACTCTGGCGATCTTGTGGGAGGGGCTTAAGTCAGTCCTACGGGGTAAACTTATAGCACTGCAGGCCCACATTACCAAAACGAAAACACTAGCTGAACATAAATTACTTAACGATAGGAGACATTGGAACAGGATGCTAAGACTAAAGGGTCTACCTCAGTATTGCAGGATGAGTTTCATCACCTTTGATTGGAGCTCCAGGAGCTTTGTTTGGCAGATGTGGCAGAGATGTTGCAGCGAGTATGCCATTCTCATTTTGAATTGACAACCGGGCTAGTCGGTCATTGGCTTGTACGTTGCAGAAACAAAAAACCTGGAATCACATTCCTACAATACGAGACAAGACCGGAGTAATCTGTACCATGACCCAATCTATTCATGAAGATTTTGTAAATTTTTACTCTAACCTTTTTATAGGCCTGATATCACACCCACGAATTTGGAAATTAATGCCTACTTAGACTTGGTCTCTTTGCCTTGTCTCTTGTCTGCTGAGTTGGCAGCTCCATTGAGTCCCATTACTTTGGAGGAGCTTGAAACTGCTCTTAAAGCTCTTTCGTTGAAGTCCCAGGATTGGACAGGTTCTCCAATTTATCTTATTAATTGTTTCACAAGATTCTAGCGCCTGTGTTGTTTTGAATTTTTAATAGGTTTGCCATGCTTCATGACTTACCATATTCCTGGCAACTTACTTTAATCTTGGTTCTCCCAAAGCCTGGCAAGGACCCTCGGTTTTGAGTGTTTTATTGACCAACCTCATTACTAAGTTGTTTACAAAAATGTTGGCCACGTGTTTACAGAAGATCTTGCCAAAATTAGTTTGAGAAGATCAAGTTCAATATGGCCGCTACCTGTTAGGTCACGGAGCAGCCAGCTTCAAAGACCCCCGACGGTCTTACCAGCTGAAAACCAGCTGGAATCAGACCGCGTGACTCTGAGACTGAAGCCTAGACGGACCAGGGGACTGACAGTCGCCTGGAACCGAGCCTGGTCGACGATCTGCGGCTTCACCGGACAGACTGATTGCCTCATTGCCGGGCCACAGGTCGGAGACCTGGTCGAATTGCGGCTGGGGTCTCGGAGCGCTCGGACGCCCGGGGCTGACCACGCCACACAGGAATGCCAGAGAGTCGATTGAGACTCCCCACTGACCCTCCTCAAGAATGGAACGATGAGCGTGGAGCCACCCATGAATCTCCGAGGAGGTGCGAGCCAGCCGCGGAGAAGCACCGTGCATCAGTAAAGGCGGACGCTGACCTTCGCCATGAGCTGCTGAGCCGAGCACCTACAGGAGCTGACCGCGGCCCCCACCAACTGCAAATACAGAACCAAACACCTACTCCGAGGCCAACTTGCTCCGTCGGGAGTAAGGGGAGGCATGGAGCAGGACGGTCCTCGTTGAGTTCCGTGCCTGAACAAGGACTGCGTGCACCGGACACAGCACAGAGGGCCGAACCAACCTCAAGCTTAGAAACGTCCCAACAGAAAGTGGAAGACTCCAGCCGCGTCCTGCCTAAGAGGCACTGCCTCTGATGCCTGAGTCGCCGAGGCAGTGTTGCAGCGCAGATTTGAGAGGAGACATGTTGTGATGTACATCCGCTGCATGAGCCCCGGATCCGGCTAGCCACAGACAACAGGGCTCACAAAAAAATCTGGGAGCCCAGCATCTCTCACCTCTCTAGCACTCCATCCGGAGCCTTATCACCTGCTACAACGGGCTCCAATACCCCTGCCAGCCTCAGAGAGCAAACAAAAAACTATAATATAAAACAGCTCAACACAGATTCTACTGTGCAGCAGACAAAATAAATAATAAAAGAGGAGTTAAATCACCTGATACACGGGACCTCTAAAATTACTTGTACAGAATTTTCGACTAACAAAGTCTATGAAGGACCCTAGTCTTACCCAACCAATAACCCGACGCCCAGGACTATAGAGCCTTTACGCCTTGGACATCACCCTGATCCTCTAACTGTGAGTATTTATCTACCTCCAAACCTACACCAGAACGCCAATATGAACACCGCCAAACTGCTCCTAATAATCTACTCACTATTCTTAATTCACCACACACTAACCACCCCTCTCACAGATTCCAACAATACCCCCACAATTCACGCACCCTACAGTATACCCAGACATAGTAAACTTCACCAAAAGAATAACAACCAAAACAACGAAAGACTTGCCACACGCGGACAAAACCAACACTAGGGAAAGAAAAGACACAACAAACCCAGACCCCAAGAGAATAGACAACTGATAAAAATTAACACAACTTCGAACCCAACCGAACCCTACCATACAATTCAAGTGGGGTACATAAATGCCAGATCAGTTGTCAACAAAACAACAACAATAACAGACTGGATTACGACAGATAACCTTGACCTTCTTTTCATTAGTGAAACCTGGATACACGACCTTAAGGACTCCATCATATTAGATCTATGCCCCCCAGGATATAAAATCACTCACTGGACAAGGAAAGGAAAAAGAGGAGGCGGCATAACTTTAATCCACAGATCCCACTTCACCGTAACAACAATAGCTGAATCCATAACACCCCAACTTGAAATTGTCTCAGTTAGAATCAACCACACAAACTTGCTCGATCACCTAAACGCTGTCCTGTTTTACAGACCACCAAGTAACTGGCCTGCGTGCCAACCACACTTCATGGACTTCATATCAAGCACATGTGTATCTAACTCCAGTCTACTAATAATAGGGGACATAAGCCTACACCTAGAAGACCCTAACTCAACTAACGCATGTGAATGCAAGGATTTCCTCCAACTGTGGTGCCTTAATGGGCCAAATATACAAACAACACATGTCAAAGGACACACACTTGACCTCATTACATACAAATTGTCCTCTGACTTAAACCTCATACTAACAGATACACGATGGTCAGACATACCATGGTCACACCACTACAAATTAAACCTGTCCCTACTTTGGCGAAAAAACCCCCCACATCACAATCAAGAACATTCAACCTACGCCACAAGAGGCCAAATTGACCCTCTAACATTTTGGCAACAAATCTATAAGAACGAATGGAAAGCACACACAGATTCGAAACACTATCTCCTAGAATGGGACAACAGATGCAGAAGTACACTAGACAACGTAGCACCACTACAAACTAGAACCTCACGAAGACACAACTCAATACCATGGTTCAACGAAGAACTAAAAAAACTAAAAACACAAGTCAGGAGACTTGAACGGGCATGGAATAAAAAGAAAGATGATTTTACATTCAACGCATGGAAACTTGCACAAAGAAAATACAAATATGCAATTAGACAAACCAAAAGATCATACTACAAAACTAAATTAGGGCTAGACTACAAAGACACGCATAAACTCTTCCAACTCGTGAACAAATTACTAGATACCACACCAGTCACTACAACCAACACAGAAACCCCATCAGCAGATACCCTTGCTAAATACTTCAATCAGAAAATCATAAAGCTACGACTCACGATACCACCGATCACAAACAATTCATTGATTGTCTGGACCCAAACCCCGATGAATTTCCAGCAGACTGAATTTGGACAAACTTCGCCATACTTACCAACGATACCATCTCTCAAGCGATCAACAGGGTCCGCTATGTCCCACTGCAAACTGGACATATGCCCCAGTAACCTAATAAAATCCGCCCCTCAACGATTCATGACAGACCTCACAACGGACCTAAGTACATAAGTAATGCCACACTGGGAAAAGACCAAGGGTCCATCGAGCCCAGCATCCTGTCCACGACAGTGGCCAATCCAGGCCAAGGACACCTGAACTTACATGTTACGACACGCACTCTTCCCAAAGGATAAAGGAAATATTCTTCTAACCCCAATACCTAAGGATTCAAAGAAAAAAACAAGTGACATAACCAACTACCGCCCGGTAGCATCTATCCCGCTGACAACCAAACTAATGGAAAGTGTGGTAACTAAACAGCTTACCAACTACTTAAACAAATTCTTAATACTACACGAATCTCAATCAGGATTCCGATCCAACCACAGCACCAAAACAGTACTAATCACTCTTCTAACCAAATTCAAACAAATAATTGCAACTGGCAACAGTGTACTTCTACAATTTGACATGTCCAGTGCATTCGACATGATAAGCCATAAAATATTATTAAACATCCTGGAATGCTTTGGGATTGGAGGAAACGTTCTCAATTGGTTCAAAGGCTTCTTAACCGGAATATCATACCAAGTGATATCTAATTTGAATACATCAGCACCATGAAAACCAGAATGGGGAGTACCCCAAGGATCACCGCTTTCACTGACCCTTTTCAACCTAATGATGATACCCCTGGCCAAATCATTATCCAACCAAGGCCTCAATCCATACATCTATGCAGATGATGTCACGATCTACATCCCGTTCAAAAAAGATCTAAAAGAAATCACTAATGAAATTAATCACAGCCTCCAAATTATGAACTCATGGGCGGATGCATTCAATTAAAACTTAACGCAGAAAAAACGCAATGCTTCATCCTCTCATCACAACACGAGCAAACCCACCACTATAATCACCCCAAAACATACCCTTCCTGTTTCGGATAGCCTGAAAATACTCGGAGTTACAATTGACCGAAATCTCACACTAGAGAGCCAAGCGAAAAACACAACAAAGAAAATATTCCAAGCAATGTGGAAACTCAAAAGAGTAAAACCTTTCTTCCCAAGGGAAATATTTCGCAACCTGGTACAATCAATGGTGCTAAGTCACCTAGATTACTGCAATTAACTATATGCCGGATGTAAAGAACAAATCATCAAGAAGCTCCAAACAGCCCAAAACACAGCAGCCAGACTCATATTTGGAAAAACGGAATACGGATCTACACGTCAGACCTCATAGACTTACCACCCAGAAACACTAAAAGATCGGCACGCACATTCCTGAATCTCTATTATCCTAGCTGCAAAGGTCTAAAATATAAATTAACATATGCATCCAGCTTCTCCTACTTAAGCACACAGTTATGGAATGCATTACCACTTGCCAAGAGAAAAATCCGCGACCTTACTAACTTTTGCAGATCACTGAAGACTAGCCTGTTCAAAAAAGCATACCACAATGATACAGTCTAACTACCAGACAACGAAACTCAAGCCTGAACTAGAAAAATCTCAACTCTCTACCAAAGTCTACTCTACCACAAATAAACTCTAATGCAAGACCACCCTATCTTTGATTCCGAATATGATCTCTTTATACTGGACTGTTTAATCTACTCTACTACAAATGAACTTTAACACAATACTACTCTATCTCTAATTCCGAATATGAACTCTTTATGCTTGACTGTTTAACCTACTCACGTCAATCATGATCTCTAATACCACTTGTATCTCTCACTCCGGAAATGGCGATCGCCATGACGGAACAATGTAAGCCACATTGAGCCTGCAAATAGGTGGGAAAATGTGGGATACAAATGCAACAAATAAATAAATAAGGTGGGTTTGTTCAAGGGAGACAAGTGTTAGATAATATTCACAAAATTCTACACATTTATCAGGCAAAGATAGACAGTGTTCCTTTGTTCTTGCTTCCTCTCAATGCAGAGAAGGCCTTTGATGGAGTGCACAGGCCCTTTTTGTTCCAGGTGGTGCAGTGGCTGGGGATGGGAGGGGGTTATCTATACTGGCTACATCTCATTTATACTAACCACTAGTAAAAGAGGCCCGTTTCCAACAGAAATGAAACGGGCGCTAGCAAGGTTCCAGGGCCCCCTCCCTCTCTCCCTCTCTCTGTCCTCCAAGTTCCAGCCCCCCTCCCCTCCGAGTTCCATGCCCTCCTACCTGCCTCCCTCCCTGTCCTCCAAGTTCCAGGACCCCCTTCCCCCCTCCCCTTTGAGTTCCAGAACCCCCTTCCCCCCCTCCCCTTCAAGTTCCAGGACCCCCATCCCCCTCCCCTTCGAGTTCCAGGACCCCCTTCCCCCCTCCCCTTTGAGTTCCAGAACCCCCTTCCCCCCTCCCCTTTGAGTTCCAGAACCCCCTTCCCCCCTCCCCTTCAAGTTCCAGGACCCCCTTCCCCCCTCCCCTTCGAGTTCCAGGACCCCCTTCCCCCCCTCCCCTTCGAGTTCCAGGACCCCCTCCCCTGCCCTCCGAGTTCCACACCCTCGCGCCTCCCTCTCTCCCTCTCTGTGCCCTTGGAGTGGAAGCAGGACGTGTGTGGCCCTCCCCTTCGTAAGTGCCGGCTGTTATTTAAAACTTCTTACCTCGTGGTCTGCCGGCAACAGTGAAGTCGAGCAGGCATGGCACGGCGCTTCACACTGCCTTCGCTTCTGTTTCAGCTCTGCCTCTGGTTCCGCCCTCATTTCCTGTTTGCGGAAGGGCGGGACCAGAGGCAGAACTGAAACAGAAGTGAAGGCAGTGTGAAGTGCCATGCCTGCTCGACTTCACTGTTGCCGACGGTGCACCAGATAAAAAGTTTTAGATAACAGCCGGCACTTACGAAGGGGAGGGCCAGCCACACACGTCCTGCTTCCACTGGGAGGGCACAGAGAGCGAGGGAGGTGCTGGAACTCGGAGGAGAGGGAGGGCGTGGAACTCGGACGGGAATGGAAGGAGTGAGGGAGGTAGGGGGGCATTTTGTGCAGACCTCCGGCGGAGAGGTGGAGCATGGAACTCGGATGGGAGTGGAAGGAGGGAGGGAGGTAGGGGGGCATGGAACTGGTGCTGACTTCCCTTTCTAGGTCGTCGTGAACTCGGGGGGGGGGGGGGATTCTGTGCAGACCTCTGGTGGCTGCTGCTGGCTTCCTTCCCCTCTCACTTCCCATTGGTCCGCCCTGTGACGTCATCCCCAGGACGGACCAATGGAAAGTGTGTTACGAACCCAGGCATCCAGACGGAGGTGCAATTTATTATATAGGATGTGGGGCAGTGGTTCCCATACTTTTTGGTTCAGGTACCCTTCTTGTCTGAGAATTGTTTTGTGGCATCCCTCCCCCCACCACACACACGACCGCACCAATCTCCGTCCCCCGGCCACACAAGTCTCTGCCCCCTAGGCCACACAGGTCTCCATTTTTTTTCTGCACAAATATAACAGTGCTAGGGTGTCCGTATAACCCCTCCAAATGATACATTGATTACAATTTATAACAAATTGCTACTCTACTTAGGAAAATTAAGTTGTTGTACTTCCTCTGTGTACATTCTTATGCTGCACAAGCCAGCATGTTTGAAAATATAAGTGAGATTAAATAAAAAATGCTACCAACAATAAAGAATGACAACGTGGATGCAGCAGCTCATAGATTTTCAAGCTAGAGGTTGCTTGCTTTGTTTTGAATGGAAAGGGGAAACAGAGACTAACCTATTGACCAACATTATGACTTCATCCAGTCTCCTGTTTTCATCCAACCTCCTTGGCAGCAAAAATGAGTCCTGAAGGCTGTCTGCTCTGTGTCACACACACAAAAAATAAAGCAAGCATGGGGCTGCAGCAGCCTTCTGTCATGCGCTGTCAGCTATACTGGTCCTCTGGCACCGCCGATGTCAACTTCCAGTTCTGGGGGCAGAGGGCCGGCAGAACTGACAGCACATGCTTGGAGGCTGCTGCAGCCCTGCACTTCTTTTTTTTGTTGTTTTGCAGCTGCTGCTGTCTGCAGTGGTTGGGGGAGGGAGATCAGGATTTGCCGCGGCACCCCAGAGAGTTTGCTGTGGTACACAGTTCGGGAATCACCGCTCTAGGGAGTCTTAAGTTTAGTGGCACGTGCATGTCTGCTTTTGGGCTTCATAGAGGCATATGGCAGGGTTATGCACTGTCCCAGCTGCCATTTGCACTTGTGATGGAGCTGTTGCCATGGTCTATATGGGCACATGAAAGGCTACAAGGGGCAGTTCAGGGCTCTAAAGGACATAAGATCTTGTTATTTACTGGTGATATTTTGCTAACCTTGACTAGCCCTGGTGCTTCTTTGACCTGTCTAGTGGCCCTGCTGCACTCCTATGGTCAGGATTCAGGGTTTAATCTCGGTTGAAATACTAGGACTAGGGGGCATGCGATAAAGCTACAAAATAGTAAATTTAAAATGAATCGGGAGAAAAAGTTTCTTCGTTCAATGTGTAATTAAACTCTGGAATTCGTTGCCAGAGAATGTGGTAAAGGCAGTTAGCTTAGCAGAGTTTTAAAAAGGTTTGCCCGGCTTCCTGAAGGAAAAGTCCATAGACCATTATTAAATTGGGGAAAATCCACTATTTCTGAGATAAGCAGCATAAAATGCCTTGTACATTTTTGGGATCTTACCAGATATTTGTGACCTGGATTGGCCACTGTTTGAAACAGGATGTTGGGCTTGATGGACCTTTGGTCTGTCCCAGTATGGCAAGGAATGTCAAATCAAATACAAAGCACTGATAAGGAAAGCTAAGAGGGACTTCGAAAAAAAAGATTGCGTTGGAGACAAAATCACATAGTAAAATTTTTTTTAGGTATATTAAAAGCAGGAAGCCGGCAAAAGAATCAGTTGGTCCACAAGATGACCGAGGAGTAAAAGGGGCGATCAAAAGGGAAGACAAAGCTGTAGCGGAGAGATTAAATGAATTCTTTGCTTTGGTCTTCACCGAGGAAGATTTGGGTGGGTTACCAGTGCTGGAAATGGTATTCGAAGCTGACGAGTTGGAGAAACTTAATGAATTCTCTGTAAATCTGGAGGATGTAATGGGGTAGTTCTACAAACTGAAGAGTAGCAAATCTCCTGGACCGGATGGTATTCATCCCAGAGTACTGATAGAACTGAAAAATGAGCTTGCGGCGCTATTGTTAGAAATATGTAATTTATCCTTAAAATCGAGCGTGGTACCGGAAGATTGGAGGGTGGCCAATGTAATGCCGATTTTTAAAAAAGGTTCCAGAGGAGATCCAGGAAATTATAGACCGGTAAGTCTCACGTCGGTACCGGGCAGAATGGTAGAAACTATTATTAAGAACAAAATTACAGAGCATATTCAAAAGCATGGATTAATGAGACAAAGAGGCATATTTTCAAAGCACTTAGCCTTCCAAAGTTCCATAGAAACCTATGGAACTTTGGAAGGCTAAGTGCTTTGAAAATATGCCTCAAAGTCAACATGGATTTAGTGAAGGGAAATCTTGCCTCACCAATCTGCTACATTTCTTTAAAGGGGTGAACAAACGTGGATAAAGGTGAGCCGGTTGATATTGTGTATCTAGATTTTCAGAAGGCGTTTGACAAAGTACCTCATGAAAGATTCCATAGGAAATTGGAGAGTCATGGGATAGGAGGTAGTGTTCTATTGTGGGTTAAAAACTGGTTAAAGATAGAAAACATAGAGTAGGGTTAAATGGTCAGTATTCTCAATGGAGAAGGGTAGTTAGTGGGGTTCCCCAGGGGTCTGTGCTGGGACCGCTGCTTTTTAACATATTTATAAATGACCTAGAGATGGGAGTAACTAGTGAGGTAATTAAATTTGCTGATGACACAAAGTTATTTAAAGTTGTTAAATCACGGGAGGATTGTGAAAAATTACAAGAGGACCTTATGAGACTGGGAGACTGGGCGTCTAAATGGCAGCTGACGTTTAATGTGAGCAAGTGCAAAGTGATGCATGTGGGAAAGAGGAACCCGAATTATAGCTACGTCATGCAAGGCTCCACATTAGGAGTCACAGACCAAGAAAGGGATCTAGGTGTCGTCGTTGATGTTAAGTTGAAACCCTCTGCTCCGTGTGCTGCTGCGGCTAAGAAAGCAAATAGAATGTTAGGTATTATTAGGAAAGGAATGGAAAACAAAAATGAGGATGTTATAATGCCTTTGTATCGCTCCATGGGGCGACCGCACCTCAAATATTGTGTTCAATTCTGGTCGCCGCATCTCAAAAAAGATATAGTGGAATTAGAAAAGGTGCAGACGAAAATGATAAAGAGGATGGGACGACTTCCCTATGAGGAAAGGCTAAAGCGGCTAGGGCTCTTCAGCTTGGAGAAAAGGCAGCTGAGGGGAGATATGATAGAGGTCTATAAAATAATGAGTGGAGTTGAATGGGTAGATATGAAGCGTCTGTTTACGCTTTCCAAAAATACTAGGACTAGGGGGCATGCGATGAAGCTACAATGTAGTAAATTTAAAACGAATTGGAGAAAATTGTTCTTCACTCAACGTGTAATTAAACTCTGGAATTCGTTGCCAGAGAATGTGGTAAAGGTGGTTAGCTTAGCGGAGTTTTAAAAAGGTTTGGACGGCTTCCTAAAAGAAAAGTCCATAGACTGTTATTAAATGAACTTGGGGATAATCCACTATTTCTGGGATAAGCAGTATAAAATGTTTTGTACATTTTTGGGATCTTGCCGGGTATTTGTGACCTGGATTGGCCACTGTTGGAAACAGGATGCTGGGCTCGATGGACCTTTGGTCTTTCCCAGTATGGCGGGGATGGGACGACTTCCCTATGAAGAAAGACTAAGGAGGCTAGGGCTATACAGCTTGGAGAAGAGACGGCTGAGGGGAGACATGATAGAGGTATATAAAATAATGAGTGGAGTGGAACAGGTGGATGTGAAGCTTCTGTTCACGCTTTCCAAAAATACTAGGACTAGGGGGCATGTGATGAAACTACAGTGTAGTAAATTTAAAACAAATCGGAGAAAATTTTTCTTCACCCAACGTGTAATTAAACTCTGGAATTCGTTGCCGGAGAAAGTGATGAAGGCGGTTAGCTTAGCAGAGTTTAAAAAGGGGTTGGACGGTTTCCTAAAGGACAAGTCCTTAAACCGCTACTAAACGGACTTGGAAAAATCCAAAATTCCAGGAATAACATGTATAGAATGTTTGTACGTTTGGGAAGCTTGCCAGGTGCCCTTGGCCTGGATTGGCCGCTGTCGTGGACAGGATGCTGGGCTCGATGGACCCTTGGTCTTTTCCCAGTATGGCATTACTTATGTACTTATGGCAATACTTATGTAAGGTCAATATGCAGAAATCGGAAGTCCTTAATATTTCAGTTCCTTTATCTGATGTGGCTCCTTTGCAACAACAGTTTCCTTTTTGCTGGGCTGTTCACCATATTTGATATCTGGGTATTAATATTACACCTACCCTAGTTGGTGTTTATGATGCCAGTTTCCTTTCTGAAGTACAGGAAGTTTTTGCAGACCTTGATTGCTGGGAGAGTCTTAATCTCTCTTGGATTGGACGGGTCTTGTCTATTAAGATGATGCTTTTACACATGCTCTTATATATATTCATATTCTCCGAGGACAAGCAGGCTGATTGTTCTCACAAGTGGGTCGACGTCTGCGTCGGCCCAGGAATCGGCATTTTGCAAGCAAAAAATTAAAAGTTTTGCCAGAGTCTTCTGGCGCACGTGCAGCGCGCATCACGTATGTGCGGACTGATTTCCCACCTGTTGCGTGAGCGTGCCCCTTCAGTTTTTCTTTCTCCGCATTGAGGTGCGGCAGCGTTCGTTTCTGCTCCTCTTCAGGCCCAGGAAGAGGCTTCACTCATTGCGAGTTCGTTCGCTTCTTTTTCTTTTCTTATTTTTTTCTTATAAGATAAAAAAATTAAAAAAAAAAGGTTTCCGTAGTTTCCTTTAGTTTTTTTTTCACCTATTTTAAGTTTTCTTTCTATTTCGTCGCGGCCGGCCTTATGGCCGCGCGGTCGGGTTCTCCCCTTTTCTCTTTTGTGCCTTTTTCTGTTTTTAGGCACAATCGCATCTTTTGATTTCGCAGAAGCCGTTTTTCCTTTCATGTCATCAAAGATTCCCAGCGGCTTCAAGCGTTGTACTCGGTGCAACCGGACGATCTCAGGTACCGATACCCATGCTTGGTGTATCCAGTGCCTTGGGCCCGACCATAGCCCAGCCGCTTGTGGTCTGTGTCTTTGTATGAAGAAACGGACCCAAGCGTCTTAAGAGGCCCTGTGAGAAAAACCTTTTGGGGCTCAGTCCGGTCCATCAACATCGGTACCGAGGTCGGCGGCATTGATATCGACGTCGGGGAGGGAGGGAATGGCTGCAATGAGACCAACTCGTGTTGGGAGCAGTGAGGCATTGAGTGGGTCTCCACCTGCCTCGAGGCCTCCTGTCAGACCCGGCCCCAAGGAAGTGTGAGGATTCCGCGTCCTCATCGGTACCGAGAAGTCTCGATGACAGATGTCGAGCGAAGGCTAAGAAGCACCGTCATCGTTCTCCTTTGACAGTACCGGGAGCTCTGGGACGTCGAGAGAGTCGGCACCCGAGAAGCGTCGGCACCGAGAGAATCGCTCACCCTTGATACAGGAGGTGCCAATGCATCGGTCTCCTAGCAGCCCGATGCCTGCTCCCGAGCCTCCATGGATTCTGACACCGCCTATCCCACCGACCCCGCAGCCTTCTCCGATGGCGGCTCTTGACGAGCGCATCCGGGCCTTGTTTCCAGAACTTCTGGAGGGACTGCTACATTAGTCAGCTTCGGTGTCAGGGGTGCTTGTGCCTTCTGTACCATCTGCTGCAGTGGTGTCTGGCCCTTTACCTGTGGTGAGGTCCCCGACCACGATGCCGCCTGCAGCATTGACGTCGGCTGCCACCCAGGTTGATTCCTCTTCGACATCGGTGGAGGGAGCTTCCCCGCAGTCGGACAAGGCATTGATCTCTCGACATCGCCAAAGAGGACATCGTTCCTCGGCGTCGAGGCAGGTCCAATGTTGAAGCACTTTAACTCAGGTTTTATCTGACACTGAGCAGGAGCATTTGTGGGAGTCAGATGAGGATCCCAGGTACTTCTCTTCTGATGAGTCCTTTGGGATTCCCTCTGATCATTCCCCTCCGCTAGAAAGGAGACTGTCTCCACCGGAGAGTCTGTCATTTTCTCTTTTGTCCGGGAAATGGCTACGGCTATTCCCTTCCCTTTGGAGGTTGAGGATGAGCCCAGGACTGAGATGCTCGAGGTCTTGGATTATTCTTCTCCACCTAATGAGGCTGTGACAGTTCCTCTGCATAAGGTACTGAAGGAAGTCCTTATGCGAAACTGGTCAGCCACTTTGTCTGGCTCCATGGTCCTGAAAAAAGCTGAATCCCAGTATCAGATCCACGGTGAGCCTGGGTTGATAAGGTCTCAGTTACCCCACAATTCCATGGTGGTGGACTCCGCACTCAAGAGAGCCAGGAGTAGAGAATATGCTTTGGCGCCCCCAGGCAGAGAAGCTAGGACTCTTGATTCTTTTGGGAGGAAGATGTATCAGGCCGCTATGCTCACTGCCAGGATCCAGTCATACCAGCTCTTCATGAGCGTACACTTGCGGGACTCGATACGTCAACTGTCCAGCTTGATTAATGCACTCCCTAACAGAGCTGGCCGAGCCTTTTCGCCAGGTGGTCAGGCAGCAGAAGGTGTGTCGCAAGTACCTGGCCAGGGGTACTTTTGACACTTTTGACGTTACATCCAGAATCGCTGCTCAAGGTATAGTGATGCGCAGACTCTCATGGCTGCATGTCTCTGACCTGGATCATTCTGTCCAGCAGCGGATGGCAGATGTTCCTTGCCGGGGGGGGGGGGGGGGGACAGTCTTTTTGGAGAAAAAGTAGAGGATCTGGTTGATCAAATCAAGAAGCATAATGATGCTATGGATTCTCTCTCCCACCGGGCACCTTCTGCTACTGCCTCCTCATCTAGGAGGTTTTTTGGAGGGAGGAAGAGTGCCCCCTATACCAACTCCAAGTGTAGGTACACTCCTGCTTCTCAGCAGTCTGTCCAGGCTCAACCCCAGCACGCTCATTCTCGTCAACAGCATGCGACTAAGGCCTCTGCGGCTCCCCAGCAAAAGCAAGGGACGGGCTTTTGACTGGCTCCAGTTCAGCATAGCCTCAGTAAAAGTGTCCATTCCGGAAGACTTACCGGTAGGGGGGAGGTTGATGTTTTTCATTTCGGCTGGGAACTCAGCACTTTCAGTACTGTGTTTCCCTTTTGGTCTGGCGCCTGCACCCAGAGTATACACAAAGTGCCTAGCGGTAGTCACAACGTCGCTACACAGACTGGGAGTGCATGTGTTTCCTTATCTGGACAATTGGCTGGTGAAGAGCACCTCGAAGGCAAGCGCTCAGCAGTCCATGCGAATGACTATTCATGTACTAGAACTACTGGGGTTTGTAATCAATTACCCCAAGTCCCATCTCACTTCAGTCCAAAAGTTGGAATTCATTGGAGCCTTGTTGAACACAAAGACAGTTCGAGCTTTTCTTCCCAAGGCAAGGGCAGACAACCTACATTGGGGGACAGGCCTTCTGTATGTGTATCCTCCCATACCTCTAGTAGGGAACAGTTTGCTGAAACTCAAGCAGGACTGTGGAACCATGATCCTGATTGCATCCTTCTGGCCGCGTCAGATTTGGTTCCCTCTTCTTCTGGAGTTGTCCTCCGAAGAACCGTGAAGATTGGAGTGTTTTCCAACTCTCATTCAGAACGAGGGGTCACTTCTACATGCCAACCTTCAGTCTCTGGCTCTCACGTCCTGGATGTTGACAGCTTAGAATTTGCCTCCTTGGGTCTTTCAGAGGGTGTCTTCCGAGTCTTGCTTGCTTCCAGAAAAGATTCCATGAAGAGGTGTTACTCTTTCAAATGGAGGAGGTTTGCCATCTGGTGTGACAGCAAAGTCCTAGATCCTCTTTTTTGGCCTACACAGACCCTGCTTGAATACCTTCTACACTTATCAGAGTCTGGTCTCAAGACCAACTCCGTAAGAGTTCACCTTAGTGCGATTAGTGCTTATCATCGATGTGTAGAGGGTAAGCCTATCTCTGGACAGCCTTTAGTTGTTCACTTCATGAGAGGTTTGCTTTTTTAAAGCCCCCAGTCAAACCTCCACCAGTGTCATGGGATCTCAAAGTCATTCTCACCCAGCTGATGAAAGCTCCTTTTGAGTCACTGAATTCCTGCCATCTGATGTACTTGACCTGGAAGGTCGTTTTCTTGGTGGCTGTTACTTCAGCTCGTAGAGTCAGTGAGCTTCAGACCTTGGTAGTGCATGCACCTTATATTAAGTTCCATCACAATAGAGTAGCCCTCCACACGTACCCTAAGTTCTTGCCGAAGGTGGTGTCGGAGTTCCATCTGAACCAGTCAGTTGTCTTGCCAACATTTTTTCCCCGTCCTCATACCCGCCCTGGTGAAAGCAGTTTACATACCTTGGACTGTAAGAGAGCATTGGCCTTTTACGTGGAGCGGACAAAGCCCTTCAGACAGTCCGCCCAGTTGTTTGTTTCTTTCGATCCGAACAGGAGGGGAGTCGCCATCGGAAAACGCACAATCTCAAATTGGCTAGCAGATTGCATTTCCTTCACTTATGCTCAAGCTGGGCTGACTCTAGAGGGTCATATCAAAGCTCATAATGTTAGAACCATGGCTGCGTCAGTGACTCACTTAAAGTCAGCCTTCATTGAGGAGGTTTGCAAGGTCATCAGTCCACACATTCACATCTCACTACTGCCTTCAGCAGGATACCCGACGCGACAGTCAGTTTGGGCAGTCGGTGCTGCAGAATCTGTTCGGGGTTTAGGATCCAACTCCACCCCCTTAGACCCATTTTTGTTCTGTTCCAGGCTGCACTCTGTTAGTTGTTTATGGTTTCAGGTCAATCTATGTTATGTCCTCGCCGTTACGAGGCCTATTTGACCAGTGTTCATTGTTTTGAGTGAGCCTGGGTGCTAGGGATACCCCACACGCGAGAACAAGCAGCCTGCTTGTCCTCGGAGAAGGCGAAGATACTTACCTGTAGCAGGTTTTCTCCGAGGACAGCAGGCTGATTGTTCTCACAAACCCGCCCACCTCCCCTTTGGAGTTGTTACTATATGCTTTTTGATTTAACTGAAGGGGCATGCTCACGTGACGGGCGGGAAATTAGTCCGTGCATGCACAGTGCATGCTGCACGTGCGCCAAAAGACTCTGGCAAAACGTTTAATTTTTTATTTGCAAAATGCCGATTCCTGGGCCGACGCGGACGTCGACCCACATGTGAGAACAAGCAGCCTGCTTGTCCTCGGAGAATACCTGCTACAGGTAAGTCTCTTCGCTATACTTCCCCTGCCTATACCCGACACTTTTTTTTTTTTAATTTGCAAAGAAAAGCATTTGCTTATATCTGGAGAAGATGTCCTCGGAGAACTGATCTCCGAGCCCTTGATCAACCTAAAACTAGAGGGCAGCATGAGAGTTCCTAATTTTAAACTGTATTTTCAAGCTGCTCAACTACGCATTTTTACAGAATGGCTTTCTCATTCAACTAAAGCCTGTGTTGGCCTTGAGCAAGTGTGGCTCCGTCCTATGCTGCTCTGGCCACTAATTTGGCTCTCCAAATCGGATCTTTTGAAATTACTTAGCACAGTACCTCCTAGCCTTGCTTTCCCTCTTTGTACGTTGTATACATTGAGGGAGAAATTTTTCCCCAATAGATATTACTATTTGCAAATGGCCATTCGTTATCAGTGATGTTTTTACCTGAGACTATAGATCACCCCCCTTTTTAAATTTGGGGAAACACAAGGGCTTTGCACTTTGGTCAGATTTGGGAGGAAGGTGAAATTCTTACCTTTTCTGTTCTACAAGAGAAATATGGGCTCTCAGAGACTTGACAGTTTCATTATAGGCAGCTGTTAGGTTTTATTCTCTGAAGAGCTAGGGGAGAGCTTGGGTTGATTGAAACACTTTTAGAAAGAGTCCTGTGTGGGGGTGGGTGTAGAGTGTATAACTCGCTTTTATAATGCATTATTGTTCTATGATACCCTAGTTGTGTACTGTACTAGCAAATGGGAACATGCTCTGGGCATCTCTTTAGAATTTAAGCAATGGGAAATCGTTTTTAAGCATTTGCTTAGTGTCCATAGAAGTAGAAGTAGTTTAGTAGAGAACAGTAAAATGTTGTATGGTTGGTACTATACTCCACAGTGTTTAAGATGTTCAATTATAGCACTAGTCACTTCCAGCAACACTGCGGTGCGCCTGGTGATGTGTACCAAATTTGGTGGCAGTGTCCGTAGGTACAGCCTTTTTGGGAAGCTATTTTGCAAATTCTTCAACAAGGTCTTAATATTACTTACTGTTGAAAGCAGAAAACTGCTTATTGTATTTTAAGCCCTTGGGAATCAAAGTGGAACATCATAAATTGGCTACCAATCTTTTCACAGCTGGCAAGATCCTGTTGTCCACCTATTGGAAAAAGGTTGAACTGCCACTGATTGATTTGATGCTTTGAAATTGGATTATATTTATTGGATGAATCAGCTGATGGCACTCCAAAATGGCACGGTGGTCAACTTTAAAAAGATTTGGGATGCTTACCATAACTGGCGGCCCTCTGCTGGGACTGGGACTGGTCGACCGCCTTAAGACTTTATTAGGTACCTGACTGACTCTAGTTCTGCTAAGATGGGACATGGGGTCCTTGGGTGGGGGGGGGGGGGGGGGGGAGCTGTATATACCCTGGCTGTTCGGGGAGGGCAGGGGGTGGGTACATGTTGTTATGATTTTTTGGTTTTATGATTGTGTACTATTTTGGTTTCTAATAGAGAAAAAGTTGAAATAAATATTTCAAAAATATATAGGCATAGATCTACCATAGCGATGTTTAAAAACAAATGAAACAAACCTGTAAAAGTGTAATAGTGTACCTATTGATTACAATACTACGTGACTGGTAGTCATGATATTTAAAAAAATGCTTGAAAGGGTGAACTTAAAGACAAGTATGTGCTCAAGTAATGATTTGCCGAAGTGACCTGGTAAAAAGTGGACAAAAAAAAACCCCTGACATGGAGCATACTGGAATGAAACCAAATGGAACTGTGTAAAAATGTATAAAAGAGCTGTAACCAAATGCCCAGCACCCATTCCAGTACTGGGGTCTTGTAATTCTTTTCTGGATGCAGTTTATGAGAAAGCCCCACGCAGAACAGTCACAAACTTGCTGACAGAGGGGCCCCTTTTCAACAAGAGGCCAGATTCCCAATGCAACCATGGAAATAGACATACCCATTTTTAATCTCTCTGGTGTCATTTTAAAATATATAGAAGTACAAGTCCTCCAGCTTATATTTCTTCCACCTGTTATGATTCATTTCAAACAAGGATTGATATATCTAAATTCATTTGAAAGTTACAAATTGATCACTTTTTTTTCAAAGAACTCTGCTCCATATATCGACACGTCAATTCTGAAACCCAAGTTGTGTTGGGCCCCTCCAGAGCCCATTGATCCACTTATTTATGCATTTCAGGAATTTGTTATGAAAGATATCTCTCCACATTTGAGAGAAAAACCAGAATGTATTACAATCTTTCCAAAGAGGGAAGTCTAGCTTTGAAATCTTTGGCAAACAACCGTAATGTTGTCATTAAACCAGCAGACACAGGTGGTGATGTAGTCGTTCTTAACAGAAATTACTATATTTGTGAAGTTGAAAGACAGATTTCTGATCTTGAATACTACATTCCATTAGAAAATGACCTTATGGAAGACCTTAACCATGGCATTGATGAAGTGATCACCATTGTGAGCAATGCAGGTTATATTACCCAGAAGGAAAGCGAAATTTTGACTGTTGAGGAGAAAGAGGCTATCAGAGTCAAAAGAATATCCTTAAAAAAAATTCAAATGAAGAAAATAAGAAGCAGCATAAGCACTGTCAAGACAGATACAAAACACTGATAAAGAAGGCTAATAGAGAATATGAAGCAAAACTTGCCGTGGAGATGAAAACTCATAGTAACACTTTTTTCAGGTATATCACAAGCAGGAAACCTGCAAGGGCATCTGTGGGACCGTTACATCAAGAAGGAGTAAAAGGAGCACTCAGGGAGGACAAGTCCATAGTGGAGAGATGAATGAATTCTTTGCTTCAGTCTTTACAGAAGAAGATGTAAGAGATCTACCTGTTTAGGAAATGTTTTTCAGGGGTGACAATGCAGAGGAACTGAAAGAAATCTCAGTAAACTTGGAATATGTTACTGAGCCAAATTGACAAGTTAGTGATAACTCACCAGGACCGGATAGTATATACCCCAGGGTTTTGAAAGAACTCAAACATGAAATTGCTGATCTGGTGCTAGTGCTCTGTAACCTGTCGTTAAAGTCATCTGTAGTACCTGAGGACTGGAGGGTGGCCAATGTGATGCTGATTTTTAAAAATGGTTCCAGGATTGATTCCAAGTAATTACAGATTGGTAAGTCTTGACTTCAGTACATGGGCAAAATAGTGGAAACTATTATAAAGAATAAAATTACTGAACACGTAGACAAACATGGTTTAATGGGGCACAGTCACCATGGATTCAGCCATGGGAGGTCTTGCCTCACCAGTTTGCTTCACTTCTTTGAAGACGTGAATAAACATGTTGGATAGAGGTGAGCTGGTTGATGTAGTATGTCTAGAAAAGGCTCAAATAGGAGTGACCAAATTGATAAACTGTTCCCCTATGAGGAAAAGCTAAAGGGTTTAGGGTTTTGTAGCTTGGAAAAGAGATGGCTGAGGAGGGGGGGGGTGTTATGATTAAGGTCTATAAAATCCTGAGTGGTGTAGAATGAGTAAAAGTGAATCGATTTTTCACTCTTTCAATAAGTACAAAGACCAGGGGACACTCAATGAATTTACATGTAAATACTTTTAAAACAAATAGGAGGAAATATTTTTTCACTCAAACAATAGTTAAGCTGTGAAATTCTCTGCTAGAGAATGTGGTAACAGCGGTTAGCATATCCGGGTATAAAAAAAGGTTTGGAGAAATTCCTGGAGGAAAGTCTATAGTCTGTTATTGGGGTGGACACAGGGTAAGCTGATTCTTGCCCCAGGATTGGTAGCATGGAATGTTGCTACTAATTGGGTTTCTGCCAGGTACTTGTAACCTGGATTGGCCACTGTTGGAAGCAGGATACTGGGCTAGATAGACCCAGTATGGCTATTCTTACCTTAATGCTAGTCTCGCATCTGCAAAAACAGCCTTGATTATGTCCAAGCCTTTGGGGATAATGTTCTGTTGACAGATGGTCTAAGGTTTGGCAATTAAAATTCAATGCGAAGAAATGCAAAGTGATGCACTTAGGGAGTAGAAATCCACGGGAGATGTATGTGTTAGGCGGGGAGAGTCTGATAGGTACGGATGGGGAGAGGGATCTTGGGGTGATAGTATCTGAGGATTTGAAGGCGACGAAACAGTGTGACAAGGCGGTGGCTGTAGCTAGAAGGTTGTTAGGCTGTATAGAGAGAGGTGTGACCAGCAGAAGAAAGGGGATGTTGATGCCCCTGTATAAGTCGTTGGTGAGGCCCCACCTAGAGTATTGTGTTCAGTTTTGGAGGCCGTATCTTGTTAAGGATGTAAAAAGAATTGAAGCGGTGCAAAGAAAAGCTACGAGAATGGTATGGGATTTGCGTTACAAGACGTATGAGGAGAGACTTGCGGACCTGAACATGTATACTCTGGAGGAAAGGAGAAACAGGGGTGATATGATACAGACGTTCAAATATTTGAAAGGTATTAATCTGCAAACGAACCTTTTCTGGAGATGTGAAGGCGTAGAACGAGAGGACATGAAATGAGATTGAAGGGGCAGACTCAAGAAAAATGTCAGGAAGTATTTTTTCACGGAGAGAGTAGTGGATGCTTGGAATGCCCTCTCGCGGGAGGTGGTGGAAACGAAAACAGTAAAGGAATTCAAACATGCGTGGGATAAACATAAAGGAATCCTGTTCAGAAGGAATGGATCCTAAGGAGCTTAGCCGAGATTGGGTGGCAGAGCTGGTGGCGGGAGGCGGGGATGGTGCTGGGCAGACTTATACGGTCTGTGCCAGAGCAGGTGGTGGGAGGCGGGACTGGTGGTTTGGAGGCGGGGATAGTGCTGGGCAGACTTATACGGTCTGTGCCAGAACCGGTGGTGGGAGGCGGGGATAGTGCTGGGCAGACTTATACGGTCTGTGCCCTGAAAAGGACAGGTACAAATCAAGGTAAGGTATACACAAAAAGTAGCACATGTGAGTTTATCTTGTTGGGCAGACTGGATGGGACCGTGCAGGTCTTTTTCTGCCGTCATCTACTCTGTTACTATGAGTCAAAAACTAGAACTCTTTGGAATGCACAAGCAAATACAGCATTACACATTAAGAACATCATACCAGCATTCAAACGTGGTATTGTGATAGGTGGAGATGCTTTGCTGCCTCAGTTCTTGGAAAATGTGCCATTATTAAATGAACTATGAATTCTGTAGTGTGGCAGAAAATTTGTAAGAAGAATGTCTGGTACTCTGTCCGTGAACTGAAGCTGAAGCATAATTGGATTATGCAGCAAGACAATCTGAAATGCTGAGAAGAAAGCAAATTAAAGTTTTGGACATCCCTAGTGAAAGCCCTGACTTGAAGCCGCTAAATATGCTGTTAGGGACTTGAAAAGAGCAGTTTATGCAAAAATAAAAATGTATCTGAATTAAAGCAGTTCTGAAAGGAATAGTGGGCTAAGAGTTCTCAACAGATTTGTGAGAAACTGGTCTTAAATTAAACTGGTTGCAATTACTGCTATTAAAAGGTGGTGGAACTGTTATTAATTTTCGGAGGCAGGCAGTTTTTCTCATGGATGAAATGGGTGTTAGGTAACTTTGTTCCTTAAATAAATGAAGTAATAATTTAAAAACTGTTGTGTTTACTCAGGTTATCTTTGTTTAATATTGCATTTTGTTTAAAGATCAGAAAGCATTCAGTGTAACGTATATGCAATAATAGTGGAAATGAGGAGGGGAGGGGGTAAGTACTCTTTCACATCACTGTAGGAAATTGTTTCAATAGAAAGAATGCTCCAGCTTCTTCAATAATAAGAAAATATTGATTTTTGTGTTGTGCATTCTTTAGAACAATACTTCTAGGATCCTTGTATATGTTTAGCTAACATACTTTATGAATCAATAGGCAGAGCTCTTAAAAAGATGTCAAATATAGTGTCAAGAAAAGGTTATACTTCTGAAAACAGTTTCACGGAAGATCCATTGTCAGCTTTGCTCTAGTGACCTAGAATTTCTAGTCTATGAACTACATTTTCTCCGAGGACAAGCAGGCTGCTTGTTCTCACTGATGGGTGACGTCCACGGCAGCCCCTCCAATCGGAATCTTCACTAGCAAAAGCCTTTGCTAGCCCTCGCGCGCCGATGCGCACCGCGCATGCGCGGCCGTCTTCCCGCCCGAAACCGGCTCGTGCCGGCCAGTCTTCTTTTGTCCGCGCTCGGTACGGTCGTGTTTTGCCGTTCGTGCCCCGGAAAGTTGACCTCGCGCGTCGTTTTCGACTCGTTTCTTCTGAGAAAGTGAGAAAGTGTTTCGGGAAGGCCCTTTTCCGTTTTTCCTTTCCCGTATTTCGAGCTTTTCGCCCCGGTAAGTTTTCTTTCGTCGTCGGGGTAGGCCTTAGTTAGGCCTCGGTCGAAATTTTCTTCTCCCTATTTTTGTAGTGCCAATTTTCGCCATTTCGAGTTTTGATCTCGCCGGCGTGATTTTTCCGCCCATGACATCGAAGCCTTCCAGCGGCTTCAAGAAATGCACCCAGTGCGCCCGGGTAATCTCGCTCACTGACAGGCACGCGTCGTGTCTTCAGTGTCTGGGGGCTGGCCTGTAGTCTGTGTTCCCTTTTGCAAAAGCGGACTCAGGTAGCGAGGTTAGCCCAGTGGAACATTTTGTTCTCGGGCTCTTCGTCGGCATCGGCACCGGGGGTATCGAGTGCATCGACGTCTTCAGCGTCCAGACCTTCATCCTCGGCTGCCAGTGCATCGAGTGTATCGAGGCATCGACCCTCTGCGTCGGCGCTGAGACATCGGATGACTGTATCAACGTCGGTGGTACCGGGACCTCGTCTGCTGATGTCGTCGGATGGTGGTGCTTCGTCTGGAGTGCAGGTGAGGGCTGTCCATTCCCCTGCTGGTGGCGGTGAGCCTTCAGGTGGGTCTCCCCCTAACCTGAGGGCTCCTGCGGTACAGCCCCCCCGAGACCGACCTTCTTCGGCCTCGGCCCCGAGGAAGAGACGGCTGGATTCTACGTCCTCCTCGTCGGTGCCGGGAAGCTCCGGTGACGTGCTTCGTTCCAAAAAATCGAAGAAGCATCGTCACCGGTCCCCTTCCCGTGTCGGCACCGAGAGCTGTGGGTCGCCGAGGGACTCGGCACCCAGCAGGCATCGGCACCGAGAGGACCGCTCACCCTCTGTCCAAGAGGTGTCGATGCGCTCCACTCTGGACAGCCCGGAACAGCCTCCACGCCCGGAACAGAATCTGACATCGACGCCTGCATCGACCTCCATGCCTTCTTCTGCAGCCGCTCTGAACGAGAGCCTCCGGGCCATTCTCCCAGAGATCCTGGGAGAGCTGTTGCGCCCTACCCCTCCGGTACCGGCGGTGCTTGCGCCACCGGTACCGTCGAGCGTGGCGCCGGCTGGTCCATCGCCCAGGGTGAGGTCTCCGGCGTCAGTGCCGCGTGCGGTACCGACTGCGGTCGCCTCCCACCGTGGCCGTGGTTCCACGGAGTCGAGCCGGGCACGGTTGCAGACACAGGTTCGTGAACTTGTGTCTGACACCGAGGGTGAGGCCTCGTGGGAAGACGAAGGAGACATCAGATATTTCTCTGACGAGGAGTCTGAGGGTCTTCCTTCTGATCCCACTCCCTCTCCTGAAAGACAGCTTTCTCCTCCCGAGAGTCTGTCTTTCGCTTCCTTTGTCCGGGAGATGTCTACGGCCATCCCCTTCCCGGTGGTTGTGGAGGACGAGCCCAGGGCTGAAATGTTTGAGCTCCTGGACTATCCTTCTCCACCTAAGGAAGCGTCCACAGTACCCATGCATCATGTCCTAAAAAAGACATTGCTGGCGAACTGGACCAAGCCTTTAACTAACCCCCACATTCCCAAGAAGATTGAGTCCCAGTACCGGATCCATGGGGACCCAGAGCTGATGCGCACTCAGTTGCCTCACGACTCTGGAGTTGTGGATTTGGCCCTAAAGAAGGCCAAGAGTTCTAGGGAGCATGCTTCGGCGCCCCCGGGCAAGGACTCTAGAACCTTGGACTCCTTTGGGAGGAAGGCCTACCATTCTTCTATGCTCGTGGCCAAAATTCAGTCTTACCAGCTCTACACGAGCATACACATGCGGAACAATGTGCGGCAGTTGGCGGGCTTGGTGGATGCGCTCCCCCCTGAGCAAGCCAAGCCATTTCAGGAGGTGGTCAGGCAGCTGAAGGCGTGCAGAAAATTCCTGGCCAGAGGGGTGTATGACACCTTTGATGTTGCATCCAGGGCCGCTGCTCAAGGTGTGGTGATGCGCAGACTCTCATGACTGTGTGCCTCCGACCTGGAGAATAGAATCCAGCAGCGGATTGCGGACTCGCCTTGCCGTGCGGATAACATTTTTGGAGAAAAAGTCGAGCAGGTGGTAGAGCAGCTCCACCAGCGGGACACCGCATTCGACAAGTTCTCCCGCCGGCAGCCTTCAGCCTCTACCTCTACAGGTAGAACATTTTTCGGGGGAAGGAAGACTGTTCCCTACTCTTCTGGCAAGCGTAGGTACAATCCTCCTTCTCGACAGCCTCCGACCCAGGCTAAGCCCCAGCGCGCTCACTCTCGTCAGCAGCGTGCGCCTCAGCAAGGCCCCTCGGCTCCCCAGCAAAAGCAAGGGACGAACTTTTGACTGGCTCCAGCAGAGCATAGCCGACATCCAAGTGTCAGCGCCGGGCGACCTGCCAGTCGGAGGGAGGTTGAAAGCTTTTCACCAAAGGTGGCCTCTCATAACCTCCGATCAGTGGGTTCTCCAAATAGTCCGGCAAGGATACACCCTCAATTTGGCCTCAAAACCTCCAAATTGTCCACCGGGAGCTCAGTCTTACAGCTTCCAGCACAAGCAGGTACTTGCAGAGGAACTCTCCGCCCTTCTCAGCGCCAATGCGGTCGAGCCCGTGCCATCCGGGCAAGAAGGGCTGGGATTCTATTCCAGGTACTTCCTTGTGGAAAAGAAAACAGGGGGGATGCGTCCCATCCTAGACCTAAGGGCCCTGAACAAACATCTGGTCAAAGAAAAGTTCAGGATGCTTTCCATGGGCACCCTTCTTCCCATGATTCAGGAAAACGATTGGCTATGCTCTCTGGACTTGAAGGACGCCTACACTCACATCCCGATACTGCCAGCTCACAGACAGTATCTGCGATTTCAGCTGGGCACACGTCACTTCCAGTACTGTGTGCTACCCTTTGGGCTCGCCTCTGCGCCCAGGGTGTTCACGAAGTGCTTGGCTGTAGTAGCAGTGGCACTTCGCAGGCTGGGGGTGCACGTGTTCCCATATCTCGACGATTGGCTGGTGAAGAACACATCCGAGGCAGGAGCCCTGCAGTCCATGCAGATGACTATTCGCCTCCTGGAGCTACTGGGATTTGTGATAAATTATCCAAAGTCCCATCTTCTCCCAGTGCAGAAACTCGAATTCATAGGAGCTCTGCTGGATTCTCGGACGGCTCGCGCCTATCTCTCAGAGGCGAGAGCCAACAACTTGTTGTCCCTCGTCTCGCGGGTGCGAGCGTCACAGCAGATCACAGCTCGGCAGATGTTGAGATCGCTGGGCCACATGGCCTCCACAGTCCATGTGACTCCCATGGCCCGCCTTCACATGAGATCTGCTCAATGGACCCTAGCTTCCCAGTGGTTTCAGGCTGCTGGGGATCTAGAAGACGTGATCCACCTGTCCACGAGTTTTCTCAAATCCCTGTATTGGTGGACGATTTGGACCAATTTGACTCTGGGACGTCCTTTCCAAATTCCTCAGCCACAAAAAGTGCTGACCACGGATGCGTCTCTCCTGGGATGGGGAGCTCATGTCGATGGGCTTCACACCCAAGGAAGCTGGTCCCTCCAGGAACACGATCTGCAGATCAATCTTCTGGAGTTGCGAGCGATCTGGAACGCTCTGAAGGCTTTCAGAGATCGGCTGTCCCACCAAATTATCCAAATTCAGACAGACAACCAGGTTGCCATGTACTACGTCAACAAGCAGGGGGGGCACCGGATCTCGCCCCCTGTGTCAGGAAGCCGTCAGCATGTGGCTCTGGGCTCGCCGTCACGGCATGGTGCTCCAAGCCACATATCTGGCAGGCGTAAACAACAGTCTGGCCGACAGGTTGAGCAGGATTATGCAACCTCACGAGTGGTCGCTCAGTTCCCGTGTAGTGCGACAGATCTTCCAGGTGTGGGGCACCCCCTTGATAGACCTCTTCGCATCTCGAGCCAACCACAAAGTCCCTCAGTTCTGTTCCAGGCTTCAGGCCCACGGCAGACTGGCATCGGATGCCTTCCTCCTGGATTGGGGGGAGGGTCTGCTGTATGCTTATCCTCCCATACCTCTGGTGGGGAAGACTTTGTTGAAACTCAAGCAAGACCGAGGCACCATGATTCTGATTGCTCCTTTTTGGCCACGTCAGATCTGGTTCCCTCTTCTTCTGGAGTTGTCCTCCGAAGAACCTTGGAGATTGGAGTGTTTTCAGACCCTCATCACGCAAGACGAAGGGGCGCTTCTGCATCCCAACCTCCGGTCCCTGGCTCTCACGGCCTGGATGTTGAGAGCGTAGACTTTGCCTCTTTGGGTCTGTCAGAGGGTGTCTCCCGCATCTTTCTTGCTTCCAGGAAAGATTCCACTAAGAGGAGTTACTTCTTTCTGTGGAGGAGGTTTGCCGTCTGGTGTGACAGCAAGGCCCTAGATTCTCGCTCTTGTCCTACACAGACCCTGCTTGAATACCTTCTGCACTTGTCTGAGTCTGGTCTCAAGACCAACTCTGTAAGGGTTCACCTTAGTGCAATCAGTGCATACCATTACTGTGTGGAAGGTAAGCCGATCTCAGGACAGCCTTTAGTTGTTCGCTTCATGAGAGGTTTGCTGTTGTCAAAGCCCCCTGTCAAGCCTCCTACAGTGTCATGAGATCTCAATATCGTTCTCACCCAGCTGATGAAACCTCCTTTTGATCCTCTGAATTCCTGCCATCTGAAGTACTTGACCTGGAAGGTCATTTTCTTGGTGGCAATTACTTCAGCTTGTAGAGTCAGTGAGCTTCAGGCCCTGGTAGCCCAGGCCCCTTACACCAAATTTCATCATAACAGAGTAGTCCTCCGCACTCACCCTAAGTTTCTGCCAAAGGTTGTGTCGGAGTTCCATCTGAACCAGTCAATTGTCTTGCCAACATTCTTTCCCCATCCTCATTCCTGCCCTGCTGAACGTCAGCTGCACACATTGGACTGCAAGAGAGCATTGGCCTTCTATCTGGAGCGGACACAGCCCAACAGACAGTCCGCCCAATTGTTTGTTTCTTTTGATCCCAACAGGAGGGGAGTGGCTGTAGGAAAACGCACCATATCCAATTGGCTAGCAGATTGCATTTCCTTCACTTACGCCCAGGCTGGGCTGGCTCTTGAGGGTCATGTCACGGCTCATAATGTTAGAGCCATGGCAGCGTCGGTAGCCCACTTGAAGTCAGCCACTATTGAAGAGATTTGCAAAGCTGCGACGTGGTCATCTGTCACATCTCATTACTGCCTGCAGCAGGACACCCGACGCGACAGTCGGTTCGGGCAGTCAGTGCTTCAGAATCTGTTCGGGGTTTAGAATCCAACTCCACCCCCCTAGGCCCATGTTTGTTCTGTTCCAGGCTGCACTCTCAGTTAGTTGGTAAATTTTTTAGGTCAATCTCAGTTATGTCCTCGCCGTTGCGAGGCCCAATTGACCATGGTTGTTGTTTTGAGTAAGCCTGGGGGCTAGGGATACCCCATCAGTGAGAACAAGCAGCCTGCTTGTCCTCGGAGAAAGCGAATGCTACATACCTGTAGAAGGTATTCTCCGAGGACAGCAGGCTGATTGTTCTCACAAACCCGCCCGCCTCCCCTTTGGAGTTGTGTCTTCCCTAGTCTTTGTCTTGCTACATATGAGACTGGCCGGCAGGAGCCGGTTTCAGGGCGGGAAGACGGCCGCGCATGCGCGGTGTGCATCGGCGCGCAAGGGCTAGCAAAGGCTTTTGCTAGTGAAGATTCCGATTGGAGGGGCTGCCGTGGACGTCACCCATCAGTGAGAACAATCAGCCTGCTGTCCTCGGAGAATACCTTCTACAGGTATGTAGCATTCGCTTTATCCTTGCTTGGTGAATATATTCTTCCAAGGGTGATGATTTTATGTACCACTTGATTGCTGTTACCATGTATATACAGTGTAACAGACTGGGGTCCAGCATATAATATATGGATACTACTACTGCTACTACTTATCATTTCTATAGCACTACTAGATGATTGCATGCTTTAAATGGCTTAGTGACACTTTATCATGTGGCACTTTTTCAAGCTAATTGAATTGAAATAATATGCATGGAAAATTTGCGCCAAATGGGGGAGGGGAGTCGTGTCAGCACACATCTGCGCCTGTTGTTTTGTGCCTGAATATGAGCCTCGCTAAAACTTCTTAAACATAATATTTTCATGGGACTTATATTTAGTTGCAGAAAAAACAGCAAAATCACCCAACACTTCATCGTGCACAGAAAACTAAACATACTCAAATTATAAATGTAGAAAATTGTGTGGCAATTTGATTCATGATATTTACATTTAAAATAGCACGTATCTGATAATGCACAATGGTTATGTGTGCACACAGAGGTGATGAAAGGTCCAAACCCTTGTCAGTTCATCACTGGCATGCAATTACATAGCACAGTGGTTCCCAAACTTTCTCGGGCCAAGGCACCCTTAGTGTATCAGTAATTTTTCACGGCACCCTTAAGTAAAAAAAAAATACCATAACAAAGCATAATGGTTCTACTTAGTTAGGCCCAAACAATTAAATTGAAAGAAAAATAACATTTTATTCTTAAATAACCATGATTACTTACTAATGAGACGTGTGTGCCTGTTGAGCACTGCACAACTTCTTAAACTTGGAGTCATACAGTTCCATAGGTTCAATATTACAACAGAAAAACTTCTCAGTTACTACTACTACTTCTACTTTTCATTTTCTTCCCAGTTTAGGGCTTTTAGCAGCTGTGCTATAGGGTCCTTTACAGTCAATGTCCATTTAAACATAGTTTCCTTCACAAGTCCTTTCAAAATCAATTACCATTGAAAGTATCAAACCATTTCACAAACAGGTACAAACTAAACAGAGAACACTGCCTAGATTAGCTCAAGCCTAGCCAGGTAGAGCTAGCAGACCATTTGTCAGCCCATGACAGGGAAGGCTATACCATGTCATGCCCCTCTCCGCTGCTTGCAGCATCTGGTTAAAACAGTTACAGGAGTGTTGATCAGTTCAAAAAGGTGTTAAAAAAAAAGTAAAGGTAAATTAATTTGCTTTTCCTTTATGCTTACTACTTGCTGTTTTATTCTTCAATATCCATTTATAATCTCTATGCTATTCTGGCATTTGAAGTGCTCAGTATCCGCTCCTTCACCCCCCCCCCACCTGCCCGGCATCTGTTCCTCTCTTCCCCTTGGTATCCGTTCCTTTCTTTCCTCCCCCCCCTCCCCTCCCTGGTCTACCTGCAAGCTATCACTGACAGCAATTCCAGCCTGCGCCAGCCATGCAGTCTTTCCTTGTCTACTTGCTTTTATAGCTACAGATCTCAGCTCAGCTGTGATTGGTCACGGAGCCTGTCTGGCCGTAGTGGGGATTATTGTGTGTGTGTGTGTGTGGGGGGGGGGGGGGGGGTTGCGCTCCCTGGCTGCCAGCACTGTTCCAACATGAACTCCCGTCTGCGCACTGCGGCACCCCGTGAGTTCGCCATGATGCACTGGGGTGTTGCGGCGCACAGTTTGGGAAACACTGCCATACATGAAGCCTACAGTCAGTACCACTTGAAGCAAGAATGTTGTTTTTTTTTTTTTTTTTTTTGAGGAGAGCGGTGAACCTGGAAAATCTCAACCTTATGAGTCTCAAAGCAGTGGAGTTTGTTTCAAGTTCCATAGGGAAGGGGAAAGGGTCAGGGGAGGGAGCGAAGGGGGAGACCCCAAAAGCAGCAGGAGCTGTCTCAGGAGGTAAGCATTGCTATACTGGGACAGACCGAAGGTCCATCAAGCCCTTGTTTCCAACAGTGGCCAATCCAGGTCACAAGTACTTGGCAAGATTCCCAAACAGTACAATATGTTTTATGCTACTTATCGTAGAAATAAAAATTGGATTTTCCCAAGTCTTAATGGCTTATGGACTTTCAGGAATATATCCAAACCTTTTTTTGCTTGTCATCTATACCAGACCAGTCCAGACTAATGGGTTGTGTCTATCCACCAGCGGAAGGAGACAGAGAAAATAGTTCCAAGTAAACTGCCCCTAAAGGGTATGGTGCAGCCTGGAATGTTCAGTGTTTTCTCTGTCTCCTAATGGATGGTGGACAGATCGTGCAGTTGCTCTGGATTGCTGGCTGGTAGCTCATGTCCCAGATTCTTCTGGTGACAGTGGAGTCAGGGGTGTGCTGGTAGCAATTTGGGGCTAGTTTTAGATGATACTCAGTGGTCCTGAGTTCCTCATCTGCCAGCTAGGGTGATATCCAGTGACCCTGGTTCCCTGCCTCCCCTGGCTGTCTTTCTAGCAGGGTGATGGTTGATTGTGGCATGGAGTAACTTATCTCTCCTGTGGGGTTCTTCTCTTCTGTGGTGGTAGCAGTGGTGTGCTGGAGCCGGCTCGCAAGAAACGGTTATTAAATTATCTTCCGACTTGTGAGCTGGTTGTTAATAAGCGCGAGCCGGCTCTCCTCCCTCCCTCCAGATCTGGTCCCTCACTGAACTGACAGTCACCCTGCCTTGTCCTTCGAATTCTTCGGGGCAGGCAGTCTTACCTGCCCGCTGCTGGCGCTGACCCTCCCCCGCTGCCGGTTTGCGCTTTAAAAATGGCCACAGAGACTTCTGCTGAAGTCTCGAGGCCATTTTGAAGCGCGATCCGGCAGCGGGGGAGAGTCAGCGCTGGCAGCGGGCAGGCAAGACTGCCTGCCCCGAAGAATTCGAAGGACAAGGCAGGGTGACTCAGAGTAAGGTCGGTGAGGGACCGGATCCGGAGGGAAGGAGGGATGGAAGAGAATTCGCTGAACAACTTGGGAGGGGGTGGCAGGGGAGAGAAGGGAGTCGCTGGGCATGGGTGGATGGAGGGGAGAGAAGGGTCACTGGGTATGGGTGCATGCAGGGCAGGGGAGAGGAGTGTCGCTGGACATGGGTGGATGGGGAGGGCAGGGGAGAGGAGGGTCGCTGGGTATGGGTGCATGCAGGGCAGGGGAGAGGAGGGTCGCTGGACATGGGTGGATAGAGGACAGGGGAGAGGAGGGTCTCTGGGTAGGGGTGCGTGGAGGGCAGGGGAGAGGAGGGTCGCTGGGTATGGGTGCATGGAGGGCAGGGCAGGGGAGAGGAGGGTCGCTGGGTATGGGTGCATGCAGGGCAGGGGAGAGGAGGGTCGCTGGGTATGAGTACATTGAGGGCAGGGCAGGGGAGAGGAGGGTCACTGGGTGTGGGTGCATGCAGGGCAGGAAGGGTCGCTGGACATGGGTGGATGGAGGACAGGGGGAGAGAAGGATCGCTGGACATGAGTGGATGGAGGGCAGGGGAGAGGAGGGGATAGAGAAGAAATGCTGGACATGGATGGAGGGGAGGGAAGAGTGAGGAAGGAGATGAGATGAGGGAAAAGGAAGAGAGGAGAAAAACTGCACATGGATGAAGAAAATAGGCAGAAGCTGATGACCAGAAATGAAGAAGAAAGGAGGAAAGGAAAGAAATAAATGGAAAGGAAGCCCTGGAAACGGAGTTAAGAGGACAGATAGCAGCAGAATCAGATACTGGGCCAGCTTGATCAGAAAAACAGTCACCAGACAACAAAAGTAGAAAAAAAATCATTTTATTTTCATTATAGTGTTTGGAATATGTTCACTTTGAGAATGAGGTGCTCAACATTAAAAGTTTATATTTATTTACTTATTTATGGCATTTTATCACACATTAAATATGAATTAGATTAGAACCTGGGATCATTTAATTTTTTTACCTGGAGTAATGCATTGCCGCCCCACCCCCCAGGCTCTCTCCCCGGCTATAGCCAGCTCTGCAGTTTGGGGAGGGGGGCAGAGGGGGACCGGGGAGAGAGCCTGTTGTGAAACATTTACCAGCACACCACTGGGTGGTAGGTATATCTGAATTTCTGCCTCTGAGGTAAGCCTTTATTCCTGTCACTAGTGAAGAAGGTTGTTTTTAAATTTAAAAAAAAAAAAAAGAAACTTTGTTTTTCCCTCCTTTTCTGCCTCCGAGGTAAACCTTTATTTATTCCTGTCACTAGTGAAGAAGGTTGTTTTTAAATAAAAAAAAAAAAAAAAGAAACTTTGTGTTTGCCTCCTTTTCTGCCTCCGAGGTAAACCTTTATTAATTCCTTTCACTAGTTGTTTTTCCTTCTTTCTCTTGCCTGTTACCTGATTTATTTTCCTGCCTTTGGCAATGCATTCTAGGGTGCCGCTTGCGAAGTTTCTTTGAATTTCGCTGGCCAGCGTCTGATTCTGATTTTGGACCCTTCCGAGCTGGTACCAGTTGCTTTTTTTTTTTTTTTTGTGGGGCACGGCTCTTGATCACGAAACTCAGTTGTTTTTCTCCTCTTCACGGTCCTAGACGGCGGCTGGTTCAGAGGGGGGCCTTGTTGCTGGAACATGTACCTTTGCGGTTCGGAGGTCTTAGTCTGCCATTTCCAAAGTGGGGGAAGTCTCTCACTGGCTCCGTTTGGCGGCAGGCTTGGTCTTTTTAGTCCAGGGCTATTTTTTTATTCCTGTCAGCCTTACGCGGCTGTTGGTCAGTTCTTTTTCAGACTGTCCGGTCTCTGCTGCTTCAGGCATCTTGCTTGAGACACCCCTGCTATTTGATTCTTGTTTTGGCAGTAGTTTTTCCTCCCTCTGGTTCTGTCGTCCCCATGGATCCCTCCTGTCTGCTCTGGTTTGTCGTGGAAAACACAACAGCACATCAATGAGAGAAATCAAAACTTTATTAGTAGTACCATATATTAAAATGATGCCCGACACAGGCCGTGTTTCGCCCCTAAGGGCAGTAAGATTTATCTGTCATTTATGTGGGGGTTTTTTAATATAAGTTTTTGTGATTAGGCTCCTGATAATCCTGTTTTGTGTTTAGTTTTTTTACTTAGTTTTTATATTTAGTTTTTAGATTTATCCATTGATGTTCCTGTTTATAGTTTGATATTTTTAAGATGTTTTTTATATATACATATATGTCTTTGAACATCATTGTCATTTATATGTTTTTATGATTGGGTATATTGTATTGGTCATGGTATTATGTAAAATTATTATTTTTTATTACTATTATGGTTTTTACATCTCTTACAATTGTTATTTTAAATATCTTATTATTTTAGCCCCTGAAGCAGCCCTTCGAGGCAGAACACGGCCTGTGTCGGGCATCATTTTGATATATGGTACTACTAATAAAGTTTTGATTTCTCTCATTGATCTGCTGTTGTGTTTTCCACATTGGAGCTTGCAGATCGCGTGCCTTGTTGTGCTCTGGTTTGTCTGCAGGGTACTTTTCTTCTGGCAGGGGTCCGAGTTGCCCTTGGTGTGCGACTGGTAGCTCAAATCCCTCTTCTGAGTACCCTCGGGAGTGCCATTTTTGCCAGTCTTTTGCTTGGACTCGGTTCAGTGTCTCTTTATGGGAATGTGCCTTTTTAGGACTAGTTTGCCACAGCTTCCCTTGCTTCCGAGCGGGAGTTTTAGCCTGGCACATGCTCCTCTCTCCTGGCACATTTGGCACTCCTTCCTTTTTCTGTAAGGGGCGTAGTTCTTTCCTGCTGAGCAGATCTATTGCTGTGCATCTGGATTATCACCTCTTAGCTCTGCGCTTTTCTCTATTTTCTGCAGGGAAATGGCTGTGTTCTAGGTCTGAAATTTGACTCTCCCTTAGCTGGTTTTTCCTCAGTTTGGTGTTAGTGGCCAGCTTCCTCTTTGTTCCTGGCCTGGCGAGAGTTGTTTCTTCCTCACTGCTTTATGGCTGCATTTTGCTCCCTATGGTCTGAGGAGTCCAGATCTGTGATGCTTACCTCCCTCTTAGCGGGAGTTCTTTTTTTACGTTGACTGCTGCTCCGTATCGGTTGCCTAGGAGGGCGGTCATTGTGGCTCAGACACCACTTGGGGGCCGAGAGTGTCTCTTGGGGCACGGGGCTTTCTCTTCTTGTAGTTTTAGTCCCTCTGGGCCAGGGGAATGCAGTGCCAGGTCTGCATTTCCACAAGTTGTGCTTTTTTTTTGTTGGCCTCCTGGCAGCACCTTGGCTGTTTCACAGTTCCAGGTTGGCTTTAGCTCCATCGCAGTATGTTGAGGACAGCTCTATCATGGCATGTTGAGTGAAGTTCCTTCGCTGCTTATTCTGCAAACTTTCATCTCTGCATGTTGAGCACAGCTCCATTGTCACATGTTGAGTGTAGTTCTTTCTCTGCAGGTCTCAGTGTGGGGCGCAGTCCTGTGTCTGCGTGTAGAACGTGGCTCTGTGTCTGCCTGTGGAACGCAGCTCCTTGTCTCTGTGTGGCATGCAGCTCTCTCTTTGCATATGGAACGCAGCTCCCTATCTGCATGCAGAGCGCAGCTCCACCACCTGTTGAGTATAGCTCCATCTCTGGCTCATCTTTATCCATCTTTATCCATGTAGGGCTGTTTTTGTCCCCACATATGGGTTATATGTAAAGTAGTAAAAAATATCCCCATGTAACAAAAATTAAGGCTCATGTTGAGTTAGAGATTCTAGGATGGAGGAGGAAACTCCTGGGTCAAAAAAAAAAAAGACTCCCAACTTGTTGAGTTTGAGGTAAATATTTTGTAGGGTACACTTTAAAAGTGCTAGAAAATAATGCATATACACAATTATTTTTTAAATTAAAAAGTGGGGTAAATATAGCATTTAGGACAATAAAAAGACAACTCAGGAATAAGAAATAGAACTACTGGCATGCTGATGTTTTTTTGAACCAAGTTTGAAGTGCGTTTTTCCTATTAAAAAGGCAGTAACAGCTCTTCGGAAGACCTTATTGGGATATCCCTTGATATATCTAGTAAAACTGAGGGAAGTAAGCTCCACTGTAATTGCGTCACCAGCTTCTGGGAACTTAATAAACCACAGAGCAAAGTGTTATGTTGTGTATTAAGAAATGCATGCTTTGGGGTCTTGCACAACCTGTTGCTGTTCGTTGACGAGTGTCTGATAGCTGACTTTAAGCCAGTGTACACTGACAACAAAATGAAGGTAGAAAATCATGAAGAAATGTTAAACTTGCCAACTCAAACTAGTCTTTATCGAATGGTTCTGAAGCATAGACATGCGCTTTGACTAACAAGAAAGCCTTACTGAATGTATGCAGGGGAGCAAATATTTTGACGTCTGGACTAGTATATTAATGTATAGCATGCTGAGATGGTGGTGGTGAGGAGGGAAGGGGTTTTGTAATGGTTCATACCTCAAGTACATTTGTGCACTACAGGAGTAGGTTGGATGGATTCTTTTTATCACCCTTGATTGGCAGAATCCAATTACATGCCTTCTATGATGATCTGATTATCTCTTCAGTTTGAGAAGTTCAGTATAAGAGACTCGATCCTATTTAATGTACAGAATTTTAATCCTAAACAGAAGGATGTATTATACTTTCCCTAGCCATGCAGATAATTGCCTGTAATATACTCTTACCATGCTGGTCAGCAAAACAGCAGATCAATAACAGATGGGAAGATAATTTACAAGATCTGCTGTTTTGCTTCCTGTTGTGAATCACCTACCCGTTCGTTTCTTAGGACACTTACTATGCTGTACTTTAAGCAGTGTTGACAGAATTTATTTTGCCTAATTTGATTGGCAGTTAAAATTTACCTTAGTTTTTGACTGAGTATCATGTTCAGCCCTGCTGCTGTTTAGAGAGCCTAGATTAGTTGGTACTGATCACAGCTCTATTGTGGGCATCATACTGATGGATGAATCCACCACAAACTGCAAAAGAATGGAACTGAGGAACCTGCTTATTTTTAAATTACATGGGTTGTAAACATATTCCAGCACAGTGTAAATCCATATGAAGTCAAATTGGACTTTAAAATAATGGAGACCTAGGAAGGAAACCAAGAAATGGGCACATTGCTGTTTTGAGGTATGCAGCTAATATTGTTGCTTAAAAAGTTCAGTAGAATTTTTTTTTTTTATAGTCTTTGACTACATCTACAGAGATTATATTCTGTCCTGGTATGGGGGACTGAGCAAAGATGAAGGACAGCTCTATAACCTACTGGCTGAAGACTTTTGGATGATGGGAAGACAGTTGCGACATAGGCTGCATCACATTGATGTTGTCAAAGTTGTCTGCAATGATGTAGTTAAAGCTTTACATACACACTTCTGTGACCTCAAAGCAGCGAATACCAGGTAAGAAATGGTTTTAAAAATGATGGATTTGAAACTAAATATTATATTATTAATCACTTTATAATAGTTGTAATATAATTGCCTCAGATGTGGACTACTAAATCTACTTGGTCCTGTTTAATCTTTTCTTTGGAGACAGAGAACAGTGAGATGACTTGAACTATTATATGTGGTACTTACAAGACTATACGTCTGATAAGCAAATTCTCTCATCAGAGCTCAAGATCGGAATTTGATAATTACTCCTTACAGCAGTTCATGCGGAGGTAGCCAGGTGTACTTAACCTCTGTATCTTTGTGAGCATCTCTCCTCCAAACCTCTCACAGGAAGGACAGAATAGCCAGCACCAGGTGTCCCACACAAAACATATGCTTAGATGATGCCAGCCAAAAACCAGAGCTGCAGGAAGTCCTGTAGCATCCACGATAGTATTGCTCAGAAAATAGTTCATGGCCTAGTCAGGGTTCAGGCCTGCAAAGGTAAGCTAGGGAATACCCTTACAGAGAGATCTAAAATTTACCCTGTTGCATGGTGTTTTTTTTATCAAGGGGACATTAGCTTCAGTAGTGACACTTTGCCAGTCACTGTGCTCCTGGATACCAGTACTGATCCACTGAGTGCCTGTGCAGGTTTTGGGGATAGTGAGGGTGAGACACATTGTATTTATGTGGCAGGGCCATTTCTGTAACCCTTTCTTCTCTTTACCTATTTCCCTGTCTTTTCTGTCTCTCAGGTATGCCTGTTAAAGCTTTCCTATTTGGAAATGGAGTTCCTTTTTTGTCTTCCATTTTTTAGCATGTACACTGCTCTGCTCTGCCTTGGGCAACTACAGTGATCTAGTAAGTTATGATAAACTATAACTATAAACTCATTACCCCTTGCCAACCTCCTGCTGAACAGATGGCTTTCTAGATGGTCTCAAAATAACAGGTTCATCATCTATAAAACTTTCCACTTAAAGTTCTTGCTCTGTTTTCATTCTCAGGAAGTATTGGTCAGTAGCAGTATAAACCACATTGACATCACCCAAGAGTAGAAAATGCGGCGTTCTGTGCCGGGCCCCACAGGTGCATCACTGCCAAGGATATGATTGTTCAGTGCCTGGTTCCTGTTTTATTCTTTCCAGTGTGGCTTGTTAACTACCATGGCTTTTAGTCTCATCTTCAGACTACATTGTTTGAAACTAGCAGATCTTCTTTTAATGCAGAAATGGAACTTAATTCATAGTTCACAAAATTGATGCCTTGATATTCTTCTTTGGCCACTTGAGACCTGACTGCTCAGGGACTGCAGAGTTAAAGCTTATCCATTCCACTTACTTCAAACTTATCCTATAAACCACCAAACCCAGGCACTGATCCCTAAGCTACTGTCCCGTTCCGGGCCCTTACCTGGTGCCCCGCGGGCCGGAGCGGGAGGTTGGGGCGCCCGGGGAATGCGGTCCGACGGGGGAGGGCTGCCACGGGGATCGCCGCGACTGCGAGTTGCTCCGAGGCCGGCGATCCAGAAGAACTAACGCCGGCTTCGGAGAAGGAGATCCGCCGGCCAAGATGGCGGCGTCGGCGTCCCCCTCGCTGCAGCAGGACCAGCGAGGAGGCTCTGCCCACTCGCGCCGGATTGGCGCATCCTCATAGGAACTCCGCCCATCGGACGGCGGGACCAATCCGGGCCCCGCTGCCGGCCGGGATGGAGAGGATTGGTCCCAGCTGTTCTCCAGCCAGGACGAGCGGGGGATTTAAACGGAAGCACGGAGGGGACCCAGTGCTCCCGTTTTCTTGTTTGAAGCCATCCTGCTAAGCGATTTCCAAGTCGGTGTTTGTTCCTCGTGACTGCTAGCCGTCCGGCTAGTTATTTCCAAGTCTGTGTTTGTGCCTCGTGACTGCTAGCCGTCCTGCTAGCTATTTCCAAGACTGTGTTTGTTCCTCATGCCAGCTAGCCGTCCTGCTAGCTATTTCCTAGACTGTGTTTGTTCCTCATGCCAGCTAGCCGTCCTGCTAGCTATTTCCAAGACTGTGTTTGTTCCTCATGCCAGCTAGCCGTCCTGCTAGCTATTTCCAAGACTGTGTTTGTTCCTCATGCCAGCTAGCCGTCCTGCTAGCTATTTCCAAGACTGTGTTTGTTCCTCATGCCAGCTAGCCGTCCTGCTAGCTATTTCCAAGACTGTGTTTGTTCCTCATGCCAGCTAGCCGTTCTGCTAGCTATTTCCAAGACTGTGTTTGTTCCTCATGCCAGCTAGCCGTTCTGCTAGCTATTTCCAAGACTGTGTTTGTTCCTCAAGCCAGCTAGCCGTCCTGCTAGCCATTTCCTAGACTGAGCCTGTTCCCTCAGAACAACTAGCCGTCCTGCTAGTAATTGCCAAGTCAGCGTACGTCCCTGTTGTCAGCTAGCCGCCCGGCTAAGCCACGTTACCAAGGACTCTGTACCCACATCCAGCCAGGCCAGCCGTCACCCCGTGGTTCCAGCAGTCCTGCTGGCCGCCCGCAGCTGAGGGCTCAACCCTCGGTGAACGGCGGTCGCCGCGGGTGAAGATTCGGGGTGCTCGGTTATTTCCTGGGCCTAGTGGAGCTCGGGAAAACTCGAGAGCTCACCTACACCAGAGTGACATCAGAGCCGCGACAGAAAACGGAAGCCATGAGCTCGCCGACGCAACCTGATCTACGGGACCTGGCCAAGGTTCTCCAGCAGCAACAGGAACAGCTTAATGCCCTGTCTGGGGCTCTCCAGAACGTATGTTCTCAACTTTCCACGCTTCAGGTACAGAACCAGGCCGCTGCGGTCCAAGGGGCCGCAGCAGCTCCCCGTATGGGAGGGTTCCGCGTGGGACCTCGGTTCCCTGAGCCGGCACGATACGATGGGAACCCGGCAGGTTGTCGAGGGTTCCTCCACCAGTGTAATCTGGCCTTCCGGATGCAACCGGAGGCCTTTGCTTCGGATCAAAGTAAGGTAGGCTACATTATGGGCCTTTGTGAAGGAAAGGCCCGGGACTGGGTGGTCCCTCTGGACGAACAACATGATCCCATTTTGGAGGATTATAGCGAATTTCAGCGCCGGTTCCGGATGGTGTTTGACATTCCGGGAAGACCCTCCTCCGTGGCATCGGAGCTGCTCCGGATTCATCAGGGAGAGGGTACAGTGGCCGACTATGCCATCCGGTTTCGTACCTTAGCCGCGGAGCTGCGTTGGAATCCGGAGTCCTTGATGGCCATTTTTATGGAGGGATTACAAGAACGAATCAAGGATGAATTAGCGGGACGGGAGATTCCCGGACCATTGGATGCCCTCATCTCACTCTGTATCCGGGTGGACACCCGATTCCAGGAGCGAGCCAGAGCCCGGATGGAGCGGCAGAAGTGGGTACGAGGGTCCTCCAAGACGAGCAAAGGGCCGTCTTCTCGCCAGGCGAGCCGGGACACTACGGAGCCCGGGGAGGAGCCCATGGTAATGGGCCGGCAACGGTTGACTCCCGCCGAAAGACAGCAACGACAGTCGAATGGACTGTGCTTCTATTGTGGGCAAGCTGGGCATTTCCTCCGGACTTGTTCCATCCGGCCGGGAAACGCGCTCCCCAAGGCACCCTGAGGGGAGGGTTCTTGGGGCACTCCGCTCCCCTACAGGACACCTTGCTCATCCTACCAGTGACCTTGCGGTGGCAGGAGGCCACGGTTCAGACCCGAGCCCTGGTGGACTCGGGGTCTGGGGGTAATTTTATTGGGCTCGAACTGCTGCAGCAAATGGGCTGGCCCACGCTCCCCCGGAGACCAATGCTGCGGATAACCTCCATCCAGGGAACTACCCTTCCCCAGCCGGTCACTGAGATTACTCCTATGTTGGGACTGCAAGTGGGGGAGGACCATCGGGAGGAAGCCGAATTCTTAGTATTATCCCGGACCATCCACCCGGTGGTTCTGGGATTGCCATGGCTACGATACCACAACCCGGTTATCGACTGGACCGGGGGAAGGATTCAAGCTTGGGGCCATTCCTGTCAAGAGACCTGTTGTAAAGGTCGGGCTGGCAGCTGTCCGGCTTTAAATACGTTGCCCGGGGAAGGACCAAGTGAACTGGGCTCCCTGCCTATGGATTATAGAGACTTTGCTGATGTGTTTAGTCCCAAGGAGGCGGAGGTATTACCGCCGCATAGGTCCTTTGACTGTGCTATTAATCTGAAGACTGATACGGTACCCCCACGGGGCCGACTGTACAAACTGTCCCGAGGAGAGGTCAAGGCTATGCGAGAGTATATCCATGAGAATCTACGGAAAGGGTTCATTCAGCCGTCTACATCCCCAGCCGGGGCGGGGTTTTTTTTTGTTGCCAAGAAGGATGGAACCCTGAGACCTTGTATTGACTATCGGGGATTAAATGCCATCACCGTGAAGGATCGGTTCCCGCTGCCACTCATTCCCGAGCTCTTGGACAGACTGCAAGGAGCTCAGATCTTCACGAAGCTAGATTTGCGGGGAGCCTACAATCTAGTACGAATCCGGTCAGGGGATGAATGGAAAACGGCCTTCAATACCCATGAGGGACATTTTGAATATCGGGTAATGCCATTCGGTCTCTGTAATGCCCCTGCGGTGTTTCAACGTCTTATCAATTGTGTACTAGAAGAATTCCTCAATTCCACGGTGATTGTATATCTGGACGACATCCTAGTTTACTCTAAGGACCCCAGGGAGCATCCGGGCCATGTACGCGCGGTGCTGTACCGTCTACGGCAAGCCCATCTATTTGCTAAGCTGAGTAAGTGCGCCTTCCATCAGCGATCCTTACCATTTTTGGGGCATATCCTGCTTCCAGGGGGGTTACAGATGGAACCAGACAAGCTCCAAGCCATTCGAGAGTGGCCCCAACCGAAGGGCCTGAAGGCCTTACAACGATTCTTGGGCTTCGCCAATTATTATCGCCAATTTATTCCCCAGTATTCCAGGTTGACAACCCCGCTGACGGCGCTCACCCATAAGAACGCAAGGGTCAGGGATTGGCCGCCAGAGGCGCAAGCGGCTTTCCATCAAGTCAAAGAGGCTTTTGAGTCCGCGTCTATTCTGCTGACACCCGACCCTGAGAAGCCCTTCACGGTAGAGGTGGACGCATCCGCTCTAGGGGCCGGGGCGGTCATTTCTCAAATCAACCCCGAAGGCCGGCGTCAACCGTGCTCCTTCTTTTCACGTAAATTCTCTCCAGCCGAGCGGAATTATACGGTTGGGGATAGAGAACTCTTGGCCCTGAAACTAGCACTGCAAGAGTGGAGACACTTACTGGAAGGAGCGGAACACCGGTTCACGGTCATCACTGATCATAAGAACCTCCTATACCTCCAAGAGGCCCAGCGGCTGAATCCCCGACAGGCCCGGTGGTCATTATTCTTTGCTAGGTTTCATTTTCAACTAGTGTTCCGGGCGGCCTCCCAGAATACCCCGGCAGATGCGCTCTCCCGGGCCTTTGAGGTACCAGAAGAGACTAAGGAGACTCACCCTATGTTAGACCCCGCTTGTGTCAGTGCGGCCACAGGGGAGGTTGCCCAAGTCCAGAAATTCGTGGCGGCCGCGGATCGGAAGAGGGTTCTGCAATGGGGACACTCGTCTAGATGGGCTGGGCACTTCGGGTACCACAAGACACTCCGATTCATCACGAGACAGTATCGATGGCCACAGATGAGACGAGATATCCTCCAGTTTGTTACCTCGTGCCTGGTATGTGCCCGAACCAAGCCAGTAGGAGGACCCCCCGTGGGAGACCTACAACCTTTGCCCATACCGACCAACCCCTGGTCGGAGATATCCATGGACTTTATCACGGACTTACCGCGTTCCCAGGGTCACACGGTGATCTGGGTGGTGATAGACCGGTTCTCTAAAATGGCTCACTTTGTTCCCTTCACAAACATTCCGACGGCCGCCGCTCTAGCTCAAGCGTTCATTCACCACATCTTTCGACTACATGGACTGCCCATTCGGATCATCAGTGACCGAGGGCCCCAATTTACCTCCCGCTTCTGGAGAACGTTGTGCAAGGCCTTGGGAGTGGAGAACCATTTTTCATCTGCTTACCATCCTCAAACCAATGGCATGGTTGAGAGGATAAACCAAACCCTGAAAGGATTCTTAAGAGCCTTTGTCAACCAACGACAAGATAACTGGGCTTCTCTACTTTCATGGGCCGAGTTCGCCTATAACCAAAGTGCCCACTCATCCTCAGGACAGTCCCCGTTCTTCCTGGTATATGGACGACATCCGCGGCTTCCAGGACCGTTCCCGGCTACCGCCATGACCCCGGCTGGGGACCAAGCTGTAGCCGACCTACAAAAGGTCTGGAGGATGGCTAGGGAACAATTACAGAAAACCGCGACCAAGGACAAGCTCTTTGCGGACCGCCATCGGCGGCCCGCCCCCGTGCTCCAACCAGGACAGAAAGTATGGTTAAGCACGAAACACCTGAGACTCCGAGGATCTTCCCGAAGGCTGGGACAGCGGTACGCGGGACCATATGCAATCCAAGAACGAATTGGGCCAGTAACATATCGATTTGCGGTTACCCGCCACCCTACGAGTACATAACGCCTTCCATATCTCGCTATTGAAGAGGTGTCGGGAATCCAGGTGGCACCCGCCTCCAGCCCAGGAAAAGGATCTCCAGGTGGCTCCGGACCCGGAGTACGAGGTAGGAGAGATTCTCGACTCAAAGTGGCGGCGGGGAAGACTGTATTATTTGTTATCCTGGAAATCTTTTGGCCCCGAAGATAATTCCTGGGAACCCGTGGCTAATGTTCATGCTCCCGAACTGGTCAAAGCCTTCCACGCCCAATATCCGTCCAAACCCGGGCCCCGGAGGAAGGGGTCTTCCGGGGAGGATACTGTCCCGTTCCGGGCCCTTACCTGGCGCCCCGCGGGCCGGAGCGGGAGGTTGGGGCGCCCGGGGAATGCGGTCCGACGGGGGAGGGCTGCCACGGGGATCGCCGCGACTGCGAGTTGCTCCGAGGCCGGCGATCCAGAAGAACTAACGCCGGCCTCGGAGAAGGAGATCCGCCGGCCAAGATGGCGTCGGCGGCGTCGGCGTCCCCCTCGCTGCAGCAGGACTAGCGAGGAGGCTCTGCCCACTCGCGCCGGATTGGCGCATCCTCATAGGAACTCCGCCCATCGGACGGCGGGACCAATCCGGGCCCCGCTGCCGGCCAGGACGGAGAGGATTGGTCCCAGCTGTTCTCCAGCCAGGACGAGCGGGGGATTTAAACGGAAGCACGGAGGGGACCCAGTGCTCCCGTTTTCTTGTTTGAAGCCATCCTGCTAAGCGATTTCCAAGTCGGTGTTTGTTCCTCGTGACTGCTAGCCGTCCGGCTAGTTATTTCCAAGTCTGTGTTTGTGCCTCATGCCAGCTAGCCGTCCTGCTAGCTATTTCCTAGACTGTGTTTGTTCCTCATGCCAGCTAGCCGTTCTGCTAGCTATTTCCAAGACTGTGTTTGTTCCTCATGCCAGCTAGCCGTCCTGCTAGCTATTTCCAAGACTGTGTTTGTTCCTCATGCCAGCTAGCCGTCCTGCTAGCTATTTCCAAGACTGTGTTTGTTCCTCATGCCAGCTAGCCGTCCTGCTAGCTATTTCCAAGACTGTGTTTGTTCCTCATGCCAGCTAGCCGTCCTGCTAGCTATTTCCAAGACTGTGTTTGTTCCTCATGCCAGCTAGCCGTTCTGCTAGCTATTTCCAAGACTGTGTTTGTTCCTCATGCCAGCTAGCCGTTCTGCTAGCTATTTCCAAGACTGTGTTTGTTCTTCAGGCCAGCTAGCCGTTCGCTAGCTATTTCCAAGACTGTGTTTGTTCCTCAAGCCAGCTAGCCGTCCTGCTAGCCATTTCCTAGACTGAGCCTGTTCCCTCAGAACAACTAGCCGTCCTGCTAGTAATTGCCAAGTCAGCGTACGTCCCTGTTGTCAGCTAGCCGCCCGGCTAAGCCACGTTACCAAGGACTCTGTACCCACATCCAGCCAGGCCAGCCGTCACCCCGTGGTTCCAGCAGTCCTGCTGGCCGCCCGCAGCTGAGGGCTCAACCCTCGGTGAACGGCGGTCGCCGCGGGTGAAGATTCGGGGTGCTCGGTTATTTCCTGGGCCTAGTGGAGCTCGGGAAAACTCGAGAGCTCACCTACACCAGAGTGACATCAGAGCCACGACAGCTACAAGGGTTAGAGCAGTGCACTGAGAACCCGGGAGGGCTGGGTGAATCTTTTTCGCTCTCTATTGTCTGTGGGACAGACCAGAGATGGCAAAGTGGGGCTGTTCCAGTGAGCGAGATTTACAATCAGTATGTCTGGTATAAATTTAGAAAGGTTTAAGTGTCAAAAGGGCTTTAGAAATAGAACATTTTAAAAAAAGGAGTAGCCTAGTGGTTAGTGCAGCAGACTTTGATACTGGGGAACTGGGTTCGATTCCCACTGCAGCTACTTGTGACTGTGGGCAAGTCACTTAACCCTCCATTGCCCCAGGTACAAAATAAGTACCTTTATATATGTAAACTACTTTGTAGTTGCAAAATACCACAGAAGGCGGTGTATATCAAGTCCCATTTCTCTTCCCCTTCCCTTCTTTTGGTTTCCCTAAAAGAACATAAACAGAAAACAAACAGTATTTTAACAGCTTTTAAATGGAATTTGCTTAGGTAACTGAATAACTTGGTAAATTCCCTAGACTGAAAAATTTCCCTCTAGTTAGTATACACACAGGTGTATTTCTTCTATTGACTGGAAAATGTGGATGAGGGTGTCTTCAGGTTGCTGCTTGCTCCCTTCTGCCCTACCCCCCGCCTTTATCCAGTCTATCTCTCATTCCCCTTCCCGCAGCCTTTATTCTGTCTATCTCTCATTACCCCCTGCATCCTTTATTCAGTCTCTCTTTCATTACTACTGCTACTACTTATCATTTCTATAGCGCTACTAGACGTACGCAGCGCTGTACACTTGAACATGAAGAGACAGTCCCTGCTCGACAGAGCTTACAATCTAATTAGGACAGACAAACAAGAGATAAGGGAATGTTAAAGTGAGGATGACAAAATAAGGGTTCTGAACAAGTGAACAAGGGTTAGGAGTTGAAAGCAGCATCAAAAAGGTGGGTGTTTAGCTTAGATTTGAAGACGGTCAGAGATGGAGCTTGACGTACCAGCTCAGGAAGTCTGTTCCAGGCATATGGTGCAGCAAGATAAAAGGAACGGAGTCTGGAGTTAGCAGTGGAGGAGAAGGGTGCAGATAAGAGAGATTTACCCAGTGAACAGAGTTTCCGGGGAGGAATGTAGGGAGAGATGAGAGTGGAGAGGAACTGAGGAGCTGCAGAGTGAATGCACTTATAGGTCAGTAAGAGGAGTTTGAACTGTATGCGGAAATGGATAGGAAGCCAGTGAAGTGACTTGAGGAGAGGGCTAATATGAGCATAACGACCCTGGCGGAATATTATTTGTGCAGCAGAATTTTGAACAGATTGAAGAGGAGAGAGATGGCTAAGTGGGAGACCTGTGAGAAGCAAGTTGCAATAGTCTAAGCGAGAGGTAATAAGAGCGTGGATGAGGGTTCTAGTACTGTGCTCAGAAAGGAAAGGGCGAATTTTGCTGATATTATAGAGAAAGAAACGACAGGTTTTAGCAGTCTGTTGAATATGTGCAGAGAAGGAGAGGGAGGAGTCGAAGATGACCCCAAGTTACGAGCTGATGAGACAGGAAGGATGAGAGTGTTATCCACAGAAATAGAGAATGGGGGAGGAGGAGAGGTTGGTTTAGGGGGAAAGATAAGAAGCTCAGTCTTGGTCATGTTTAGTTTCAGATGGCGTTGAGACATCCAGGCAGCAATGTCAGACAGGCAGGCTGATACTTTGGCCTGGATTTCGGCTGAGATTTCTGGTGTGGAGAGGTAGATCTGGGAGTCATCAGCGTAAAGATGATACTGAAAACCATGGGATGAGATCAGAGTACCAAGGGAAGAAGTATAGATGGAGAAGCGAAGAGGTCCCAGGACAGATCCCTGAGGTACACCAACTGACAGTGGGATAGAAGTAGAAGAGGATCCACTAGAGTATACACTAAAGGTACGCTGGGAGAGATAAGAAGAAAACCAGGAAAGAACAGAGCCCTGAAATCCAAGTGAGGACAGCGTATCAAGGAGTAGGCTGTGATCAACAGTGTCAAAAGCAGCAGATAGATCAAGAAGGATGAGGATAGAATAGAGACCTTTGGAACTGGCTAGGAACAGATCATTGGAGACTTTAGCAAGCGTTGTTTCAGTTGAATGAAGGGCGCGAAAGCCAGATTGAAGTGGATCAAGAATAGCTTGAGATGAAAGAAAGTCAAGGCAATGGCAGCCTTTACTCAGTCTTTCTCTCATTACCCCTGCAGCCTTTATTCAGTCTCTCTCTCATTACCCCCCCCAGTTTCTCTATCTCTCTCTTATTACCCCACTCCCATCCTTTATCCAGTCTTTCTCGGATCTTACCACCTATTGCTCTCACCTGTAAAAGAAACAGCATATTTCCTGCTTCCCTGCAGCCACTTGGCTCTCTGTAAGCTTTAGCCACTCGTTGCAGGCAGTTCAGGTCGGTCCCATGGTTTCAAGTCTTGTGAGACTTGAAACTGTAAGAGCTACCTGAACAGCCTAGCTCAAGTTTACAGAGAAGAGTTGCTGTGGTGAAGCAGGAAATATGCTGTTTCTCTACAGCACGACAACAACAAAAAAAATCCATTTTGGGGGTAAACAAATCCCATGCACTGAGGCACCATAGTGACCCAGCAACTGGGATTTGTTGAGCCTGACGCAAGAAAGCTCGTTGGTCTCAGTTATAATGTCAGTGTGGCAGAGGGGATCAGTAACCTTTCACTTGTGTTGACTTTATTCTACCTTGACTTGAATCTGGGGAATAAAGTTTTTCAAAAATGTCTTATAGCAGTAAAGTCAAAATATAAGATAATTTCCACTCTTCTGGGGATATTCAACTTCTGTTATTGAGAACTGCAAATAGATTTGGTTTAGTGAATAACCAGCATTTGAAGGGTTAATATTAATGGATTTTCACTGTTTGCAAACTGAAAGCTAGTTCTGTTCACATCTCTGGAGAACTTTGTATAGTTTGTCAAACTCCATTCCCATTCTTTATTCTCTTCGAGCAGGTTTGGCCTTCAGAATATGGAAATATACATGAGGTTTATTTACCTATGTTATGAAAGTACAGGGTTGGTTTCCATATTTATTCTGAAAGCCAGAATTCTTGGGAGAGCTTGGCTTCCAGAGCTGAGATATTTTACATTCTCCGAAGACAAGCAGGCCACCTTATTCTCACATCTGGGTGACGTCATCCGACGGAACCTGGTGCAGACACTGACTAGTGAGTAAAGTACAAAATTCTAGCAGCATCCCACTGCACATGTGCTGGTGCCTTCCTGCCCAATGCGCGAGCGTGGGTTCTCTAGTCTTTGTTTTTCCATTGAGCTGAGAGGACGTGTTTGTTCTCTCCCTCATGCTGCATTTTTGCTACAAGACTTGTTTGTGCCTTCCTGTGCGGGTTTTTTGTTTTCTTTTTCAAATATTTTTCTGACTTGATGGACCATACAGGTCTTTATCTACCGTCATTTACTATGTTACTATATCCTCTTCAAGTTTTCTTTGTTTTTTGGTGTGGCTGTGCGGTTAGGCCGCATCCCCATCCTCAATTTGAATACTGCCCCTTTTTTATCTGCTCAAGATTGAGGAGTTTAATGTAGCTGAGATTCTTTTTTCGAAGACCCCCAGTGGCTTCAAAAGGTGTGCCAAGTGTAATTGTGTGATTTCTGCCATGGTCCTGAACAGTTGGTGCATCGGGTGCCTTAGGCCAGAACATGACCACTCTGGTTGTGATCTCTGTTTAAAAATGCAGGTGAGAACTCAGTGGGTGCGACTGGCTCAAATGGAGCATCTTTTTGGTTCCTCAAAGGCCGCACCATCGACTTTGAAACCAGCGACATCAACCTCCATGGCTTCTTCGACTTCGGCATCCTTTCGGATTTCACCGGCATCGAGTAGGTCTCCACCTGCCTCAAAACCAGGCACTAGTAGCAGGCTCCGGGACCGGTCAGCATTGGGCCTGACAGTAAGGATGCTTGGCATTATCCTCATCGGCAATGGGGGATTGAGGCTCTGTGCATCGGGGGAAACCCAAGCCCTTTCCGAGGCTCCATCGGTGCCATTGCCCAGATCTCTGATGCCAGTGCCTCGAAGGTTGTCTTGTCAAGGCAGGCAATACTGCCTTCTATATCGGGGGAGGATGCTTCCCCGGAGTCTGAAGGTAGGGCTGCACCTCAAAGTTCCTCAGACTGTGGACATCATTCCACCAGGCTGAGGTCAGTACAGACTCATTCACCTGCTCCTAAGTATGGTGAAGATTCTGATTTGGACTGCTCATGGGAGTCAGATGAGGATCCACGTTACTTCTTGGAGGATGAGTCATATGGAATTCTGTCTAATTTCTGTCCTCAAGAGAGATGAAAATCTCCACCTGAGACATTCTTTCACCAGTTTTGTGAGGGAGATGGCTCAGCTATCCCATTTAAATTGGAGACAGAGGAGGAGCCCAGAGCAGAGATGGTGTCTGTTCTGGGCCATGTCTTCTCCTAAGGAAGGGGTCACTGTACCATTGCACCCTATCCTTAAAGATGCACTGTTGAAGTACAGGGAGTCTCCCCTCACAGTGCAGTGGATATGCAGTATCGTATCCAGAAGGCTCCTGAATTTGAGAAGGCACAGTTGCTGCACAGTTCCATTGTGGCCGAATCTGCTCTCAAATGGGCCAGAGTTCTTGGTCTCATTCCTCAATGCCCCTGGGACGGGAGGACAGAACCTTGGATTAATGTGGTAGGGAGACTTTTCAAGCGTCTATGCTCGTTGCATGCATCCGGTCCTACCAGATCTGCACGAGCCTTTACTTGGAGCCTTTTGTGAACAGTACAAGCAGATGGAGTGTAGGCATTTGATACTTTTGATGTTGCATCCAGACACTCTGGAAATGGTTTGGGAATGAATGACCTGGAACCAGCAGTTCAAGAGTGGTAAGTGGAGGAAGATGCTAACCTCATTAAAAAACACATGGTTACTATCCACACTTTCTCTCTGTGTACTTCATCTTCTTCAGCAAGAAGATTTTCGACGGGGCTAGGCAGCATTCCTACTACTCTCAAAGGCTTAGGTTCTGGACACTTGTGCCCATCGTTCCAGGCCTCAACAGCCCTGTCCTCAGAAGTCCCAGCTGACTCCCCAGTCAAAGCAAGGCGTGTGCTTTTGACTGGCTTCAGCAGAGCATAGCCGATCAAAAAGTATCCGTCCTGGATAATCTTCTGGTCGGGGAGAGGCTCATTTTTTAGATGTCTCGTTGTAACCTCCGACCGGTGGATTCTTCAAATAGTCCGTCTTGGGTACACACTGAATTGTCTTTGGAAACTTCCAGATTGCCCACCAAGAGCGTCTTTCATCAGTTCTCAGCACAAGCAGGTTCTTGCATAGGAAATCTCCACCCTTCTACAGGCTCAACTGATGGAAACCATACCACCAGGGGAGGAAGGGATGGGATTCTATTCCAGGTGTTTCCTTGTGACCAAAAAAACGGCAGGATACCAGCCCATCCTAGATCTAAGGGCCCTGAACAAATTCCTAGTCAAGGAAAAGTTCAGGATGTTTTCCCTGGGCACCCTTCTTCCTCTAATTCAGGAAAACGACTGGCTATGCTCTCTGAACTTGAGGGATGCCTATACCCACATTTCGATACTTCCAAGTCACTGAAAGTATCTTAGATTTCGAGTGGGGAAATGCCATTACCAGTACCTTGTTCTGCCAATTGGTCTGGCCTCTGCACTCGGAGTTTTCACCAAGTTTCTGGCGGTAGTTGCAGTGTATCTGTGCAGACTGGGATTGTATGTGTTTCCCTGTCTGAATGATTGGCTGGTCAAGAGCACATCTCAAGAAGTTGCCAAGGAGTCAATGAGGATGACTATTCAGATGTTGGAGCTACTGGGGTTTGTCATCAGTTACCCCAAATTCTACCTACACCAAGTTCACCCCAAATACATAGGAGCCCTGCTAGATACAGTGCAGGCTGGGGCCTTCCTTCCTCAATTGAGAGCAGATACCTTAGTAACGCCTACTTCGCAGGTCTGCAGCAGCCAACAGATTTCAGCTCAACAAATGTTGAGACTGATGAGCCATGTGGCCTTCACTATTCATGTCGCCCATGGCGTGGCTCAGCTTGAGAGTGGTCCAGTGGACCTTAGCTTCCCAGTGGTCTCGAGTGACAGGGAGCCTAATGGATGTCATTCGCATACCACCAGAACTGGCCTATGGCCTTCTCTGGTGGACAGTTCAGTCCAGTTTAACTCTGGGACTTATGTTCTAAATTCCACCACCTTGGAAGGTGTTGACAACAGATGTATCCAACCTGGGTTTGGGAGCTCATGTAGATCAACTTCACACTCAGGGCTGGTGGTCCAGTTCCACATCAATCTCCTTGAGTTCCGGACTGTTCGGAAAGCTCTAAAGGTTTTCAGAGAAGACTTCAGAACTAAATTGTTCTCATTCAAACAGACAACCAGGTTGTGATGTTCTATGTTAACAAACAGGGGAGTACAGGATCCTACCCCTTGTGTCAGGAAGCGGTGGGCATGTGGCAGTGGACTGTATTTCACGGTATGGACCTCCGTGCCACTTACCTATCCGGCAAGGACAACTGCCTTGTAGACAGATTGAGCAGGATATTGCAACTGCATGAGTTGTCTATAAACATGGGCGTAACCCAGAAGATCTTCAAATGAGGCACCCCCTTAGTGGATCTTTTCACCACTCATCTCAACAACAAAGTCTCGGTTTTGCTCCAGTCTGGGATCACATAGCAGACTAGCATCAGATGTCTTTCTCCTGCATTGGGGGGAGGGTCTTCTGTATGTGAATCCTCCCATACCTCTCATAGAGAAGACTTGCTGAAAGTCAGGCAAAAGCAGGGCACTATGATTCTTTCTGATCGCTCTTTACTTGCCATGGCAGATCTGGTTCCCTCTTCTTCTGGTATTGTCTTCCGAAGATCCGTGGAGTTTGGACTGCTTTCCAACCCTCATCATGTAGAACAAGGGTTCCCTTCTGCATCCCAACCTCCAATCCCTGGCCCTCACAGCTTTGATGTCAAGAGCATAGAACTTGAACCCCTGGAATTGTCTGAGGGTGTCTCCCATATTTTGCTGGCTTCTAGGAAAGATTCCACTAAGAGGTGTTACTGTTCTAAGTGGAAGAGGTTTGCCATTTGTGTGAGGGCAAGGCCTTAGATCCCTTCTCTTGCTCTAGGCAAAAACTGCTCTAGTACCTCCTTCACCTCTGTGAGCCTGGTTTGAAAACCAACTCTTTAAGGGTTCATCTCAGTGCAATTGGCACTTATCACCATGTAGACAGTGAGTCCATCCTACGATTATCACCATGTAGGAGATGTGTCTGCTCGAGCAGATGCTTCCTTCAGGGCCATGGTTCTTGCTGCAGGGGTATCATAGTCCCTCCTCTCTTAAGGATTCCTTTTGTGTATCCCATTTGTCTGGACTGATCCTTGGGACGTAATGGAAGGAAGAATTAGTTAATTACCTGATAATTTTCTTTCCTTTAGTCCCAAAGGACCTGTCCAGAGCCTGCCCTTCTATAATGGTTTCAGTTTTTCCTGGTTCTATGTAATTTCAGGTGCTTGTATTGTTCTGGTTCCATTATCTCTAAGGCATGAGTTTTGCCCTTTATTTTCGTAGTTCGTTTTCTGGGTGGAGCTGGAGTTTTTTCTCTGGAAGTTAGTCTTTCACTGTTTTGTTATCGAATACTGGCTTAGTTGCTAAGAACAGGAGTTTATGAGGCACAACTCATTAGAGTTTTCTATCTCCACCTTCTTTTCTGATGGTCACAACCCATTTGTTCTGGCCTGATCCTTTGGGACTAAAGGTAAGGAAATTATCAGGTAATTAAGTAATTTTTCCTTGATGTATTGTACCTGTAAATATGCCAACTAATGGCATTGCCTGGATAATCAGTAAGAATGTTTCGAATATCACTTTTTGTACTAAACATTTGCCTACTACTTCTGTTAAATTCTAGTTTATATTATAGATGGTAAGTCTGAGCTACTATAGGTTGTGCAGATCGGTTCTTTTCTGTGAAACTGAATGGTAAATATATGAACATTGTTTGAAAAATAGGTCTGATTTAAGAATATGAAAAAATATCATGGTTATTTTCCTGCCATTTTGGCAGATTGCATACCTGAGCCAAATATATGAATATTCCTTTAGTCGCACTAAATAATGTATTTTGCCATTTGATCCCACAGTTGAGAATCCCTTATTCTATATGAGCAATCATTTTGAAACAGTTCATATTCAGGTAGTGGTGCATTTAATAGAAATTGTGGCATAGTTGATCACTTTTTCTTTGGTTACATATTTATTTTGAAATGTGCCTCATTGAAACTGAAATCTGCTAGGATTATTAATTCTTTTTATGTTTTAGACAGGATGATCAGTTGAAACCTTTCTTACTTCACCCGGGTTTGAGAAATACAGACGAAGAAATACAGTTTCTGCGCATGTTTTCTCAGGTCCTGTTACTTTGCCTGCTCCCTGCTAAGGATGCACAGTCCCACACTTTGCGTATAGTCCTGGCTGAAGTACTTACAACAAAAGGTACGTGTGCGAAGACTGCATAGAAATTCTTTCATACAGCTTAAAATTCCTTTCAGTGCATGCTGGATGACTATAGTTTTCATATTTAATGAGTGGCATTTAATGCAAATAAAATACCTGTTTTACACAAATAGAAAATGATGGCAGATAAAGACCACATGTACTATCCAGTCTGTTGATCTATATCTGGCTATATAAAAAGCACCTCCAACATTCTATTGAAGCCTCACCTGCAAGCTGGAAACGTCTCCCTTTGTGGTGGTGTAGATATCCAGTTTGCCCATGAGTGTCTGCCCCGCCCTCACGTCAAACGTGATGACGTCGAAGGCGGAGCACTGACATTCAACGAATCAAGGAAGCCCGTTGGTTAATCTCTGTTTCCACTCCACAACGCAGCCGTCATTCCCATACACTCAAAACCAAACAAAATCACCGCTGCACCCAGTCCCCCCCCGCCCACAGCCCCCCTCACCCACCCTCCCGCAGCCGCTCGCTCACCGTTCCGCCGCACACCCTCTCCTCTCCGACTCTGGCCATGCAGCAGGACGATTACTACACACGAGTGGAAGTGACCCAATCAACTACAATGTAAGCAAGGAAGCCCATTGGTTAATCTCTGTTTCCACTCCCCAACATCTGTCATTCCCATACACTCAAAACCAAGCACACATAGGAGCTGCTGATCCACATTGTCGTTTTTTTTTCTTCTTCCATCTGAAACACGTCTAAAGCTGTTTCTTCTGGATAAACTGCGCCCAGGTAAAAGACAAAAGGTTTTTGTTTTTGGTTTCTACCATAGTAACATAGTAGATGACGGCAGAAAAAGACCTGCATGGTCCATCCAGTCTGCCCAACAAGATAAACTCATATGTGCTCCTTTTTGTGTATACCTTACCTTGATTTGTACCTGTCCTTTTCAGGGCACAGACCGTGTAAGTCTGCCCAGCACTATCCCCGCCTCCCAACCACCAGCCCCGCTTCGCATCACCGGTTCTGGCACAGACTGTATAAGTCTGCCCCAGCACTATCCCCGCCTCCCGCCACCGGCTCTGCCATCCAATCTCGGCTGAGCTCCTTAGGATCCATTCCTTCTGAACAGGATTCCTTTATGCTTATCCCACGCGTGCTTGAATTCTGATACCGTTTTCATTTCCACCACCTCCCGCGGGAGGGCATTCCAAGCATCCACTACTCTCTCCGTGAAAAAATACTTCCTGACATTTTTCTTGAGTCTGCCCCCCTTCAATCTCATTTCATGTCCTCTCGTTCTACCTCTTTCGCATCTCCGGAAAAGGTTCGTTTGCAGATTAATACCTTTCAAATATTTGAACGTCTGTATCATATCACCCCTGTTTCTCCTTTCCTCCAGAGTATACATGTTCAGGTCCGCAAGTCTCTCCTCATACGTCTTGTAACGCAAATCCCATACCATTCTCGTAGCTTTTCTTTGCACCGCTTCAATTCTTTTTACATCCTTAACAAGATAGGGCCTCCAAAACTGAACACAATACTCCAGGTGGGGCCTCACCAACGGCTTATACAGGGGCATCAACACCCCCTTTCTTCTGCTGGTCACACCTCTCTCTATACAGCCTAACAACCTTCTAGCTACGGCCACCGCCTTGTCACACTGTTTCATCGCCTTCAAATCCTCAGATACTATCACCCCAAGATCCCTCTCCCCATCCATACCTATCAGACTCTCCCCGCCTAACACATACATCTCCCGTGGATTTCTACTCCCTAAGTGCATCACTTTGCATTTCTTCGCATTGAATTTTAATTGCCAAACCTTAGACCATTCTTCTAGCTTCCTCAGATCCTTTTTCATGTTTTCCACTCCCTCCCAGGTGTCCACTCTGTTACAGATCTTAGTATCATCCGCAAATAGGCAAACTTTATCTTCTAACCCTTCGGCAATGTCACTCACAAATATATTGAATAGAATCGGTCCCAGCACCGATCCTTGAGGCACACCACTACTCACCTTTTCCTCCTCTGAGCGAATTCCATTCACCACCACCCTCTGGCTTCTGTCCGTCAACCAGTTCCTAATCCAGTTCACCGGGTCCTATCTTCAGCCAATCCAGTTTATTTAAGAGCCTCCTGTGGGGAACCGTGTCAAAAGCTTTGCTGAAATCTAAGTAGATTACGTCTATAGCTCGTCCCTGATTCAATTCTCCTGTCACCCAATCAAAGAACTCAATGAGATTCGTTTGGCACGATTTCCCTTTGGTAAAACCATGTTGTCTCGGGTCTTGCAACTTATTGGCTTCCAGGAAATTCACTATCCTTTCCTTCAGCATCGCTTCCATTACTTTTCCAATAATCGAAGTGAGGCTTACCGGCCTGTAGTTTCCAGCTTCTTCCCTATCACCACTTTTGTGAAGAGGGACCACCTCCACCGTTCTCCAATCCCTCGGAACCTCTCCCGTCTGCAAGGATAACAAATCTTTCAGAGCACCCGCCAGAACCTCTCTGAGCTTCCTCAATATCCTGGGGTGGATCCCATCCGGTCCCATGGCTTTGTCAACCTTTAGCTTTTCAAGGTGTTCATACACATTCTCTTCCGTGAACGGTGCTCTATCCACTTCAATCTCATTTGTACTTTTTGCAGTCCATCGCGGTCCTTCTCCAGGATTTTCTTCAGTGAAAACAGAACAAAAGTATCTATTTAGCAAATTTGCTTTTTCTTCGTCATTATCCACATAGTGGTTTGCAGTATCTTTTAGTCTCACAATTCCATTTTTAGTCATTCTCCTTTCACTAATATACCTGAAGAAATTTTTGTCACCCCTTCTTACATTTCTAGCCATTTGTTCTTCCGCTTGCACTTTCGCCAGACGTATCTCTCTCTTGGCTTCTTTCAGTTTCCTCCGGTATTCCTCCTCGTGTTCCTTTTCTTGAGTTTTTTTGTATTTCTGGAACGCCAACTCTTTAGCCTTTATTTTCTCAGCCACTTGCTTGGAGAACCATATCGGTTTCCTTTTTCTCTTGCTTTTATTTACTTTCCTTACATAAAGGTTTGTGGCCCTATTTATAGCTTCTTTCAGCCTGGACCACTGTCCTTCCACTTCTCGAATGTCCTCTCAGCCCATCATCTTCTTCCTCAGGTATTCCCCCATTTTACTAAAGTCAGCACGCTTGAAATACAGAACTTTGAGTTTTGAGTGGCCGCTCTCCACTTTAGCTGTAATATCAAACCAAACCGTTTGATGGTCACTGCTGCCCAGGTGGACACCCACTCGGATATTTGACACTCTTATCCCCATTTGTGAGCACCAGATCCAGCGTCGCTCCCTCCCTCGTGGGTTCCGTCACCATTTGTCTGTGCAAACCGCTTTGGAAAGCATCCACGATCTCTCTGCTTCTTTCCGATTCCGCAGACGGAACCTTCCAATCTTCCAAATTGTGGACTCCAAGCTTTCCTTTACACCTCAGACAGCTTCGGTCTGCAAATCTGTTTTTTACATTCTCAGACAACTTTGGGCAGCTTTTCGACCGTAATTCAGTTCATTCTCTTTTTCCCTCCCTTCGTGTCCCGGGTTAACTATAGTAATATTATGTATGCTGTTGTTACAAAAGCCTCCCTAAAAAGACCAGACCCTACAGAATACTGCTATTCGTCTACTGTGTCATAAAGAAGCCTCTACCCATGTTACCTCACTTCTCAGACATGATTGGTTTCCAATCGAATTCCGTGTTAGGTTTAAACTTTTACTTCTCACTTTTAAGGCTTTCAGATTATGGACTCCTCATTACTTAAATTCTCTTACCATTCCCTATATGCTGACCCATCTGTTGAGGTCTATAAATGATCAACGTTGGTGCTCCGTGGTCCTAAATATGCCCAGTATGAGTCTATGCATCATTATGTATTTTTCTTTGCTGCCCCTTCCCTTTGGAATAGTCTACCTTTAACAATTAGTAGTGAATTGTCTGTTAAGTGGTTCAAGTCGCTGATCAAGACATGGCTTTTTCAACAGGCCTATCGTACTTAGTTTTCTGGATCCCGGGCATGCCTCTCCTTGCCTTCAACACCTCTATTCATCTGTTTTTTAATATTTTGCGTCTGGATGGTCTTGGATGAATATCTTTGCTATTGGTAACATGGAGTTCCTTGTCTATGTGTTAATTTTTTAGTTTGTAAACCACCTAGCCCTACTAGTCAGATTTGTGTAGTATAGAAAGTTCCAAATAAATATTGTTAGTAATATGTAATTTATCTTTAAAATCAAGCATTCCAGAGATGATCCAGGAAATTAGAGACCGGTGAGGCTGACATTGGTGCCGGTCAAAGTGGTAGAGTCTATTATAAAGAGCAAAATTACAGAGCACATATGTATGCATGGATTAATGAAACAGAGCCAACATGGATTTAGTCAAGGGACATCTTGCCTTACCAATCTACTACATTTCTTTGAAGGGGTGAATAAACATATAGGTATCTTGAGAGGTTGATCTTTCTAAAGCCAACTGTCTGCCTCTTATGCACAAGATATTGCAAAATTGCCAATCTCATAGATTGGAAGGATTAAAGTAGCTAAAATGATGGTCCTACCTAAATTTCTATGTTTGTTTCAGACTTGACTATAGCACTATACCAAACAGTGTTTAAGAAGTTGAATAGATGGGTTTCCCAGGTTATCTGTGACAGGATAAAACCACGGTTGGGTCTGAAATATTTGTCAATAGCCAAAGAGGAGGGAGAGCTATGAAACTGCCCAACTGAAAGTGATTCTGGATTGTTATTCTGATACAACTAAGTCTTGGGTAATCATAGAAGAGGATTTGGGAGGGGGGGGGGGGCAATAAGTAGAGAAGCTGGATATGGGTAGAGATCTTACTTTCATAAAAAGAACTGGTGGAGCCTATATATGCAGGTTATGGGGAAGCTATGGAGAAAATATAAAAAATAACTTGATGGAAAGGAATACTCTCATTTAATACCACTAAAAGATAACTCACTATTACCTTCAGACATGTGTAGTCGATTATGAAGAGTTGGATATTTGGTACAGTTCTGGGGTAAGGGAGGATGTTATCTTTTACAGAGCTACAAGCAACCCATCTGATAATAAATCATTCTATTCCATATCATCATGCTGATCAATCCATAGACTGGTGGGTTGTGTCCATCTACCAGCAGGTGGAGATAGAGAGCAAACTTTGCCTCCCTATATGTGGTCATGTGCTGCCGGAAACTCCCCAGTATGTTCTCTATCTCAGCAGGTGGTGGTCACACACAGCAGCAGCTCTGGCTAGGCCTCCAAGCCTAATTTTTAGGTTTTGTTGAGTGCCTGGGGTTGAGGGCTCTTCTTGAGCAAGTGCAAACCTGGTGGCGCCAGGTCCCTCCTTTTCTCCCCCCTCCCGCTGGCTCTGTTGAAAAAAAAAAAAAAAAATTTTTTTGAACGTCCTTAAAGGCGTTTATTTTGACGTTTATTTAAACGTTTATTGCAGCTACTCACTGGGACACCAGGTCGTTACAGCTCGGAGCGGAAAGCAGGTAATTTTTACCTTTTATAGCGGGCAGGGGGTTCCCCGATTGGTCTCCACGTGGCCTATGGCGTCGGAGGGCGAGGGCGCAAAGAGTCGCTCCCCGGATCGCGTGTGCGCTTCTAGAGGGGATGCGGGGGTCTTAAAGTCTGATCGCCCTTGTTGGGTGACAGTTTCGTGACCGAAGAGTGTCCCGGTCCTTCCTCCGGTGTGGCGGTTTTTCCCGCCATAAACGCCCATCCCCCGCGGCTCGCCTCCGCCATATTGGCCGGCCACGCGGCTCGGACGGCTTCTTCTTGGGCCGCCCTTGAGGTGGGAGACATTGATGCCATGAACGCCCTTAATTTGGGCGACGGCACAAAAGCGGCTAAAGTTAAGCGCCGTTTTTCCCGTGCGGCTCCTTCGCAGAGTATCGCGCCGGACGCCATTTTGGATGCGCAGCATGTCTCTCCCCCGCTCTTGCGAGCGCCAGTTGAGGGTGCGTCTAGGGCTGTAGCCCAGGCTGCGGAAGTGCACAGTCTGGGGGGTTTCTCCCCCGAGTTTGTTTTGCTGCTGCATCAGGCCTCCCTTATGCAAAACGCTGCCCCTGCTCCTTCGTCTGGTAAAGAGGTTGAGGCCCCCGGAGGTAAACGCCCTCGGGTTGATTCCCAGGCCTTGGAGGACTTTGTCTCCTCCGATGTAGATGAGGGCAGCGTATCTGAGTTCTCCCAACGGTCCTTTGCGGATTCCTTGGAGGAGACGGATCCCCGCTCGAATGGAGCAGATGACCCCTCTGCAGCGCGGCTCTTTAGCTCAGAGGATTTGCCCAACCTGTTAATGCAGGCCATGGGCATTTTGAAGATTTCCTCTCCGGAGGACGTCTCTCCCTCAGCCCCTGTTGGCTCTGCCATTATGCTGGGGACGAAGCGCCCGCATAGAACCTTCCATGTGCATGAGGCCATGCACACCTTAATTTCGGCTCAATGGGATGTCCCGGAAGCGAGCCTTAAAGTGGCTAGGGCTATGTCCCGCCTCTATCCTTTGCCTGAAAGTGAACGTGAGGCCTATTTGTGGCCTACCGTGGTTTCTTTAATCACTGCGGTGACTAAGAAAATGGCGTTGCCGGTGGAAGGTGGCACGGCCCTAAAGGACGCCCAAGACAGAAGATTGGAGGCGGCCTTAAGGTCGTCCTTTGAGGCGGCTGCTTTAAGTTTGCAGGCCTCAGTTTGCGGCTCCTATGTGGCCAGGGCGTGCCTGTCTATGGTGCAGCGGGCTTCCCCCTCGGATCATTCCTTGAGGGCTGATTGGCCGGCCCTGGAATCGGGCTTAGCCTATTTGGCAGACTTGCTGTATGATGTCTTGAGGGCCTCAGCTAAAGGCATGGCTCAGACAATCTCTGCGCGGCGGTGGCTTTGGCTGAAGCATAGGTCTGCTGACCACGCCTCTAAATCCCGCCTGGCTAGATTGCCTTTTAAAGGCAAGCTGCTCTTTGGGGTCGAGCTGGACAAAATCGTGACCGATTTCGGCACGTCTAAGGGCAAGAAGTTACCAGAGGTCGGGGCTCGGGCTAGTGCTCGCCCAGGTACCTCCAGAGGACGGTTTCAGGAAGCCCGTCGGTACCGCCCGGGCAGGTCGGGCTCCTCTGCCCCCTCTTCCTTCAAGAGGAACTTCTCCCCCAAGCAGCATTCCTTTCGCAGAGACCGCCGTCCCGGAGGTGCTCCCTCCGGTCCTCCCCTAGGGTCTTGTACCCAATGACGGGGCCTTGGTCCACGCCCCAGTGCAGATTGGAGGACGGCTGTCCTCGGTTCTGGACGAGTGGACCACAATAACTTCAGACGCTTGGGTGCTGGAAGTTATCAGAGACGGTGTTGAACAAAAGCATAAAAAAATAGAAGTGGAAAGCTTCAAAGAACAGCAGAGCAAGCTGTTTCAACACTAAATCTCCTGGGACATGATGGGGCCCACATCAGCTAAAGGCACGGCTCCAGAAAGTCTGTGGGATAAGGGAAGACAGATGTAGCATGTTCTACAAACAGTTTGTGGTATTCAGAGACTTGCACAGGAATGTTGTATGAGAGAATTGGTCAGATGCCAAAGAAGAACGATATAAAAACAGATTGGAACAAAGAGGTAGCGAGCATTCTAATTTCTTTGTCTGTATATAGCATTCTGATTTCTTCGTCTGTCTATAGCATTCTGATTTATTCGCTGTACATTGTTTTTTTAATCATTCATTCTGACTTGTATATTGCTTATCAAGAAATGCTACCTGAAATAGCCCATTGAGCTATTCAGTACAATTGTAAATAAACTTTATATCTTAAATAGGAAATTCGTCTGGCGTTCTCTACAACGGCTACAAGCTAGAGTTCTGCCGACCCTTAAGAGACGGGTTTGTACTCTCTCCCTGCAAGTCTCCGGTCAAAGCTGTGGCAGTGCAGCAGACCTTGGACAATCTGATCCGCCTGGGTGCGGTCGTTCCGGTGCCAGAAAATCAGCTTGGCAAGGGACGTTACTCCATTTACTTTGTGGTACCAAAGAAAGGAGGTTCTGTACGGCCTATCCTCGACCTCAAAGGGGTCAATCAGGCACTTGCACATGGAGACCCTCCGCTCTGTTATAGCGGCAGTGAAGGCAGGAGAGTTCCTGGCATCCTTGGACATCAAGGAAGCGGACTTGCATATTCCCATCTGGCCTCCTCATCAACGCTTTCTGCGTTTTGCAGTACTGGGCCGACACTTCCAGTTCAGAGCCCTCCCGTTCGGGTTGGCTACTGCTCCGCGGACCTTCTCCAAAGTAATGGTGGTCATCGCGGCCTTCCTGAGGAAGGAAGGAGTACAAGTCCATCCTTATCTGGACGACTAGTTGATCCGAGCCCCCTCTTATGCAGAGTGCGGCAAAGCTGTGAACCGGGTGGTTGCTCTTTTGAGCTCCCTGGGGTGGATCATCAACTGGGAGAAAAGCCAGCTGCGCCCAACTCAGTCCCTGGAGTATCTGGGAGTTTGATTCGACACCCAAGTGGGCAGAGTGTTCCTGCCAGACAATCGGATTGTCAAGCTTCAGGCTCAGATGGACCAGTTCCTAGTAGCCTCTCATCTTCGGGCTTGGGACTATGTGCAGCTGTTGGGCTATGACGGCCACGATGGAAGTAGTGCCCTAGGCCAGGGCTCATATGAGACCACTACAACACTCTCTGCTGCAGCGCTGGACTCCGATGTCGGAGGATTATGCTGTGCGCCTTCCCTTGGACCCAGCAGTGCGCAAGGCGCTGAGCTGGTGGACGCAGACAGACAAGTTGTCTGCAGGAATGCCTCTGGTGACCCCGGAGTGGATTGTCGTCACGACGGACGCCTCTTTGTCGGGCTGGGGAGCCCACTGCTTGGGAAGGACAGCGCAGGGGCTGTGGTCTCCTGCAGAGGCAAAGTGGTCTATCAACCTCCTGGAACTCAGAGCCATTCGGTTGGCGCTTTTGGAGTTCATCCCGGTACTGGCGTTGAAGCCTGTACGGGTCCTGTCGGACAATGCCACGGCTGTGACCTATGTCATCCGCCAGGGAGGTACCAAGAGCGTCCCTCTAGCCAAGGAGGCCATGAATCTATGCCAGTGGGCGGAAGCGAACCTGGAACAGCTGTCAGCGGCCCACATTGCCGGAGTCATGAATGTCAAGGCGGACTTTCTCAGTCGCCATACCTTGGAGCCCGGAGAGTGGCAGCTATCTGCTCAGGCGTTCTTGGACATCACAAAGCGCTGGGGCCAGCCGAGCCTAGATCTGATGGCGTCATCGGCCAATTGCCAACTGCCGCGCTTTTTCAGCAGAGGACGGGACCCTCGATCCCTGGGAGAGATGCTCTTCTCCAACAGTGGCCGACACAAGAGATTCTCTATGTGTTCCCGCCCTGGCCCATGTTGGGCAGGGTGCTAGACCGGGTGGCAAAGCATCCGGGCCGGATAATCCTGGTGGGTCCGGATTGGCCCAGACGTCCCTGGTATGCGGACTTGATCAGGCTCTCAGTGGACGAACCTCTGCGACTGCCAGTGGAGCAGGGCCTGTTACATCAGGGTCCCGTGGTGATGGAGGATCCCTCCCCCTTTGGTCTTACGGCCTGGCTATTGAGCGGCAGAGTCTGAGGAAGAAGGGCTTCTCAGACAAGGTCATCGCCACTCTGCTGAGAGTGAGGTAGTCCTCTACTTCTACTGCTTACGCCAGGGTTTGGCGTACCTTTGCAGCGTGGTGTGAAGCAGGTTCACTTTCTCCATTTACTGCTCCAATTTCTTCAGTGCTGGCGTTCCTGCAAGAAGGTCTGGAGAAAGGCCTGTCGCTCAGTTCCCTGAAAGTCCAGGTAGCGGCCCTGGCTTGCTTCAGGGGCCGCCTGAAGGGTGCTTCCCTGGCTTCGCAGCCAGATGTGGTGCGTTTCCTCAAGGGAGTTAATCACCTGCGCCCTCCTCTGCACTCAGTGGTGCCTGCGTGGAATCTCAACCTGATGCTAAGAGCCTTGCAAAAGCCGCCTTTTGAACCCTTGTCGAGGGCATCTCTAAAAGACCTGACGTTGAAAGCAGTCTTTTTGGTGGCTATCACTTCAGCCAGAAGAGTTTCCGAGCTCCAGGCACTCTCTTATCGAGAGCCTTTTCTGCAGTTCACTGAGGCAGGAGTGACTATTCTCACAGTGCCTTCCTTCCTACCCAAGATTGTTTCTCGCTTCCATGTGAGTCAGCAGCTCTGTCTCCCTTCCTTTCGTAGGGAGGACTACCCAGAAGAGTATTCTGCTCTCAAATATCTGGATGTGAGACGGGTCATCATCAGAGACTTGGAAGTGACCAATGATTTCCGGAAATCGGATCATCTGTTTGTCCTGTTTGCAGGTCCTCGTAAGGGTCTGCAGGCTGCTAAGCCTACAGTGGCAAGATGGGTCAAGGAAGCCATTGCAGCGGCTTATGTGGCCGCGGGGAAGGTGCCGCCTATCCAGCTGAAGGCTCACTCCACTAGAGCTCAAGCGGCCTCGATGGCAGAGGCCGGGTCCGTCTCCTTGGCAGAGATATGCAAGGCAGCAACTTGGGCATCGGCCCATACATTCTCCAAGCATTACCGTTTGACTGTGGCTGCTCGGGCGGAGGCCCGGTTTGGAGCTTCAGTGTTGAGGTCAGGGATTTCAATGTCCCGCCCTGGGTGAGTACTGCTTCGGTACATCCCACCAGTCTATGGATTGATCAGCATGATGATATGGAAGGTAAAATTATGTATCATACCTGATAATTTTCTTTCCATTAATCATAGCTGATCAATCCATAGCCCCTCCCAGATATCTGTACTGTTTATATTCTGGTTGAATTTTAGGTTCAAGTTTAGTCTTCAGTTCCTTCAGGAGGACTTCGTGTTCAAGTTTTTTCACTTGGATTCTTCAAGAGTTGAGACGAGTTTATGTTACAGTGAGCTGCTGCATTCCTCTCCCCTCCGTTTTACGGGGCTGGATTGAGACTTAAATTCTGCCGGCACTCCCTCCCGCTTCGTGCGGCTGTAGGGCAGCTTTGTACCCCTCCCGCTTCGGCGGTGTTAGGGTCAGTCAGCTCCTCCCGCGGTTGCGGTTGCAGGATAAGCCAGATCCCCCCGCATCAGCGGGTGTGGTGTCCCTCCCCCGCTCCGCGGGGATGAGCTGGACGGATTCCCCTCCCCCGTTTCGGCGGTGGTGAGCTGGGCAGAGTGTCCCTTTGTGGGTGTAATTCTCTAAGTGCTGAGTCCTGTGGCTGGAGCTTTGATATCGACATACTGAGGAGTTTCCGGCAGCACATGACCACATATAGGGAGGCAAAGTTTGCTCTCTATCTCCACCTGCTGGTAGATGGACACAACCCACCAGTCTATGGATTGATCAGCTATGATTAATGGAAAGAAAATTATCAGGTATGATACATAATTTTACCTTCCTTTCCTCAGGTTAGGTATTGTCCAAACCAGGCTGTGGTTCTAGAGGTTTGGGGCAAAACTATAACAGCTCTAGAATTTCTCTTTAAGAGAGGTGGAAGTAAAGGAGGAATATCTGTGCTATCTAAGTTGTTAACTCCAAAGATGAGAGAGAAACCTAGTAATGTAGTGGCCTGGGAGAAGGACTTTCTGTTAATTGAAAACCAAGGTTGCAAAGACTTCTGTAGCTACATCTGTAGTGGAAAATGGATGCGTTATTATATTTGATGGTATATCACACCCCAGAAATTACATAAACTGTATCCAGCTATAGACAATACTTGTTGGAGGGGGTGTAGCGTTTTAGATCTTTTTGTCATCTATGGTGAGACTGTCGAAAAGTATATATTTACTGGAGTTAGTTGAGTTCAGGCTTGGGCACCCTGTGCAGATGAACTTCTCTTCCATTGTAAATTTCTGCATTGATTGACTCACAAGATAATTTCTTAATTACTAATATGTATAGCATCACAGATTGGATTGACTGTGGTATGGAAGCAATCGGAAGTATCTCAGACGCGTATGGTATATAATAGGGGTGCTCAATGTTAATTCTCAAAGTCCGCAATCTAATCAGGTTTTTGACGATTTCCCCAGTGAATATGCATGAGATCTATTTGCATGCGCTGCCTCCATTGTATGCAAATAGATATTATGCATATTCATTGTGGACCTTGAGGACTAACATTGAGCACCCCTGGTCCTATATAATAATTCTCACCTCCAACGTTCCATGCTTGGGACCGTGGGTCCCTGGCTGCAAGTGGTCTGCGAGGCAGACACGCAGGACGTCACTGACGTCAACACAGCTGATTGCAAGGCAAGGGGAGGAGTAGGGAAACACGCTGCGTGTTTCCCTACTCCTCCTACTGCCTCGGAATCAGCTGTCACCCCCCCCCCCCCGCGCTATGGCCCCCTCGAAACCCACCCCTCCCGCGAACCTGTCGATCTCCCCCCCCCCCCGCTGAAAACTGCCGCCGCCGTTGTTGTGCTACCTTCCCTTCCCGTAGGTTGCTCAATCATCTTCTTAGAAAGTTTAACTCCGTGCGTCTGACGTCAGACGCACGGAGTTAAACTTTCTAAGATGATTGAACAACCGAAGGGAAGGGAAGGTAGCACAACAACGGCGGCGACGGTGGCGGCAGTTTTCAGCATTCCGGGGTGGGGGGGGGATCGACAGGTTCGCGGGAGGGGGTGGGTTCGAGGGGGCCGTAGCACGGGGGTGGGATTGCCTGCCTAAGGCCCGTTTCCTTGCCTACAGAAACGGGCCTTTTTTTACTAGTATATAATATAATCTGGCATGTATATAGTATATTGAACCTTAAAGCTTTAAAGTATAAAAGGGAAAAAACAATTTGATAAGATAGGACAGCCTTTGCTTGACTGGCTAGAACAGGACGGTATGTTTACTATTCGGAATGATCAACTTTAAGGGATTCAAGGTTTTGTGGTACATCAGATACATAGGTCTTACGAGTTTTTATCTCATATAGAATGTTTATTGGTTTAAAGTTAATACCTTTTTTATGTGATGCACTTGGTGTGGAGGAGGGGGGGAGAGGAGAGAATGGAAGGAGGGAATTCCTTGGAAAGGAGATTTTCTGAGTGTTATGTAATGCTTTTCATTTGTGGACACTGAAGAAACAATGGTGATTCATGAATTGTGGTGAAACTGCTTTAAAAATAGTTGTGCTGTAGGCACAGATCGCTGGGCTCTTACAATAATGTGTTGCAACCTTTGTTGATATCTGCTAGAGATTTATACAGCGCTTTGCTCTTGCAACTTCTGCATAAGAGGACCCTGTGGAGTACTAGCAAGAATTGTCAGGACCGTGTGCTCAAGACCTCCTATTGTTCAGAAAACAGCTGTGCTTCGCTTTGCGTGCACATTTATATAGTACCTAGCTCATTATAATAGCTTTGTATTCCGTTTTCGTTAGCTGCTATCATGATAGGATGAAAGCTTGGAGAACCCTTTTGTGCAAGTCTTATTTTACTCCTTGCTTTCTAAACTAGCTAGATCTGGTATAGAAACCACATTGCTGGCTCATTAGATTTAGTGCATCTGGGCCTCAGTGGCCCTGGGTTTCAGAGAGAACAGCCTTGTTTCTCTCCCCCCCCCCCCCCCCCCTCCAAAAAAAAAAAGGTCAGTGCATTTCTATGGGAAAAGAAGTTCCTGCTGCTGTAACACACAAACTTAGAAACAGTGAAACATAGCAGTTAATTTCTCTCTTCAAAATACCTCTCCCTATTCTCTACTATCCCCACCTCAAGTACTACCACTGCAACTACTCCATTATCCCATGCAACTGCCCTCACTGTGGAAACTGCTCTCACACCCAAACCTAACTGCACCTCCCACAAACAGTAACCTTCCTGCAACTGCCCCATCACCCCACAAATTGCACCTAACTGCCCTACCCCCTAAAAATAGCTCCACTACCAAAACCGCCTGTACTTGACCCTACCTCCCCCCAAAAACACTTCCCTGCAACTTGCTCCACCACCTCCCAAACTGTTCTCATAATCAAAACCTAATTGTTGCACTTCCTAAAAACTATCCACACATATAACTGCCCCATCACCTCATAAATTGCCCCTCATGAACTCCCCCTTGACATGCATAATAAATATCTGCATATAATATGTAAACTGCTTTGATTGTAACCACAGAAAGGTGGTATATCGTCTCGCACCTCCCTAATCCACTAACATTAGTCTCTTCTTCAAAGAATTCAACCAAGTATGTTTATTTTTTAAACAATCATTGTTTTAAGGTGCTTCAGTTAATGACAAGATTAGATCTTTCTCAAATATCTTCTGAAAACAGCATTGCAATCAAATATGGATTGGTTTCCTCTTTCAGTAAACAAAATTATTTCTTACATGAAACTAAATGGATGGTAGCTTTTTAACTGAAATATATGGGTTTGCTTTTGAAATGGTCTTACTAGTGTTTTTGCATGTTGGTTTCTCCAGTGCTGAAACCCTTGGTGGACCTGCTGAGTGATCCCGATTATATTAATCGTATGCTGCTATCCCAGCTGGAGTACAGAGAACAAGTGAATGAGCACCACAGGAAAGCCTACACATACGCACCTTCTTATGAGGAGTTCATCAAACTCATTAACAGCAGCTCTGACATTGACTTCCTCAAACAGCTAAGGTACCTGCATTTACAGCAACTTTAAATGATGGATCATGTTGGTTAGATTGTGTCTACCATGAAGGCTGAGTTGGTGAAGGAAGGAAGAGGGCAGGGAGTGAAATAAGAGGGAGAATGGTGCGCCTTAGGAATATAATACAAGCTGGAATGTGGTACTTTAATTAATGTGTACCCTTCTAAGATAGGAAGGAGAAAGTTTGTTAGACTGGCACTAATTGACCAGAATAGAATGGAGTTATGGGACTTGGATTGCACTAAGTCTTGCAGTATTGCAGTTTCATTATTGATGCAACTTAAGACTGATTGCATTGCTGTTGAATAGTAGGTGTTTTGTATATGTTACCTGCATCTGTGTCACGTTCACAGAAGTGTGTTTAGGATTCAAATCTTGTGGGAAGATTTTCCTACATATATATTTGCAATATATATATTTAAATTTATAGACCTAACCATCATAAAGAATCATTTGTTTGGCAACCAATATATATAACTTATGAAATAGGAGGATTGTTTAGTATTACTCTTGAATTTGATTGTAGTATGTAATGGAGTATCTTAGCCAATTGGATTTCATAATCAACTGAAGTCTGATCAAAACAATCTGAGAGGACCATATTAGGGATTTTACTGTAGAGTCCATTCTTTATATGTGGAATCGGAGTATATTTTGGTTGTATGGGCGATTCTATCATGACTTAATTCTTAGGTTCCCATTATTTTCATGTTTAGCAAGACCTATTTATTTAATGAAAAGATATTTTATTTTCTGCACTGTGCTTTGCAGCATGAGGGCATATTTTGTGATTCATTTTTAGTGCTTCTTATAAGAAATATGAGGAAAAGTACATATTATAGAGGGTTTTATTAGTGGTTGCACCCTAGTTTTGGAATTCATTACCTTCTGATTTCAGGTGAGTTTCTGCTTTTCTTTTTTTTTTGTAGCAGTCTCATATAACCCACGTCTCAAAATTTCAAGAGAACACAGAAGTAGAGCAGGTTTTCAAGTCAAAAAATCATAGACCTCAGTGGTGATTTGTTTCATAAGAGCTTGATCAACTCTTAGCTTGCCTTGCCTCCTCACTGGTCTAGAATGACTTAGTGCTATAAAATTAAAACTTGCTTTATTGCTTTAATATATTTTGTATTTACATTTTGTATTCTCCATTCTATTTTTATTACTTTAAAACAGCTTAGTTTCCAAGTATCACATAACATTTATCTCTCATAGCATTATGCTGCTATGAAAAATAAATGTTATGTGATGCTTGGAAGCTAAGCTATTTTAAAGTAATGAAAATAGAATATGGAGAATACAAAAAGTAAATTTAAAATATATTAAAGCAGTAAATCAAGTTTTAATTTTTATTGTCATTCTAGACCAGTGAAGAAGCAAGGCGAGCTAAGAGTTGAGTTAGCTTTTATGAAAACGAGTTGCCACAGAGGTCTTTGGCTTTTTGGCTTGAAAACCTGCTCTACTTCTGGGTTCTTGTGGAATTTTGGGATGCTGGGTTATATGAGACTGTTAATTGGTTGTTCTGCCCCCATTATATTTGAAATATGTGAGCCTATTGAAGTTCCATTTATTTTATAGCATAGTGAAGTGAAGACATGTTTATTTTTGCAGATCTTTAATTTATGGTTTGATGTTTGATATGCTTGTGATTGGACCATACCATACCGAGTTTACCTATTTTTCAATCTTAATAAAACATTACAGAACTTGAGAGCTGATTGAGAAACCAGACACCATGTGATGGAGATTTCTATTATCTTGGGGAAGATGTTTCCCCTTGGTTTCTGTTTTACCTCACAAAAATAATGATAGATGGCTGATCACACAAAAAAAATCAATATTTCTAGGCTAATACTGATCACATAGCATGTTTGTAACAAAGTATTTTTAATGCTTACCACAGTGTTCTTAAATAACTTGTGGAGGCCAGTTTTTTTTGATCCTTGTTAAATATAGTAGTACTACTGTCCTATGCAAAAAATAGTGTGGCATTTGTTTTTATGTATGGTGGTTTCTGTTGCACTTTCCCCCCCCCCTCCCCCCTCCCGTGCTGGCAGCTCTGAAGCATTTAGGAGTCGATGCAGAAAGCCTCACAATAGCGCCATATGCCAATGACTTAGTATGTGGCTTCTACTACAAGATGATTTATTTTATTTCTTAGGATTTATTTACTACATTAAAAAAAAATTCATCCAAGGTAATGGTACAGCAAGAATAAGTTGAACATAGGCAACAAACACAGCAGTAAAAATATTCAAACATTACATAATATGGCATAGTATGCTACTTAACATTGTTAACACAATAAAGATTGAGAAAATATTTATTTATTACATTTGTACCCCACGCTTTCCCACTCAAGGCAGGTTCAATGCGGCTTACATAATAATATGGATTACAGAGAACTGATAGAGAAAATAGGTTAACTAAAGCAGAATAATAAAAGAGATATGTAGGTAGAGATGGGCAAGGGTGAAAGGAGTAGGAGAAGTATAAGCAAGGGGTAGGTGAGCATTGGAGGGGGGGTAGAGGAGGCAGGAGGGGGGATGGGATACCGGAAAAGCATAGGGAAATTTGGTAGGAGATGTAGTCTGTGTCATAGTCGTAGTCTCCTGGATATGTGTTTGGTAGATGGGTTCATAGGATTACATAGTAACATAGTAGATAACGGCAGAAAAAGACCTGCACGGTCCATCCAGTCTGCCCAAGAAGATAAATTCATATGTGCTACTTTTTTATTTGTACTGTCCTCTTCAGTGCACAGACCGTATAAGTCTGGCCAACCCTATCCCCGCCTCCCAACCACCAATCCCGCCTCCCAACCACCAGCTCTGGCACAGACCGTATAAGTCTGCCCAGCACTATCCCCGCCGCCCAACCACCAGCCCCAGCACAGACTGTATATGTCTGCCCAGCACTAGCCACACCTCCCAACCACCAGCTCTGCCACCCATTCTAGGCTAAGCTCCTGAGGATCCCTTCCTTCTGCACAGGATTCCTTTATGTTTATCCCACGCATGTTTGAATTCCGTTACCGTTTTCATCTCCACCACCTCCCGCGGGAGGGCATTCCAAGCATCCACCACCCTCTCCGTGAAAAAATACTTCCTGACATTCTTCTTGAGTCTGCCCCCCTTCAATCTCATTTCATGCCTAGTTTGGGTCATTTGGGTAAGCTTGCTTGAACAGTTGGGTTTTTAGTGACCTCCGGAAGGGTAGATAGTCACTGATTGATCGAATGGATTCCATAGCCATGTAGTAAACAAATCATATGCAAAGGTGAAGTGCACATTATTTGTGCGCCAATGAGGGAAAGCCTGTCTGACACATTCACAAAAGGTACTGCAGTAAGAGTGCCTTCACTGTGCGCATGTCTGAACAAAATGAATGTACCAGCACACATCTGTGCATGTTTTGCACATAAATAGTAGCTTTACACAAATTTTTTGCACATAAAATGTGAGTCTTATATTTATATGCAGAACAACATGCACTGGTATTTATTTGTTACATTTGTTTCCCACGTTTTTCCACCTATTTACAGGCTCAATGTGGCTTACATAGTACTGTAAAGGCATTTGCCAATTCCGGTATAAACAGTTACACAGTGATGTTGTGGTAGAATGAGGTTTATGTGGAACAGACATATTAGGGAATCGTATAGAGGAAGAGTTACGTTATGTCCATTACGTACTTTGGTTTCGTAGTGTTTCAGGGTTCAGGCATTTAAGTTGGGTCGGTAGGGTTTGCCTTTTTGAACAGGTAAGTTTTTAGTGATTTGCAGAAGTTTAGGTGGTTATACGTTGTTTTCACGGCTTTTGGTAATGCGTTCCATAGTTGTGTGCTTATGTAGGAAAAGCTGGATGCATGAGTTGATTTGTATTTGAGTACTTTGCAGCTTGGGTAGTGGAGGTTTAGATAAGTTCGTGTTGATCCGGTTGTATTTCTGATTGGTAGGTCGATGAGGTCTGTCATGCATCCCAGGGCCTCGCCGTAGATAATTTTATGAACCAGGGTGCAGATTTTGAAAGCAATACGTTCTTTGATTGGGAGCCAGTGCAATTTTTCCCTATCCAGCAATTCCCCTCTCTCCCTGAGCCCTGCCCTCCCAATCCATGCCCATCCATGCTCCTCTGTCACCTGCCCCCTCCATTCATCCCTATCCAGCAATTCCCTTCTCTCCCTGAGCCCTGCCCTGCAATCCATATCCATCCATGCCCATCTGTCCCCTCCATTCATCCCTATCCAGCAATTCCCCTCTCTCCCTGAGCCCTGCCCTCCCAATCCATGCCCATCCATGCTCCTCTGTCCCCTGCCCCCTCCATTCATCCCTTTCCAGCAATTCCCCTCTCTCCCTGAGCCTTGCCCTCCCAATCCATGCCCATCCATGCTCTTCTGTCCCCTGCCCCCTCCATTCATCCTTTTCCAGCAATTCCCCTCTCTCCCTTCCATGACCCCCCTCGCATCCATGCTCCTCTCTCTCCGATGTCCCAGCCTGGCCCGCCCTCTTCTCCCCCCCCTTCGCATCCATGCCCCCCCTTCGCATCCATGCTGTCGTTTCTCCCCTGCCCTCCCACTCCCATTTTTTTTTTTAAATTTATCTCCGTGGCGGTTCCGGCAGCGCAGCGTCAGGGAAGGAGGCGGCGCTCCCGACGTGTAGCCTTCCCTTCGCTGTGTTCCGCCTTCTTCTGACGTCATCCTTGATGTCAGAAGAAGGCGGAACACAGCGAAGGGAAGGCTAGAGACGTCGGGAGCGCCGCCTCCTTCCCTGACACTGCGCTGCTGGAACCGCCACCACGGAGGTAAATCTAATATAATAAAACGCACCGTGCGTGGGTGCGATCCGTTTGTGTTTTTTTCCGCCCTCGACGTCATGACGTTTGACGCGAGGGCGGGGCAGAGACGGCTGGCTGGCTTCACACCATGAATCCACGAACCCTACAGCCAGGGAGTGTTTGAGTGACTTCAGAACGTTGTCTTCAGAACGTTCACGGTGCGTTTTATTATATTAGATTATTAAATTTACATTTATGCAGTAGTACATAGATACACACTTCACACATTAAAGTATTAACTTAATATCTCAAAAAGGCAAAAACATCCTCTTATTTAGTCCACAAATATTGACCCAAGATCTAGGAAATTAAAGAGGAGGTAAAAGAAAATTAAAAAAAAAAAAAAAAAAAAAAGAACAGATAGAACCTTCAATATCACAGCCAGGATAAGCGCTAGCAGTCAAGGAGTTCACAGCAATTATTCTTTAGTTGAAATAAACTCTATTAACTTCCCTGGGTCAAAAAAAAATGTACCGTATTTTTCGGACTAAGACGCACCGGACCATAAGACGCACCTAGGTTTTAGAGGAGGGAAATAGGAAAAAAAAATTTTTCCTTTTTCCCTCCTCTAAAACCTAGGTGCTCCGGTGCGTCTTGTCTGAATTCGGGATCGCCCTCCCCTACTCACGTCAGCGATGTTCCCTGGTGGTCTAGTGACGTCGGGGCAGGAAAGAGCCCCCTCTTTCCTGCCCAGCGCGCTGCTCTCCGTCCTCCTGTATGCTGCCTGACGGTCTCGGCGAGATTCAAAATGGCCGCCGAGACTCTCGAGAGTCTCGGCGGCCATTTTGAATCTCGCCGAGACCGTCAGGCAGCATACAGGAGGACGGAGAGCAGCGCGCTGGGCAGGAAAGAGGGGGCTCTTTCCTGCCCCGACGTCACTAGACCACCAGGGAACATCGCTGACGTGAGTAGGGGAGGGCAATCCCGAACTCGGGGGGAGGGCGATCCGGAATTGCTACCTTCGGACTATAAGACGCACCCCCCATTTTCCTCCCAAATTTTGGGGGAAAAAAGTGCGTCTTATAGTCCGAAAAATACGGTAATTAACAGCATTCAAAGAAATATATAGCACTTGCAAGGAAATTTTAACATAAAGGATCCTCCTATTCGGAGAACCCTCTCTTTTAACACCAAAAACTGCTTTCTTCTTCTTTGAGTCTCTCTACAAAAATCCGGAAATATCTATTTTTGATCCAAGAAAAGGAGAGTTCATGTGTCTGAAATAAAGTTTAAATATATTGTCCCGATCCAGTTGTAAGACAAATGTAACCAGCAGTGTAGTTCTTTCAGTCACTACCTCCAGAGATTGCTCTAAAAATTCTGTCAGGTTTACATCAGACTGGGGCTTAATAGGCAATTTACTCAGACCGGCTCCGGAAATATATTGTGTTCTGGTAATAGGCGGTAATCCCTCAAGGGGGATACCTAATACCTCTGAAAAGTATTTTTTTAAGCATGTCTAGGGCCGGAGTGAGGGGAGCTTTAGGAAAATTAAGGAATCGTAAATTATTCCCTCTAATCTGATTTTCTAGATATTCTATTTTTCGCTGCTGGAAGTTATTATTTTTTATCAACATTAAAGTTGAAGAGTTCACTGCTACTAAATCTTTATCAAAAGTCTCCATTTTGGTCTTCTGTTCTACAATTTCAGATTTTACTACAATTTGAGCTTGCTTTAGTTCAGTCACCTCTCCCCTCAAAATACCTGAAATATGCTGCAAGTTGGTATTCAAGCCTTGAATTGCTTCCCATAGTAAATCAAGTGTAACAGTCGGTGGTTTAATCAACCCTCCAAGATTCCACGGGGATTCGCCGGGCTTCCCTTCAGACAGCGAACCCGTCTGAGCTGTTGTTCTCACCGGCGTCGAAGGAGCAACGGGGTCTCCAGCCGCGCCTGCAGGGGACCGACATCCAGATTCTGCTAAGCGTTCCCTCGTTGTCTTCGCCTCAACCCCCGGTCTTGGGGGGGACTGTTATCTGGGGAGGGCTCAGCGAAATTCCCTCTGCGCTCCGGTCTCCAAGATCTCCCGGACCTCCCAAAGTGTTACCTCCGGTTCCAAGCACTCGAAGGCCTGATTCCTGTAACGTCGTCTGACGCAGCGGAGGGGGATTGACCTTGCCTGTGGAGATAGGCAAGCTAGACTTCCCTTTCCTCTTACCCATTTCGGGTTTGAGGAAGCTCAGTTGCGCAAACTTCGAGCAGGGTTCAGGAACTCCCGCGGGTGCTTCTGCTCACGCCGCCACCTTGGGTGTTTTCCTCTCTGCTAATTCATCTATGCTGCCTGGGACCTGATGATGACTTTCTTGTGTTGCATGTGTGTTGAAACCCCTGTTTATTTTTTGTTTATTGCAGCAGAATAACCAGTAGCCTCATTACCATCCATTTTACTACACTGTGCACTCATGTGTACTGTGAGGATTAACTCCTGCGCAGAATCCCTTTTTGCATTATGTGCCCATTAACCTTGTGCATACCTCACAGTAACAGTGTGGTTATGTTCATGGTAGCTTTCTGCATCACCCCCTGGATATTTCTCTGTCCCAGGAGGGTTCACAATCTAAGTTTGTACCTGAGGCAATGGAGGGTTAAGTGACTTCCCAAGATCACAAGGAGCAGCAGTGGGATTTGAACCGGCCACCTCTGGATTTCAAGACCAGTACTCTAACCAGTAGGCCAGTCCTGTACTCTATAGGTCTCACTTATTTGCAAGGATACACTCACATACACACAAGGTCAGGGCCGCCGGAGCCGGGCGCGGGACAAGGCTGCCCCTGCCCCCCCCCCAACCCGAGGTCGCCGCCCACCCGAGATCGCCCCCCCTCGCCGCCCGCCCACCCGAGATCGCCGGGCCCCCCCCCCCTCCACCCACCCAAGGTCGCGGACACGGAAGGAAGGAGTGGCCTGCCCTGCTGCTGCTTGCTGCGAAGTGAAAGGAGGCTTAAGGTTAGTTCCGGGAGCGACGGAGGGCGGGCCAGGCGGCGGCGCCAGCCCTCCTGGAGGCCCGGGCCCAGGGACTTTTGTCCCCCCTGTCCCCCCCCTCTCGGCGGCCCTGCACAAAGTATATAGTGATAGAGGACTGTGAAACATCAAGAGGACTTCTAGGATTTTCCAGTGTGGGTCAGATCTGATCTGAACTGAAATCTCAGACTAAAATTTGGATTTTTCTCTGTTGGGTTAAGTGGCTAGGCATGTAAAGCAATTTGTGCAGCATCTTCTTTCTGGCGATGAGGTTGTGAATGATTTGAGTTTTCTTTGATATTTATGGTAGGAAAGAGTAATCAGGCACTCTGGTGAGAGGATGGGGGTGTTCAGTCTTGCTGAAGTTGAGTGCATCTGTCTGTCATAGCAGTAATTCTGGTTGTCAAAGAGGCAGAAAATCCCCAGCAAGATTCTGAGTACAAGGCTATGTAAGCATAATGTGTGGTTTATGCTTTCATTTGACTTTTTTCCTCACTGCCCCCTCCCCAAATCCACCATTCCAGAATAAAATGCTAAAATGCATTCATATTTTTTTCCGTGAGGAAAAAAAATATGTTGATGAGAGAAAATATAAAATGATCTTGTTGCTTGGCTACCTATTGTTCATTTCATACAAAGTAAAAATAGCTGCTTACTTTGAGACCAGAAGAGCAAAGTGTTTGCCAGTGTTTCTGGCAGCTCAAATTACCTTTCATTAGACTGTCTAAAATATAAATTGAGGTAAAAATTGTAGGTCTAATCAAATTTATGGTGGACTCCAGCTGTAATTTAACTATTGTCTTGTTTCTTATTGTAGTTTGTGTATGCCATATACTGTCTTAATATCTGTTTAAGGCAAGTTGCTTCACCTGGTACTTCCCCCCCTCCCTAATAAAACTTACTGAATTTTCAACCTTCAGTATGGTTTGCATAACCTAGTGTGTTGTATAACATCCATGGGAGTCTGTGAAATTTTTTTTTTTTAAAGCAGGTAATTTGCTTTGTAGAGTATAATAAGCCCTGAATTAGCACAGGGCAGCAACTTCTTTGGAAGGGGGAGGGTGGAGAGACTTAAAGAATTTGTCCTGTTTGTCTGTCCTAATTAGATTGTAAGCTCTGTCAAGCAGGGACTGTCTCTTCATGTTCAAGTGTGCAGCGCTGCATACATCTAGTAGCGCTATAGAAATGATTAGTAGTAGTAGTAGTAGTAATCTTGGTTTTATCATCAGTCACAGCAGATGGCTGCTTATCGCCTGCATCCTGCAGCTGATTGGCTTTGTTGTACCCTGGAGAGCCAGACAGATGGGGGAGAACACTGGCTGAGGAAGAAAAGGAGAGAGCAGAATGGGAGAGAAACAGAAAAGGAAATTGGGAAGTGTTAGTAGAGAGAAGATGGGAGGGTGAGCAACAAGCAGAAGAAATGGGGATGTCAGCGAGAAGGCGGGGCAAAGGGAAAGAAAAGTGGGAAATCGAGTAGAAATCAACTTATACTTGTTGAGATTTATACTAAGGTCTGTTCCTTTTTATTCTGCTAGACCAGTGCAGACCAGCAGATTGTGACCACCTTCCTATCAGCAGATTGAGATAAAGAAATTGAACTGTTTCAGTGGCATAACTGTTTCAAGGCTTGGTCACGCTGGAATCCTTCTGTATTTCTGTACCGCCAGTAGATGGTGAGGTTTGGCTGGTGCAGTAGAATTTAGGTAAGGTACGTCTCAGCCCCCTCCCCCCCTTCCATGGCCTGTGCTTCCAGGGGTTAGGTCCTTGGTCTACTATCTCCTAGGGTTCAAACCATAGTCCTTACCCCAATGGAGCCAGGAATGCTTTTTATTGCCCTGAGCTCCAGTCCACAGACTTGGACCGGCTGGCACATGTCCCTGTGGCCCTGTGGGGCCTCTGTGAATGGGGAGGGGGGGGGGAGGTAGCAAGTTTTCTCCTTTCCTCTTGGCTTGCCCTCAGCATAATGAGATAAAAGTATTTTTTTTATTGTGCTAGCTTGGCATTGTTGAATTGTAATTCCTATAAAAATAAAAATAAATCCAAAGGTAAATAAAACCAGTCTTTTATTTTAGAATTGCATAGCCTGTTAACAGGGAGGAATAACCATTACTGTCCATTCTGTTCAGTGATAACAAAATACAAGGATCAGGGGTTAGACAGAATACAAATGGCCAATCCCAGAACCATAAATAAGTCATTTTGGTGCCTGAGAAAGGGTAAGAAAACGTTCTTCAACAGTCAGCTTATCTTTAGCTATGCCTGTAGTGCCTGGACAATCCATCTACATCGATTGGTCCTTCCTGAGGTAAAAGGTGAAGACTGAAAAGAGAAAGTCAGTCTAAGCATTTTCTACCATTAAGATAGGAGTATTTTCCTTATATATTTTAGGCTTAAAATTGGCTATTCATTCACCAAATCCACAGCATTCTTCATTTTCCTTAGGTGTCTGAGGGGAATAAAGTTTATTGGGGGGGGGGGGGGGGTGAAGAACAGCTTATAGCTGGAGTATAAAGCCTCAGAGGGATGGTGCAGGCATTAGGACCTCTGCCTCAGTTATAGTTGGTCCAGGGCTGGGATTGGTAAGGAAGAGAGTCAGCATTGAGGTTCCGAAGTTGGTGACATGCTGAAGGTGCACAAGTTCATGGCCTGCATGAGCTGCCAACTCAGCAATGTGCTGGTTTCTTGTTATCAGGCTTGTGTTGTGGCACCCAATAATGCAGTCCTGCCGACTCCTGGAGATGTCCAAAGCAGTGGAGCTGTCTCTTCAGAGGTACCACATTGGTCTGTGTTAGTTGTCTTGGTCCTCCCATCTTTGGTAGGAACAGTGACCATTTTGTTGCCACCCTTCCAAAATGCAGAAGGACTCAACGAAAGGGGTGCTCTTGAATGGAGTAGGACCTCCATTTGCCCTCAACACATTGGGTTAGTCAAGGGGCTTAGGAATGAGCCCCCTTTCCAGGGACCTTAAGGCTCAAATGAGTACATAAGTACATAAGTAGTTCTATACTAGGAAAAGGCCAAATGCCCATCAAGCCCAGCATCCTGTCCCCAACAGCGGCCAATCCAGGTCAAGGGCACCTGGCAGCTTCCCAAACGTACAAACATTCTATACATGTTATTCCCGAAATTGTGGATTTTTAAGTCCATTTAGTAGCGGTCTATGGACTTGTCCTTTAGGAAACCGTCCAAACCCTTTTAAAACTCTGCCAAGCTAACCGCCTTCACCACGTTCTCCGGCAACGAATTCCAGAGTTTAATTACGCGTTGGGTGAAGAAGAATTTTCTCCGATTTGTTTTAAATTTACTACACTGTAGTTTCATCGCATGCCCCCTAGTCCTACTATTTTTGGAAAGCGTGAACAGACGCTTCACATCCACCTGTTCCACTCCACTCATTATTTTATATACCTCTATCATGTCTCCCCTCAGCCGTCTCTTCTCCAAGCTGAAAAGCCCTAGCCTCCTTAGTCTTTCTTCATAGGGAAGTCGTCCCATCCCCGCTAGCATTTTAGTCGCCCTTTGCTGCACCTTTTCCAATTCCACTATATCTTTCTTGAGATGCGGCGACCAGAATTGGACACAATACTCAAGGTGCGGTCGCACCATGGAACGATACAACGACATTATAACATCCTCACACCAGTTTTCTGTACCTTTCCTAATAATACCCAACATTCTATTCGCTTTCCTAGCCACAGCAGCACACTGAGCAGAAGGTTTCAGTGTATTATCAACGACGACACCCAGATCCCTTTCTTGGTCCGTAACTCCTAACGTGGAACCTTGCATGACGTAGCTATAATTAGAGTTCTTTTTTCAAACATGCATCACCTTACATTTGCTCACATTAAACGTCATCTGCCATTTAGCCGCCCAGTCTCCCAGTCTCGTAAGTTCCTTCTGTAATTTTTCACAATCCTCTTGCGAATTAACGACTTTGAATAACTTTGTGTCATCAGCAAATTTAATTACCTTGCTAGTTACTCCCATCTCTAAATCATTTATAAATATATTAAAGAGCAGCGGTCCTAGCACTGACCCCTGAGGAACCCCACTAACTACCCTTCTCCATTGTGAATACTGCCCCTTTAACCCCACTCTCTGTTTCCTATCCTTCAACCAGTTTTTAATCCACAATAGGACATTACCTCCTATCCCATGACCCTCCAATTTCCTCTGTAGCCTTTCATGAGGTACCTTGTCAAACGCCTTTTGAAAATCCAGATACACAATATCAACCGGCTCCCCTTTGTCCACATGTTTGTTTACTCCTTCAAAGAATTGAAGTAAATTGGTCAGGCAAGATTTCCCCACATTAAAGCCGTGCTGACTTCGTCTCAGTAATCCATGTCCTCGGATGTGCTCTGTAATTTTTAATAATAGCCTCTACCATTTTCCCCAGTACCGACGTCAGACTCACCGGCCTATAATTTCCCGGATCTCCCCTGGAACCTTTTTAAAAAATCGGCGTTACATTGGCCACCCGCCAATCTTCCAGTACCACGCTCAATTTTAAGGATAAATTGCATATCACTAACAGTAGCTCCGCAAGTTCATTTTTCAGTTCTATCAGTGCTCTAGGATGAATACCATCCGGTCCAGGTGATTTGTTACTCTTCAGTTTGCCGAATTGCCCCATTACGTCCTCCAGGTTTACCGTGAAGTCAGTAAGTTTCCTCGAATCGTCCGCTTGAAATACCATTTCTGACACCGGTATCCCACCCAAATCTTCCTCGGTGAAGACCAAAGCAAAGAATTCATTTAATCGCTCTGCTACGTCTTTGTCTTCCTTGATCGCCCCTTTTACCCCTCGGTCATCCAGCAGCCCAACCGATTCTTGTGCCGGCTTCCTGCTTTTAATATACCGAAAAAAAATTTTATTATGTTTTTTTGCCTCTACTTCTATCATTTTTTCGTAATCCTTCTTTATCTGCGCCTTGCATTTGCTTTGACACTCCTTATGCTGCTTCTTGTTATTTTCAGATGGTTCCTTTTTCCATTTTCTGAAGGCGTTTCTTTTAGCCCTAATAGCTTCCGTCACCTCACTTTTTATTTTATTTTATTTTATTTTTAATTTCTTTATTAATTATTTTATAACATCCATAGATGAACGTAATAATCAGAAATTTCTGGAAATGAAACCAATTAAATGAGAAAAAGAAATATATAACACCTCACTTTTTAACCACGCCGGCTGTCTTTTGGACGTCTGTCTTTCTTTTCTAATTCGTGTAATATGTTTGGCCTGGGCCTCCAGGATGGTATTTTTGAATAGCATCCACGCCTGTTGTACAGTTTTTACCCTCTCAGTTGCCCCTCTAAGTTTTTTCTTAACCGTTTTATTATAGTCTCCTTTTTTAAAGTTAAACGTTTTTATTATTATTATTAGCATTTGTATAGCGCTACCAGTTTTTGTTCTGGGAATGTGCCTTGTTAGCAATGGAGGCTCAGTTTAGACTTGGACTCCTCCTCTTCTAGACTAGATATCACCTCTCTCGCTGCTGGACTTCTGTGTGCCTCTTAGTATTATTGAGTTGTTTAGTTAAAACATGATAAGGTACTAGGTATATTAGATTAAAATATAGAGCCTTAGGATTGAATGGTATATTGTGTGATTGATTTAGTGTTTGCTTCTCAGAAAATAATTAACTGTAATTTAAACTCTGTAATGAAACTTCCCTCTTGTTTTCCTAATTAAAATAATCTCTCTATATAAAAAGCAACACCAACGTTCTATGAAGCCTCCAGCCGGAAGTGTGAAGGGGGCGAGATATCCGGTTTCCCTATGAGTGTCTGCCCCGCCCTCTCTGTAACATAGTCAGTGAAGGAAAACAGCAGAGCACGAAATCAAATCGCTGGCTCTGTAACAGTGAAGGACTCAGAGGGGGGAGGGGAGAGAGGGCAGGGTCACACACACTCCCACATGCACACAGAACAAAACATTGCTAGCCCCCGTTTCATTTGCATCAGAAACGGGGCTTTTTTACTAGTTGACTATAAATTAAGACTATAAATGAAGAGATGTGCTAGTGGTGGGCAGGAGGTTAGGTATGTGGGTATGAAGACTTAGCCTCTAGAAGGCATAGCAGGGCCTAGTTATCTGTTAATGCTGTGGGCTGTGGCAGAAAGTTCAAGTTTTAAATCTGTGGGGAAAGGGCTTTAAACTATGGAGACTAGTTAATAAAGTTTGCTTTTTCAAATTCAAATTGTCTTTATCAGTAAATTTACAATTCCTCTTTTATCCTCAATCTGTAAATCACCAGAGCAGAGAGCAAAATAATGTTCACTTACCCAGTGAAATGTTCTCCTCTCTCAAAACTTCTCAGTATGAGGAGGAAATGCTGGACATGCAAGAAGGGGAATGGAAAAGAAGCAAAGGGGAGATACTGGACTTGGGGAGGGGAAAGGAAAAACAGCAAATGAAAGATGTCAGATTGGGATGAGTGAGGAAACAAATGAAATATACTGAACATAGGATGGAGAGGAGAAGGAATGGGAGATACTGGACCTGATGGGTAGGAGATGCTATTCACGGGAGCTTCCGGTCCGGTCCACCTCCCTTACTGTGCTATGAGCTTTGGTTCAAGGTCTGAGTCTTTGGTTCATGATCTAAAATGAGAGAAAACCTTATGGGCCCATGGCTTTAACCTGAATTCCAGTGTGACTGCAGAACTCGTGATCTGTTGTGACACTCTCATGCAGCAGAATGAGGAAGGGGCGTGAGTGAAAAAAACAGAGTAGCATCGTTTAGCAACATTGTGGTCACAGATGTTTTTGGAAAAACAGAACAAGATGGCTTCTCAGGAAGATGACTTAGTCTTCCAGTAAAAGCTAGTCTATTGTTGACCTTTCCAGTAAATATTAACCAACTCATTACCATAGCCAATCAGTGTTAACTATGACATAAGCATAGATCCAATAAGGTGTAATTACTGTCATATTACCTGTATCCTGAAGGGGCATATAAAAATGAGTGTACTTCCTACTTCAGTGGAGAGAGAGAGAGAGAGACAGCCCCAGTTGGACTGCACTCTCACATGAGAAACCAATCAAATTGTATCTGAATTGACAAGTAATCAATTGCTTTCTCATAAGTAGCTTTGAGTTTTTTATATCCACTAATTGGCTTTGGCATTAGAGACCCAGAGAACACCTATGTGTAACTGTGGTACAATATTCCCATAACTAATTGGTTGTACATGTTGCTTGTATATTCTTTGGAGTCTCAGATATAGAGGTAATTTCATGTAGTAATATTCTGTACGCTCAGTGAGATATCACTGATCTGCTAATTGTACAAATACTTGATAAGGTATCTAATAAAGAGCAAACTGATGCAGCCTTGGGTGGTTTATTTCTTCCTAAGTATTAGTGGGTGGTCCACTATATTGGGAAGGGTAAATACACCTAAAAATATACACTACTTAAGGACTGCTTTGCTACATCCTACAAGTCTGGATTCATCTGCTGCTGATGCTCAGGAATAAAAAACTTTGGAGTATCAATGCTATCCGCTGGAGCTTCCGGTCCATCCCCCCCCCCCCCCCCCCCTTACTTAAGGACTGCTTTGCTACATCGCACAAGTCTCAGGATTCATCTGCTGCTGGTGCTCAGGAATGAAAAATTGTGTCTTACCTGATAATTTCCTTTAGTTGCAGCAGATGAACCCAGAGGCCCACCTTGTTTTTCTGGCAGTTTCTCTTGATTCTTTCTGTTGGAACTTGTTGCTGCATTTTTCATTTTAGATGCAGTGTTATAATTGATTTATGTGCTTGCAGTTCTTCATTTATTACTTTTCCATGTAGGGAAGGAGGTATGCTTTATTCTGTTTCCTTTTGCATTGTTGTAAGAAATTGTGACTGACCAAGGAGCATTCTGTCCTATAAGACAGTTCAATTCAGCACTCTGTATCTCCACCTGCTGGTAGATGGTCACAACCCAGACGTCTATGGATTCATCTGCTGCAACTAAAGTAAAGAAAATATCAGGTAGGTCATAATTTTTCGGTCGCCACCTCTTTCAACATCGGGTGCTGATAGTAGACCCTTCGACCGGTCAGCATTGGACCCAACACCGAGGATGTGCTCAAATTCAGCATCATCCTCATTGGCACCAAAGGACTGTAGTGTAGTGCATCCAGGAATGCCCAAGAAACACAAGCATCAGTCCTCTTCGATGCACAATGCCAGGAGCACTAGGGCATTGACATTGCCGGTACTGAGAGGAGCGCTTCCCCTCTTTGGAAGAGGTACTGATGCTTGAGCCTTGAAGCAGCCAGGTTCCTGTTACAGGTTCGACACAGACATCTTCTCAAGCTGCGTCTCAACCAGCTCCCCCACCTTTTTTCTGATGCCATCCTTTGTTGAGTGGTTCTGAGCAATGCTCAGGGAGGAGCTGGTGCAGATGCTGCAGCCTGCTCAGGCATCAAGGGCACTTGAGCCAGGTGTAGATCAACCCCAACATCCTACGGAGGCTCCTCCCATGCCTGTGCAGATATCCTCAGCACAGGCACCTCGAAGGGTGTTGGCATTGACGCATAAGGTACCGCTCTGGACTTCAAGGGAGGAAGCTTCACTGGAGTCGGAGAGTAGGGCTGTATCTCAGCACTCTTTAGGGCATGGACAGGTTTCCACTAGGCTGAGTCAGACAGAGACTCATGAAACTCACTATTATTATGGGGAAGAGTCTGACCGGGACAGCTCATGGGACTCAGAGGAAGATCCACGTTACTTCTTGGAAAAGGAGTCATATGGAATTCTCTTGGATCTCTCCCCACCTCAAGAGAGATGAAAATCTCCATCTGAGGTTCTCTCTCTCACCAGTTTCATCTGGTCTGAAGCAGCAGGCAGGTCATAGCTTGGCAGATGTTGAAATTGATGGGCCACATGGCCTCAACGGTGTATGTCACACCTATGGCATGTGTCCTTGGGAGTCCCAGTGGACCTTAGTTTCCCAGTGGTCTCAGGTGGCTGGGAACTTAATGGATGTCATCCAGATTCCTCCAGAGTTGACTCATTCCTTGCTGTGGTGGACAGTTTGGACAAATTTGACTGTTGGACTCCCATTCCAGATTTCATATCGTTAGAAGGTGTTAACAACAAATGCATCCAACCTGGGATACGGAACTCGTGTGGATAGATTTCACACTCGGGGCACTTGGTCAGCTCAGGAAACAGATCTTCATCAACCCCTTAAGCTCAGGGCCATTTGGAACACTAAGGCTTTCAGATATTGGCTACAGAACCAAATTATTCTGATTCAAACAGACAACCAGGTTGCAATGTTCTATGTGAACAAGCAGGGGGGTACGGGATCATGCCCCATGTGTCAGGAAGCAGTGAGGATCTAGCAGTGGGCCCTCCTGCACAGGATGGAACTTCAAGCCACATATCTACCAGGAAAAGACAGCTACTTTGCGGACAGACTGAGCAGGATTCTGTAACCACACAAGTGGTTTCTCAAGATGGGCTTAGCCCTCAAGATCTTTCTAGAGTGGGGCACCTCCTTGGAGTATCTTCTTGCCACTCATCTGAACAACAAGGTTCCTCAGTTCTGCTTCAGGCTCAGATCACATGGCAGACTAGCATCAGATGCCTTTCTCCTGCATTGGGCTGAAAACCTGCAGTATGTATATCCTCCAATTATTCTGATAGTGAAGACTTTGCTGAAACTCCAGCAGGACCACAGAAATATCCTAATCACACCTTATTGGCCGAGACAAATCTGGTTCCCACTACTTCTGGAAATGATTCTCCAAAGATCAGTGGCGATTGGAGTGTTTTCCGATTCTTATCCCATAGAACGAGGAGTCTCTTCTGCATCCCAGCCTCCAATCCCTGGCCCTCATGGCTTGGATGTTGAAGACATAGAATTTGAGTCTTTGGCTCCATCGGAGGGTATCTTCTGCAACTTACTGGCTTCCAGGAAAGATTTCACTAAGAGGTGTTATTCATTTAAGTGGAGGAGGTTTGCTGTCTGGTGTGAGGGTGAGGCCTAGCCCTTAGATCCCCTCACTTGTCCTACACAAAAACTGCTTGGATACGTTCTACACATTTCTGATGAAAGCTCCTTTTGAGCCACCAGATTCCTGTCATCTGAAATATTTGACATGGAAAGTTATGTTTCTGGTGGCGGTCACTTCAGCTCGCAAGGTTAGTGAACTTCAAGCCCTAGTAGCTGATCCACTTTACACTAAGTTTCACCACATTAGATTAGTTTTCCACACGCACCCTAAGTTCTTTCCAAAGGTAGTGTCTGAGTTCCATCTTAATCAGTCAGTTTTTCTGCCAACATATTTCCCCAAACCACATACCTATTTTGGCAAGAGTGTAGTGCATACCTTGGTCTGCAAGCAAGCCTTAGCCTATTTGGAGCAGAATAAAGCCCATAGACAGTCCACCCAGATTTTTGTTTCTTTTGACCCAAACAGCTAGCAGTTTGCATCTCCTTTATTTATGCTCAGGCTAGGCTTACTCTAGAGGGTCATGTCAAGACTCATAATGTCAGTAGCCCACTTGAGATCAGCCTTCATAGAGGAGATTTGAAAAGCTGCGATGTAGTCATCTGTCCACATGGTCACATTACAATAACTGCCATGAGCAAAATGCCCAAAGTGACAGCCAGTTTGGTCAGACAGTTCTGCAGAATTTGGTGTCTAGAATCCAACTCTACCCACCTAGCCCCAGTTCTGTTCTTTTCCAGGCTACACCTCCACAAGTAGTATGTAAATAGTTTCAGGCTGATTGAATTCCAGGCCTCAACTTTGGAACTCCCTGTTTCTTTTTGCCTTCAGACATCACTGGGTCAGTTTAAAACTGACCTTAAAATGCATCTCTTCAAAGATTCATATAGATGAGTCTAGATGAGTCTTTATTTATCTGCAGCGGACAGCCCAGGAGCCACCTTGGAAGATATTTGTAGCTCTCTCTCTTGTTCTTTCCTTCCCTCTTCTGTCCTATCAATTATTGTAGTTCTCCCCCTATCATAATAGTTATGCCTGTAATTCATTTGTCTACCTTATTTTCTCTGTATTGTAGTTTAGATTGTAAGCTGCCCTGAGGGTACACCAAGGGCGGGGTAGTAAGTCTATAATAAACTTGAAACTTCTCTCCTCTCAAACCAAAAAACCTTTTATGTGGATGTTATAGGCTTTGCAAGTGGCCAGAACAGTATGTTACGTTTCATATACTTTGATAACATGAGTTTTCACATCCTTCTGCATTTTTATATTAATCCGTCTAAAACTGCAATTCAAAATGCATTACAAGTATGGATTTATTTCACTGTTAATAACAAACATTCTGCGGTTAATGTGAAAGAACAATTATAAAATCCAGAAAAAAAGGAAAACCAAATGCTTCCGCAAAGCACAACAGGAAAATAAAAGAGCAGGAATGACCACAGTAAATATGTTCCATGATAAATATAAATTCAAAATTATTGACAGATACAGTCTCACCTTTGCTGTATGGATAGACCCAACGCGAGCTGTGTTTCGGCTCACATGCCTTTATCAGGAGTCTTGCTATGTAACATACAAAGCATGCCCAAAAATGGGACACAATAATTATAAATCCACTCAAAAATGAAAAAACTATAAAACATTAAAGCAAGGTGCCGTACAGAGGGCGAATTATAATGGTGCAAGAATGATTCGACACTGATAACGTATGACATAAGCGGCAACCATGGAAACATCAATTATAATTTGTCCTCTTTGTGCCCCTTGCTTTAATTATAGAAGATGCCGTTGGATCGTCTAGACGTCGCAGCATTTCACAGTTTTTTTCACTTTTGAGTGGTTTTATTATTATGATGTCCCATTTTTGGGCATGCTTAGTTCTTTACATAGCATGACTCCTGATGAAGGCATGGCCCGTGTTGGGTCCATCCATACAGCACATGTACATCAATTTGAAACTGTGTATCTGTCAAAGAACAATTATAGTTTAATTTCTTTATTAATTTTGTTATAAACAAAGATTACAAATCTTTGAAAGATACACCAACTTTAAATTAACACTACAGCAATATAGGTCTTTAAGGAAAAAAAAATCAGTATTTGTATTTACGGCTATTTACCAAAGGAAGTTGGCTTATTAAATAATAAATACAAATAATAGTAAATAGAGTAGGTGGTTAACCTTTTATACTAATTCCGGCTAATATCTAATCTATTGGGGTGCATCCTTGTCTTGCAATTCTAAGAATTTACTTAACTGTTCTGGCTCATAGAAAATGTATCTAGTGTTTTGAAATAAATCAAACATTTACAAGGGAACCTCAGTTGGAAGGAAACATTAAGCTGCATGGCTCTTTGTTTTAAGTCCAGAAATTTCTTCCTTTGTTGCTGTGTCCAGCGAGATATATCCGGGAAAATCAAAACTTTGGCACCCAAAAATTCAGGTTGAATATTTTTAAAGTATAAACGAAGCAAGGAGTCTTTATTCTGCAAAAATACAAAAGTAACAATTGCAGTAGCTCTCGTTTTGATTTCCTCATTAGATTGTTCAAGGAAAGCTGTCAAGTCCAATGTTTCTGCTGGAGCTGTTTCTGCTGGAATTTCTTGTTGGATAGGAATTCCTTGTGAAGAATTCTGTTGTACTTTCTTATCTCCAATATAAAATATTTTCTGTAATGGCGGAAGAGATTGCTGTGGATACGTAAAAATTTCTTTTAAAAAATCTATAGAACATCTCTCTAGGCGAAGTATAATTTATCTGAGGAAAATGTAATATATGGAGATTTAAATTCCTGGATGAATTCTCCAGGTTTTCAATCTTCCTGTATATCATTAATCGATCCCCAGCCATTTGTGCTTCTTGTTCCTTCACTTTAACTAAGTCCCCTTCTAAAGATTTTTGCTTAGTAGAAACAGTATCTAGGTTTTCTTTCAAACCTTTTATTTGCTTCACATTGTTCAATGAGACAGCAATAATGGTACTTATCTTATGCAGTACTTCAAGAGCAGCCCATATAGAGTCCAAAGTTATTTCTGGAGGCTTCACCAAAGGTTGTAAGACCATGGCAGAGAGTAAGGCTTCCTCCCCGGTGTCAGCTATCCGGGTCCCTTCTGTTGATGATTCTTCTCCAACCATGGTAGGCGAGCGTTTCCCTTCCACCAACTGACCTGCTGACGCCACTTCTTTCAACGGGGTCTGCCGCCCCTTTGAGCCGCTCTCTCCTGCGCTCGGTACTCCGGCTCCGTCTAGGTGTGGCGGCGGAGGGGTAGCCGGTCCCAGTGGGCTAAGCGAGAAATTGCTCTCCAGACCAGGGCTCTTCCCCGCCTCGGTCACGGATTCGCCCAATGGTGTGGAAACCAAAAACGCAGAAATGGAAGTCTGTCGCACAGAGGAGGGTTCCAGCCTAGGTAGAGGAGGTCCCTTTGGCTTACCCTTTCTCTTCGGCATGCTCGCAACAGGAAAAAAAGTAAGTTTAAGTTTTTTCTGAGGAGGAGCATTCCACTCCTGCGTCCTACTCGATCGTCATCTTGGATTTCCTGTCAAAGAACAATTAAAGAAATATTCAAAAAGTATGATGTATAAACATCAAAAAGACGTCATACCTCTTAGTTAAGTGCTAGATGGAAACCTCTTTCTGCAGCAGTACTAGCCATAAGTAATTTAGAATGTGTGTACCAACTTTGCATAATGAGAAGATGCAGTTTTTCCAGTTCTTAGTAAAATAGCTCAAGATCTTTAAGTTGTCTAGGGATTGGCTTGGACTGCAGTCTTTAAGTCTGGCCACAGGTTTCCTATTAGATTTGGGCTTTAATGGTGCTGCTGGAGGATATTTCCTTTCGTTGAGGCACTCCATTGTTGCGTTTGCTTTGTGCTTAACATCATTGTCTAGCTGAATTATTAGGTCAGTATTGTATAAACCAGTGCTTCCCAATCCCCCCCCCCCCCCCCCCCCCAATTGCAGCCAAATTACATTGTGTAACCCCCTTGGAGGTGCAGAATAATGATATACCTATGGAGAGCCCACATAGATCCTGACCCCAAAGGTAAGTTTTGTGACTGTTTGAGGTTCTGACCCACGGTCTGGAAAGCTATGGTCTAAACTGTTGTCTATCCACTGTAGGCTTGGTATCAACAAAAGAAGCAAAAATAAATATCTGTCATGGTTACATCTCATGGTTGTAGAGGACCTAATACAATTACAAGGGATACATTTTTCTTCCAATTAGTTAATCTGTATTCAATACATCAATAGTTTGATATTGATGATTGTAGAGGAGAGAGTGGATGAAGAGTTGAGGGGGAATATGCACCATCTTTTATTACAAAACAGATGTATGTTCAATTCTGCTGTAGCTACACTATGTTCTTTATTTGGACAGAAAAAGAAAAACTGCATGTTTGGTGGTGTTTCAGTTTTTCTATGGCATTTTCCACAGGGTGTCTATAGAAATGTATGTAATATAATAGCATACCAATTAATTTTCATTCCCATCTTTGTCTGTGACTGTCTTTGTACAAAGTAGGCTATAGATAAATTTAAAACAAATATCTATTTTCTTTTGTTTTTCTTTCTAAATCAGGTATCAGATCGTAGGTGAAATAATTCAAGCAACCACACTTGGCAGCTTCCCCCAGGTGAAGAGAGACAAAGGTATGCTGTAGCTTCATTGGAACCAATGGACATTTCAGTAATGATAGTAATGATGCAATTTTTACATAGCACCTTTGTCTAAAATATTATTGGACTAATCTTTTTTTTTTTTTAATTTCTTTATTTATAGTTTTAAATTACATTATTCAAGGATAACCTTGTGCAGAAATACAGGAAGAAATAAAATAATATCCAGTCATTCATATTTCTCAAGCATTATAATAACTTATATACACATTTGCACATACACGTATACATATACATATATATACATACTTATGTACTTAAACTGGTTAATTATCTTTAGGAACTATATAACAAATAAACCTTTCTTAGACCCCAATTTAAATGAGGGGGGAAAAGAGTAAGAGAAGTTTTTATAAACTTATATTCAAATTAAGGAAAAAGCTGCTTTTTCTCCAGAAAAAAAAAACAATTTCATTTCACTTGTTTCAATTCTACAAATGATTTAAGTTGTTCCGGTGAAAAGAAAATATATTTAGTTTGACCCAATTTAACTACACATTTACACGGGTAAGCAAGAAAAAAGGAAGCGCCAATATCTATTGTCTTTTGTTTTAAAGCAAGAAATAATTTCCTTTTTTGTTGAGTGGACTTGGTGACGTCTGGGTATATCCACACTTTTGAGCCATAGAATTGAGCTTTCAAATTTCTAAAATAGAGTCTTAGAATAGCATTGTAGTCCTGCTCAAAAACCATAGAAACAACCAATGTAGCTCTGTTCATTATAATGTCCGAGGATTGTTCCAGAATATCAGAAATATTTTGTAAGTCAGGAATACTTTTCTCAGAGCCTTGCCCTCCTTCTCTTGTTTTAGGAATATAATATATTTTATTTAATGGGGGTATTGTCTCAGCAGAGAAATTCAAAATTTCTATCAGGTATTTCTTAAAGGTATCTATCAAAGTTACCCCCGCAATTATAGGAAAATTTAAGAGACGGAGATTTAGGCGTCTGTTAAAGTTCTCAATCTGTTCAATCTTACGTCTAAGGTCTATAGAGTCCTTAGTGGAAACATTTTTAAAGGCATTTAAAGTATCTACCTCTTGTTGTAAAGATTGCACTTTTGTTGTTAAATCATTTTTAACAGAGTCTACGGTGTTTTTCAAGTCTTCAAACTTAGTATTAAGATTAAGCACATCACCTGAAGTCTTCTGCAACATGGTAGCAATCCGGTCTAACATCACCTTTAGTGTTTGTAGAGTCACCTCTGAGGTCTGTGTTACAGAAGCAATGCTTCCTCCAGCTCCCCGAGTCGTAGCCTGCATGCCTGGGTCCTCACTGGAAGCCTCTATCGACACATCGTCAGAGTCGATGGGGTTTCCCTCCAGGGCTGCTCTCGACGCCGGGCTGAGAGGGATCTGTGAAAGAGATGGTGGAGACAGGGAGACTTCCTCTCCCGGCAGGGGGGCTGCTTCTCCAGTCCTTCCCGCAATGGGATCCTCTCCCCGTATAGTTCTGGAGGCACCGGAGAGGAAACGGTCCAGCGATGTTTGAGCCGTGGAGGGGGTTGAGGTAGGTGGAGGCACTAATCTCAACACTCCCTTACGTTTAGTATGAGGCATTTTACCAAGGAAAAAAGAGTGTTTTCAGCTCATAACATCCAGAGCGCTTCAACAATCGTCCGGTGCGGCAGCCATCTTGAATTCCCCCTGGACTAATCTTATATTGAATTACGTTTGACTTATGGAGATTGGTTGTAAGGCCAGGTACACTTTGTGTGAAATAGGAACTTTTGTAATAAGTCATGGGCTGAAGATAGGACCTGAAGTGGTGAACTGGATTAGGAACTGGTTGACGGACAGACGCCAAAGGGTGGTGGTGAATGGAATTCGCTTGGAGGAGGGAAAGGTGAGTAGTGGAGTGCCTCAGGGATCGGTGCTGGGGCCAATTCTGTTCAATATATTTGTGAGTGACATTGCCGAAGGGTTAGAAGGTAAAGTTTGCCTATTTGCGGATGATACTAAGATCTGTAACAGAGTGGACACCCGGGAGGGAGTGGAAAACATGAAAAAGGATTTGAGTAAGCTAGAAGAATGGTCTAAGGTTTGGCAATTAAAATTCAATGTGAAGAAGTGCAAAGTGATGCACTTAGGGAATAGAAATCCACGGGAGACGTATGTGTTAGGTGGGGAGAGTCTGATAGGTACGGGCGGAGAGAGGGATCTTGGGGTGATAGTATCTGAGGATTTGAAGGCGACGAAACAGTGTGACAAGGCGGTGGCCGTAGCTAGAAGGTTGTTAGGCTGTATAGAGAGAGGTGTGACCAGCAGAAGAAAGGGGGTGTTAATGCCCCTGTATAAGTCGTTTGTGAGGCCCCACCTGGAGTATTGTGTTCAGTTTTGGAGGCCGTATCTTGTTAAGGATGTAAAAAGAATTGAAGGGGTGCAAAGAAAAGCTACGAGAATGGTGTGGGATTTGCGTTACAAGACATATGAGGAGAGACTTGCTGAGCTAAACATGTATACTCTGGAGGAAAGGAGAAACAGGGGTGATATGATATAGACGTTCAAATATTTGAAAGGTATTAATCCGCAAACGAACCTTTCCGGAGATGGGAAGATGGTAGAACGAGAGGACATGAAATGAGATTGAAGGGGGGCAGACTCAAGAAAAATGTCAGGAAGTATTTTTTCACGGAGAGAGTAGTGGATGCTTGGAATGCCTCCCGGTGGAGGTGGTGGAAATGAAAACAGTAACGGAATTCAAACATGCGTGGGATAAGCATAAAGGAATCCTGTGCCGAAGGAATGGATCCTCAGGAGCTTAGTCAAGATCGGGAGGTGGGGCTGGTGGTAGGGAGGTGGGGATAGTGCTGTGCCAGAGCCGGTGGTAGGAAGCGGGACTGGTGGTTGGGAGGCGGGGATAGTGCTGGGCAGACTTGTACGGTCTGTGCCAGAGCCGGTGGTTGGGAGGCGAGGATAGAGCTGGGCAGACTTATACGGTCTGTGCCCTGAAGAGCACAGGTACAAATCAAAGTAGGGTATACACAAAAAGTAGCACACATGAGTTATCTTGTTGGGCAGACTGGATGGACCGTGCAGGTCTTTTTCTGCCGTCATCTACTATGTTACTATGTATGCTACTATGTTACTATGTCATGAAGTACCACATTGGGCTTTTCAAAATGGTTACACCCAACTCTGATCTCATAAGCAAGCACATACAGATTCATTAAGGAATATAAACCCTGTACATCATCATACACCAGAGGACTATGTTTTTTTTATTGCAGAGGTAGAGATGTTTGGTAGATGAATTAAAATAACTCAGAAGCTTGAAGATGAGTATGTGCAATAGGGTGAAAAGCAGGAGGGGAGAAGGAGAAAGCACATACTTTCAAGTCAAGGTAGAGTGTCTGGTCCTACAAGGTTAGGAAAGAGAAGGAGGTAAGGCAAAGAGACCAATAGGAACAGAGCCTGAGCCCAAGTCACAGTAGAAGTCATAGAAGGGCATTCCTTGATTGGAAAGAGGTGTCACATCAGGCTGACTCATTAGAGTATGAATTATAAAGACAATCAATCAGGAAATGACAATGGGTAGACAAAAGACTCAACTAGGGGTAAAAATTATAGATTAAGCAAGAGTGGCTGCAGTGGCTTGTTAGACTACAGTACAGAGAATGCTTTGTTCCCATACTGAAGCAGAAAGTACATACGGCACTAAAAATCCTAAGAAGTGAGAGCAACATTAAATATATTATTTTTTGCCTTTATGTGAAAATGTTTTATTAATATTTATATGTTACAAGCTAGCAACAAATTAGTAAAACAGATTTCTAATAGATACAAACTACTACTACTACTACTTAACATTTCTAGAGAGCTACTAGGGTTACGCAGCGCTGTACAGTTTAACAAAGAAGGACAATCCCTGCTCGAAGGAGCTTACAATCTAAAGGACGAAATGTCAAGTTGGGGCAGTCAAGATTTCCTGACTAGAGATGTAGTGGTTAGGTGCCGAAGGCGACATTGAAGAGGTGGGCTTTGAGCAAGGATTTGAAGATGGGCAGGGAGGGGGCCTGGCGTATGGGCTCAGGAAGTTTATTCCAAGCATGGGGTGAGGCGAGGCAGAAAGGGCGGAGCCTGGAGTTGGCGGTGATGGAGAAGGGTACTGAGAGGAGGGATTTGTCTTGAGAGCAGAGGTTACGGGTAGGAACGTAAGGGGAGATGAGCGTAGAGAGGTAAGGATGGGCTGCAGATCGAGTGCATTTGTAGGTTAGTAGGAGAAGCTTGAACTGTATGCGGTGCCTGATCGGAAGCCAGTGAAGTGACTTGAGGAGAGGGGTGATATGAGTATATCGGTCCAGGCGGAAGATGAGACGTGCAGCCGAGTTCTGAACGGACTGAAGGGGGGATAGATGGCTAAGTGGGAGGCCAGTGAGGAGTAGGTTGCAGTAGTCAAGGCGAGAGGTAATGAGAGAGTGGACGAGAGTTCGGGTGGTGTGCTCAGAGAGGAAAGGGCGAATTTTGCTAATGTTATAGAGAAAGAAGCGACAGGTCTTGGCTATCTGCTGGATATGCGCAGAGAAGGAGAGGGAGGAGTCGAAGATGACTCCGAGGTTGCGGGCAGATGAAACCAAGATGCAGGACAGTATAATAGAGGAAGTAGAAAGCTATAACCTTTTTTAAAAATAGCTCCCCACTACTGAGTATAATAACCCAGTTACCCTTCCCCCACCCACACCAACCTAGCTTCCCTCCCCTCCCGGGATGACCACAGGGGAAGTGTCCTGTAAGTGCCTGTAATCATAGTTGTAAGTCATTAAGGACCAGACTTTACGCAAACAAAGAGATGTTTTGTATTATATATATATAAGTATGTAAGTATTGCCACACTGGGACAGACCAAAGGTCCATCAAGCCCAGCATCCTGTTCCCAACAGTGGCCAGTCCAGGGCTCAAATACTTGGCAAGATCCCAAAAAAGTTCAATACATTTTATGCTGCTTATCCCAGAAATAAGCAGTGGATTTTTCCCAAGTAATTTTAATAATGATCTGTGGACTTTTCCTTTAGAAAGCTGTTCAAACCTTTTTTAAAACCCTGCTAAGCTGTTTTTACCACATTCTCTGGCAACGAATTCCAGAATTTAATTGCACGTTGAGTGAAGAAAAACTTTCCCTGATTAGTTTTAAATTTACTAATTAGTAGTTTCATTACATGCCCTCTAGTCCTAGTATTTTTGGAAAGAGTAAACAAACAATTCACATCTACCCGTTCCACTCCACTCATTAATTTATAGAGCTCTATCATATCTCTCCTCAGCCTTCTTTGATCCAAGCTGAAGAGCCCTAGCCACTTCAGCCTTTCCTCTTAGGGAAGTTGGTCCATCCCTTTTATTATTTTGGTCACCCTTCTCTGTACCTTTTCTAATTCCACTATATCTTTTTTGAGATGCAGTGACCAGAATTGAACACAATATTTGAGGTATAGTCGCACTATGAAGCGATACAAAGGCATTATAATGTCCTAATTTTTGTTTTCCATTCCTTTCCTAATAATACCTAACATTCTGTTTGCTTTCTTAGCTGCCGCAGCACACTGCGGAAAGGGTTTCAATATATCAACTATGATGCCTAGATCCCTTTCTTGGTCGGTGACTCTTAACGTGGAACCTTGCCTTACGTAGCTATAATTCGGGTTCCTCTTTCCCATATGCATCACTTTATACTTGCTCACGTTAACATCATCTGCCATTAGATGCCCAGTCTCTCAGTATCGTAAGGTCCTCTTATAATTTTTCACAGTCCTCTTGGGATTTAACAACTTTGAATAACTTTGTATCATCATCAAATTTAATTACCTCACTTGTAACTCCCATCTCTAGATCATTTATAAATATGTTAAAAAGCAATGGTCCCAGCACAATATCAACTGGCTCGCCTTTATCCGCGTTTGTTCACCTCTTCAAAGAAATGTAATAGATTGGTGAGGCAAGATTTCCCTTCATTAAATCCATGTTGGCTTTGTCTCATTATTCCATGCTTTTGAATATGCTCTGTAATATTGTTCTTTATAATAGTCTCTACCATTTTGCCTGGCACCGATGTCATGCTCACTGGTCTATAATTTCCCTGATCCCCTATGGAGCCTTTTTTAAATATCGGCTTTACATGGGCTACCCTCCAGTCTTCCGGTTACCACACTCCGCCAGTTGGTTTTTCAATTCTATCAGTACTCTGGGATGAATACCATCTACTGCCCGCCCTCTTCTCCCCCCCTCCCCCCAATATCCCTTTTCTTTTTTTTTTTTTTTAAATTTACCTCCGTGGCGGTCCAGCAGCGCAGCGTCAGTGAAGGAGGCGGCGCTCCCAACGTCTTTAGCCTTCCCTTCGCTGTGTTCCGCCTTCTTCTGACGTCAAGGAAATGACGTCAGAAGAAGGCGGAACGCAGCGAAGGGAAGGCTAGAGACGTCGGGAGCGCCGCCTCCTTCACTGACGCTGCGCTGCTGGACCGCCATGGAGGTAAATTTAAAAAGAAAAAACAAGAAAAGGGATGTTCGTGGGAGAGAAGAGGGCGGGCAGTAGTTGAGCAATGGGAGCGGGAGGGCAGGGGAGAGACGAGCATGGATGCGAAGGGGGAGGGGAGAAGAGGGCGGGCCAGGCCAACTGGGACATGATGGGAGCGGGAGGACAGAGGAGCATGGATGCGAGGTGGGGGGGGGGTCATGGAAGGGAGAGAGGGGAATTGCTGGATAGGGATTAATGGAGGGTGACAGAGGAGCATGGATGGGAGGGGCAGGGCTCAGGGAGAGAGGGGAATTGCTGGATAGGGAATTAGGGATGAATGGAGAGCACAGAGGAGCATGGATGGGAGGGCAGGGCTCAGGGAGAGAGGGGAATTGCTGGAAAGGGATGAATGGAGGGGGCAGGGGACAGAGGAGCATAGATTGGGAGGGCAGGGCTCAGGGAGAGAGGGGAATTGCTGGATAGGGATGAATGGAAGGGACAGATGGGCATGGATGGATATGGTTTGCAGGGCAGGGCTCAGGGAGAGAGGGGAATTGCTGGATAGGGATGAATGGAGGGGACAGATGGGCATGGATGGATATGGATTGCAGGGCAGGGCTCAGGGAGAGAGGGGAATTGCTGGATAGGGATGAATGGAGGGGACAGGGGACAGAGGAGCATGGATGGGCATGGATGGGAGGGCAGGGCTCAGGGAGAGAGGAGAAATTGCTGGACATAGAGGGGAGGGAAGAGAGATGGATGAAATGAGGGAAAAGGAAGAGAGGAGAAAAACTGTACATGGATGAAGAAAATAGGCAGAAGCTGAGGACCAGAAATGAAGAAGAAAGGAGGAAAGGAAAGAAATAAATGGAAAGGAAGCCCTGGAAACGGAGTTAAGAGGACAGATAGCATCAGAATCAGATACTGGGCCAGCATGATCAGAAAAAGAAAGTCACCAGACAACAAAGGTAGAAAAAAAATCATTTTATTTTCATTTTAGTGTTTGGAATATGTCCACTTTGAGAATTTACATCTGCTATCTTATTTTGCAATGTATAGCAGTTTGTTTCTAAGAATATTGTTGACAATTCCTGTCAGTGTGGCAAGTGGTGAGCGATCATTTTCACGGGGGGGGGGGGGGGGGGGGGGGGGGGGGCGCCGCCGCCGCCGCCGCCAACTGATAGTCTGCAGGGGGGCGCCAGAGACCATAGGCACGGCCCTGACTATCCTTTTCCCCTTTACACATGGAATTTCGATCCACAGTGATTCCAAGAAGTGTTTAGTTTCATGCAGAATTTTCAGTCTATTTGATTCAAGGCTCTCCTTAATAAACAATGCTACCCCTCCACCAATTCGATCCACCCTATCACTACGATATAATTTGTACCCTGGTATGACAGTGTCCCACTGGTTATCCTCCTTCCACCAGGTCTCAGAGATGCCTATTATGTCTATTTTGTTTTCATTTAGTGCAGTATATTCTAACTCTCCCATCTTATTTCTTAGTCTCCTGGCATTCGCATATATACATTTCAGACTATGTTTGCTGTTCCTATTTACATCATGCTCAGTACTTGACAATATTAATTTGCAATCTTTTGTCTGATTTTTATTTAAGGACACCTGATCTACTATGGTCTCTTTTGCAACCTCACTATCAGGATACCCTATCTTCCCTGTTTTGGTAATATCTTTGAAAGATACCTTATCCTGAACTATGCGCTTTTGAGTGACTGTCGGCCTCCCCCCCCCCCCCCCCCCCCCCCCCCTGTTAATCAAGGCAGCCTCCCTGTAATTGGCACAGACCTCAATTCAATCCACCATACAGCTCCCAGAACTCCTGCTTGGCTTTGTGATAAAGTGTCCCAAATCACATCTTCAACCATTCAGGCCTTTCATTTCATCAGGGTCAAGCTTTCCTCCCTCAGCCAAAAGCAAGCATCATGCATCTCTCAAGTTTCCAGATCCACCCAGATATCTGCTCGTCATATGCCTTGCCTACTTTGGCCACAAGGCTTCAACAGTCCATGTAACACCATTGGCTCATCTCCACTTCCAATTTGTTGCCTTTAAAATAACTCTTTTCAGTTTTGCCCACTGATGTTCTGCTTCTTTCAGCTGTTCCCATCCAACTAACTCTTCCTTGAGAAATGTTCCCATCTGGGCAAAGTTCCAGTCCCAGTGGCGCGTAGCCAGACCTGAGATTTTGGGTGGGCCCAGAGCTAATATGGGTGGGCACGCACTGTCTATATAAGTATGAGCAGTGTCTCTTGGGATCCTACAAAATAATGCCTTAGAATTCACTTGATGATGGATTTCTAAGTAGTCTGCCCAGAAGCTGCCCTGCATCAGTATAACCACATACATACTTAATGGAAAAATTGATATTTTTAAATATAATTACATTATCCCACAATCGCTCCACTGCAAAATGCTATACACAAACTTGTGCAAAAACACACTCATATCCTTACTAAACCATAACAGCACTAATTCCAAGGACAGGACGAGGTACAACCTTATGCTTGAAAAGGCAGAACTGTAATTACACTAGGCTCTAAAACACCAATACACTACCTCGTGAAAAAAAAAAAGCAAAACAAAAAGGGCTGCAAATACTACACGCTATCAGAATACTGCACCTTGATCACACATGAACAACACATGACACAACGGACATGACACAAGGAACTAGAAATTTCCTCTCCCCTTTCCCCTCCATCCATGCATGCCCAGCAATTCTCCTCCTTCCCCTGCCCTCCACTCCATGTCCAGCAACTCTCCATTCCCCTGCCTTCTTCTCCATACATCTTCAGCAAATTTCCTCTCTCCCCTGTCCCCTCTAGCAATCCCTGTTGTCCAGCAATTCTCCTCTCTCCCCTGCCCATCCTGTTTCTATCCATCCCCTTCCCCATTCTATCCAGCATCTCCCTCCCCCTCTCTCCCCCTTCACAGCATCTCCCATCTGTCTGTCTCAATAAAGAACGACAACGTGGATGCAGCTTGCAGCAGCTCACAGGTTTGCCTGCTTTGTTTAACTTGCCTGAACGGCGACGGCTGCGCGGGGGAGTGGAATAGATAGGCTGCTGGCTTACTTCCACTCCACTCCCCAAGTCGCAACGGCGAACGGGCAGCCCTAAAAGCAGCAAGCAACCAGGCTCGTCGACTCCGTCCTTCCTTCGCTTCCTGCCCTCTCTGCATGCGTCCCGCCTTCCTCTGATGTCATTTCCTTTCGAGCGGGCGGGACGCTGAGAGGGCAGGAAGCGAAGGAAGGATAGAGTCGACGAGCCTGGCTGCTTGCTGCTTTTAGGGCCGCCCGTTCGCCGCTGCGGGTAAGAAAAAAATAACATCAGAGCTGTGATTGGCTCGCAGACTAGGACTGGGTGGGCCTGAGCCAAGAATGGGTGGGCCTGGGCCCACCCAGGCCCACCCGTAGCTACGCCCCTGTCCAGTCCGCTTGTTCCAGCTTCTCCCTGCTTGCTCCAGTCCATCTGCTCCAGCCTGCTTGCTCCAGTCCATCTGCTCCAGCGTGTTCCAGTCCGCCTGAAGCTTCTCCCTGCTTGTTCCAGTCCGCCCGATCCCAGCTTGTTCCAGTCCGCCGATCCAGCTTCCCCTGCCTGCTCCATTCCGCCTGCTCCAGCTTCTCCCTGCTTGTTCCAGTCCATCTGCTCCAGCCTGCTTGCTCCAGTACACCTGCTCCAGCCTGCCTGCTCCAGTACATCTGCTCCAGCGTGTTCCAGTCTGCCTGAACCAGCTTCCCCCTGCTTGTTCCAGTCCATCTGCTCCAGCCTGCTTACTCCAGTACACCTGCTCCAGCCTGCCTGCTCCAGTACATCTGCTCCAGCATGTTCCAGTCCGCCTAACCAGCTTCTCACTGCTTGCTCCAGTCCGCCCGATCCTGGCTTGTTGCAGTCCGCCGATCCAGCTTCCCCCGCTTGCTCCAGTGTTCCAGTCCATCTGCTTCAGCCTGCTTGTTCCAGTCCATCTGCCCCAGCCTGCTTGCTCCAGTATACCTGCTCCACCCTGCCTGCTCCAGTACATCTGCTCCAGCATGTTCCAGTCCGCCTAACCAGCTTCTCACTGCTTGCTTCAGTCCATCTGCTCCAGCCTGCTTGCTCCAGCTTCTCCCTGCTCGTTCCTGTCCATCTGCATCTGCTTGCTCCAGTTTCTCCCTGCTCGTTCCTGTCCATCTGCACCAGCTTGTTCCAGCCCACCTGTTAGCTTGTCAGCCATTGACTTACTTGCATGCCTGCTAACTTGCTAACTTGTCAGCCATTGACTTACCTGCTCTCCAGTTTCTCCCTGCTCGTTCCTGTCCATCTGCACCAGCATACTCCAGCCCGCCTACTAGCTGTTCAGCCACTGACTTACTTGCCTACCTGCTAACTTGCCAGCCATTGACTTCGTTCCTGTCCATCTGCACCAGCTTGCTCCAGCCCGCCTGCAAGTTGCCTGCTGCTAACTTGTCAGCCATTGACTTACCTGCTCTCCATCAATCCCTTCAATTCCAAGCCTCCAATCCAGCTATCTCCTCTATCTATCTGCTTCACACCTCTATCACTACACATACACCTGTTACACCGCAATCACTACTTATGGCCCCTGTCCACATCCTCTTCCTTGCCCTGTCCCTTCCTAATCTTTTTCCCCTCCCCTTACCGCTGTCTACCGCTGGAACTCATTGCCCACCCGAGTTCCCTCCCGTCCTGCTCACTACGGCATCCCTCACCACCTCACCATCTCTCTTGGCCCCCTCCTCCTTCCTCGCTCTTAACCTTCAACACCTCCTTCCTACCATTAACCCATCACCATTCCTCCTCAGTGCACACCGTCTTCGTCGCCCGACCTCCCCCACCCTCCTCCGCACTCTCTTGCTCCTCCTCCTGCTATCCGCGGGAGACATTAATCCTAATCCAGGCCCCCCTAACCTGTCCTCCTCCTACCCATGCAAACAATTCCGTGATGTCTCCAATCTCGTTTCTATTCCCCTCCTCCCCCCTCTTCCCTCCCCTTCTCATGTGCCTTGTGAAATGCCCACTCGGTCTGCAACAAACTGCCCTTCACCCATGATCTCTTCATCTCTCGTTCCCTTCAACTGCTCGCCCTAACTGAAACCTGGCTCTCCCCTGACGACTGCCTCAGTCGCGGCCCTTTGTCATGGAGGTTATCTCTTCTCCCACACTCCCCGCCCAGCTGGCCGCGGTGGAGGCGTCGGGCTACTTCTCTCGCCCTCCTGTAATTTCCAACCCCTCCTCCTACCGCAGTCTCACTGCTTCTCATCCTTTGAAGCTCACTCCATCCAGCTATTCTACCCACTACCACTCAGAGTGGCTGTCATTTACCGCCCCCCTAATAAACCCCTCTCTTCCTTCCTCACCGACTTCGATGCCTGGCTTTCCGTCTTTCTTGAACCCTCATCTCCGTCCCTTATTCTTGGAGATTTTAACAAACACGTTGATGACGTCCGACCCTTACGCTTCTCAGTTCCTCACTCTAACATCCTCCTTCAACCTCCAGCTTTGCTCCACCACCCCTACTCACCGAGACGGCCATTGTCTTGACCTCGTCCTCTCCTCTTCCAGCTCTCCCTCCAATTTCCATGTTTCAACTCTTCCTCTCTCCGATCATCACCTAATCACCTTCACACTTCTTCACCCCCCAGCCCCGTCCAACTTTAACCACTACCTCCAGGAATCTCCAGGCTATCGACCCTCCCACCCTATCCTCTAATATTTCTAATCTCTTCCCCTCCATCATGTCCTCCGAGTCTGTCGACAAGGCTGTCTCCGCTTACAATGCCACTCTCTCCTCTGCTCTGGACACCCTCGCACCTTCCACCTCCCGTCCCACAAAGCGTACTAATCCCCAGCCCTGGCTGACCCCTTGCATCCGTCACCTTCGCTCCTGCACCCGATCTGCGGAGCGCCTCTGGAGGAAATCCCGCACCCATTCAGATTTCCTTCACTACAAATTCATGTTATCCTCCTTCCACTCCTCCCTTTTCCTTGCCAAACAGGACTACTACACCCAATTGACCAATTCTCTCAGCTCCAACCCCCGTCGTCTCTTCTCCACCCTTAACTCCCTCCTCAAAGTGCCCTCCGCTCCCACCCCACCCTTGCTCTCTCCTCAATCACTGGCTGATTACTTCCGCGTCAAGCTGCAAAAGATCAACCTTGAGTTCACTACCAAGCCATCTCTTCTTCACCCTGCAACCCTCTCCCTCACCCAACCAACCCAGGCCTCTTTCTCCTCCTTTCCTGTCATCACCGAGGAGGAAACCGCTCGCCTTCTTTCCTCATCGAAATCCACCACCTGCTCTTCTGATCCCATCCCCACCAACTTACTTAACATCATCTCTCATACTGTCACCCCCTCCATCTGTCATATCCTCAACCTCTCTCTCTCTCCACTGCAACTGTCCCTGACACCTTCAAGCACGCCGTAGTCACACCTCTCCTCAAAAAACCATCACTTGACCCTACCTGTCCCTCCAATTACCGCCCCATCTCCCTCCTACCCTTCCTCTCCAAAATACTTGAGCGTGCCGTTCACAGTCGCTGCCTTGATTTTCTCTCCTCTCATAACATCCTCGATCCACTTCAATCCGGTTTCCGCCCTCTTCACTCGACAGAAACAGCACTCTCTAAAGTCTGTAATGACCTGTTCCTTGCCAAATCCAGAGGCCACTACTCCATCCTCATCCTCCTTGATCTATCCGCCGCTTTTGACACTGTGAATCATGACTTACTTCTTGCCACACTATCCTCATTTGGGTTCCAGGGCTCTGTCCTCTCCTGGTTCTCCTCCTATCTCTCCCACCGCACCTTCAGAGTTCACTCTCATGGATCTTCCTCCACCCCTATCCCCCTATCTGTTGGTGTTCCTCAGGGATCGGTCCTTGGACCCCTTCTCTTCTCAATCTACACCTCTTCCCTGGGCGCCCTGATCCTGTCTCATGGTTTCCAGTATCATCTCTATGCTGATGATACCCAGCTATATCTGTCCACACCAGACATCACCGCAGAGACCCAGGCAAAGGTATCAGCCTGCCTATCCGACATTGCTGCCTGGATGTCCAACCGCCACCTGAAACTGAACATGTCCAAGACCGAGCTCATCGTCTTTCCACCAAAACCCACGTCTCCTCTTCCTCCACTTTCTATCTCAGTTGATAACACCCTCATCCTCCCCCTCTCATCTGCCCGCAACCTCGGAGTCATCTTTGACTCCTCCCTCTCCTTCTCTGCGCATATCCAGCAGACTGCCAAGACCTGCCGCTTCTTCCTTTTTAACCAGCAAAATTCGCCCTTTCCTCTCTGAACACACCACCCGAACTCTCGTCCATGCTCTCATCACCTCTCGCCTTGACTACTGCAACTTACTCCTCACTGGCCTCCCACTTAGCCATCTATCCCCCCTTCAATCTGTTCAGAACTCTGCGGCACGTCTCATATTCCGCCAAAACCGATTTACTCATATCACCTCTCTCCTCAGGTCACTTCACTGGCTTCCAATCAGATACCGCATTCAATTCAAGCTTCTCCTTTTTACCTACAAATGCATTCAGTCTGCTGCCCCTCACTACCTCTCCTCCCTCATCTCCCCCTATGTTCCCGCCCGTAACCTCCGTTCACAGGACAAATCCCTCCTCTCTGTACGCTTCTCCAACACCGCCAACTCCAGGCTCCGCTCATTCTGCCTCACCTCACCCTATGCTTGGAACAACCTTCCTGAGCCCTTACGCCAAGCCCCCTCCCTGCCCATTTTCAAGTCTTTGCTTAAAACCCACCTCTTCAATGCTGCATTCGGCACCTAACTCTTACCGTTCACTAAATCCAGACTGCCCCAATTTGACCACCCCTATCGGACTGTCCGTTCACTTGTCTCTTAGATTGTAAGCTCCTTGAGCAGGGACCGTCCCTCTATGTTAAATTGTACAGCGCTGCGTAACCCTAGTAGCACTTTAGAAATGTTAAGTAGTAGTAGTTTCCTGCCAAAGGTCATAGCAATTTAAGTGTCCAAAACCTAATAATATGGTGATATCCTCCTCTAGAAAATGTTTAATCTTAACCTTTTCCTTTTCCAAATTTCGAATTGTGACCCACTCCATTTCCCAACATTGACAAGTATCTAGAATATCTCAGATCAACTCCAAAATGTTTTTGAGGAGCTCCAGGCCCATCTCGCTGCCTTGATTAAAATGTGATATCCCAAGGGATTGGTCAGTAAGGAGGATTTTGTATTCAAAATATAAGGCAAATTATAAGGGGACCTGTTTGCTACACCAGCTCAACATTGCAGAATTCAGAGGTTCCCAGGACCCATTCCTGTGCATATCATATCTGACCAGTAATATTAGCATAACGTAACATAACATTTATTCTTATAGTAAACATGTAGATGACGGCAGAAAAAGACCTGCACGGTCCATCCAGTCTGCCCAAGAAGATAAATTCATATGTGCTACTTTTTTATTTGTACTGTCCTCTTCAGTGCACAGACCGTATAAGTCTGGCCAGCCCTATCCCCGCCTCCCAACCACCAGCTCTGGCACAGACCCTATAAGTCTGCCCAGCACTATCCCCGCCTCCCAACTACCAGTCCCGCCTCCCACCACCAGCTCTGGCACAGACTGTATAAGTCTGCCCAGCACTATCCCCACCGCCCAACCACCAGCCCCGGCACAGACCGTATAAGTCTGCCCAGCACTAGTCCCGCCTCCCAACCACCCAGCTCTGCCACCCATTCTAGGCTAAACTCCTGAGGATCCCTTCCTTCTGCACAGGATTCCTTTATGTTTATCCCACGCATGTTTGAATTCCGTTACCGTTTTCATCTCCACCACCTCCCGCGGGAGGGCATTCCAAGCATCCACCACCCTCTCCGTGAAAAAATACTTCCTGACATTCTTCTTGAGTCTGCCCCCCTTCAATCTCATTTCATGCCCTCTCGTTCTACCGCCTTTCTATCTCCGGAAAAGGTTTGTTTGCGGATTAATACCTTTCAAATATTTGAACGTCTGTATCATATCACCCCTGTTTCTTCTTTCCTCCAGGGTATACATGTTCAGGTCTGCAAGTCTATCCTCATACGTCTTGTAACGCAAATCCCATACCATCCTCGTAGCTTTTCTTTGCACCGCTTCAATTCTTTTTACATCCTTAGCAAGATACGGCCTCCAAAACTGAACACAATACTCCAGGTGGGGCCTCACTAACGACTTGTACAGGGGCATCAACACCTCTTTCCTTCTGCTGGTCACACCTCTCTCTATACAGCCTAGTAACCTTCTAGCTACGGCCACAATATATCGTGGTTTGATGCGGGTTACAAAAGAAAAGAGACTAAACAATTTAGGAAATTCAGTATTATACAAATATCAAAATATACCTTTGACAATCAATTCTTATTAAAACTCTGAAACAAATATGTCTTTAACAAACATCTAAAATGAATGTAACTTGAAGCTTGCGTTATTAAAAGGGAAATATTTTTTCACAAGCTTGATAAGCTAATAAAGAATCATTTTTTCCCAAAATTTACCTTTTAAATATGGGAAGGAAAACAAATTTTGTAAGCGAGCATTACACTCTGGATTTGACAAAACAATTTATGAGGGAGTTAACCCATACAATACCTTATAAATCATACAGGACAATTTAAAATTAGTCCTTGCTGCCATCGGATTAGACATGAAGATGGATTAGATATGAAGATCAGGTAGTCCTAGCCCTCCATCCCATTTAAGCAGCTGCATCAAAGAAATGTGCATCCGAGGCTTTCTCCCTCTACATGGTCTTAACAATTTTAAGGGGTAACCCATAACAATAACATCCAAAAAAGGTTCCCTCCAACTTAATATTTTTGTGGACCATCAGATAGTGGATGATTCTTTTTCGAGTGTGAGGCAGAACATTCACTCACCAACACTTAAACTCCTTATCGATCCTTTTTTTTATTATCCTATAACACTCTTTCATTCAAAATACTCAATTACTTATTGTTCTTACTCTTCTTGTCTCATGAAAAAATGTACATGGGATAAATCATTTTCTGTACAGTATTCAAATACGTTGCACTTACTTTGAAGCGGGTGAGTGATGAATCACTGCCTCTCACAGTCAGAACTTGAATTAATTTAGACTTCTGCCCAGTATAACACTATATTTCTCTATCATTGCTGCATCATGGAAACAGCTTATCACTCGTGCAACTTCAGGACTTGGCAACGAATCACCCACTATAAATATTTTTTGAAGCATTCTATTCCAAATTTTCAGCTTCTCCACTCCTTCTCCCTTTAAGATAAGTAGCAAAGTTTGCAAAGGGTAAAATCACTTTGGCCAAAGAATCATTTTAACCCATTGGATTCTACCACTGAAAGATACAGACAATTTTTTCTAAATGCTCTTCAGGTCTTGCATCTCAAACAAAAGTGTGGTTAGATTTTCCCTATATAGTTGGAATAACCATCTGGGGATAAACAATCCTAAATATTTCAGGGGCTCTCCAGTATAGAGCAGAGGAAAAAATTTTGAAGCATTTTAACCCATTAGTGCCCAACGTTCCCATATGGGAGCTTATTATGGGAACATTGGGCACTGATGGGTTAAGATGAGAATATAACTGAAATCCCAAATCACCTACAGTTATCTTAATCTCTAACAACCACTCTTTCACCTCTACTGTCTTTTAAAACTTAATGAATCTCACTTCTTCCAATTTGTAATAACTTGGTGTTCAGATTATTCAAAACCATCATCCAAGAGTTTGCATGTAGACAATATCTAAGCGCACATACCTTTATTTTGCTTTCTTCTTCATTACTTATTTATTTGTTAGATTTGTATCCCACATTTTCCCACCTATTTGCAGGCTCAGTGTGGCTTACATAGTACCGTAAAGGTGTTCGCCAATTCCAGTATGAACAAATACATTAATGTTGTGGTAGAATAAGGTTCATGTGTACAGACACATTAGGGAATCGTAGAGAGGAAGAGTTATTATATGTCCATTATGAGCTTTGGATTCGTTGTGTTGCAGGGTACAGGCATTTAAGTTGGGTCGGTAAGGTATGCCTTTTTGGACAGGTTAGTTTTTAATGATTTCCGGAAGTTTAGGTGATCATAAATTGTTTTCATGGCTTTTGGTAATGTGTTCCATAGTTGTGTGCTTATGTAGGAAAAGCTGGATGCATAGGTTGATTTGTATTAGTGTCCTTTGCAGCTTGGGTAGTGGAGATTTAGGTCTGTTTGTGTTGATCCTGTTGTGTTTCTGGTTGGTAGGTCTGTGAGGTCTGTCAGGTATCCCGGGGCTTCGCCGTAGATAATTTTATGAACCAGGGTGCAGATTTTGAAAGCAATACGTTCTTTGATTGGGAGCCAGTGCAGTTTTTCTCAGAGGGGTTTGGCGCTTTCGAATCGCGTTTTTCCAAATATAAGCCTGGCTGCCATGTTTTGAGTGGTCTGAAGTTTCTTTATAATTGGTTATTTGCATCCCGCATAAATTCCGTTGCAGTAGTCTACATGGCTTAGTACCATTGATTGTATCAAGTTGCAAAATGTTTCCCTCGGGAAGAATGGTTTCACGCGTTTGAGTTTCCACATTGAGTGGAACATTTTCTTTGCTGTAGATTTCATTTGGTTCTCTAGTGTGAGGTTACGGTCAATTGTAACACTGAGAATTTTCAGGCTGTCTGAGATAGGGAAGGTATAATCTGGGGTGTTTGTTTGTGGGTTTGTTCGTATTATATTGGGATGAGAGGATGAGACAGTGTGTTTTTTCTGTATTGAGTTTTAGTTGAAATGCGTTTGCCCATGAGTCCATGATATTCAAGCTGAGCTTGATTTTGTTGGTGATTTCTGTCAGATCACATATGTAAGGAATGTCTATTGTGACATCGTCTGCATAGATGAAAGGGTTAAGGCCTTGGTTGAATAAGGATTTGGCTAGTGGGATCATCATTAGGTTGAAAAGGATCGGTGATAGTGGTGATCCTTGAGGTACTCCGCATTCTGCTTTCCACCGCGGTGATATGTTTGAGCTTGATTTCACTTCATATGTTCTAGTGGTTAAGAAACCCTTGATCCAACTAAGTATGTGTCCGCCAATCCCGAAGTAATCTAGGAGTCTTAGTAGTATTTTATGGTTTACCATGTCGAACGCACTGGACATGTCGAATTGGAGGAGAAGTATGCTTTTGCCTGTTGCTATTTCCTGCTTGAATTTGGCTAGGAGGGTAATTAGTGCTATGGAGGGGGGTGAAATCCTGATTGTGATTCATGTAATATTGTGAATTTGTTTATATAATCAGTAAGTTGTTTGGTTACCATGCTTTCCATTAGTTTGACCACCAGTGGGATTGATGCTACTGGGCGATAGTGATTTCGTTTGATTTTTTTCTTGATATCTTTTGGTATTGGGGTGAGTAGGATGTTGCCATTTTCCTTAGGGAAGAGACCTTGTTGAAGCATGTAGTTTAAATAGGATGTAAGGTCTGCTATGAAGCTGTGGGGGGCAGATTTTATTAGGTAGCTGGGGCAGGTATCCCAATTTACAGTGAGAGTTGGAGAACCTATTAATCGCCTGGGTGACTGTTTCCGCGGTGAGGAGAGCGAAGTTTGACCAGGTTCGGTCTGCTGGGTATTCACCAGGGGTTGGGTCCAAGCCAGTGATGAAATTTTCGATATCGGTGTTGTCCTGAGGTACCGTGTTACGTAGGTTTGCAATTTTTTCATTGAAGTATTTAGCAAGGTTGTCTGCAGATGGGATGTCTGTATTGGTTGTGGTGACCCAGGTGATGTCTAGTAGTTTGTTCACGAGTTGGTATAATTTCTTCGTGTCTTTGTAATCTGGCCCTATTTTAGTTTTATAGTATGACGTTTTGGTCTGTCTGTCTTGCATATTTGTATTTTCTCAGAGCTGCAGATCCCAAACTAATCTGCAGACAGCCTTTCTTTCCCCACACACTCAAGCCCCCTACAGTTTTCTCTGTTTGTGGATACTTCCTTATCCTGTGTTTTATGTTGCAGATACAAAAGGCAAGGAATCTTCTGCAATGAAAACTGACCTCCTGAGAGCCCGTAACATGAAAAGGTACATCAACCAACTGACAGTAGCCAAGAAGCAGTGTGAGAAACGGATAAGACTTCTAGGAGGGCCTACCTATGATCCGCAGGAGGATGGTGCCTCAGATGAGGCAGATGGCCCTCAGAGCCAAAAGGTAAGGTTTTAAGTAGACAGTAAACAGAGAAAGAAGCATAGGATGCAAGTTTTGTCAACTGTGGGGTTACCTCAAAAATCATAAGCTGGGGCAGTGAAATTAAATGTACTGGCTTTACTTCTGGATTATGACCTAAAAATTATTTTTGCCTTAAAAGATATGTAGTTCTTTGTTAGTGCAGTAACTTACATAATTGGCTTATAGGCGTCAGGTGCTATATTCGATATGATTTTGTGGCCTTAGCGTGCAGGAAAAACCTGTGGGCCATGCTAAGACTGCTTTATGTCACAAACTACTGTGATCTTATGTATGGGCAGTATAGCAAATGAAATAGACTATAAACAGCTTGAAAATAAACAAAAGTTTAAATACAAGCTCCACCCTAATGTATTTATTTATTATGACACTTTTACTCCACATTATACATTAATGAATTGTTTCAATGTGGCTTACGATAGAGGTGAGAGATTGTAAACAGGAGGCTATCGAAGAATTGACAGTTTGTATTAGATTATGGCATAGATTACAGTGTGAGTCCATCTGTGTCTAAATTGCATATTGAGTGATTAGTTCTACATGTGAATTGACGATCAATAGATTGATCCCTTGGGAGCACTTAATAGAGGACATTGGTAACCAAAGTAAATCAATTAAATAAAGGGGGGAGTTTCTATATCATTTAGATCCCACAGAAATCATTTTCATCTCCACATTGTGTAAAACCACACCTCGAATATTTTATGCAACTCTGGTCACCGCCTCTCAAAAATGATATAGTGGAATTAGAAAAGGTACAGAGAAGGGCAACGAGAATGATAAAGGGGATGGCATGACTTTTCCCTATGAGGAGAGGCTAAAGCAGCTAGGGCTCTTCAGCTTGGAGAAAAGATGAGTAAGGGGATATACGATAGAGGTCAATAAAATAGTTGAATGGAAAGGGTAGATGTTAATCACTTGTATACTCTTTCCAAAAATGCTAGGACTAGGGGCCACATAATGAAGCTACAAAGTAGTAAATTTAAAATGAATCCGAGAAAATATTTCTTCACGCAGTGTGTAATTAAAACTCTGGAATTTATTGCCAGAGAATGTAGTAAAAGCAGTTAGCATAGCGTGGTTTTAAAAAAGGTTTGGCTAGCTTCCTAAAAGAAAGTTCATAAGCCATTGTAAAACTGGACTTAGGGAAAATCCATTGCTTATTTCTAGAATAAGCAGCACAAAATGTATTGTACTGTTTTGGGATCTTGCCAGGTACTTGTAATCTGGATTGGCCACTGTTGAAAACAGGATGCTGGGCTTGATGGACCTTCAGTCTGTCCCAGTATGGCAATACTTATGTACTTATGGTAATCTGGAATCCCAATGAAATGATAAAACAATAATTTACTGCAACATATGTTAAAGGAGAATTTAAAGAAATTTTAGTGTATTTTAAACTAATTTTGACCTTGTAGTCATAGAGTACATGAGAGAATTCATTTTTTCCTTTTTTCACCAAACCCTCCAAAAGTGGAATTCTAGAACTTGAAAATACTTTTAATTTGGTTTAGTGAGCATTCAAAGAATGAGCAAAACATGAGATGATGCCGCCTTTGCTGCCTGGTTTACATCTTATTTTTTTTAGTTTCAAAATGATGTTTTCTGGCACTGAGTGGTATACTGCATATAAATTAATTTTCAAAATTCATAGACTCGTTCTCCTCACATTTCTCTTTATTCTGTCCTTGAGTGTGGTGTTCTGCTAAGAAAAAATTTGAGATTACTGATGCAAGGTGAGTTGCTCAGCATTTTACAATGCCAGCAAAAGGAATTACCCATTTGCAGGTTTTTACAGTTTCTTATTTTTGTAGATTCTTCAGTTCGAGGATATCATGGCTAATCCATCCTTTCGTGAACACTTTCAGTTTTACATGGAGCGCATAGACAAAAGTGCTTTGATTAGCTTCTGGGAGTCTGTGCAACATCTGAAGACTGCTAACAAGGTAGGTCACTATCAAAAATAAGTCAGTGGTACTGTTTGAAAGAAAGGATGAGAGATATATGGAAGTGAAAGTGGGTGTTTTCCATGTTCGAATTTGTATTCACATCTATCCAAAGTAAGGCAAATTACTGCTTCCCTTCCTTCCTCTGTCTTTTATCACCTCACCAGTTGCAACATCCTTCCCTGTCACTCATCCCTTTCTTATGCCTTAGCTGTATCCAGGCTCCTTTTGCCCCCTTTCCTTCCCATTGCTACCCTCTCCTGCCTCGTTTAAAGACCCTTCCCTTTTTTCTGTCTCTTACCTTCTTCATAGCTCTCTGTATCCTTTCAACTACTTCCTAGACCTTCCAGGTCTTAAAATCATCTACCCTTCCCATTTTTCTGTACTCTGTCTCACAGCCCTTCTTATCCTCCCTTGTTGTCCTAATTCCTACTTATTTTAAGAACATAAGAATAGCCATACTGGGTGAGACCAGTGGTTCATCTAACCCAGTATCCTGTTTCCATTAGTGGCAAATCCAGGTCACAAGTACCTGGCAAAACCCAATTAGTATCACAATTCCATGCTTACCAATCCCAGGGCTAGCAGTGGCTTTCCCCCCCCCCCCCCCCCCCCCCCACACCCACCCCATGTCTATCTCAATAAAAGACTATGGACTTTTCATCCAGGGACTTATCCAAACCTTTTTTTTTAACCCAGATATGCTAACTGCCATTACCGTATCCTTTGGCAATGAGTTCCAGAGCTTAACTATCTTTGAGTGAAAAATATTTCCTCCCATTTGTTTTAAAAGTATTTCCATGCAGTTTCATTGACTGTCCCCTGGTCTTTCTACTTTTTCAATGAGTGAAAAATCGATTCACTTCCACCTACTCCACACCACTTAGGATTTTGTAGACCTCAATCATATTTTATTTTATTTTTTATTTTTGTTACATTTGTACCCCTCGCTTTCCCACTCATGGCAGGCTCTATGCGGCGGGCAATGGAGGGTTAAGTGACTTGCCCAGAGTCACAAGGAGCTGCCTGTGCCAGGGATCGAACTCAGTTCCCCAGGACCAAAGTCCACCACCCTAACCACTAGGCCACTCCTCCACTCCTTCAGCCTTCTCTTTTCCAAGCTGAAGAGCCCTAACCTCTTTAGCCTTTCCTCATATGGTAGCAGTCCCAAACCCTTTATCATTTTGATTGCTCTTCTTTGCACCTTTTCTAATTCCGCTATATCTGTTTTGAGATACGGTAACCAGAATTGTGTTATGAATCTACTGAGACAGGCAGGGGAATGACTGGGACTCGCTTTTGATTGGCCTGTCAGGGATTGAGCAGACATCTGAGGCAGCAGACGTCAGACCTTATTTAAACTTACCTCTCCCTACAGTGAACGCTCTAGTGTTATTTCCTCTCAACTGAGCTCTGGTTCTCTTGCTTAGTCTGTGCTCGTGGCACAGTGTGTATTCTTTGGAGTTTGCTTCCTCTTCTCTTTGTTTGTGGTCTCTGTGTTTGCTGGTTGTAACCAGCGTTTCCTTGATTGTTTCACTGCAGTGCAGCTGGGTCTGTTATCTCGCCTTTGCCTCGTTTCTCCCTGCCTGGCTGTGGTGTTGATTTGTTGGTGGTAAGCCCATTCCCGCTTTGTTTGTTTAGTTTCCCTCTACTCTGTTTTAACCCTTTATGTGCAGTGCTTGGTATTTGTTTTTTGTGAGCCCTGCCTCTTTCAGGCAGCCTTTCTGTCCCTGGTAAGCTCGTTCTTGCTTTGTTTGTTTAAGCTTCCCTCTACTCTGCTTTAACCCTTTATGTGCAGTGTTTGGTATTTGTCTTTCGTGTGCCCTGCCTGTTTTAGGCAGCCTTTCTCTGGTCTCCGCTTTAACCCTTTCTGTTCTCTTGTGTGCCCTGCTTTTTTCCTGCCCTTATATTTGAAAGCAGCCTTTCTCTATAGTCTGCTTTTGCTTGTTATTTTGCTGTGGGTTCTGGCCCTCTTCTTGTGTGTGTATTTGAAGGCAGTCCTTCCCTCTGTTCTGCTTTTACTCTGGGTGCCCTGTGTTTGTTATTTGACTTTGGGTTCATTCCATGCCAAGTGGTCTAAATCTTCCCACCATCATGTCTCCAATTTTGCTCAAATTTTATCTGTTGCGCGAGTCAGGTATTAAACGAAGTTTCCCAAAATTTGAGGTCTCTAACTGCACTATTTGCAGATCTAGATCCCCTTTTCTGAAAGGTTGTCAGTCCATGAGCTCGCGACATTTACCAAAATGCCATTTTGGGGGTCTGATAAAATCCAAACACATTTATAAGAATGGCTAAAAAATTCAAATCCTGTACAGTTTTTGATGCTAATTCCGATGAAATACATTTTAACATTATGGATGCAAAATCCAGTCAAACAAGTTGACTCAAAGTGTGCATCAAAATTGGTTGCAACTCATCGGAACATATTTGGACCAATATTCAGACCGCAACAACTTCCATGCAAACAAAGATACGGGCTTGAAATATTGAACAAGCATTATGCTTGTGCTGGACATAATACTGCCAGATTTGCAACTAACCAGCATCTATAACCGCCCTGCATGATCTCTTCAAAGTTGGCACTGTCAGCGCAAATGGTAAAATGTACCAAAGTTCAAAGCCAATTATTAAAAAAGAGTCTGCCTGAATCAGCTTGTGAACAGTATCATCTGAAAGAGAAAACTGTGCTCTACAACACTGATATGTTTTTGTTTTGCAATGCCACCATTAAGTAGCCATTTACTCAGGTCAAAGTATGTTATATTTTGTGTGCGCGATGTATTGCGTTGGTCCATGATGGCTGAGCCATTACTGGTTATCACATTGAAACCAGCATCCCCATTGCCAAAGGGGCCACGCCCGATAGCCATGCAGTAACAGCCACGGGTGGGTATCTTTACTGCAGGATCCCAAGCCTGATTGTGTGTTTCTTTACTGTAGGATCCCAAGCCTGCCTTCTTCAGTTACTTCACTGCAGGTTCCCAAGCCTGCCTTCTTCAGTTACTTCATCATTCTGAAAGCATCATTGATCTGCAAGAGAACGGTTTCAGGGAAACTATATTGCCGACCAGATGATGTCACTGATGGAGGTGGAATAACAGCAATGATAAGTTGTTCTGGGATCCAGCAAGTATCGTGTCTTACCGGCCAATAAAGTGAAGTAGCGGGACCATGAGGATGCATAAAGCTTATGAAAGCATCTTTCTGTTCAACTGACATTTCACAAATGTTTCCAATCCACCATAACAGTGCACACTAAACGATTGGATAATCAATGAATAAATTACGAATGAATAAATATATCAATACTTTTAAGCGACTATTAAGACTCAAAAATGAAGAAAAATTAGCGTATCAAGCGTACTAAATATAACATACTTTGACCTGAGTAAATGGCTACTTAATGGTGGCATTCCAAAACAAACATATATCAGTGTTGTAGAGCACAATTTTCTCTTTCAGATGATACTGTTCACAAGCTGATTCAGGCAGACTCTGTTTTTTTTTTCTACACACCTAAGACCGTATATTTGAAACTTTATTTTCAAGTTGGGAAACCTTCAATAGTTCACAAAGAGAAATTGAAAGTCAATGAATACCAGCTCTTCTCATTATTAACCACAAGAAAATTCCATATATTGAGGTCTTATATAATGAAAATGTACACCAGAGCTGTGGATGCTTCACAGTGCAATTAAAAATTGTAAGTTTAAGATTTGCCATCTGGGTCATGTCTCTATTCTCTGTCCAAGACTGGACATTTCTCATCTTCCAAATACCTTTCAGCATTGACCAACCACACATGCAAACTTATGAAAGACTCAACAGAGTTATAAAAATGATTACATTCACTTAACGTTAATAAAAATTAAAGAATCCAATCAAATAGCAAAAAGAAAAAAATTTCCTGTCAAATTCCAGAGTTGGATGTATTCTGCCAATTTTCCTGCCAAAGCAAAAAGATGCATTTTTGCTTCTACGTATTGGCAGACTCTTTTTTATGTGATTATTTATTGAAATGTATCATTTGAAAACAAGAATTTCTTGTCTCAGAAATACAGCCATAATTAAAGGAAACATTTTGAACTTATTTCCAACAATCTTATACAAACAAAAATATAAGTAATCCAAATTTCAAAATAATATAGAGGAAAAATAAGTATATCATTTTTAGAAGCTTCCTTAGACCCCAAGAACCTGGGGGGGGGGGGGGGGGGACGTTACAAATAGAGAAGATTATTAAGGAAATTCAATATACTAAACTTTACGGCGTTTCCTCAACATTATATTCGTTGTTGATTCATACTTGCTTCGAATCCAGAAAAGATTTTAGCTGTTCTGGTGAATAAAATATAAACTTAGTATTATTCAGCCTTATTATACATTTACACAGATAAGCCAATAGAAAAGAACCCCCCAAGTCCACAGTTCTCTTTCTCATTGCAAGAAAAATCTTCCTCCTTTGCTGAGTTTGTTTCGTGACGTCAGGGTAGATCCAGACTTTTTCACCTCAAAGAGGGTTTTATTATTTTTAAAGTACATTTTCATTATTGCATTAAGATCTTGTTCAAATACTAGTGAGACGATAAGGGTAGCTCTTTCAGATTTCTCGTCTAGGGTTTGTTCTAGCAAGTCTGATAGATTTTCCAAGTTTAGATTTTTTGGTAACTTGTTCTCTCCTTCTTTGCACTAGGAATATAATACAGCTTATTTATGGGCGGTATCGCTTCTTGAGGGAATTTTCAATTTTCAATCAAGTATCTCTTAAAAAGATCGAACGAAGTGCAACTTGGGACTTTAGGAAAGTTTAAATACCTTATATTTAACCGTCGATTATAGTTTTCTAATAGCTCAATCTTTCGACGTGCCTCTGTATTATCTTTTATCACAGCGTCTCTAAACTTCTGAAGCATTTCTACTTCCTGTTGCACTTTAGTAACTTTTGTAGCCAAATCTTGTTTTACGGAATCAACTGTCGTTTTTAACTCTTCCATCTTAGAATTAAAGGTAGCTACCTCACCTGATGCCTTTTGTAATGTCTTGTCCATTTTGTTCAGCATCCGCCGAATCAATTCTAGATTTATCTCCATTTTCTCACGGGGAATCTCCTCAGAGCACAGCGTGTATTGCGGAGTTGGTCCCTCGCTTGGCTTCTCACTCCTTGCACTTCTGGTGAGTTGTTGGATCGCCCCCAACTCCGCAGTCGATGCCAGACATGGAGGCAGTATATTTGATGGAGGTGATAGGGAGACTTCCTCTCCCAGCGTTGACTCCTCTTCTCCGGTCGACAGCGCTATGGGATCCGGCTCTCGTCGAGGAAGAGCTCAATGTTTGGCTGTGTCGGGGTAGAGGTAGAGGAGGGCGGGAGAACCATCCTCACCACCGCTTTTCGTTTGGTGTGTGGCATCTCTATAAAGAAAGAATCGTCTTGGCAGACTCTTTTTTAATAATTGGCTTTGAACTTTGGTACATTTTACCATTTGCGCTGACAGTGCCAACTTTGAAGAGATCCTGCAGGGCGGTTATAGACGCTGGTTAGTTGCAAATCTGGCAGTATTATGTCCAGCACAAGCATAATGCTTGTTCAAAATTTCAAGTCCGTATCTTTATTTGCATGGAAGTTGTTGCGGTCTGAATATTGGTCCAAATATGTTCCGATGAGTCGCGACCAATTTTGATGCACACTTTGAGTCAACTTGTTTGACTGGATTTTGCATCCATAATGTTAAAATGTATTTCATCGGAATTAGCATCAAAAACTACAGGATTTGAATTTTTTAGCCATTCTTATAAATGTGTTTGGATTTTATTAGACCCCAAAAATGGCATTTTGGTAAATGTCGCGCAGTCATGGACTGACAACCTTTCAGAAAAGGGGGTCTAGATCTGCAACTATTGCAGTTAGAGACCTCAAAGTTTGGGAAACTTCATTTAACACCTGACTCGTGCAACAGATAAAATTTGAACAAAATTGGAGACCATGATGGTGCAAACGTTTTTTAATTTTAGACCACTTGACATGGAATGACCCACAGTTCAAATGATCACATAGGGTTTTGTTGTGAATTCTGATTGAGGCAATTTCAAGTTGAGGTGTTATGGACTCAGCAGTGGTTTCGATGGTAAAATGGGATCGATAGATTAGTGCTATGCCTCCGCCTCTTTTTCCTTTTCTGGTCCAGTGTGTGATTTTGTATCTTGGAGGGCATAGGTCTAGGATTTTAGGGTCCTTTTGATCATGGATCCAGGTTTCACTAATGAAGAGTAGGTCAAGGTTTTCTGCCGTGTTCCAGTCGGTTAGTATTGCTGTTTTGTTTATAGCGGATCTGGCATTGATGTAGCCCAGTTGGATTGTTTGGAACGGATCTTCTGTGTTTGGTGTTGTGTGGACTTTTAATAGTTGTTGTTTCTTTGTCAAGGTGAGTTTGTTTGGCCCATTTTTTCCCCTTCTGTTGTGATTGTCCGGATGTGAGTGTTCTTCCTTTGTTTACGTTGGGGTTTTTTTTTACTGGACTTTTCTGTAATTTCCTGGTTTTCTGTAATTGGTTTCTTTATTGTACCTCACCTTGATTCTCAACCTGAGGGAGATGGCAAGTGATAAGTCTGATATAGCATAATATAACAGAAGTATGTTTTACTCTATTGGTGCTTTAAAATAGGGACACTGTGAATCTGTTCAGGCAGCTAACATTGCCAGATTCTCAGGGGTTTCACATTAATATTCCTAAAACTAATAGGAGAAAAATTTAACTCAATGCATAGTTAAGCTCTGGAACTCATTGCCAGAGCGTGTGGTTAAAGCAGTTAACTTAGCTGGGCAGCTCCCCTCCTGAACCCACCCCCCACTGGGGACAGCCCTCTCCTGGACTTGATATAGGAACATTCTCACTTGCTTCTGCACATGGCCGGTTCCACGTCAGAATGTCTTCCAGAGCTTCTAGCAGCAGTTTTGCAAGAAAAGTCAAGATTTCCACTACTTCAAGAAGGGAGTGAATTGAGCTGAACACCAAAAGCATAGTTACCCAAATGGTGGTGCCCAAAAGTCCTGCTTCACTTGGAGGGACTCTTTTTTGGTCAGGTGGAGGGAATAGGGGCTGTTGGGGAGGGAGAGGGGGTCAGTTTCATTTTTGACTTCAGTTTCTGCCAAAACCGAGCTATTGCATAGGACTGCTAGCCAAAGCAGCAGTAGACAGTTGTAATTATTATAGCTATTTACTTTCTTATTTTTCATATTAGGTGAGTGTTGAGATTAGAAAATCAGCTAAATTTTCACATTTGTCTAGATCTCTTCATTTGGTTATATGAATAGCTGTTTAAAAGAAAAAAATGAAAATGATGATGTCTGCATATTGTGTCAATGATAAGTTCATAACATATTGTCCTTTTTGGTTAATAGCTTATATGCTATTTTTATGTGATTATTTGCTTGTTTTGGTTATTTACAGAATGAAATACCTCAACTAGTCAGTGAGAATTTATCAGAATTTCTTTGTGGAAAGCAAAGAAATCCCTGTAGAGAAACCACTTTACAAAGAAATTCAGCAAAGCCTTGTGGGGAATAAAGGCATTGAGGTCTTCAATAAAATTCAAAGTGATGTATACGAAACACTGAAAGATAGGTATTACCCATCCTTCATTGTCAGCGATCTGTATGAGAAGCTCATAAAAGAGGAAACAGAGAAAGGCACCCTTCAATCCAGCTGTTATGACAAGGATGACCTGGTGAGTGACAGTTAAGCTACTGATGTCATCACTGTTCTTCTAGGCCACTGGTTTACATACCCCTATGAGCAGTGTAATTTGGTGAATATTTAAAGATCTTTGGGTCTATTGTAGTTTAAGTTTTCTTATGTAATGTGTTTACTATCTGGTTTGTTTTTTAATTTGTTTTTTTGTTATTGTATAACTGTTTCTTGCATGTATACACATCTATAAATATAGATATATATAGAGGGAGATATGTTGCATAGTATTTGGATTTGTGGCATTCTGTGTAAATTCTTTTACAATGATTTTTTTTTCTCGTGCTGGAAAAATAAAATATTTGACTTTAAAACAGAGAACCTTAAGTGGTGTCCTACTGAGCCATTACTCCTACAGTGATGTGAAAAAGTCCCCCCCCCCCCGATTTCGCCTAATATTGCATATGGTCACACTGAATGGTTTCTGATCTTTAAACAAAAATGTAATACTAGATAAAGGGAACCTGAATCTATACATACGTTTCTAAATTAGTATTTCATTTATTTAAGGAACAAAGTTATCCAACTTCCATAGCACCTATGTGAAAAGTGACTGCTCCCTAAACTTAATAATTAATTACACCACCTTTAGCAACAATAATTACAACCAAACCTTTTCTGTAGTTTGAATCATTCTTTTCTATCGCTGTTGAGGAATCTTAGCCCACTCTTCTTTGCAGAACTACTTTAATTCAGACACATTTGTAAGTTTTTTTCATGTATGAACTGCTGATTTCAGTCCTGCCAATAGGCTAGTCTATTGGTATTGATGCACTGGTCTGTAGTTAGTGAGATTGCTGATCCTACTAGTTACATTCTTTGGATTGGGGTGAGTATGATGTCTCCGCCTTTTTCTGTTGGAAATTGTCATAAGAACATAAGAGTAGCCATACTGGGTCAGACTAATGGTCCATCTAGCACAGTGGTCACAAGTGCCTGGGAGAAACCCAAATCATGGCAACATTCCATACTACAAATCCCAGGGCAAGCAGTTGCTTCTCATGTCTATCTCAATAGCAGACTATGGACTTTTCCTCCAGAAATTTGTCTAAACCTTTTTTGAACCCAGATACAGTAACTGCTGTTACCACATCCTCCGGTAAAGAGTCCCAGAGCTTAACGAGTGAAAAAATATTTTCTCCTATTTGTTTTAAAAGTATTTCCATGTAACTTCCTCAGGTGTCCCCTAGTCTTTGTATTTATGGAACAAGCAAAAATTCAATTTAATTCTACTCGTTCTACACCATTCAGGATTTTGTAGACCTCAGTCATATCTCCCCTTATCTGTCTCTTTTCCAAGCAGAAGAACCCTAACCTCTTTAAAAAGCCTTTCCTCATACGAGAGGAATTCTATCCCTTTTAGCATTTTGGTCACTCTTGTTTAAAACTTTTTTTAATTCTGCTATATCTTTCTTGAGATACAGCGACCAGAACTGAATGCAATACTCAAGGTGCGGGCGCACCATGGAGCGGTACAAAGGCATTATAGTATTTTTAGTCTTATTCACCATCCCTTTCCTAATTATTCCTAGCATCCTGTTTGGTTTTTTTTCGCCGCCACCACACTGAGCAGAAGATTTCAGCATATTATCTACAATAACACCTAGATCTTTTTCTTGGGTGCTGACTCCCAAGGTGAAACCTATTATCAAGTAACTATGATTCAGATTATTCTTTCCAATGTGTTAAATAGCACCGGTCCCAGTACAGGTCCCTGTGACACTGCACTGTTCACCTTCCTCCATTGAGAGAAATGACCATTTAACCCTACCCTCTGTTTTCTGTCCAATAACCAATTCCTAATCCACACCATACCTCCTATCCCATGACACTCTAACTTTCTCAGGAGTCTCTCATGAGGAACTTTATCAAAAGCTTTCTGAAAATCTAGATACACTACATCAACCAGCTCACCTTTATCCATATGTTTATTCACGCCTTCAAAGAAATGAAGCAAATTGGTGAGGCAAGGCTTCCCTTGGCTAAACCCATGCTGACTCTCTCCCATTAATCCATGTTTGTCTAAGTGTTCTGTAATTTTATTCGTTATAAAAGTTTCCACTATTTTGCCCGGCACTGATGTCAGTCTTACCAGTGTATTAATTCCTGGATCATCCAAGAACCCTTTTCAAAATTGGCGTCACATTGGCCACTCTCCAATCGTCAGGTATTATGGACAACTAGTAAAAAAAAATGCCTGTTTCTGTAAACAATGAACGGGCGCTAGCAGGTATTGGCTTCCTGCAATTAATGTTTGGAAAGTATTTTTTATGATGTGTTTTTTTAGTGTTTTGGTTGTGGGTGTAAGACGCTGATTCTGCATGTTGGAGCTTGTGTATTTTTTTTGGGGGGGGGGGGGGTGTTGGTGTGAGTGAGGGACAGAGATCTTGATTCAGCACGGCAGAGTGTTTGTATGATGTTGTGGTGGTGTTTGGGGGGAATGTGTGTGTGTGTTATTGAGAGAGAGTCATTTTGATTTTCCATTTGTGTTTGTTTGTGTTAAGGGGGTGGCAGGGGAGTGTGTGGGTGTGAGTGAGAGATAGCGAGATGCTGTTTCTCCATGGCAAACAGATATGGTGGTTGTTTAAATATTTTTTCTAATACTACGGGTATTTCCCAAAGCATAATAACCCTTCATAGAGTGGCAAAATAACCCGAGGATTCTGTTTGAACACAATAGTTCCACAGCTGACTGTTGCTTGCTGAGCTCCTCAGTTATCTGTAACATGAGATCTCTGTTTCGGCTGACTGCAGATCAGTGTTTCTCCACTCAAGAGAAACGAACCGGCAAGTCGCCTGCTCTCCCTCTTCCTCGGCTTACGGTAGCAGAATCCTGGTACCTGAAAGAGAGACGACCTCCTCCCCCACCACCCCTCGCGAGCCTCCCTTCTGGCATTTACCTTCAAGGTGATGACCCGCCGGCTAGTCCCTGCTGCCTTTGTGCGCTGTTTGTAATGTATGAGCACTGTGGCCAACACAGGCAGTGCTGGAGGATAGGAGATCATTTTACCCAGCATGAGGGCAGTGCTCCCAGCACGCCTGCTTTCACAGAGCCGTAGGGAAGGCTGGGTGCTTGAAGCTGCTGTGTGTTTCAGTATTGTTTTTTTGGGCACTTTTGCTGTTGACGTCATTAAAGCGTTTTTTTTTTTTCTGAAATCCTTCTCGCCTTTCTCTTGTGTTCATTGTTTTCCCCCGGGGCAGTCTGAAGTTCGTGGATGACGGCTGCGCTGTGGTCACGGGGGGGGGGGGGGGGGGGGGGGGAGGTGTATGCAGTGCGGCGTTTTGCGGGTGGTTTTGGAGGTTGGCAGCGATTCTGGAGCGATTCATAGGCAGGGGCAGGAGTAGGCCCCTGCCTAGGTCGCTGTTTGCTGCTGTGCGTCGTGCTGGTTTGCTCACCCGCAGGCAATCACTGTGATGATAGTTCCTTATGTGTCTCTCTGTTCCTCCCTCGACATCATCACGTTTTGACGCGAGGGCTTCACCACCATGAATCCACGAACCCTTCAGCCTGGGAGTGACGTCAGATGGCTTCAGAACGTTGTCTTCAGAACGTTGAGGGTGCGTTTTATTATAGTAGATTTTAACGACAGGTTACATATTACTAACAGCAGATCATCGATTTCATGCTTGAGTTCTTTGAGTACCCTTGGATGTATGACATCCGGTCCAGGTGATTTACTACTCTTTAATTTGTCAGTTTGGCTCAGTAAATCTTCCAGGTTCACCAAGATTTCTTTCAGTTCCTTTTCATCATCACCCTTGAAAACTATTTCCGGTACAGGCAGATCTCTTACCCTTGGTGGTATGCCATCTAGTCCAGGTGATTTACTACTCTTTAATTTGTCAGTTTGGCTCAGTACATCTTCCAGGTTCACCAAGATTTATTTCAGTTCCTCCACATCATCACCCTTGAAAACCATTTCTGGTACAGGCAGATCTCTTACATCAGAAGCAAAGAATTCATTCAGTTTCTCCATTATGGCCTTGTCTTCCCTGAGGGCCCCTCTTGCTCCTTCGTGATGCAACGTTCCCATGGATTCTCTCACAGATTTTCTGCTTCTGATGTACCTGAAAAAGTTGTTACTGTGAGTTTGAGCCTCGGTGGCAAATTTCTCTTCATAATTCTTTCTTAGCCTTCTTTATTAATGCTTTGCTTCTGACTTGCCAGGACTTATGTAGCTTCTTATTTTCTTCATTTGAGTCCTTTTTCCATTCTTTGAAGGACAATCTTTTGGCTGTAATGATCTCTTTTACTTCACCTTTTAACCATGCTGGCTGACATTTCCTCTTCTTTCCACTTTTGCAAATTTGTGGAATGCATCTGGACTGGGCTTCCAAGATGATATTTCTGAATAAACATTCTTTAGACAATATGTATGTGATGTGTTTGGTAAGGCATTTGATGAACCATTCTGGTGAGTTTTTCATCATATTGTCGGGGCATTTATGTCAATGATGCCTTTACTGTGCTTGTTTTGGGTGTTTTGAAGGAGGACCAGATTCTGTCTGCCACGTTATGGTTTTCATTGATTTTGCACTCTTGTAAGAAGTCTGTGATGGATGTTTGTGATGTTGCAAGGTTTGATCTTGTATTTGCTATGTTTTGTTCCAAAATTATGCAAGCTCGTTTACTGTTGATGGTGTTTCAGCTGATGCCAGTACATCTTTGGTTTTCAGTAGATTGTTCATGAGTTCGAATAATTTTGGGTGGTTTTCTGTTCTGTAATATTCTGCTTTAGCTTTCGTTATATTGTTTTTGTATGCTCTTTTGACTTTTCTCCATATGCCTTTGCTTGAATCTGTTTTGTTTTTGGCCCAGGTTCTTTCTAGGTTCCTCAGTAGTTTTTTTCATATGTTATAGCTCATCATTAAACCAGGGACGTGGTTGTTTTTTAATTATTGTTTTTGTTTTGAGTGGTGCTATTTTATTTAGTGTTTTTTCGCTTGCGTCATCCAGTTTCTCATGAATTGGGTGTCATTGGGTGATAAGGTGGTCTGTTCATTCCATGCTATTGTCCAGAAGGCGTGGTTGTCCACCTTCCCTCTGGTTGTAATAGTGTGTGTTGGTCTTGACTCTCTGTTCCTGCCGTTCTCTTTCCATTGTAGTGTGAAAGTGAGCTTGCTGCAGTCTGACCATAACACCTCTTTCCATTTGTGGTTTTCTAATGTGTGATTGTCAGGGACGGTCTTAGCAGTTTCGGTGCCCTGTGCAGACCAGTTCAGTAGGGCTCCGCCTCCCCCACCCACCCACCCATCACCATAAGCCATAATTTATCAGAGTTTAAAAGGAGGTTTAGAGTTCTCAGAACCCCACCTCACTTCATACCTTAATGTGTATCCAGTATGTTTCAATAGAGAGCGGCAGACAGCGGCAGCGATGTTCATATCCTGTCAACTGCCATGCCCAGAGCCTCCTCGCTGCTGCGGGGGCGGGACACAGCAGCGAGGAGGCTCTGGGCTCAGCAGTTGACAGGATTGAAAATCGCTGCCGCTGCCTGATGCTCTCTGCTGAAATGTGGATGCACATTATGGTATGGAGCAGGGAGGTGTTCCAAGACAGGAGGACAGACATGCCAGAGATGTGGGGCCCCTAGGAGTGTGGGCCCTGTGTGTCCGCCCCTATCGACCCTGCCTAAGACCGGCCCTGGTGATAGTTATTTGCTACAAACCTGTGAGCTAGTATGTCTAATAAGTGGGTCCTTCAATAATGACCACTTTTCCAGGTTCTGAGGCAGCAAAGCACCTGCACACCATCACACTGTCCCCACTGTGTTTGACTGTTGGTATAATGAACTTACTGAGGAATGCTGTATTTGCTTTACGTTAGACATAATAGTATATGTGTTGTCCAAAGAGCTCTACTTTTGACTCGTCTGTCCATAGAACATTATCCCAAAAGGCCTTAGGATCATCCAGGTGGTTTTTGCAAATAAGAGATGAGCAATGATGTTAAACTGGGATAGCAGCAGATTCAACCTTCTACTCTCCCATTAATCTCATTTTTGCCCAGTCTTTCTTATTATGGAGTCGTGAGCACTGATCTTAGCTAGGGAGCGGGGAGAGTGAATGGGACTTGATATCAGTGGCGTACCAAGGGGGGAGCGGTGGGGGCGGTCCGCCCCGGGTGTCAGTGGGTGGGGGGGTGATCCGCTTTGCTCCCGCTGCTCCCACTTTACCTTTAAAAAAAATATTTTTGAAGCGTCGTTGCAGGCAGCGCCTTGCGTCTGCCCTGCTTGTTGTAAAAGAAGTAAATCTCTTCGCTTCGTCATCGTCGGGCCTCATTATGTCCCGCCCTCGCGGAAATTACCTCAGAGGAGGGTGGGACATAATGAGGCCCGACGACAACGAAGCGAAGAGATTTACTTCTTTTACAACAAGCAGGGCAGATGCAAGACGCTGCCTGCAACGACGCTTCAAAATTTTTTTTTTAAAGGTAGGGGTGGGAGCAGGAGAGTCGGGTCGGGGTGGGCTCCTCAGATGGGAGAGGGGTATTGTGGGGGGTTCTCACATGGGGAGGGGAGGGGGTTTTCATATGGGAGAAGGGGACTGAGTGGAGAGGGGTGTTGTGGGGGTTCTCACATGGGGAGGGGAGGGGGTTTTCATATGGGAGAAGGGGACTGAGTGGGGAGGGGGTTCTCAGATGGAAGAGGGGTGTTGTGGGGGTTCTCACATGGGGAGGGGAGGGGTTTCATATGGGAGAAGGGGACTGGGGTGGGGAGGGGGTTCTCAGATGGGAGAGGGGTGTTGTGGGGGTTCTCACATGGGGGGGAAGGGGTTTTTATATGGGAAAAGGGGACTGGGGTGGGGAGGGGGTTCTCAGATGGGAGAGGGGTGTTGGGGTTCTCACATGGGGAGGGGAGGGGGTTTTTATATGGGAGAAGGGGACTGGGTTGGGGAGGGAGTTCTCAGATGGGAGAGGGGTGTTGTGGGGGTTCTTAGATGGGGAGGGGGGTTTCAGATGGGAGAAGGGGACTAGAGTGGGGAGGGGTTTCCAGATGGGAGAAGGGGACTGGGGTGGGGAGGGGGGTTCTCAGATGGGAGAGGAGAGGGGTGTTCTGGGGATTCTCAAATGGGAGAAGGACTGGGGTGGGGTGGGGGTTCTCAGATGGGAGAAGGGGACTGGGGGTGGGGGTTCTCAGATGGGGTGGGGGTTCTCAAATGGGAGAAGGGGGCTAGAACTGGGGTCTGAGAAGGGGTCATGACGGAAAATGGGGCATGCCTGGGTCAGGTGGGAGAATGGGTCGGGCTGAAAAGGGGGGCAAGACGTGGATGAAGGGGGCTGAAACTGGGGGCTGAAAGGAGGGTAGGTGGGATAAGGGGGCTAATACTGGGACTGGGGGCTGAAAGGCGGCAGGGGCTGAAATTGTGGGGACTGGGGGCTGAAAAGGAGACAGGGAGAAATGGCTGGGGCTGATGCTCAGGACTGGTGAGAGAAAAGGGCTGGGGTTGAAACTGGGGGATAAAAAGAGGACAGGGAGAAGTGGCTGGGGGCTAAAGCTCGGGACTGGTGGGAGAAAAGGACTGGGGCTGGAACTGGGGGCTGAAAAAAAGGGGCAGAGAGAGGGGACTGATCCTGGATGGAAGGGGGAGGAGAGGGAGGGCAGACCCTGGATGGATGGGAGAGGGAGGGCAAATGATGGATTGAAGGGGCAGAGAGAAAGGGCAGACTGGATGGAAGGGATAGAAAGGGCAGACAGTGAATGGAAGGGGGAGAGAGAGAGGGCAGACAGGGGCAGATGGTGGATGGAAGGGGCAGAGATAGAGGGCAGATGTAGATGGAAGGTGCAGGGAGAGAGGGCAGACATTGGATGGAGGGGACAGCAGAGAGGGCAGACACTGGATGGCAGAGAGAGAACAAAGACAGATGCTGGATGGAAGGAAGACAGTGAAAAGAAGATGAGGAAAGCAGAAACCAGAGACAACAAACTGTAAATAAAATATATATTTTTATTTTTTTTTTGCTTTAGGATAAAGTAGTATTGTAGCTGTGTTAATGTTTATAATAGAACATGTAAGCAAGGTAATCTTTTTATTGGACTAATTTTAATACATTTTGGCTAACTTTCGGAGAACAAAACCCCCTTCCTCAGGTCCGGATAGGATATTGTAACAGCACTATACTGTATTGACCTGAGGAAGGATGTTTTGGCCTCTGAAAGCTAAATGTATTAGTCCAATAAAATGGTATTATTTTATTTTCTATATTTGTTTTATTTCTATTTGTTAATTTGTAAAGTGGTGATTGGTACTTGTTAGTTTTTTCAAATTTACATCTGCTGTCTTTATATTTTGCACAGTACTAGAGGACATTTTCAGTTTCTGTGGTGTTGCATTGTATACAGAGTCTGGCATCTTGGGGGTTCAGTTTAATTTTTGTCTAAATAGAAAGGTTATTATTGCTTATTCTATAGTGGATTAGGGTGTATCTGTGTTTGTGAAAAAGACATGGCTTTCGGTTGGCATTGACTGTGTAAGATGGACGATCTGTGTTATTCTGCCTGGTTTCGTTTTACAGTAGGTGAATTGATGTTCTAGTGCTCACTGTAGTGTTTAAGATGCTTTCCTTTTCCTTGTGTGACTTGTAGAAATTACTGCTTATGGTACGCTAGAATTGCTCTATAGGTCCTGAGTGTTTTGTATTCTCGGCATGCCTAGTGCTAGATTTTGGAGGGGGGGGGGGGGTGTTAAAAAAATGACCGGCCCCGGGTGTCAACTACCCTAGGTACGCCACTGCTTGATATACCGCTTATCTGTGGTTATAATCAAAACGGTTTACATATTATATACAGGTACTTATTTTCTACCTGGGGCAATGGAAGGATAAGTGACTTGTTCAGAGTCACAAGGAGCAGCAGTGGGAATCAAACCCAGTTCTGCAGAATCAAAGTCTGCTGTAGGAGTTCCAGAGCTTTAGAAATGGTTTTGTAACCCTTTCTAGACTGAGATATTTCAACAATTATTTTTTCTCATCTCTTCTGGAATTTCCTTTGATTGTGTCATAATGTTCTTGTAGAAACTTTGTGGTGACTACTTTACTCTCATGAAAAGGTTCAATTTAATTGGTTTAGATTTATGCAGGGTTGACTGCTATCAAGCCCTAACTGTGTTCAATTAGCTGAATCTAATTATTAAATGTGGTCAGTTGGTTCGTTGAGTAAGGGTGCAGTTACTTTTTCACATGGGTGTTATGGATATTGGATAACTTTGTTCCTTAAATAAATAAAGTACTTGAAAAGCTGTGTTGTCTTTACTCAGGTTCCCTTTGTCTAATATTACATTTTGTTTAAAGATCAGAAACCAATCATAGTGATATATATGTAACTAGCCGTTAAGCCCGTCAAAACGGGTGAGTATTGGGATGTGTTTTTTCCAAGGCCCCTCCCCCCTCTCCTCACCGCTGCAAGGCCCCCTGCCCTCCCTCCTTCCCTGCCAGCTGCAAGGCCCCCCCTCCGTCCCTCCCTCCCAGCTCCAAGGCCCCTGTCCCCCCCCCCCCAGCTCCAAGGCCCCCTGCCCTCCCTCCCAGTTCCAAGGCCACAATCCCTCCCAGCTCCAAGGGCCCCATTCCGTCCCTCCCTCCCATCCAGCTCAAAGGCCCCCTTCTGTCCATCGCTCCCAGGCCCCCCTCCTTCTGACCTCCCATGTCCAGCATCCTCCCTCCTTCCCTGCCAGCTGCAAGGCCCTCTGTCCCTCCCTCCCAGCTCCAAGGCCCTCTGTCCCTCCCTCCCAGCTCCAAGGCCCCCCGCACTCCCTCCCAGTTTGAAGGCACCTCCTCCTCCCTCTCAGCTCCACTGCCCCCCTCCGTCCCTCCCTCCCAGCTCCAATGCCCCCCCTCCGTCCCTTCCTCCCAGCCAGCTCCAAGGCCCCTCCTTCTGTGACCTCCCATATTCAGCATTTCTCCTGCTCTTCCCTACCCCCCCCCCCCCCGAGGTCGCCGATACCGCTCCCCCCCAAGGTTGCCGATACCGCTCCCCCCCCCCCCAGAGTCACCGCAGCCGCCCCCCCTCCACCTCGGCAGGGCCCTCTCTTCGCCACAGAACTTACAGTGCCGAAACCGCAACACGCAGATCAGCTTCCGTCGGCCTTCCTTCCCTGCCTGTGTCCCGCCCTCGTGTAACGTAACGTCGGTGAGGGCGGGACACAGGCAGGGAAGGAAGGCAGACGGAAGCTGAGCTGCTGCGGTTTCGGTGGGGGGAGTGGTAGCGGGGACCTCGGGGGGAGGAGCGGTAGCGACAGTATCCTTGTGCGGCTGTGTGTGTTTCCCTGAGTTCCGCCCCCTTCTCTCCCTGCTTCCTCCTCCTCCGATTTCCACACCCATGGAGGCGTGGCTTGGATTCTCAGGGTTCGGACTGTAGTGCGCATTTGCAAGTGAGTACGGTCACTTGCCATTTATATGTTTGATAGGAGAAATCAGGCGGGAAGTACTTCTTCACATCATTGTATGCATAATACTTTGAGGGTTTTTTTAAATTTCTCAAAGTATAATCCATAGTAGAATGGAATAATTAAGAGATTGTTTTTCTTGAATGTTGCTATACTGTTAATATTGTAGCTGGAAATCTTTAAGGCAGGTAAGAAATGTAATAGTAAAGTCATCTCAAGTCTTGTAAAATAATTTTCTGCATGAAAAACTTCTTGAGTTCATTTGATCTCTTATCACAGCTTATTTTATAGTCTCCGTTCTTGATTCCATTATTAAACATTGTTTAATTGTTAGTACATTTGCATTGTTAATGGCCTGTAAACTCAAGATTTTAACTCTAATTCATTTGTTCAGTTAAAATGCTTAGATTATCAAGTTTACATCCTTCAGTACAGTAGGCTATGCTGTAAAAAGATGACCATGTAACTGGTCTGTCAGCATATGCACCTTTTCCACTGGCAGCAGTGCTTGTATAGAAAAACTTGCTCATTTCTATGTTTGTTTCCAGATGGAGGGCTGTCAATGTGATGACGAAGCTCTGGTGGAGTGCAGTAATGCAATTAATGAACAGGCCAGTTATGCTGCAAATAAATTGCGTCAACTAAATGAGAAATTGGACTACAAGAGGCAGGCACTCACTTCTATCATCAATGCGCCCAAGCCTGATAAAAAGGCAAGCCTTCCTTTATCTGTAGAAATTTTGCTTTCCTTTACATTCTAGTTCATTTACAACAAAGGGGCTCATTTTCAAAGCACTTAGCCTTCCAAAGTTCCATAGAAACCTATGGAACTTTGGAAGGCTAAGTGCTTTGAAAATATGCTTCAAAGTATACCAATATTTCTTTCACTTCAACATATTTGGTTTTACCTTCCCTTAGGATGCCACCTCTTATTGTCGAGTGTTTGTACATGTTTTCTCCCCCTTCATACCTCCTTTAACACTCTGTTTTAATATACAGATATGCTGATGTAATATGCTGCACTAATCTCAGCATGGAGGTTTTTTTCTGGCTTAGCACCAAATGTTAGTACGCTATGATTATGTTTGGTAAACCATTTTGTAAATCTTAGTGTAGATACCATGCTAATGATCTCCCATAGAAGCCTACTTAAGATACAATAAACAATGCTTAAGAGTAGCTTACTTGTTACTTTCTTTTTAGCACTGAAACCAAACCTCACTCCAGATGTGAAGTAAAGTTTTAAGTTCCCGTTTACAGGCCAGAAACCCCCATTACATGGAGACCCTTGGACCAGAGGGCCTGCTGATATTTGTCCCTGCTGTTTAGGCAACCCTTATGGACATCAGCCAAACCACTGCCATTTTCCAAGTTCGCAGCAAAAACAGAGATGCCAAGGAAAATGCTTTCTTGGACTATTTGAGGGAAAGGGGTAGGGGGAAGACAGGTGTTTGGAGGCTCTCTGGTCCAGTAGTCTCCCTGTATCAGGTCTCTGGCTAGAGGTACACTGTGTTAAGGGGCCTGGCCAAGATTGTCCTGGTTCAGATTTCCTGAGACAGATTTGCCCAGCTCTAATGGCTAGCTTTTCCTTTGTCTCATCTGAAGCAGCATGGCCTTATCCCTGTGTGGATTACTTCCTAATTTGTTGCTTGACCCCCACCTGGTGAATGGGGAATTGCTGGAAGGGAGCAAGAGATGCCAACATGTACCCTTCAGCTTGCCTCCAGTTTTATTTTATTCACCTGTTGGTATGATCTTAAATAAATTTATTTTTACCTGCATCTCACACCCTTAGTTTTATGGTTATAATAAAAAATAATCTATGGTTAAAAGATTGCTGCTCTGACTACAATATTGCAGTCTAACTCTTAGAATTTAGTATACTTATACCTATGACTTTTATTTTTTTAAATGTTCATAGCAGGTCAAGTGGTATCATGGAGCAGAACAGATGCTGAAACACTTTGCTCTTGGATTTCGCCACTCCAAATCATATGTGACTCTCTCTGGGGAAAGGTGAAACAAAAAAATGAGGCTTCAATGAATTTTGTTAGATCAATCAATTTGTAATACAACAGTTCAAATCCCATTTTCCATTATCGCAAAAAAAAAAAAAAAAACCAAACCGCCCAGCTCAGAAAGGACCAAATCCATGGGCATTTGGTCCATCCAAACCGTATTTTCGAAACAAAAGATGGACGCCCATTTTTTTCGTAAATACGGTCTGTCCTGCTTCTTCACGTACCCGTTTTCGGACATAGACGCCCATGGAGATGGGCGTTCGCGTTCGATTATGCCCCTCCACATGTATTATCTGCTATTTCACACACTCTAAATTTGAGCAATGGTAGTAACTTGGACAATTCTTCTCTACTAGTGGTTGAAGTTTTGAAGATATTGATGGCTACAAAGCAGCTGCAAGGAGACAAAGACAGCTTGCAAAGATGATTCAAATGTGGAGGATCCTACAGGGCCTCCTTGGCCTTCATTCGGTTCCAAATGGGCATTAGAAATCACCATGGAAGTTACAGCAGCAGTAGAACATACTCTTAATAAAACATTTCAGCTAATTCTGGACAAGTTGTAGACTATGGACTATTGTCTTAATACTATTGGTACGGGGATTCAAACAGTGCAGTAGTATGTTGGAGTAATAGAAGAGACACTACACTAAGCAGAAACCAACCATACAAAGCACAGCTCCCAGCTAAAATACAGGACAAAGTGGATGATCTTAAAAATTGTTCAGAGGGCAGTGCCTCTAGCTCTTAATTTGGAGTGAAAGGAGGACATCTTAGACTCCAGATAAATATGCTTTACTAGCCCTTCATTTAGGGCTCAGTGTATCGTAGCAATGGTCTGACTTATCGAAGACTTCCCACATGTCAGCAGTAAGCACAGCACAGTTTACAGAAAATAGAAATGGTTGCCTTTGGCCTTCATTCAACAGACTTGTTATGCTAATACGTATATGTGGGAATCTGCAGGGCAAAAGAGTATACATTTCGAAGGTCTTTTGGGGCTAGGAGAAATTTAAAATTCTTGCTTGCTACAACTACAGTGTGGGATTAATTAAATGCTCCACTTTTGTGTTAGTTTATGGACTTGTATCAAACATATATGCCCGTTTTTAATGTTCTATCGTATTTTATCAAGCATGTGGAATGCGGTCCTGAATAATTGCACTATTAAGCTAGCAGCATTGCTTTACTTGAAAACAGATTTAAAGTAAACACTCCTTATCTTAATATCCGACGGGGGCCACTGCCGTTTCACCCTTACAACAGGGCTTCCTCAGGGACAGAGTGTTGAGACGCGATGCTGTGATTCTGTAAAAGTAAAAGGTTTTTTAAACTTTAAGCAAAAAGGAACCAGGATTGTACAAAAACGCACAAGAGCATAGACACTTGAATCGGCTTACAGCTTGACGGAGCGCCAGTCCTTTCAAAATGGCGTCTCAACGTCATCAGTGTGTCATCTGACATTTATAGGAAACTAGGTCAATTAGCAATACTCATTGGTTGATTGGCTGAGGAAATCTACTGATGAACTAATAGAAAACATGCCAATCGATTGAACTGTTAAGACCATTAGGTTCTAATGAGTTTAAATCAAATATCCACTGAGCTTCTCTCCTCTGTAATTTCAACTTGCGATCTCCCCCTCTATTTGATGCATCGATTCTGTCGATTGCATAACATTGGAGATCTTCAAATCTGTGATTATTATCCATGCAGTGTTCTACCAAGGGCTCTTTGATGGCTTGTCTTCGAATGTTGGAACGATGTTCCAATATTCTTACTTTCAACATTCTAGTTGTCATCCCAATATATAGTTTCTCGCAGGGACAGCTGATTGCATAGACAACATGGTCTGATAGACAGTTGGTGAAGCGACGAAAGACATAGTATTTTTTAGTCTTTGAAATATATATTTGTTTGACTTGTTTGGTGATAGAGCAGATGGGGCAGAGGCCACATTTGAAGTGACCCTGCGGTCGTGTTGTGTCTTGTTTTCTCACTGATCTAAGGTCTGCTGGACTGATCATCTCTTTGATGTTGTTGCACCTGGCATAAGCAATCCGTAAATTGCTATTCCTAAAGGCAGGGATCGATTGTACAATGTCCCATCTGTTTTTGATTAATCTGGCTAAGGAAGGACTGTCTTCATTGTATTGCATGACCATAGTACACATCTCTTCCTTATCTTTATCTTGATTTTGAGTGGTAGTGGTCAAAAGCAGTTCCCTGTTATTGAACTTGGCTCTATGATAGGCTTTGTGGAGTATGAATTTAGAGTAACCTCTGTCAGCCAAATCATTCATTAATCTCTTGGCTTGTTGTTTGAAAGTGGAAAGATCTGTGCAGATGCGTCTCAGTCTCAGCATTTGGGAAAAAGGTAAGCTGTTCTTTAAATGTGTTGGATGGCAGCTCGAATTATGAAGAAATGTGTTCTTATCAGTGCTTTTCTTATAAACCTTTGTGACAAAATGATCACGGATCAATCTCACTTCCACATCTAAATAATGAATCGATTCAGTAGAGTGTTGCTCAGTGAATTGGATGTTATTGTTACAACTATTGAGCCAAGTCATGAAGTTGTTAAGTTCTGCAGGTGAACCTCCCCATAGCATGAAAACGTCATCAATGTAACGCCACCATGTAATAATGTTATGCAATCGACAGAATCGATGCATCAAATAGAGGGGGAGATCGCAAGTTGAAATTACAGAGGAGAGAAGCTCAGTGGATATTTGATTTAAACTCATTAGAACCTAATGGTCTTAACAGTTCAAACGATTGGCATGTTTTCTATTAGTTCATCAGTAGATTTCCTCAGCCAATCAACCAATGAGTATTGCTAATTGACCTAGTTTCCTATAAATGTCAGATGACACACTGATGACGTTGAGACGCCATTTTGAAAGGACTGGCGCTCCGTCAAGCTGTAAGCCGATTCAAGTGTCTATGCTCTTGTGCGTTTTGTACAATCCTGGTTCCTTTTTGCTTAAAGTTTAAAAAACCTTTTACTTTTACAGAATCACAGCATCGCGTCTCAACACTCTGTCCCTGAGGAAGCCCTGTTGTAAGGGTGAAACGGCAGTGGCCCCCGTCGGATATTAAGATAAGGAGTGTTTACTTTAAATCTGTTTTCAAGTAAAGCAATGCTGCTAGCTTAATAGTGCAATTATTCAGGACCGCATTCCACATGCTTGATAAAATACGATAGAACATTAAAAACGGGCATATATGTTTGATACAAGTCCATAAACTAACACAAAAGTGGAGTTTTTTACCCTATGATAGAATCTGGGCGTGGGTTACTTACAACATCAGTAACTCCGCTCTAAACCTGCGCCAGCTGGTCCCAGGTTTCTGAGGGTTTTCTCCACATTTAAGCACACTCTTTTGAAAATTTGTGTTCTAGGGTCACATTATATTTTGTATTACATTACGAACCCCAGACTCTAGATAATACTGCAGTACGGTATTTTATTAATTAAATGCTCCCTTAGGTACTAAAGGAATGGTAGGTGGTGTTAAGGGGTAAATAAGGGCGGGAAGTAACTAGGCTACTGAAATGTGACCATGCTAATAGGGATTGTGTGTTGTATGAGTAGGTAGAGGGAATGGGAAGGGAGGGAGTTATTTGGGTTGAATTTGTTGTAGTAAGATATGGAAGATATTTAATGAGTCAGGGGATGGAGAGGTGGCTTTCCTGGACCAATGATGATATGCTTGAGCTCCAGTGAGGTTGAAGGCTGAGAAAATCCCTCTATAGGTTGAGGGATAACGTTGATGATTGGGTTTAGTATCTGAAGATATTACTTAAACTCATGATACATTACATGTCATGGAATGTTGGAGGTATTTCATCACCTATAAAAAGAAGTATGATATTACAGGCCCTCAATGGACAATAGGCCTCACTAGTGTTTTTGCGGGAGACAAAAGTGGTGGAACATAGTAAGCTAAAGCATTGGGGAGGGGAGTATATAGAGGCCCTCAGAAATACAAAAAAGACAGAAGTATTGATCTTCATATAAAAGGGGATTGTTATTGGAATGCCACAAAGTTATACAAGAAGCAGAGGGTGTTTTGTAATTGCATATGTAACCTTGGAGATGCAACAAATTCTACTATGTAATATTTATGCTCCAAATATCTGCTAGAAATTTTTACAAACTAATATCAAAACACTTATCAGTGCTTTTCTTATAAACCTTTGTGACAAAATGATCACGGATCAATCTCACTTCCACATCTAAATAATGAATCGATTCAGTAGAGTGTTGCTCAGTGAATTGGATGTTATTGTTACAACTATTGAGCCAAGTCATGAAGTTGTTAAGTTCTGCAGGTGAACCTCCCCATAGCATGAAAACGTCATCAATGTAACGCCACCATGTAATAATGTTATGCAATCGACAGAATCGATGCATCAAATAGAGGGGGAGATCGCAAGTTGAAATTACAGAGGAGAGAAGCTCAGTGGATATTTGATTTAAACTCATTAGAACCGCAGCAGCTCAGCTTCCGTCTGCCTTCCTTCCCTGCCTGTGTCCCGCCCTCGTGTAACGTAACGTCGGTGAGGGCGGGACACAGGCAGGGAAGGAAGGCAGACGGAAGCTGAGCTGCTGCGGTTTCGGTGGGGGGAGTGGTAGCGGGGACCTCGGGGGGAGGAGCGGTAGCGACAGTATCCTTGTGCGGCTGTGTGTGTTTCCCTGAGTTCCGCCCCCTTCTCTCCCTGCTTCCTCCTCCTCCGATTTCCACACCCATGGAGGCGTGGCTTGGATTCTCAGGGTTCGGACTGTAGTGCGCATTTGCAGAGTTGTTGCTGGATCCTGGCTTAGCTAATATGGATTCAGTGAAGGTCCAGAGAGACACAGATTGTCTAGGGAAGAGTGCAGGTCCAGAGAGGTAAAGGAAAAGAAAAGATGGCAGACTTGAGCGTTCCAGATTTTTTTCTAATTTCTTGTTGGGCCATAGGCTGAAGTCAGGTGGGGTGTATTTGATACAATGAAAACACAGGGATAGCAAAAACTGGTTCTCTTATTTTTGAGATGGAGCAAGGTAACTGGTCACATGTTTAAATTACATCATAAGGGTTCCTGACTGGCCATCTGCTATGTATACACCTATACTTGACAAGATTAAGAGAGTCATTGTCTGGGAGTTTCAGGCAGATGGACTGTCTTTGTTAACTCCAGTCTCTGTGATTGCTGCCAATATACAGATTCTGTTCTTTGGAGAATGGTGGTGATTACTTTTCATCATCCTCCTAGCCAGCCTTTGTTACACTGGTAGTCCTCTTAATAGTCTTTTAGTTTCAAGCTACCATTGGTTTTCAGGGGGAGGGTAGAGCCAGGTCTGTTTTCTGAGCAATTAACATTCAAACATCTCTGCAAATATTTTCATATATATCTAATTTTAGCAAAATCAATATAACTCTGAAATTCATCATATCATATGCTACAATCTGGGAATTAAGAATGTATGATAAACTTATTAAGGCACTGCATGGGGTGGGGAACCAGCAAGCCCAAATTTGTGCTGGATTTACTGGGTTAGATTGAATTTTGTTCATTCAAGCTCTATTATGCTATTATTGGAGGAGTACAGAAATGAGAGTTTCATATCGTGGATTATCCAGCTGTGCTTCAGAGGCTTGGGTTTAATATTGTAACTGAAAGGGGAGGGAAGGGGGGAAAATATAGAGAGTTGTACGGGGACAGAAATCTTACCCATCCCTGCCCGTCTCTGCTGGAATCTTACCCATCCCCACCCGTCCCCGCAAGAATTTAACCCATCCCCACCCATCACTGTAAGAATTTAATAGTACATAAAAGAAAATTCCAGTCAGCTCCCTCAGTCTCTCTCTGGATTTGAGCCACAGCACTGTAGGCAAGGAAGGAATGGAAGCTGAAACTTGGAACACTCTGGTGTGCACATGTAAGATTTGTCTCTGATTTACTGGCGCTGTATGCTGAGAGGTCACCACATGCACGTGCCAGTAGGTCAGGTGACATCTGATGCTCATGCCTGTGTCAGAGCTGAGGTCTGCTCATCAGCCCGGGAGCAAAGAGGATTAATTGTAACATAGTAAGTAACAGCAAATAAAGACCTGAATGGTCCATCCAGTCTGCCCAATAGTCACACTCATTATCAGTTCATGATTAAATCAACGAGTGTGATATTATATACTTGATTATGGTCTTTCTTTTGTGTTTCTGGAACATAGACCATACAAGTCTATCTGGCCCTAACCTTATGTTCCAACTGCTGGAGTTGTCGTTGAAGCCCACTCCAGTCTATGCGTCTTCTCATTTGTGGGACACAGATCGTAAAATCTGTCCAGAACTGTCCTTATGTTCAAGCCACTGAAGTTGCTGTCTAAGCCCTTTCCAGCCCATCCTAAACCAGACTTCCATATATTATACACAGACCATACAAAGCTGCCCGGTATTGGCCCTAGTTAATCACAGCCAGAGTCACCATCTAAGCATTATTTCACACATCCACACACATGCAGCCATTTAAGGTTAGGTTTTTTATAACTTCCATTTTCTAATTAGAGACCTCTGTGTTCATCCCACGCCTTTTTGAATTCCATCATCATTTGTGTCTCTACCACCTCCTTAATGGAAAAATTTCCACATTTGTGCTGTTAAAGCAAGGAGGAGGAGGAGGAGACAGCAGTCAAAGAACTTGGTACTCGGTAGATGAGAGGCTGGTGCAGGTGTAGCTTACATTTCCACGGGAACCCCGCAGAACTGCTTCCATCCCCGTGGGAACCGCACAGGAACTGCTTCCGTCCCCGTGGGAACCCCACAGAACTGCTTCCGTCCCCGCGGGAACCCCGCAGAACTGCTTCCGTCCCCGCGGGAACCCCACAGAACTGCTTCCGTCCCTGCGGGATTCCCGCAAACCCTGTTCCCGTGCAGCTCTCTAGGGGGGGGGCATAGAAATCGTCAGCTGTATGATGTACCAGCTGTTTCTTGGAAGACAGTATGTTGGAGAATTGCTTTTACTATTGTTCTTCTGAAGGAGTTTATCTGGAGGGAACAGGTGTGGGTGGTTTTACATGGGTGTTGGATTGGAATATTTTGTTGAACTTCAGAACTGGTTCTGTGTTAAATGAGGTTATACATGTTCAGTGGGAATAGAGCACTCGCCTCTATTCAGAATTGCTATGGTAATATTACCTGTATTAAGTACTAGTTGGGGTGTTGCTCTTGTTATGGGCATATTCTGCACTGCTTCTATGTATTGGAAATTTTTCAATAAAAATTTGAATGTTAAATAAATAAATAAACAAACAAAATCTGTTAGGATTTCCCTAAGCAACAGCTGTATCACACTGTTGATTGTCACAATTACCCTGTAGTTTCTCTAGCTCTGTTTCACATCTTGGACAATGAAAAGTCAGTTTATATACTATGTAGATTCATACCAGATACTATGGACTGTTTGGCTCCCCTGTCAGTGATATGCAGTAGTGCCGTAGTTCTCATTTGCATATAATGGTGGTCACAGGCATGCAAATCTGTCTCGTGCATATTAATTAGGGATATACTGAAAACCCAACTGGCTGGTGGTCCTACAGGACAAATGTGAAAACCACTGTAGTAGTGTATTTTCTCATATTTGTATGTTTTCTATAGTGTCTATAAATGAGCTAGTTAATGCATCATGGTCAGTATTACCATTAATTAATCTTTATGCTTTCCTGACAGATTATTTCCAAGTTGAAAGATGAAATTTCACTGATGGAGAAAGAAAACTGTGACCTCAAGTTGCATATTTCAAGAACAGATTGGTGGTGTGAGAACCTTGGCATGTGGAGAGCGGTTATTAACAATGGCGAGGTATTTGTTGTGTCTTTATGTTGATTACGTTGGGAGTGTCCCTCTGCTTCTCCTCTCTCCCCTGCCCTCTCCTCCATGTCCAGCGATTCTTCCCATCCCATCTATGTCCAGCGATTCTCCTCTGCCTGCCTTCCCCTCCCCTCTGTGTCCCATGCTTTTGGCCTCCCCTCCATGTCCAGTGATTTGCCTCTGCCCTGCCTTCCCATCACTTGTGATGTACAGTGCATTCCGCCTCTGCCCTGCCTTCCCATCACTTGTGATGTGGAGTACGTTGGAGTGTCCCTCTGCTTCTCCTCTCTACCCTGCCCTCCCCTCCATGTCCAGCGATTCTTCCCTCCCCTCCTATCCCATCTATGTCCAGCGATTCTCCCCTCCCCTCTGTGTCATGTGCTTTTGGCATCCCCTCTATGTCCAGTGATTCTCCTCTGCCCTGCCTCCCCTCCCATCTGTGTCCCGCGATTCTCCCCTCATCCCATCCATATCCAGCGATTCGCCCCTCATCCCATCCATATCCAGCGATTCGCCTCTGCCCTCCCCCTCGCTTGTGATGTACCTCTCCCCTGCCCTCCCATCGCTTGTGATGTACCTCTCCCCTGCCCCTCCCCATCGCTTCTGATGTAGAGTATGTTGGAGTGTTTCCTCTGCTTCTCCTCTCCCCCTGCCCTCCCCTCCATGTCCAGCGATTCTTCCCTCCCCTCCCATCTATGTCCAGTGAGTCTCCTCTGCCGTGCCTCCCCTCCCCTCTGTGTCCCGCGATTTTGGCCTCTCCTCCATGTCCAGCAATTCTCCTCTGCCCTCCCTTCCCATCCATGTCTCACGATTCTCCCCTCGCCTCCCATCCCATCGATATCCAACGATTCGCTTCTTCTCTGCCCTCCCATCTAATCCATGTCCAAGCGATTCTCCTCTCCCCCTCCATGGCCAGTGACTCTGTCCTTCCTGCCACCCTGCCTTTAAGCCATCCATCTTACCTGAGGTCGCAGCGGCGGCAGGCAGGCTGGGCTCGCATCGCCTCTAGCCTTCCCTTGCCTTCTCTCTCAGTGTCCCGCCCTCCTCTGACATCATTTCGTCTTTATCCGAGGGCGGGACACTGAGAGGGAAGGGAACGCTGGAGGCGAGCTGACGTCAGCATGCTGTTACAAACCTCAGCCAGCCAGCCATCCAGAGAAGCAGAGGTACAAATTATTATATAGATTACTGCTGTTTTTTTTTTTTGTAATTCTACTTGATATACACAGCACTGTATAAATAGATGAGTCCCTACTCCATAGAGTTACAATCTAGTCAAAACAAACATACAGGACAAAAAGATTGAGTTTCATTTATTAAGAAAATGATTATGGCAAGCAAAGCTGTGATCATGAGAGAAGGAAGTTACAATTTAAAAGCAACTTCAAATGGTGGCTCATTAGACTAATTTAAATAAGATCAGAAAGGGAACCTGATGCACGAACTCAGGAAGCCTCATCCAAGTGTATGGCACAGCAAAGTGGGAAAGCATAGAGATCGCATTTGACAGTACAGGAAAAAGGGACAGATAAGAATAATTGAGGATGAGAAGTATTCATGAAAGGGGTGAAATGAAGAGGAAAGGTAATAAACTGCAGAAATTACGCACTTCTAGTACTCACCTGCACTCGGTCTGTTCATGTGTATAATATGTAGCGCTATAGAAATGCTAAATAGTAGTAGTAGTAGTATCTATCTATCTATATTTGTGTGGTGTGTATATATAGATATCTCCTCTCTCTCTATTATATATATATATATATTGTGTGTGTGTGTGTGATATATATGTATATACCACAAAACACACACCCCTGAAATTGTGGGTTATAAAGTATTAATCATATCAATGATACAAAAAATGTATAATAAAATTTATAGCAATGTGCTTACCAACGCAGTGTGCTATCTAGTATAATAATTCGCACCTCCAACATTCTGAAGCGGACTCCTTGGCAGTGAAGACGTGTAGTGTTCGTAGGGTTCGTAATCGCCCCGCCCTCGAAGGAACTCTGTATAGATGCCAGGGAAAGAAACACGACGTCAGAAGGAGAAGGGACCAACCACAGGCCTCGCACTTGCTCTCAGTGCCCTGCCCTCGGAGGGAAGGGAAGGCTACATATAATATTCACCCACCGGAAGTTCGTTCCATCCCTCCGAGTTCCACGATTGTTGTCCGTCCCACCTCCCTCCTAGTTCCAGCATCCCCTCTCCCTCACTCCCAATTCCAGGTCCCTCCCTCCCAGTTCCAGGCCCCCCTCCCTTCGAATTTTAAAAGTCATCCTGACTTACCTCACGCTTTAAAAAGCGTGCAGGCTCGGCACTTACTTCAGTTTTCCCTTCTCTGTTTCTCAGCTCTGGTCCCGCCCTTGCGGAAACAGGAAATGAGGGCGGGACCAGAACTGAGAGACAGAGAAGGGAAAACTGAAGTAAGTGCCGAGCCTACACGCTTTTTACTGCTGCTGCTGCCGGCCGCCGTAACCCCGACGAGGTAAGTCAGGCTGACTTTTAAAATTCGGAGGGAGGGGGCCTGGAACTGGAAGGGGAGGGAGGGAGGGAGGGACGACGACCCTGGAACTCGGAGGGAGGGACGACGACCCTGGAACTGGGAAGAAGGGAGGGGGGATCCTGGAACTGGGAGGGAGGGGGGGACGCTGGAACTTCCCTTAAAAACATTAATGGCAGAAGGTGATAACCTTGCTAGTGCCCGTTTCATTTCAATGAGAAATGGGCTTTTTTTTTTTACTAGTATATCAATAAATTAAGAAGGCAACTGATTAAAAATTACAGCACAGCACAAAACAATGATTAGTACACCTTTATAGCTAGATCAAAACTACTTAATATATCTCAAAAACAACAAGGATTGCACTTATCTGAGGGCTGGTCAAGCTGATATGACTTGTTTTGTCACTATATGTGGATGTCATCCTTAATATTTGTGAGCCCAATCATTCAGAAGTGCAATTGTTCATGTTCCTAACACAAATTTGTGTTCTACCATAAGCTGCTTCAGGTGGAGGGGAAATGAAAACCTAAAACACAAAGATATATGTCACAAAATCTCACTTGGTTAACAATATTATAACCAAAAATCAGCATGTAAAATAACTAATTATCAAACATCCATGCTAGGGCTCAAGAAAGGGTCCTGCCACTGGAAATACTTGTAACTGGCAAAAGACACCTGGTCTTTTTTTTTCACCTCAATGATGTTTTCATTGATTGTCTTATCACACTGCTCCCACACAGCTATTGATACAAGTGGGGTTTAAACAAATTAGCATAAAGAAAAGACCTGTTTGTACTAAATAGTTTGAGTGAATCTACTAATGTGTTATACATTAATTAAACTGTTGTTCATTCAATTTCTTCAACCCTCAAGGGTACACAGTATTCCAAAACATTGCTCCTTCTCAAGTAATGTACGAGATACTTCTCCCCCATGTGGGAATCGAACTTGTAGCAAAACTACAAAGTTCAGGTCAGATAACTGATGCCAAGCATCTTGCCGATGAACCACTACCTGTGCTTCCTCACAATAAATTCTCAAACAACTAAGGTGTTTAGCAATATGCAGTTTTATCTTCCTTTGAGTATGACCAATATAGTAAAGGTTTCAAGGGTAACAAATAGAGTGAACAACTTGAGAGGAGCAATTTGCTACGTAAAAAATGAAAAATTTGTCCAATTACTAGATTCAATACATTTCTCTTCTGAATACTGATAGTAAACAGTGATCATACTTGTAATGGCCAAGTGCAAATGAATCAATATTTCTCCAACGTTCTTTCCCTGACGAAATGCAAACTTGGGAAAGTTGAAAATACTGAATGATTTCCCAAACCTGCCAATATTTTTAATAATGTTGCATGTAAGTGTGGCTTGTGACGCGTATGGTAGCACACATACCACAGTATCTACATTTGTTTGTCTATGGGGGCACAGTAGCCAGTCACACCGCGCATGAAATGTGTGCTGCTGTGCTTTTCTCAGTTATTGAAATGGATATCCACATTATAAAAATTGGTTGTCATTGTTTTTCCTTGTTGTTTATACTCATCTGTTGATGAACATAATTGTCTCAATCATAAATATTGTCCAGTATGAATACTATTATGACAACTCTTAAGATGGCCACTCCTATAGTATAATGAATTAAGATCAGTGGCTTTCCTGTATATAGAAGTAATAAAAGTATTTGATGTTTATTCCGGGTGTCCAAAAAATGAAACTTCTTCATATCCAATGATAGCACTAAAACGTATGTTAAAGTCACATCTATTCAAATAATTAATGAAATGTTGTAATGACTGAAGATCACACCCTCCCCCAGTATCAAAAATTCAGTGGTGGAAATAAGTATTTGATCCCTTTGCTGATTTTGTAAGTTTGCCCACTGACAAAGACATGAGCAGCCCATAATTGAAGGGTAGGTTATTGGTAACAGTGAGAGATAGCACATCACAAATTAAATCCGGAAAATCACATTGTGGAAAGTATATGAATTTATTTGCATTCTGCAGAGGGAAATAAGTATTTGATCCCCCACCAACCAGTAAGAGATCTGGCCCCTACAGACCAGGTAGATGCTCCAAATCAACTCGTTACCTGCATGACAGACAGCTGTCGGCAATGGTCACCTGTATGAAAGACACCTGTCCACAGACTCAGTGAATCAGTCAGACTCTAACCTCTACAAAATGGCCAAGAGCAAGGAGCTGTCTAAGGATGTCAGGGACAAGATCATACACCTGCACAAGGCTGGAATGGGCTACAAAACCATCAGTAAGACGCTGGGCGAGAAGGAGACAACTGTTGGTGCCATAGTAAGAAAATGGAAGAAGTACAAAATGACTGTCAATCGACAAAGATCTGGGGCTCCACGCAAAATCTCACCTCGTGGGGTATCCTTGATCATGAGGAAGGTTAGAAATCAGCCTACAACTACAAGGGGGGAACTTGTCAATGATCTCAAGGCAGCTGGGACCACTGTCACCACGAAAACCATTGGTAACACATTACGACATAATGGATTGCAATCCTGCAGTGCCCGCAAGGTCCCCCTGCTCCAGAAGGCACATGTGACGGCCCGTCTGAAGTTTGCCAGTGAACACCTAGATGATGCCGAGAGTGATTGGGAGAAGGTGCTGTGGTCAGATGAGACAAAAATTGAGCTCTTTGGCATGAACTCAACTCGCCGTGTTTGGAGGAAGAGAAATGCTGCCTATGACCCAAAGAACACCGTCCCCACTGTCAAGCATGGAGGTGGAAATGTTATGTTTTGGGGGTGTTTCTCTGCTAAGGGCACAGGACTACTTCACCGCATCAATGGGAGAATGGATGGGGCCATGTACCGTACAATTCTGAGTGACAACCTCCTTCCCTCCGCCAGGGCCTTAAAAATGGGTCGTGGCTGGGTCTTCCAGCACGACAATGACCCAAAACATACAGCCAAGGCAACAAAGGAGTGGCTCAGGAAGAAGCACATTAGGGTCATGGAGTGGCCTAGCCAAGTCACCAGACCTTAATCCCATTGAAAAACTTATGGAGGGAGCTGAAGCTGCGAGTTGCCAAGCGACAGCCCAGAACTCTTAATGATTTAGAGATGATCTGCAAAGAGGAGTGGACCAAAATTCCTCCTGACATGTGTGCAAACCTCATCATCAACTACAGAAGACGTCTGACCGCTGTGCTTGCCAACAAGGGTTTTGCCACCAAGTATTAGGTCTTGTTTGCCAGAGGGATTAAATACTTATTTCCCTCTGCAGAATGCAAATAAATTCATATACTTTCCACAATGTGATTTTCCGGATTTAATTTGTGATGTGCTATCTCTCACTGTTACCAATAACCTACCCTTCAATTATGGGCTGCTCATGTCTTTGTCAGTGGGCAAACTTACAAAATCAGCAAGGGATCAAATACTTATTTCCACCACTGTATGCCATCTGTAAATCTTTTCCATGTAACAATTTGAGACCAAAAGACTGAGCTGTACACACATTTTTCTTCAAATTGTTCCATATATAAACACACTATAGATGAGCAATCGTAGTTTCCAAAGCTACCCCTTTTGTTTGTAAATAAAACTAGTCAACAAATTGAAACTAGTTTTTATTGATGACATGGTAACCATGGTAATCAATAAATGTAGTTTACTAGAGGATTTATCTGTTCATGTCAGGTATGTTTCAATGAATTGAATAGCTTGATCCAGAGGAATATTAGTATATAACACATTTACATCTAAAGTTACCAATATTGGTGAGAAATGAGTATCAGTCTGTAGATTAAGCATATGTATTAAATGCGTCTAATCTCGAACTAAAGAAGCAATCCGATGAACAAATGTTGTAAATATACATCCACATATTGTGATAATGGTTCTACTACTGATCAAAGGCCAGACACTATAGGGTGGCCAGGAGGTTGAGTCAGAGGTTTATGTATCATAGGAATGAAATATATATAGAGGAAATTTTAGGAAATTGACAATATAAAAATGTATATTCCCTTTAAGAAATAGTCCCCTCTCAGTTAATTTGTGATAGTAATTCCAAAATTTGATCCTGTAGTTGTTTAGTTGCATCCTCAGAAAGCTCCCGATAGAACTCAGCATTAGAGAGCTATTAACTTCCATAAGATAAAATTCTGTGCCCATCACAACAATTCCGCCTCCCTTATCCACTCTACATATAACTATAGATTAATTACTTTTTAAAGTGCATAAAGTTTGTCATTTGTTTAAAGATAAGTTGGAATAATGTGTTGAAGAGCAAGATTTTTCTCTCTCAAAATCTTTCAGAACCAGTCTTTCAAAGATCGTGATCACTGGATCAGTTAGACCAGGGGGAGACCAAAATGATTTCATCCAGTGCAGAAGTGAATCAGTGTCCTCCACTGGTTCCTGCCAGGTTTCTTGAAAATATGGTTCTTTTGATGCTTGAGTACATTTGTTCAAATTTTTTTTTGTCAGCTTAAATTGAAACTGCATCTCCCAGTAGGTACAAAAGGCACTCCATATTGGAGAACCTTTCGTTCAGCATCAGTCAGATTTCATTATGATAGATTGAATATGTTTATGGATGCATTTGGGTTTGATTCTTGCCCTTGGTTGCTTCTGGTAGAGCAGGTGCTGGTACATATGTTCTTGGGGTTCCAACCTACTGATGACAGGGTTCCAGGTTTGGCTTTTGGCTGCCTTTGCTAGTTCACAGTTTAAATGTATATAATATACTACAAATCATAAAAGCTAAGCAGTTTACAAAGCTACAAAAGAAATAGATTGAAAGTTAGAAAGGAATATAAGGGAAGGGATGGCCTAGGTTACAAATAATCATCCAAATAAAATTGGAATATCAAAATAAAGGAAGGGGAAAGGGGGGGTGTTTAAAATATAAGTATTAACATCTAAAATACAAAAGAGGGGGGAAAGAAGTGGCAGAAAAAAAGATGCAGACTATGTGATGACATTACTGCCTAAGGGTTCACGGATCTACAATCGAGAAGGCCTTCATAAACAAGTATGGGCCTGATATTCAGCCAGCGGCGATAAGCATTTTGCTGACTCCTGCTGGCATCATAGAAATTCAGTGTCAGGCTATGTCAGGGCTCTAGCATTGAATTTCCGGGTATGCAGTGCCAGCCAAATTATAACCGGTTAAATGTGATATTCAGCACTTAACAAGCTATAAAGAACCGCACAAAGATAGGACTACCCTTTATTCAGTTCTACTTATGCAATTAACTTTAACGTCTCCAAAGTAGTCAGTTTTGGCTTGGGTACTAGGTAAACATTTTCAGTGGCACTATCCAGTTAGGTACCACTGAAAATGCCTGGTTAGGTCTGGCCATTTAAATTAGTTTTAAATATCAGGCCCTATATTTTTAGTAGTGATTTAAATTTCACTTTTTGGAGGACCTGTGTTTTTGGTTTAACGGCGATAGAACTTTAGCAATGAAATAAAACCAAGCAGGCTAATGGAAAGCCTTCCAAAAAAATATAGGGTCCTATTTGGGACACTTGGGGCTCATTTTCGAAACAGAAAAAATGTCCAAAAGTGGCAAATGGATGTTTTTTTTGGGGGGGGGGGGTGTCAAATCATCCAAAGCTTTATTTTCGAAACACAGTTTTAAGACAGTTTCTGTGCAGTTCGTCTATTGAGGGCAGGATTTGGGTGTTCCCAAAACTTGGACTTTTTTTGCCATAATGGAACAAAGCAAAAACATCCAGGACTGCAAGTTAGACATTATGGTCTAGACCTGTTTCAGTCCACGACTAAGTCACAAAAAGGTGCCTTAAATGACCAGATGACCACTGGAGGAATTAAGGCATTACTCCCCCAGTGATCACTGATCCCTCCCATCCCCCCAAAAGATGTGAAAGAAACAGTACATACCAGACTCTGACAGCTTCAGATGTTATGGCTAGTCCTATTAAAGCAGCAAGCAAGTATCTGGAGTAGCCTAGTGATCAGTGCAGTGCACTGTAGAGAAGGAGACCCAGGCCCATATCCCACTCTGTTACAATTGTGGTGGAACATGTGAGCCCTCCAAATCCCACCAAAAGCCTACTGTACCCAACTGTACACCATTACAATAGCCCTTATGTTTGCAAGTGTCACCTATATGTAGGTACAGTAGGTTTTTGGTGGGTTTTCAAGGGATCCCCATGCAATATAATGGGGTAACGGTGAGATGTGTACCTGGCACCATTTATGTGAAGTCCACTGCAGTGCCCCCTAGGGTGCCCCACTGCTCTGCTGAGATGTCTGTGTGGAGAGTGTACTAAGAGTGCTGTCCCCCCCCCCCCCCCCCCCACCCCCATATATCACAATGGCTTGTTTTTGTGTTTTTCCCTTGGAATTTTTTTTTAATGGTCTTAAAAGATAGATGCACAATGAGCACAAAAACATCTAGCAAATGGCCATTTTCAAACAATAAAATAGACCTTTTTTGGGTCAAAAATCGCTTTGTTCACCGCTCAATTTTTGGAGGTTTTCAGCAAAATGCCCTAAATCAGACTTAGACATCATATCAAAAATTCTCCTCTAGTTTCTTGTTACATTCCTAGGTTGTAGTAGATGTCATAGATTCCCCCTGGCCTAAGGTTTTAAATTACTTTGTCTTACCCATAAGGCTTTCCATCTGGGTTCTCTTTCTTATCTATCTTCTTTGACTATTCCCTACACTCCTAACTGCATTCTTCAGTCTCTTGATGTTAACCGCCTTATCGTACCTCCTTCTCGTTTGGTTCTTTATGAGGTCACTCACTCTTCTCTTTTTATTTCTTTGCCCCCAAACTGTGGAATAAGTTTCCCCTGCAAATTCATTTAGAAACTGTTTTTCCCAAATTCAAATTACTTTTAAAACCACTTTTTGTTTTCATTTGGCTTTTGGTATTGAATTAGGAGATTCATGATTCCTGATTATTATATTCCATGTGGATTCCAGCAAGCATTCTCCTCAGATTATCCCCTCTCCGTATATGATTGTATGCTTTCCTGTATTTAAATGGCGTTCTTTTTTAATTTTATTATTTTACTTGATGATTTTATTGTAGACCGCTGTGACCAAAGGTTTTTGTAATAGTGGTATATCAAATGTAATCTGTGGAAAATCGAAAAATGTTTGATAGTTTGTTGCTGTTCATGTATATTTTTTCTTTGAAAATAAAGTATTTAAAAAAAATGTGTGTACATAAGTTGCTCAATGCTGTGGTTTTAATATTTAATTTTTAAGGTGGTAGAAGAGAATGGTATTCATATTCCCTGTTACTCTGTGGTGGTGAGTTTGCAAGATGCTGTGGAAACTGAATGCAAGCACTGGACAGTTCACAGGAAGCTCAGTGAATTCCAGAGCCTACACAGGAAACTATGTGAGGTATCCATTTCTTTATTTTGGCTCCCCCACCCCGCCTCCAAATGGCAGATTTTAGATAAATAATATTGTCACATTTCAGTGGGACCCAGTGGCATTTTTTTTAAAGAACTGGGTTATATAGTAAATTTTGCTAGCAGGACTACACCCTCCACCACCGTGAGTCATTCACTAAGTTATGCAGAAAGCAACGCAATGTATTATGTATGAGATGTACAGATTAAAGTGAGCACCAATCTAAAACACAATATGTTGAATTCTTCATCTACAGGATTTTTATAATCAGGTTAGTTTCAGCAGGCTCAAAACTACTCCATACTATATGATCCTTATGCTTCTCGGCATTGGCTAAGAAATCTTCCCTATTTTGGGGTCTGGGAAAAAAAAATCCACAAAGCTTTGGCATGATAGTAATAGGATGGATAGTGAAGCCTAGATTCCTTTTAAGTTATAAACTATTTTGCCGTTCCATTACTGCTCTATACTCACCTAACATTTTAAATAACTGTCTTTCAAATCTAAACTTTGAGATTTCTGCTATTTTTCCAATTATACAACATAATTGTCTGGGGGGGGGGGGGTCTGTACCAGGACGTTAGTGAATTACAACAGAAACTGCAATCAGTGATTTGATTATTTCAGATATTGTGTGTTACAAGGACAGTATTTATCTATTCTAGTTCCACAGAGTGCAGCAGCTGAAGATGCAATATCTTTACAAGCAGGGCCTCAAAGTTTATATGGTCACTGAGTTTGTCAGGATATTTTTTATTATTTGTTACATTTGTACCCCGCGCTTTCCCACTCATGGCAGGCTCAATGCGGCTTACATGGGGCAATGGAGGGTTAAGTGACTTGCCCAGAGTCACAAGGAGCTACCTGTGCCTGAAGTGGGAATTGAACTCAGTTCCCCAGGACCAAAGTCCACCACCCTAACCACTAGGCCACTCCATGTGAGTTAGTACTGCATATAACCTGAGAATATCAAATTCAAGTCACTCCTAAGCCAGGGTATTTTGGTTAAGATCTCATTTTCACAAATTTACTGTTAATTCTCACTGTAATAATTGTATCATGCCAAAGGGAGCATCTTTCTGGAGTTTATAAGACGTAATATGTACAGGCATTTTATCAAAATTTGCTGGGAAATTGCTTTTAATTAGGCCTGTGTCTCTGCCACATTTTCTTGCTCTCTGACTGCATGTTTTGCTACTTGATGATCATCTCTTTCTCCATATGATATACAAAATAATTACCTGGCACTAATACTTCTGTTCGTGTTTTTCTCCTTTACCACTATGTCCATTTTTCTTGCTCTAGGCTTTTGATCATTTCTCTCAGGGACATGATTCCTCTCCATTTCTGGTACAATGATGATATACCCCCCCCCCCCCCCCCCAACCATTCTATAAAAGGTTGCCTAAATGTAATTGCCTGTTTAGCTCTAAAGTTTATGGAATACTGGGCAGGGTCACAGCTAAAATATTTGGGTCTCCTCATACTTAGGGATTTGTCTTTATAATATATATGTTACCTCCGGGAGATGAAAGTTCTCTGTGATTGTTGGTATCCACTTCCTTTGTCACTGTGGAGTAGAGTGGATGCATTGCTCATGATACTGCTGCCTAAATGGTTATATACTCTGCAACATTTACCTGGCCAGGACGAACAGACGGATGCGGAAATGTTAAAGGAAATCAGGGACGCAAACAAACTGGGCAACACAATAATAATGGGGGATTTCAATTACCCGCATATAGACTGGGGTAATGTAACATCTGTACACGCAAGGGACATAAGATTTCTTGATGAAATCAAGGACAGCTTCATGGAACAGCTAGTTCAGGAGCCGACAAGAGAAGGAAAAATACTAGACTTAGTCCTTAGTGGTGCTCATGATCTAGTGCAGGGGGTAACGATACGAGGGCCGCTTGATAACAGTGATCATAATATGATCGGTTTTGATATTGGCATTGAAGGAAGTGAAACTAGGAAATCAAGTACGCTAGCGTTTAACTATAGAAAGGGTGATTACGACAAAATGAGAAAAATGGTGAAAAAAAGACTGAAAGGAGCAGCTCGCAGAGTAAAAAACTTGCATCAGGCGTGGATGCTGTTTAAAAACACCATCCTGGAGGTTCAGGACAAATATATTCCACGTATTAGAAAAAAGGGAAAAAAGACTAAACGTCAGCCGGCGTGGCTAAACAGTAAGATAAAGGAAATCATTAGAGCCAAAAAACAATCCTTCAGAAAGTGGAGAAGAGAACCAACTGAAAGTAACAGGATAGATCATAAGGAATGCCAAGCCAAATGCAAAGCGGAGATAAGGAGGGCAAAAAAGGACTTTGAGAAGAAATTAGCGTTGGAAGCAAAAATACATAGTAAAAACTTTTTTAGATACATTAAAAGCAGGAAACCGGCCAAAGAGTCGGTTGGGCCGCTGGACGAAAATGGTGTTAAAGGGGCGATCAAGGAGGACAAAGCCGTAGCGGAGAAATTAAATGAATTCTTTGCTTCGGTCTTCACCGAGGAGGATTTGGGGGGGACACCGGTGCCGGAAAGAATATTTGAAGCGGGGGAGTCGGAGAAACTAAACAAATTCTCTGTAACCTTGGAGGATGTAATGGGTCAGTTCAGCAAGCTGAAGAGTAGTAAATCACCGGGACCTGATGGTATTCATCCCAGAGTATTAATAGAACTAAAAAATGAACTTGCGGAGCTACTGTTAGAAATATGCAATCTGTCCCTAAAATCGAGTGTAATACCGGAAGACTGGAGGGTAGCCAATGTTACTCCGATTTTTAAGAAAGGTTCCAGAGGAGATCCGGGAAATTATAGACCGGTGAGTCTGACGTCGGTGCCGGGCAAGATGGTGGAGGCTATTATTAAGAATAAAATTGCAGAGCATATACAAAAACATGGACTGATGAGACAAAGTCAGCACGGATTTAGTGAAGGGAAGTCTTGCCTCACCAATCTAATGCATTTTTTTGAGGGGGTAAGCAAACATGTGGACAATGGGGAGCCGGTTGATATTGTATATCTGGATTTTCAGAAGGCGTTTGACAAAGTGCCGCACGAAAGACTCCTGAAGAAATTGCAGAGTCATGGAATCGGAGGTAGGGTATTATTATGGATTAAGAACTGGTTGAAAGATAGGAAGCAGAGAGTAGGATTGCGTGGCCAGTATTCTCAGTGGAGGAGGGTAGTTAGTGGGGTCCCGCAGGGGTCTGTGCTGGGTCCGTTGCTTTTTAATGTATTTATAAATGACCTAGAGATGGGAATAACTAGTGAGGTAATTAAATTCGCCGATGACACAAAATTATTCAGGGTCGTCAAGTCGCAGGAGGAATGTGAACGATTACAGGAGGACCTTGCGAGACTGGGAGAATGGGCGTGCAAGTGGCAGATGAAGTTCAATGTTGACAAGTGCAAAGTGATGCATGTGGGTAAGAGGAACCCGAATTATAGCTACGTCTTGCAAGGTTCCGCGTTAGGAGTTACGGATCAAGAAAGGGATCTGGGTGTCGTCGTCGATGATACGCTGAAACCTTCTGCTCAGTGTGCTGCTGCGGCTAGGAAAGCGAATAGAATGTTGGGTGTTATTAAGAAGGGTATGGAGTCCAGGTGTGCGGATGTTATAATGCCGTTGTATCGCTCCATGGTGCGACCGCACCTGGAGTATTGTGTTCAGTACTGGTCTCCGTATCTCAAAAAAGATATAGTAGAATTGGAAAAGGTACAGCGAAGGGCGACGAAAATGATAGTGGGGATGGGACGACTTTCCTATGAAGAGAGGCTGAGAAGGCTAGGGCTTTTCAGCTTGGAGAAGAGACGGCTGAGGGGAGATATGATAGAAGTGTATAAAATAATGAGTGGAATGGATCGGGTGGATGTGAAGCGACTGTTCACGCTATCCAAAAATACTAGGACTAGAGGGCATGAGTTGAAGCTACAGTGTGGTAAATTTAAAACGAATCGGAGAAAATTTTTCTTCACCCAACGTGTAATTAGACTCTGGAATTCATTTCCGGAGAACGTGGTACGGGCGGTTAGCTTGACGGAGTTTAAAAAGGGGTTAGATAGATTCCTAAAGGACAAGTCCATAGACCGCTATTAAATGGACTGGAAAAATTCCTCATTTTTAGGTATAACTTGTCTGGAATGTTTTTACGTTTGGGGAGCGTGCCAGGTGCCCTTGACCTGGATTGGCCACTGTCGGTGACAGGATGCTGGGCTAGATGGACCTTTGGTCTTTCCCAGTATGGCACTACTTATGTACTTATGTACTTATTGTTTTCACACACACTGACATAACCAAATATAATAGTATGATCAGAAATTTTCTCAGGACACAAAAACACCACGTTTGGCTCGCCGACATATGCAACTTCTTCGAAGTGATGGAGGTTTAGGATTAACTGATTTATGAGCCTACAGTGCAGCATGCCAATTACATTACGTTCAAGATTGTTTCTTTGAACCGTCTGAATTTTGTGACTATTACTTTGAAAGACAGCTGGAAGATGGACTGAATTTGTCGTAATTGAGCCACGCACATTACGGGACATTACCCATTCATTGTAAGATTCATATTCTTCGGCCCATGAAATGGGCATGGACACTTTTGAGAAAGGAAAGTAGCTTACATTCCAATGTATCCAAGTATTTACCATTGGTTGGAAATAAAGATTTTCCACCTGAACTCGCTGATCCCCGTTTTTAACAGTTGGCTTCCTATGGTCTGGCCCTGATCCAACATGCACTCGAGGAAGATGAACCACAAATATCTTATGATACCGTAAGCATTACTTATTTACTACAGTCACAGGATTGGTATGCATATCAGCAGGTGCACCACTATATCACCACAATTCTATGCACCTCTCCTTTGGATTTCTCTGAATCCCTGTTTGATGAAAAGGATTGATAGCATACTATTATGCAGGTTTGAAAACGGTGATTAATACTTCCCCACTCCAGAGAATATTGCACCAATGGACAATTGATTTTGGAACTTATACTTTGGAAGAGTGTCTGGACAGCTTAAAGGATGCGCCAATTTTAGCATGTAATATTAAACTGCAAGAACTTCATTACAAATTTCTCTTGTGCATGTATATACATCAGTCTCGTTCTAAGAAGATGGGTCTCCATTCTGTTGGGACCTGTCTCCAATGTCAGACGCCGGAGGTTTCCTATAAACACTCTGCCTGGGAATGTATTAAAGTTTAGAAGTTCTGGCAAAATCTCTGGACTCGTATTAATAATATTTATCAACATAATTGACTAACTACCCTGCAACTTTGTTTGCTGGATGATACCTCAGTGATTGAGGAGGGTACTCCAATTTCTAGCTTGTTTTTTTCGCAAGGCATCATTGATTGCAAAACGATGCATCCTACTCCAGTGGATTCATCCAGATCCTCCAACATTACTTGGTGCAATCAAATGCATGAACCTTCTCACTATGGAATATATGTCTGTTGTGCATCACATTACATGCACATTATAATAGTAATTAGCTCATTATAATAGCTTTGCATTCCATTTTCATTAGCTTCTACCGTGACAGGAAAATGGCTCGGAGAACCCTTTTGCGCATGTCCCGGTTTACTACTTGTTTGCTAAACCGGCTAGAACTAGTAGAACTAATATTCCGCCAGTGTCGTTATGCTCATATTAGCCCTCTCCTCAACTCACTTCACTGGCTTTCTATCCGTTTCCGCATACAGTTCAAACTCCTCTTACTGACCTATAAGTGCATTCACTCTGCAGCTCCTCAGTTCCTCTCCACTCTCATCTCTCCGTACATTCCTCCCCGGGAACTCCATTCACTGGGTAAATCTCTCTTATCTGCACCCTTCTCCTCCACTGCTAACTCCAGACTCAGTTCCTTTTATCTTGCTGCACCATATGCCTGGAATAGACTTCCTGAGCCAGTACGTCAAGCTCCATCTCTGGCCGTCTTCAAATCTAAGCTAAAAGCCCACCTTTTGATGCTGCTTTTAACTCCTAACCCTTATTCACTTGTTCAGAACCCTTATTTTATCATCCTCACTTTAATATTCCCTTATCTCTTGTTTGTCCGGTTTGTCTGTCCTAATTAGATTGTAAGCTCTGTCGAGCAGGGACTGTCTCATCATGTTCAAGTGTACAGCGCTGTGTACGTCTAGTAGCGCTTTAGAAATGATAAGTAGTAGTAGTACAGAAAGGACCAAGGGCAAAGAAGTGTTTCCTAACCATTTGGCTACCCTATTTAACCAGTATGAGTATGAGTGCTTGCTCTGCCTTTTTGAACTCTTTGGACATATAATTACAAAGACTCATTTGTTGACATCCTCACAAGGGTTGGAAAAAGGGAATGTAACAGCACTATGGATGTGGAAGAGCCAAATTGGAGTTAGGGATTGGGTGGGTTAGAAGGGAGTTCTGGGATGGGTTTAGTATTGCCTCAATTCAGCATAATTTATTGTGTATGTAACTTTGTTCATTATAACTCATTAAAAATGGTTTGTACATAAAGTGTCAAAAGGGGTTGCTTTAGGGTCCTCTGAAAACAACAGGAGGTGTTTAGTAATGTCAGGGGATAGTAATTCTAATAGAAATTCCTTACACTATCTGTGACCATAATCTTCTGTACTGGGCCAACAGTCCTGCTCTCTAAGGACTACTTCCAGCACCCACACTCTATATGCAAACTGGTCTAGTGTATCATTTGGCAAAGGTGAAAAGGGCTCTAAAGACTTGCATTGGCGTACAATGGAAACAGTTGTTCAGTACTTCTTTCACAACCCAGTATGGGTGAGTGAGAGAGCCAAATATAATAGTGTGGTCCCAAAGACTAGATGCAGAAGCCTGTCGAAATCTAAATGTTTGCTCTTATACTTCCCTAGATCCCAGTGAATCAGCATATCAGTGGCCCCTTTACACAATTCTTTACATTAAAATGCATAGGGCTTTTTTTCTACTATACTTTAAATGCCACTATTATTTGAGTCCTGTAGCACCACTTTTACTGATGCCCTGAGTTCTGCGCTGGATTCAGGTTCTGGGTCTTCAGCAGCATCCCTATGGCTATGGTTATTGCTTGGGCCTGGCAAGGGAGAATTATTGCAAGGATTTTCCTCCTCTGTGCCTATCTGATTATTCTCTTCGGGTTCCACGGTCCAGCAACCCACACTTCAATGTTTTTTTGCTTCTCTGTAAATAGGATGCATGGTTTATAGGGTGTATCATAGGCTGGAAGGGCTGAAGGGGAACTACTGTGGGCTGACCAGGGCCCAGAGTTAATCTGACCCTGTGAAACCAGTTTACTTTTTAAATGTTTTAATTCTGTTTTAGCCTCTTCCAGTTGTTCATTAACGTATAAAATGGAGTTGGTTGCCTGCACAATTTGTGTATGTTGCATAGATATTGTAATGAGTTTCTTGGCTGTACTTCTGGTATGAAGTCTGGTTGGAGTCTTTTCTTGTCTTTGAGGAGGCTGCTGAAAAGCAAGCCTCATAAAAAACAAAACAAAAAACTTACTGCAATCCCAGTCTGGTCTGGGATTTCAGTCTTGCTGGTCAGGGCCAGCTCCCAGTAATTCATTGGTAAGAAACCAGTTCTGCAGTAGTGCCCAGTACTCGTCTGTTGTTCTTTCCCATCCCAAACAAGGAAGCACTCTTCACACTTCCCCTCTCAGTAAAGCCCTTTTATAATAAGCTTATTTTAGCTTTGTCCAGGGCCCGTGCCAAGGGTCTCTGGCCCCCCCTGCAGACTACCAGTTGGCGGTTGCCCCCCCCCCCCCCCCCCAGCACCTGCCTGGCTCCAAGGCAGCGATTCCCCTCTCTCCCCTGCCCTCCCGCTCCCATGTAGGAACTGCCCGCCCTCTTCTCCCCCCCAAGATCCCGTCCTTTTTTTTTTCTTTTAAATTAACTTCCTCCCGGTAGCGCAGCGTCAGTGAAGGAGGCGGCGCTCCCAGTCCCGACGTCTCTAGCCTTCCCTTGTTCGCTGCTCCACGTGCCCCGCCTTCTTCTGACGTCAGAAGAAGGCGGGCAGTGAGCAGCGAACAAGGGAAGGCTAGAGACGTCGGGACTGGGAGCGCCGCCTCCTTCACTGACGCTGCGCTGCCGGAGGAAGTAAATTTAAAAGAAAAAAAAGGAACGGGATCTTGGAGGGGAGAGAAGGGCGGGCGAGTTCCTACATGGGAGCGGGAGGGCAGGTAAGCACGCAGCGGCTGGCACCCCACAGAGGAGAGCGCCCCCCTGCGGCGCTTACCCCCGCTTACCGCGATCGCACGGCCCTGTCCTTCAGCAGTGCTGAAAAACTTTAAACATCTCCCTCTGAACCAGTCTTATCTTCAAAGCAAAACATAAAAACGGAACCAAAGCACATCCACTATTTGTCATTTAAAAGTTCATTTCATAGTTTCAATAGTGATAGCTTTTCACACATTCATAGACAGACAGATTTGCTAACACCTTTTTCAGTAGTAAGCTCAGTGAGTTGCATTCGGGTAGCACTGATATTTCTCTGTCCCAGGAGGGCTCACAATCTAAGTTTGTACCTGAGGCAATGGAGGGTTTAAGTGACTTGCCGCAAGATCACAAGGAGCAGCAGTGGGATTTGAACTGGCCACCTCTGGATTGCAAGACCAGTGCTCTAACCACTAGGCCAACACCAGTCCTCTCCTCTGGACTGTGTGAAAATAACCAAAGTTCTTCCAGCCACTGATGCTCCCAGCAACTGGTTTCATTCACTCTGGAGACACCTCCATTCTCTCCTCTTCAGGAACCGTTGTCTCTGGGACAGTCTGAGACATCACCTAGTCAGACCACCCCATCTTGGTTTTTTCACTTCCTATTCCCTCTTTCTTATTCGCCCATGGAGCGCCGGCCGCCCTTCCCAGCTACGGCCTGTGTCCATATTATATTGCCTAGGTCAGCCAGGGAGCTTGAACTAATTCTGGATCCTGGGCTGTCTGTAGGGATTGCCTTTGAAATTACCAGGATCTATCTGTCTGGGTCCCTTCTCTTTCTCTGCCATAGCCAGCTTTTCAACCTCTTTTAAAATACTGTACTTGGCCGGAAGGGGGTAATATATGTTAGAACTTTCCCTGCTCTGCCTGTCACCCTGAGGCAGAGCCCATGAGTCATTACAATATACAACTTTGTGGCCTCTTCTAAGTCTTTAGTCAGTTGTATGCCTGAGTTGGTCAATTCAGTGTTTTCCTGTTTCATAGTAAGGAGCCCCCTACAAATGCCTTGGATGAAAATTCATTTCTTTTATTTGCTTTCTTTTTGAATTCTTGGTAATGGTTTACCATCAGCTGTTGCTTCAATTCTCCCTCTTTCAAAGGTATACACTTCAAAAGCTTGTTTAATTCTCCTTTCCCATCTTGAGCAATTCTTTCTGGAACATTTTCCCTTATCTATCGGAGCTGAGTCAAATTATGTAACCTTTCATAAGAAACTGAAGATCCTTATTTGATAAATTTAAGAGTAGTACAACTCTTTTGATTACTACGCAAAGATCTCTGAGAATCGGAGGCTACAGAGGAAGTGGACTGAGACAGCCCTTTTCTTGATGAGGCCAGATGATATCCTTTACCTTGTCTCCTGAGCAAGGAATATCATCAACTTCTTTTGAACCGCTGGGTCTAGGTCTGAGACATGCAGCTATGAGAGCATGCCAATACCTAATGTAGGGAGTCTGGGTGCTTTTAACATTCTTCTGCTTAGCTACTACCTGGAACTCTGCAGCCTTTTCTGGAGGTAATGTCCACATACTGCACACCAGGTTTTTCAAGTAGATGCTCATGTAGAGCTGGTAGGACTGGATGCAGGAGATGAGTATCCAGACTCTGAAAAAACTTCCTCTCAAAAGGCTCCAAAGTCCAAGCGTCCTACCTTGGGACTCTGAGGCATGGGGCCTAAATCTTTTGGCTCTTTTTGAGGGCAAGATTCAACGACCATTAGAATGGCAAACAAGCTGATGCTTCTCGAATCCTGGAGCCTTCTGGACTCTATACATTGAGTTTGCCACCTTTGATACAGGCCACGCAGTGAGAATGGTCTTCAGTTCCTCAATTGTGCTTCTTAAGGGTGCTGTGAATGTGTATTGTCAAAGCTTCCTTGGGAGGGGAGTTCAGGAGGTCCAACATCTTGGCCTTGGGCTCATCCTTGACCTATAAATTAAATGGGATGGCCTCTGCCATCTCGCTCAAAAGATTGATGAAGGAGAGTTCCTCTGGGTGAGAGATGTACTGGCTGCGTTTATGCTATTCACTTTGTACCAAAATAAAGAAAATATCAGAATAAGTTTAAAGGAATCAGAGAGTTAGAAGTGGTTTTTATTCTTACCAGCACAGCTTCAGATATCAGTTTGAAAGTCTTGGGAAAATATCACATGTACAGAATTTCAGTTAGAAAAATATCATCACATGTACAGAATCTCAGTTGGAAAAATATCACATGTACAGAATCTAATATCAATAGCTTAGGTAATAATAATAATAAGCAATCAGACTAATTTGATAAGGAACAGTTGTAAAGAGGACAAAGAAAATGAGAGAGAGAGAGAGATCACAGCATGTTTCCTGAGACCATGCTTTCTTAGAGAGAGAGGGAGGGATCACTAGCAGGAAATATATCAGTCCTGAAGTGAAATAAAATATAAAGAGAAAAGAGAGAATAGTTCTCTGTTATAAAGAAATAGTTCTTACCCGGAGCAATGCAGAAACAAAGAAGGGAAAATATATTTCCTGGAGAAATAGCCAATTAGCAATGATGCCCTGAATCAGGACAGAGAAAAGTCTCTTGCAAAATATGGCTAATTCTGAAGATTTCTTTGTGTGCAGGTATTCTTATAGAAAAAGTGATGTCGTCACCTCTCCCCCCTCCTACACCAATGGAAGGTAGCATAGGTGTCCTGCCAACACCCTATTGGTACATTTGACCTTACCATCTTGTAACTGAAGAAAAGATGTGTATTCCAGATACTGGGCTGCCATAGTAATGAAAGCCAAGGATGTCTGCATTCCTGTCTACGGCTACCAGCAGTGATTAGCAGCCAGGTACAGAAAAGACAGAGGGGGGGATGGGAGGCAGTACAGTACAGGTAAAGTAGAACATCTTTTTATAGAGAGGTCTGAAGGCAAGTCAAGATAGCCCTCCTCTGAGGGCTCCCCTGGCTGAATCTCAGACTCCCAGGAACGGTCTGCATTAGATTCTGCAAATACTCTTTGTGAGATGTCCAAGTTTGTGCCTGCCTCAGACCATTGAATGTTTGACCAGGGTCCAGGCGAGACCACTGATTGTATGGGTCCCCTTCTGGACTCCAGGATCACTTCTTCCCCCGATGGACTAAGAGGAGCAGTAGATCAACCGATGCTGACTCAGGACACCCGACGGTGCAACCAGCATCAACAAACGCTCAACAGGCATAGTGCAGGTCCTCCAAGATGGGCTAGGGCAGCAACATGGCCAATTCTGACACTCCGCTGCCTCCGCATGGCTCTGAGCCAGGATGGCTCCAGCTCCTCTTGTACATGACCCAGAACGCCTCTCAGGAACAGTCATCGATAGAGGCTGGGTCAGTGTCCAGTACAGAGACAGTGGTGAGATGTCTGAGTTTGTGCTGCCTCAGACCACTGGATGTTTGTCCAGGCTGCGGATGAGACCACTGATTGTATGGGTCCCTTCTGGAACTCCAGGATCACTTCCTCCCCCGATGGGCTGAGAGGAGCAGCCAGATCAACTGATGCTGGCTCAGACACCCAGGCGGTGCACCAGCAGCAACAAACGCCTGACAGACATAGTGCAGATCTCCAAGATGGCTAGGGCAGCAACATGGTCAATGCTGACATTCCCGATGTCTCGGCATGGCGCCGAGCCAGGATGTGCTCTAGCTCCTCTTGTGACATATACACACAAACCAGGACTTGTAGCCACCAACTCAAAGAGAGTGCTTGAAACAGTTCACACCAGTATAATATAATAGAAATGTTTTATGTATGTAGAGTACCCTCAGGATATTTACCACTATTACTGCAGTCAATAATGCGCTACAAGGTGGCATAGCACTTCTTCATCGGTAACTCTAACAATTTTTTGGGAGGAGCAACATATGCTCATTTTTTCATGCTTCCCAATCGCCTCAGTGCTATAAAATCGCTTATCACTTTTAAAAATGTATATACTAGGTGAAAACTGTGCACTTAACAAATTCTTGCCTCCCTGGCAGAACTATCTTGCCTTGCTGAACATTCATCAATTGCCTTCCCCTGAAACCGCCCGACTCCGGGGAGGGGGGGGGGGGGGTTTCAATCACTTTCCTCAGGGACAAGGGTTAAGGCTGCATAATTCTTTTCTTCCTCATTCTTTTTTTCTCTCAAGCAATCAACAAGACAAAGCTTTGTCTTGTTGATTGCTTGAGAGAGAGGGGGGATGGGAGGCAGTACAGTACAGGTAAAGTAGAACATCTTTTTACAGAGAGGTCTGAAGGCAAGTCAAGATAGCCCTCCTCTGAGGGCTCCCCTGGCTGAATCTCAGACTCCCAGGAAGCTTTGTCTTGTTGATTGCTTGAGAGAAAAAAGAATGAGGAAGAAAAGAATTATGCAGCCTTAACCCTTGCAATGTCCTATGGATTAGGAAACGTTTATTGGGCAGAAAACAGAGACTAGGATTAAATGGCCATTTTTCTAATTGGAGAATAGTGGAGTGCTGCAGGGATCTGTACTGGGACTGTGCTGTTTAGCATATAAATGATCTGGAAAACAGAACCATTTTTAGAACGGATGTTTTTGTTAAACCCATGGATAGAAATTTGTTGTTCAGGTATGATAGTAGGCATCCTTATCGTTTAAAACGCAGCCTTCCCTATTCTCAATTTCTTCAATATCGCAGGATCTGCGATACTTCTCAACAGTACCAAGAATCAGCAGAGTTAAAAAGCAAATTCAAGGAAAGAGGCTATCTGGATAAGCTGGTTAAGCAATCATATAAAAGAGCTTTGTTTAACCACCGGGAATTTTTATTACAACATGATCAGCATAAGGCAGTCAAGAGTGAGGATAAAGTCACCTCTTGTGTCCTGAAATTCTCAAATAGATCTCCACAGATAGCTGCTATCCTAAGAAAACACTTGAATGTCATGCTTACTCAACAAACTTCCGTGATCATCATCTCATGTTGTCTTTTGCCCTTAATCATAACTTACAGGATCAATTAAGTTATGCCGATGTGTGGTCCACAAGTCGACACACCAAAGGACATCATCAAAGGTGTGGCCTCTGTTCTATTTGTCCGATTTCTGTGGACGGTTCCAGTTTCAGATCTTCATCTGGCAAGTTATATGATTTAAGGTGTCATACGTCATGTGATTCTAAAAATGTGATACACATTTTTCGCTGTCCTTGTGATTTGTTGTACATGGGACACACTACACGTCATTTTATGACTAGAGTTATTGAGCATTGGCACTGTGTAACACATTTGAAATTGGAAGCACCGATGACACGCCACTGTGTTCAGTCTCAGCACCAATTTGACCAACTACATGTATGGGTCATTGACCAAGTTTCATTGGGTAAGAGAGGGGGTGGACATTAAAACATTTTATTGGGAAAGGAACAACATTGGATATACCTTTTGAATACAGTCGAACAGAAAGTCTTAATAAAAACATTGAATGGAGCGCTTATTATTGATCTGCCAAAGACCACCTATGGAGGAGTGGCCTTCCTGATAGGGGAAGCAATAGGTTACCATTCGTCCGGATTTCCCGGACATGTCCTCTTTTTGAGGGCATGTCCAGGGCGTCCGGCGGATTTTGCCTGCACCCACGTTTGTCCGGATTTCTGGACAAACGTGGGTGCGGGTAGGCGCGTGCGTGTGGGCGGGCGATCGGCGCCGTGGGTCTGGTCTCTCCCGTCCCCTCCCCTCCTTACCATGTTCCCTGGTGGTCTAGTGACGTCTTGGGGCAGGAAAGAGCCCCCTCTTTCCTGCCCGAGAGCGCTGCCTCGCTGTCTATCATCCTCCTCGGTCTGGCTGGGGATTCAAAATGGCCACCGAGAGTTGAACTCTCGCGAGGCCGCTTCAACTCTCGGTGGCCATTTTGAATCCCCAGCCAGCCCGAGGAGGATGCAGCAGGCAAGGGCAGGCAGCGCTCCGGGCAGGAAAGAGGGGGCTCTTTCCTGCCCCGAAGAGAAGACGCTACTAGACCACCAGGGCTAGATAGTAAGTGAGGGGGGGTATGTGAGGAGGGGGGGGAGGGGACTATGTGACGGGGGGGGGCGGGAATAGGGGCGGAACGAGGACCCGAAGGGGTGGGGCATGAGGTGGGGCGGGGTAGGGGGCGTGACATGTGTCCTCTTTTTCAGAGGACACAAAATGGTAACCCTAGGAAGCAACCCTGTTTAGTGATTGGCTAGTCTATGACGTCCAATGATTTAAATGTGTGGGCGTCGAGGATTCTCTCTGCGCCATCTTTGTGAAACCAGCGACTGGGACTCCAATTTTTATGTCGTATTGGGCATTTGGAGTTATTACAGCGCCCTTCCTGAAGCAGCTAAGGATTTGGCGAAATGAGGCGCACTTGTTGAAGGGTTGATTGATTGCGTTGTAGGCTGTAGCCAAGAAGTAAAGAAGGATTGCCGGTTCACCTCTCAGACCAAGCCGTCATCAGCCTTATTTCCTCAGCATCCACCACAACCTGTAGTTAAGTATTGTTTATTTTTTAGGTTGAGTATAGAAGGTTCTGGGGTTCTAAGTTTAGATTGATTGGCTTGTTTGTGTATGTGGGGGGTTGCCCGTGCAGTTAGTGTTATACATTGGAGTCGGGTACAGTCTGTTCTAGTTTTCTAGTTTTAGTTTGGTGTTTGGTGTCTCTCACTAGGTGACAAGGAAGGAACAAAGGAGTTGTTTTTTTTTTAATCATTCGCTTTTCTCATGTAGAGTGAGTTTTTTTGCGCTTGATTATTTTTTCTCCTTTGCTCCTCACAGGAACCAATGATAATAATGGACTCCTAAGCTGATAGTGGTTTTATCAATACAATTGTATTTTCCCTATCTGGAGCTTTGAGGTTCCCATTTATGTAATTTGTCATTATAGATTTCTTTATTGGGATCTCTAGTAAACCACTGGGGAGACACCCACAAACTAAATTCTCAATTTTCAAACTTCTATGAATGATCAAATAAACAGAAACATCAAACCTTAAGTATGACCGTTTACATGCATCAGCTATTAAGATGGGTCAACCCATTTTAGAAATGCCCTCCTTCCCCAACTGTGTGAATTGTGTATTCAGATGCCACAAAAGAAAATGCCGTAAATACAAACTGTATTATTGTGTCTGCCTAAGACAGATCTCGCTGTTTACGGCCAGTTTCTCAGCCACTGCCGCAGTAGTTTTATTAAACTATTACGGAATTAAACCATACTGGTTATTTAGTAGGCACACACTATATTAGCAGACTGTGATCGTGAGTGAATGCCATTTATAATGTTGCTCATAGATTTTAGATTAATTTTGTACACCACTTTGCTCTTTGTTGATGATTGGCGGTAAGCAAAGTTTAATAAATCATAAATGTAAACAGATCTGTTGCTGTAATGTCTATAGCAGAGTGAAGCATTATTTAAGAATTTCACTGGGAAGACCAAAAAAATTTAAGTCCCATCTGTCAATTTTCAAGGTAGTTTATTAGAATGTTCTATACCGCCTTATGCTGTCAAATGGGTCAAGGCAGTTTACATACTAATAAATCTTATATAGAAAAAAAAACTTCAAGACAGGAAAGGGAATAATCACATAGACCAAAGCCAATCATACCTAAAAATAATATAAGAATTTTAAAAAGAAGAACTACTGCAAAATAATAAAAGTCCTGTCAATTGGAAAGCAGGCTTCACTCAAATTACAAATATGTGATTGATAGTTTCAGACACCAGCTTAAAGTAGCAACATTAAAATCCCGAACGGGTATGTAAACTTTCTATCTGACTAGTGTTTCTGCATACTATAGGACCTCATACTTATGTGTAATTTCAGTCTCTCAAATTTGCCACCAGTGCCCTTAATACTGGCAGTGTGACTAGCCTGGTAGCACAGTAGCAACACTATACACTGCTGTGCAATAGATCCCTCATTTGATCCATGAGTTGGGTCATTTATTCCCTGGTTCAGTTGGGAGAAAGATTTGGTCATTGCTCAAGGGCAGTAGTCATATTTCTGATTGGGGATTGCAGAGTTCTGTAAGGAGCCCTGATTTATTCCCCCCTGCCATGACAAACCTCCACTACCTAAATTGCAAAGGACTCAAATACAAAACCACCTATGCATCTAGCTTCTCCTATATAAGTACATAACTATGGAATGCATTGCCAAAAGCTGTGAAAACAATCTACGACCATCTAAACTTCAGGAAATCACTAGAAACCAACCTGTTCAAAAAGGCTTACCCTACCGACCCACCATAAATCCCTACACCCGGCAACACAGCAAAACCAATTATCGTCCCTCTCGTCGACCCCCAGGGTGCCTGAAACACACCTACCTTATTCGACCACAACAAAACTGTATTTGTTTTTTCTACCGGACTTGGCGAACGCCTTGACTGTGTAAGCCACATTGAGCCTGCAAATAGGTGGGAAAATGTGGGATACAAATGTAGCAAATAAATAGATGACTAGACTGCATATGTTGAGAGGAATATGAAATAAGCAGAAAATCCCTGAATTACTTATGACTGAAGACTCATGGATCAGATGCGTAGAAATTTTCCCATCAGACCAGTGATAGCTAAAACAATTTGGACTATACAGTATCTGTATTCTTGATCTCTGATTGCATTTCTTGTTTTATGATCTTCTGGCTCCATACATAGTATGGAATAGTTTAATACTGGTGCTTCAGTAAGTAAATCTGGTTCTGTTTTTCTGTTTTGTCACATTACTGGAGGGATTTACAGGAGCTGTTTAAAGCTAATGATCAAAAAGTAAATGTAAATTCTACAGTATTCTGACTTCTCATTTTAACACTATGGGTTACTTATTTTGAATGGAAATAGGCCTGGCCTCCACCTGCCAGAGGCCAGTCCTGTTTACACACACAGGCCTATATATATATATATATATATATACACTGAGATTTGTTTTTGTCTTTTCAGTGCTTTTCATCATTGAAGAAAATCCAGTTACCTTCTCTGAGTAAGCTGCCCTTTAAATCTGTAGATCATAAATTTATGGAAAAGTCAAAGCAGCAGTTGAATAGCTTCTTACAGGTAAGAAAATAAAACTTTTATGATAATTTGTGTATATTGTATATGGTAATTTGTATATGTATAATATCTGTGTTCTCATAAAGAAAAAGGAGTCTTCAGATTAACATTGTTCATGACCTTGTATGCTAAAGGGGTTTTCACATTTTGTGCCTATAGGAAGAATGTTTAGTACATCTGTCTTTTTTCCTTGCATTTTTCTATCCCTTTTTTTTGTTAAAGAAGCAAGCATACTGCATGTAATACTCTTGAGCTGCCACAAAAGTGTTGTACAGTGTTGTCTCTGCTCACTATGGGCCTCTTTTACTAAGCCATGCTAGCAATTCCTGGTGAAGCAAATGAGAGAAAACCCATTCAATTCCTATGGGCTTCCTCTTATTTGCTATGCAGGAATCACTAGCGCAGCTTAGTGAAAGACGCCTTATTGCCTTATTTTATTTGACATTGTTTGTTGTTTTTGAAGGGTGCCAGATTCCAGATTGTATGTCTTTTCAGAGTTTCCATTACTCACTCTAAATTCCATTTTTCAAAAAGGTATAGAAAATAATCTTCTTCAGCATGCAAGTGGCACAAAGCAGAGATTTTGCAGCATGGTGGTTGTCATATGTTGTCAGATCTATGACCACAGCTCTCTGATGAGATCGTGGCTGGCATCCTGTAGACTCTTATGTTACCATCATGATCTGCTAGACTTGAAAAGAAAGTATCACAAAAGTAATCGGCATAAAAAGGTTACACCTCGGGAATGTGTAGTTAAGATTTTGCATTAATGAAGGCTACTGCAAATCACGTTTCCAAATGTGAAATGAGCTGCTTTGCATGAATATGCATGCATTATAGCTCAGTGATATCTAAAATGTGAATTAAGGGTAACATAGTGTTACCATTCCCAGGGAGCATAACTAATGGATTCTTACTCTGGCAAAAGAGGTTCTCTCATCCTAATGATACTTAATTAAAATAAGGGTATTCTAATGATTTCTATTTATGTATATATGTGTAATATATCTGTGTATGGCATAACTAGTTATAGGTAATATGCAGTTATATAAATGCACAGTACCACACTGATATATATAAATTATAATTCTCCGAGGACAAGCAGGCTGCTTGTTCTCACTGATGGGTGACGTCCACGGCAGCCCCTCCAATCGGAAAACTTTACTAGCAAAGGCCTTTGCTAGTCCGATGCGCACCGCGCATGCGCCGCCGTCTTCCCGCCCGAACCGGCTCGTGTTCGTCAGTCTTCTTTTGTCCACGCTCGGGACGGTCGTGTTTTGCGCCGTTTCGCGCCCCTCAAAGTTGACCTTCGCGCGTCTTCGCGATTTTCGCTAGGAAAAAAAAAAAAAAGAGGACCTTTACAGTCTTTACCCCTTTCCCGTGCTTCCAGCTTTTGCCCCGTGTAAGTTTCCTTTCGCTTTCGGGGTAGGCCTTTTTTGAGGCCTTGGTACGAGTTTTTTCTCTCCCTATTTTTGATTTCGCCGGCGTGATTTTTCCGCCCATGTCATCGAAGTCTCCCAGCGGCTTCAAGAAGTGCACCCAGTGCGCCCGGGTAATCTCGCTCACTGATAGACACGCGTCGTGTCTTAAGTGTCTGGGGGCTGGGCACCGCCCGCAGGCCTGTAGTCTTTGCGCCCTTTTACAGAAGAGGACTCAGGTAGCGAGATTGGCCCAGTGGAACATGTTGTTCTCGGGCTCTTCGTTGGCAACAGCACCGGGGGCATCGACGTCGACAGCATCAAGACCTTCAACCTCGGCATCGACTGCATCGAGGCATCGACCCTCTGCATCGTCGGTACTGAGACATCGAAAGGCTGCGTCGGCGTCGGTGGTACTGGGACCTCCACTAGTGCTGATGTCGTCGGACTGTGGTGCTTCGACTGGAGTGCAGGTGAGGGCTGTCCATTCCCCTGCTGGTGGCGGTGAGCCTTCGGGTGGGTCTCCCCCTACCCTGAGGGCTCCTGCGGTACAGCCCCCCCGAGACCGACCTTCTTCGGCCTCGGCCCCGAGGAAGCGACGGCTGGATTCTACGTCCTCCTCGTCGGTACCGGGAAGTTCCGGTGACATGCTTCGTTTGAAAAAGTCAAAGAAGCATCGACACCGGTCTCCTTCCCGCATCGGTACCGAGAGCTCTGGGTCGCCGAGGGAGTCGGCACCCAGTAGGCATCGGCACCGGGAGGACCGCTCACCCTCTGTTCAGGAGGTGTCGATGCGCTCCACCTTGGACAGCCCGGAACAGCCTCCACGCCCAGAACAGACTCTGACCTCAACGCCTGCATCGGCTTCCATGTCTTTCTCCAATGGACTATCCTTCTCCACCTAAGGAAGCGTCTACAGTACCCATGCATCATGTCCTAAAAAAGACATTGCTGGCGAACTGGACCAAGCCTCTAAGTAATCCCCACATTCTCAAGAAGATCGAGTCCCAGTACCGGATCCATGGGGACCCAGAGCTGATGCGCACTCAGTTGCCGCACGACTCTGGTGTGGTGGATCTGGCCCTAAAGAAGGCTAAGAGTTCTAGGGAACATGCTTTGGCGCCCCCGGGCAAGGACTCTAGAACCTTAGACTCCTTTGGGAGGAAGGCCTACCATTCTTCTATGCTCGTAGCCAAAATCCAGTCTTACCAGCTCTACACGAGCATACATATGCGGAACAATGTGCGGCAGTTGGCGTGCTTGGTGGACAAGCTCCCTCCTGAGCAAGCCAAGCCATTTCAGGAGGTGGTCAGGCAGCTGAAGGCGTGCAGAAAATTCCTGGCCAGAGAGGTATATGATACCTTTGATGTTGCGTCCAGGGCCGCTGCTCAAGGTGTGGTGATGCGCAGACTCTCATGGCTGCATGCCTCCGACCTGGAGAATAGGATCCAGCAGCGGATTGCGGACTCCCCTTGCCGAGCGGACAATATTTTTGGAGAGAAAGTCGAACAGGTGGTAGAGCAGCTCCACCAGCGGGATACCGCTTTCGACAAGTTCTCCCGCTGGCAGCCTTCAGCATCTGCCTCCTCAGGTAGACGTTTTTATGGGGGAAGGAAGACTGTTCCTTACTCTTCTAGTAAGCGTAGGTACAATCCTCCTTCTCGACAGCCTGCGGCCCAGGCTAAGCCCCAGCGCGCTCGCTCTCGTCAGCAGCGTGCGCCTCAGCAAGGCCCCACGGCTCCCCAGCAAAAGCAGGGGCGAGCTTTTGACTGGCTCCAGCAGAGCATAGCCGACATCAACGTGTCAGTGCCGGGCGATCTGCCGGTCGGGGGGAGGTTGAAAGTTTTTCACCAAAGGTGGCCTCTTATAACCTCCGACCGTTGGGTTCTTCAAATAGTCTGGCAAGGATACACCCTCAATTTGGCCTCCAAACCTCCAAATTGCCCACCGGGAGCTCAATCTTACAGCTTCCAGCACAAGCAGGTACTTGCAGAGGAACTCTCCGCCCTTCTCAGCGCCAATGCGGTCGAGCCCGTGCCATCCGGGCAAGAAGGGCTGGGATTCTATTCCAGGTACTTCCTTGTGGAAAAGAAAACAGGGGGGATGCGTCCCATCCTAGACCTAAGGGCCCTGAACAAATATCTGGTCAAGGAAAAGATCAGGATGCTTTCCCTGGGCACCCTTCTCCCCATGATTCAGGAAAACGATTGGCTATGCTCTCTGGACTTGAAGGATGCCTACACGCACATCCCGATACTGCCAGCTCACAGACAGTATCTGCGATTTCAGCTGGGCACACGTCACTTCCAGTACTGTGTGCTACCCTTTGGGCTCGCCTCTGCGCACAGAGTGTTCACGAAGTGCTTGGCTGTAGTAGCAGCGGCGCTTCGCAGGCTGGGAGTACACTTGTTCCCCTATCTCGACGATTGGCTGGTGAAGAACACATCCGAGGCAGGAGCTCTACAGTCCATGCAGATGACTATTCGCCTCCTGGAGCTACTGGGGTTTGTGATAAATTATCCAAAGTCCCATCTTCTCCCAGTGCAGAGACTCGAATTCATAGGAGCTCTGCTGGATTCTCGGACGGCTCATGCCTATCTCCCAGAGACGAGAGCCAACAACTTGTTGTCCCTCGTCTCGCGGGTGCGAGCGTCCCAGCAGATCACAGCTCGGCAGATGTTGAGATTGCTGGGCCACATGGCCTCCACAGTTCATGTGACTCCCATGGCCCGCCTTCACATGCGATCTGCTCAATGGACCCTAGCTTCCCAGTGGTTTCAGGCTGCTGGGGATCTAGAAGACGTGATCCACCTGTCCACGAGTTTTCTCAAATCCCTGTATTTGTGAACGATTTGGTCCAATTTGACTCTGGGACGTCCTTTCCAAATTCCTCAGCCACAAAAAGTGCTGACTACGGATGCGTCTCTCCTGGGGTGGGGAGCTCATGTCGATGGGCTTCACACCCAGGGAAGCTGGTCCCTCCAGGAACGCGATCTGCAGATCAATCTTCTGGAGTTGCGAGCGGTCTGGAACGCTCTGAAGGCTTTCAGAGATCGGCTGTCCCACCAAATTATCCAAATTCAGACAGACAACCAGGTTGCCATGTATTACATCAACAAGCAGGGGGGCACCGGATCTCGCCCCCTGTGTCAGGAAGCCGTCAGCATGTGGCTGTGGGCTCGCCGTTACGGCATGTTGCTCCAAGCCATGTATCTGGCAGGCGTAAACAATAGTCTGGCCGACAGGTTGAGCAGGATCATGCAACCGCACGAGTGGTCGCTCAATTCCAGAGTAGTGAGGCAGATCTTCCAGGTGTGGGGCACCCCCTTGGTAGATCTCTTTGCATCTCAAGCCAACCACAAGGTCCCTCAATTCTGTTCCAGACTTCAGGCCCACGGCAGGCTGGCATCGGATGCCTTCCTCTTGGACTGGGGGGAAGGTCTACTGTATGCTTATCCTCCCATACTTCTGGTGGGGAAGACTTTGTTGAAACTCAAGCAAGACCGAGGCACCATGATTCTGATTGCTCCGTTTTGGCCGCGTCAGATCTGGTTCCCTCTTCTTCTGGAGTTGTCCTCCGAAGAACCGTGGAGATTGGAGTGTTTTCCGACCCTCATCACACAAGACGAAGGGGCGCTTCTGCATCCCAACCTCCGGTCTCTGGCTCTCACGGCCTGGATGTTGAGAGCGTAGACTTTGCCTCTTTGGGTCTGTCAGAGGGTGTCTCCCGTATCTTGCTTGCTTCCAGGAAAGATTCCACTAAGAGGAGTTACTTCTTTCTATGGAGGAGGTTTGCCGTCTGGTGTGACAGCAAGGCCCTAGATCCTCGCTCTTGTCCTACACAGACCCTGCTTGAATACTTTCTGCACTTGTCTGAGTCTGGTCTCAAGACCAACTCTGTAAGGGTTCACTTTAGCGCAATCAGTGCATACCATTACCGTGTGGAAGGTAAGCCGATCTCAGGACAGCCTTTAGTTGTTCGCTTCATAAGAGGTTTGCTTTTGTCAAAGCCCCCCGTCAAACCTCCTACAGTGTCATGGGATCTCAATGTCATTCTCACCCAGCTGATGAACCTCCTTTTGAGCCACTGAACTCATGCCATCTGAAGTACTTGACCTGGAAGGTCATTTTCTTGGTGGCAGTTACTTCAGCTCGTAGAGTCAGTGAGCTTCAGGCTCTGGTAGCCCAGGCCACTTACACCAAATTTCATCATAACAGAGTAGTCCTCCGCACTCACCCTAAGTTCTTGCTGAAGGTTGTGTCGGAGTTCCATCTGAACCAGTCAGTTGTCTTGCCAACATTCTTTCCCCGTCCTCATTCCTGCCCTGCTGAACGTCAGCTGCACACATTGGACTGCAAAAGAGCATTGGCCTTCTATCTGGAGCGGACACAGCCCAACAGACAGTCCGCCCAATTGTTTGTTTCTTTTGATCCCAACAGGAGGGGAGTGGCTGTGGGGAAACGCACCATATCCAATTGCCTAGCAGATTGCATTTGCTTCACTTACGCCCAGGCTGGGCTGGCTCTTGAGGGTCATGTCACGGCTCACAAAGTCAGAGCCATGGCTGCGTCAGTGGCCCACTTGAAGTCAGCCACTATTGAAGAGATCTGCAAAGCTGCGATGTGGTCATCTGTCCACACATTCACATCTCATTACTGCCTGCAGCAGGATACCCGATGCGACAGTCGGTTCGGGCAGTCAGTGCTTCAGAATCTGTTCGGGGTTTAGAATCCAACTCCACCCCCCTAGGCCCAGGTTTTATTCTGTTCCAGGCTACACTCTCTGTTAGTTGGATAAGTTGTTAGGTCAATCTCAGTTATGTCCTCGCCGTTGTGAGGCCCAATTGACCATGTTTGTTGTTTTGAGTGAGCCTGGGGGCTAGGGATACCCCATCAGTGAGAACAAGCAGCCTGCTTGTCCTCGGAGAAAGCGAATGCTACATACCTGTAGAAGGTATTCTCCGAGGACAGCAGGCTGATTGTTCTCACAAACCCGCCCGCCTCCCCTTTGGAGTTGTGTCTTCCCTTCTCTTTGTCTTGCTACATACGGGACTGACGAACACGAGCCGGTTCGGGCGGGAAGACGGCCGCGCATGCGCGGTGCGCATCGGCGCGCGAGGACTAGCAAAGGCCTTTGCTAGTAAAGTGTTCCGATTGGAGGGGCTGCCGTGGACGTCACCCATCAGTGAGAACAATCAGCCTGCTGTCCTCGGAGAATACCTTCTACAGGTATGTAGCATTCGCTTTATTGTGGGTAGCACCTTAAAATCCTCAGCTGTGTGCATTCAGCAATCAAAAAAGCAAATAGCATGTTAGGAATTATCCAGAAAGGAATGGATAATAAGACATAGAATTTTATAATGCCTCTGTATAGATCAGTGGTGAGCCACATCTTTTTATTTATATTCATATTTATACACATGTACACAGAGGATGTATATATTAATTTGGGGGGGAATTTCAGTTAGAACTTAACATCACAAATTTGTCTAGTTGTCAATTGCAGGAATTAATGGAAATACATAACAATAAGCATTGTATTTAACTGCCGTTTGAATAACAATACAGAACCAATATCCCTCATCCTACCTTCAAAGCATTCACCAGTATCAAACCTTATAATCAAACCTCCTTGCCTTCTCTACTACCCACCCTCCACCCAAACCTTTACAGCTTTAAATAGTGTCACCAGCATGGGTCATTTTGTTTGCTCTCAGACCCTATTCTTTCTGGTTATACCACCTGCACATTAATTCACCTCTATTTACCAAATGGCTCCTTAATCTTTGCTAAATGGACCAACTTTATTACAATGTAATGCTGTAAGTTTAGACCTTAGATAGGATGAAGTATATCCATTAAGTCTGTATTGTTGGTACATTTTTATTTTTCCAGGATTTAGCTAATGTCACTTTTGCCGTTGTGGCCACTTGAGCAATAAATTTCTGCTGGACTACCCCACTATTCTTTATTTTCAGCAAAAATATACTCTATAAACACATCCATTTACACTCTCAAAGTGTCTTTGATTAGAGTTGCCATCCCTTTCCAGTAGCTTTGCACAGTGGGATTCGACCACCAAATTTGGTTGAAGTTTTCGTTTTGCTCACACTCTTGCCTTCAGAAACCTGACCCCATTCTATATATACGCTGAGGATACTCTGGGGTATGATAATGTAGCATTTTATAGTTATTTTTTTAACTAGAGTGATTAAGGAAACCTTGGAAATATTTTGCCCCATTGTATATCTTCTCAATGTCGCCCTAAGAAAACCTTACACTACCTAGTGTGACTTTTAACCTGGTTGTATTGGCTCAGTAATGTTGCATGACTCCTAGAGAATCCTGGCTTTCTTTGATCTAGAATCCATAACCCATTCCAGTTCCCATCTACGCCCCCTCCTCCCTCATTTAAGTTCAACCCCTAAAATCTTTAAGCATTCTATACTGAAAAACATCCTTTTTCTCCATTCCATATTCCTTTTCCAGGTGTTTCAAGCTGAAAAGTTCCCTCACATATAATATCATTTGCCCCAATCTTTGGAGCCCTTTAGCTAATCTTTCATAGGTGAAATCCTCCCTTCCCAGTGGAAATTTTTGCATATACTGTATCGGGGTCATATCAAAATATGCCTTTTCCTAAAAATAAAAAAAAATTCCATTCCGGCTGACCCCATATGCCCAGTGCTGCCATTACCAATAGACTAGCGTCTCATCTAGCTGGTCTCTTACCATCTCTAGTTTTAGGAATGGGGTAGTGTGGGCATGGAGGCATTTTGGAAAGTGGGAGTAGTTGGGGGTGGGGGTTTTTGAGAGTTGGCAGTCTGAAAGAAGGAATTCCTTAACTGCTGTGTTTCATTGTGTGTAAGTTTGTGTGCTACAGAAGTTGTGTAAGTTTGTGTGCTACAGAAGTTGGAATTCATCCCATAGAATGCATTGGTCAAAAATTGGGGGGGGGGGGGGGGGGAACACTACTTTCTCAGACACTTCATCTCCAAGTTGACTCATTTTTCAGTCATGATGTGTCTTACCAGTTTTTCCAACACACAAGCACCTCAGCTACTTCACGGGCAGCGGCAGCAACACACATTCACTACCTGCGCCAGCTCCGCAGACTTCCTTCTGCTAGGGTCACAGCAGAGGGAAGCCTACAAGGCATGTGCAGGCACTGGATACTCGTCGCTGCCCCCGCCTGTGAAGTTCAGGAAGGGGGAGGTTTACAAAGAGGGGGGAGAGAGTTGCCAGGCCGTGGGTGAACGAGCACAGGGGGGGGGGGGACACCAAATCCAGATAAGGGAGAGGGGGAGAGTAAGGCGGCCACTGCTGAATTGTCTTGCGTTGGCCTGAGCCAAGAATGGGCAGGCCTCTGCCCATCCAGGCCCACTTGTAGCTACGCCACTATGACAAACACTCCTTCTGCATTATTATTTCCAATATTTATTGGGTTAGAAAGAATGAAAAGACATAGAAGAATTGGGAAAAGTATAGAGAACAACAAATATGATAAAGAGGATGGAACATCTCCCTCATTTATTTAGCTCTAAAGAAAGGCTAAACAAATTAAAAGCTTTTCACCCTGGAGAAGACACAACTCAGAAGAGGGAATGATATAGCAGGTCTCCCCCAACTTGTCCTGGAGACCCCACAGCCAGTCAGGTTTCAGGATATCTACAATTATTACTCTCCAGTGCATGGAGATTTCTCATATGCCTATTTGTTGTGGAAATACTGAAAAACCGACTGGCAGTGGGGTCCCTGGGATAGGTTTGGGAAACCCTGTGATGGAGGTTTTTACAAACTCATGTAAATAGGGAATGGTTGTATTACCTAAGGATATGAGGCACTAACACAGATGGACTTGCAAGGAGTTTGGAGGAATTCCTACAGGAGAAGTCTCATACACAATAATTAGTCAAGTAGACCCCAGAATTCTGTCACTCATTTCTTGGAAGAAACTGCAAGAAATGGATCTATTCTTTGGGATCTTCTGGGTCCATCCTAGTGAGCTGGATTGGTCACTGTCAGAAGCAGGATGCCCAGCTTGATGACCCTTTTGGTCTGACCCAGAATAGCATACAGGGCTGCGTGAGCAGTGCAGCCACACAGGGCACAAGGGAGATGGGGACGCATAAATAGCTCCATATCCATTGTCTCTCCTGTGAAGCCCACAATGCAGTGGGCAGGGTGAGGGAGCAAGGGTGCATGTCACATAGGACACGATTATCTAATAAAATCTTCAGTGAATACTACATTCTGTTTTTTCCACAGAAGCTGCTTTCCGATGAGAGGCTGTGTCAGAGTGAAGCACTTTATGCCTTTCTGAGTCCATCTCCAGAGCACCTGAAGGTCATTGATGTACAGGGAAAGAGAGCCTCATTTTCAATCTCATCATTTCTGGAAAGGCTTCCTGGGGATTTCTTCTCTCACCCAGAGGTGAGTGGTAGAAAGCACATTATCTAAACTGTAGGTGCCTATTGCAGGAATTAATGATGAGTTTCTCTGCATTTATGAACCTATGAGTCATTTGTCATTATTCTGCTTCAGTGCAACTTTTATGAAGTAAATGCTAATTACAAGTAATAATGGAAAGTCACATTTTGATCAGCTTAGCAACAGTATCTGTTTTGAAAACTGAACATAATATAAATTGCTTTCTCATATTTCATTACAATAAGAAAACATTCTTAGGAGAGGTAGCCTGTGATTCAGGGTAAAATTAGGTTTTATTAGTGTGCATTGGGGATAGAGTTCACTTACTGCCCCACAGACAAAGTAATAATGAGTGCAGCCTGTAACTATTGACCTCTGATGCCACTTAAAGGTAGCCCAGGATTCAGTATTAGAGGATATTTTATCTTTTTCCCTTAATTACAACTGATTTCTGTGGTGCCTGTTCAAATATGATGAAAGGCTGAAGAATATGTAGAATGTATAGGGATATTATATTGTTGTTATGGGCTGTATTAGTATTTTGTTGTAATTTTATATATCACAAATTTTTGTTGTTATCCACTTTTGCTATATGAAAAGACATAATTCCAAACCAATCAAGAAAAAGAAGCAGGCAGATCCAGGGTAAAGGGTCATAGATTTGTTATGCCACCTTTTCTGTGGTATAGCCAAAGCAGTTTACATTTATTATATGCAGGTACTTTCTCATTCCCTATTGGGCTCACAGTTGTAAGTTTTTATACCTCGAGTCACTGAGACAGCTCTACTCTATGGTACTTGTTAGAGTCAAGGAAAACAGCAGAGGTGGTCCAGGAAAGAAGGAAACATTGAAGACTGTGAGCGACCCCTGATGAAGGCTAGTGCCAAAACTTGACCAAGTAGGGTCACTCTTCAATAAAGTGTGTTTTTAAACCCTTGGTTGTTTTCTTCACTGAGACAGCTCTACTCTAGGCTACCTGTTAGAGTCAAGGAAAACAGCAGAGGTGGTCCAGGAAAGAAGGAAACGATCAAGGTTTCACAAACAGACTTTTATTGAGGAACGACCCTACTTGGCCAAGTGTCAGCACTAGCCTTCATCAGGGGTCATAACAGTCTTCAATAGTAGCCCAATTGAACACAAGTCCATATACAATTTCCTAATGTTGGATAGTCCTTCATGCTACAACAGCGTCTAACCGTTACGTAATGGATAAACGCTGCTGTAGCATGGAGGACTATCCAATGTTAGAAAATGGTTATATATTGACTTGTGTTCAGTTGGGCTAATATTGAAGACTGTGAGCGACCCCTGATGAAGGCTAGTGCCAAAACCTGGCCAAGTAGGGTCACTCTTCAAAAAAGTCTGTTTTTAAACCCTTGGTTGTTTTCTTCTTTCCTGGACCAGCTCTGCTGTTTTCCTTGGACTTGTTGTTTGTGCAGAGGTCTTCTCCTTTTTCCTTAACCTCTTAGTGTAGACAAGATACAGATGTGTGTCCCCTTCTGTGAGGCAAGAGTTGGAGGCTCAATGATCTGAGCCTGTAAGGTTGTGATGAGGGCTGCTTAGGATGTGGTATGATGGAAGAAAACTGGGGTTCATGTTCTTCTCAGAACTGATTCTGCATTAGTGACTGGCTGGTGCCTCACTGAGTTTCAGTGATTGATATTTGCACCACTGCAGTTACTACTAGAGTGATTAAATTTTGTGTCCTAGTGAGACATAGCAAAAGAGTTTTCTGTCATATGCATGTGCTGGATTGTAGGGCACAGCATTTCTCAGTCCCAAATTAGAAACTTGTGTTTTGTTTCCAGGAGGAGGCTGAAGAGGACAGTGACTATTCAGACTCTGGAGATGATATAGATGAAAAGAAAGATGCACTTGCTGAACCATGTTTTATGCTGATAGGAGAAATTTTTGAACTGCATGGAAGTAAGCATTTAACTTTTTTGCTTTTTAACATACTGTTTTAACTAGAAAAGTTTCTGTTAACTGGATGCTTCCCAGTGACAGAAAAGCTTTTTCTGTATGTATATTCGATTCGATTTATTTCTTATAGTCCACTTTTGTCCAAGGCGGATTATAAAAACACAATAAAAAAACGTGAAACAGAACACATCCAGTATAAACAAAACTCAGGTGGTCATAGGTCTGGTCATCTCAGTGCCAAAATACTCCCAGTCTGTCTTCGGTCCTGGGATACTGCAAAAGCCAGTTCAAACAATTCTTCAATAATCTCTTAGAAGAGACAGTGTCTCGCTGCTGTTTAACTGAAAAGGCAGTTGGTTCAATTTGTATGGTCCAGCTGCAGAAAGGGCACTTTTCCTTGTCTCCTCAAGTCTCTACTGCCGCAGATCAGGAACAAGTCCACATGCATTCATTGAATGTAATATCCTCAAGGGTATAAGGCTGGAAAATGCTGCTCAAATAAAATGAATTACCATGATACAGTCTTTAATGAACTAACAAGAGCATCTTAAACTTAATGAAAGGAGGAAGGATAAAAATGGAATTGAGACTGAAAGATGCTATACACAGCTATGTAGAGAGCAATGAGGAAAAAGTGAACATGCTAAAAAAATACTTCTGTGTTCACGGGAAAAAATACTGAAGAAGTACCATGATCGGCTGGTAAAGGTACATGTGAGAATGGAGAGGATATTAAACATTCACAGAAGGATGTGTTTATGAACAGCTTGAAAAACTGAAAGTGGACATTGAGGAAACTTAGAGAAGTTTTGGCGGATCCTCTTAAAGATTTGTTTAATAAATCCTTGGAGATGGGAGAGGTACTGTGGGATTGGAGAAGAGTGGATATGGTCCTTCTTCACAAAAGTGGCAGCAGAGAAAAAGTGGGAAACTACAGGCTGGTAAGCCTCAGTTCAGTTATTGCAAAAGTAATGGAAACGTTGCTGAAGAAAAAGGTCAATGAATTTCCTGGTTTCTAATGCATTACAGGACCCGAGGCAGCATGGTTTTAGCAAAGGTAAATCGTGCCAAACAGATTTGACTGAATTCTTTGACTGGGCAACCAGAGAATAAGATTGAGGACATGCGCTAGATATAATCTACTTGGATTTTAGCAAAGCCTTTGACACAGTTCCTCATAGAGGCTCTTAAATAAGGATGCCAGAGGGTGGTGGTCAATAGAATTCACTCAGAGGAAGGAAAGGTGAGTAGCAGAGTACCTCAAGAATCAGTGCTGGAACCAATTCTGTTCAATGTATTTGTGAGTGACATTGCCAAAGGGTTAAAAGGTAAAGTTTGCCTTTTTGCAGATGATAACAAGATTTGTAATAGAGTGGACACCTGGAGGGAGTGGAAAACATGAAAAGTTAGAAGAATGGTCTAATCGGCAATTAAAATTTAATGCAAAGAATTGCAAAGTGATGCATTTGGGGAGTAGAAATCCAAGGGAGCCATATGTCCTAGGAAATGAGAGGCTGATATGCACACATAGGATTAGGGGCCTTGGGATGATGATGTCCAAGCATCTTAAATCAATAAAACAGTGTGGCGAGGAGATGGCTGTAGCCAAAAAGATGTTAAGCTGCATCGAGAGAGGTGTAATCAGGAGGTGTTAATGCCTCTGTACAGTTCGCTAGTGAGGCCCCACCTGGAGTATTGTGTTCAGTTTTGGATTCTTCTCCTTGCTAAGTATGTAAAAAGACTAGAAGCGGTCCAGAGGACGGCAACAAAAATGATATGGGACTTGCGCCAAAAGACGTATGAGAAGACTGGAAGACCTAAATATGTATAGCCTAAAGGAAAGAAGGGGCAGAGGAAGTATGATACAGACATTTAAATACTTGAAAGGTATTAATAAGTAAAAAAAAAATTCCAGAGAAGGGGAAATGGTAAAACTAGAGGACATGAATTGAGGTTGTGGACTGTGGTAGACTTTAGAGTAATAAAGTCCAAACAAAAAAAACAGCACCACGGGCCTTTAAAAATGGAACACAGTTCTTTAATGAATGAGCCTTGACAAAAAGACCCGATACGGGCCGTGTTTCGGTGACTAGCACCTGCGTCAGGGGTCACAGTGATGACGTGGAAAACTTGGGGAATAACTCGAATATATTTCTCTACAATATATTATTCCTTACCCCACGTCTCATATAGTAAAAGCTACAAAGCACCAAGGCACTTTCACTTTCTGTATCCAAATGGATGTGAGTGATGGTTGTATGGTGACTCTGGCTGTGAAGAACTAAGGCCGGTGCTGGGCAGACTTTGTAGGTCTATGTTCCGTATATGGCAATCCACTTTGAGATGGGCTGGAAAGGGCTTCAATGGCAACTTCAGTAGCCAGATCTGAGGACAGTGCTGGACGGACTTTTACAGTGTGGCTCCCGCAAATGACAAGATGGATTCATATAGGCTGGATTGGGATTGGGCTTGGACGGTAACTCCAGTAGTTGAAACATAAGATCAGACCTGGGCAGACTTCTACGATCTGTGTCCCAGAAACAACAAAGGAAGGCCATGATCAAGTTTATAATTTCATATTCATCATAGATTTAATCATGATTCGATAATGAGTGTGATTGTTGCTCAGACTGGATGGACCATTCAGGTTTTCTTCTGCTGTCACTATGTTACTATATTCGTTAATACGAAAGGACGACGCTCCAGACAAAAATCCAATATTTATTGATCGATGAACAAGACTCAACACAGCTGTGTTTCGGCTTACAAGCCCTGCATCAGGAATCTATTTTCAAAACAACATATAAAAACAGTAAGTAACATAAAATTTACAAATATGAGGGATCAAAACATAATATATAAAATATAAAATTCAAAATTAAATAACACAGTAAAAAGTCATAATGAGATCAAAATATTTCAATGAGATAAAAATATTTGAGTAGGTCAGAAGGAAAGGACATCTATGACAATTTGTTAAATGCTGTCACAAAAAATATCAATATTTGTCTAAAAGAGGAAGGATGTCTATGACATTTTCTAAAGTGGTGTTACAAAATATATATATATATCAATATTTGTCTAAAAAAGGCATGTGTTACATCCACTGCTTGACAAATTTATGCAAATCGCATATACAAACCACTTCTGATTATCATTTAACTTGTTTTATTAACATTAAAAACTAACTTATTGTATAGGCTAGATACAATTGTATATGTTGAAGAGCTATAAACTGGATGTAAATGTATATATGTGTACTGCTATCATCAAAAGCTTAGTTGGATTAGGGAATATAAATAAATGCACTATTACCTTTCACGATCAGATATGTCAATTCTTGTATCTGATTAAGACAATATGTGCTTGTATTAGTTAATATAGAAATAATTTGACATCCAAGCAAATAAGTGATACTGGAACTTGTGATAAGGCGTAATGACAGACAAGATACGTGAAAAGGGTGGGGTTGTAAGTACAAATTTATCTTGGTGACTAATTTCAGGTTAATTAATGCCACACATCTGGACAAAAGGTTATTAATGCTTGGTTAAGTGGTGGCGCGTGAGTTAAAGGAGTGAGTGAAAATGAACTTACTCGTCATACAATTGTTGATCTTGTAATGGAGCTGCAGCGTCTCTTGCATCAGAATAAAATAGTGCTGTGCAATGAAATATGTATAAATATATGAATTATTTTGGATGGCGCCTAAGTAAACAGCGATAATACCCGCATAAAGTGGCTACATTGTGCAAACGTGACTTTCTACGCTTATGTTTGTTTTTCTAAAAAAAAAACTCCTGTTCCACATCAGGATTATTTTGGAAAAAAGGACACTATGAGGGGCATAATCGAACGGGGATGCCCATCTCTAAGGATGTCCCAGCGAAGGGCTGGGGAAACCCGTATTATCGAAACAAGATGAACGTCCATCTTTCGTTTCGATAATACGGTCGTGGACGCCCAAGTCTCAACATTTCGGTCGACCTAAATGTTGAGATTGCCATTCTTGGAGACGGGAGAGGTTCCGTGGGATTGGAGAACGGCGGACGTAGTCCCCTCTTCACAAAAGTGGTGATAGGGAAGAAGCTGGAAACTACAGGCCGGTAAACCTCACTTCGGTTATTGGAAAAGTAATGGAAGCAATGCTGAAGGAAAGGATAGTGAATTTCCTGGAAGCCAATAAGTTGCAAGATCCAAGACAATATGGTTTTACCAAAGGTAAATCGTGCCAAACGAATCTCATTGAATTCTTTGACTGGGTGACCGGAGAATTGAATCAGGCATGTGCTATAGACGTAATCTACTTAGATTTCAGCAAAGCTTTTGACACGGTTCCCCACAGGAGGCTCTTGAACAAACTTGACAGGCTGAAGATAGGACCTGACATGGTGAACTGGATTAGGAACTGGTTGATGGACAGTAGTGGAGTGCCTCAGTGATCGGTGCTGGGGCCGATTCTGTTCAATATATTTGTGAGTGACATTGCCGAAGGGTTAGAAGGTAAAGTTTGCCTTTTTGCAGATGATACTAAGGTTTGTAACAGAGTGGACACCTGGGAGGGAGTGGAAAACATGAAAAAGGATCTGCGGAAGCTAGAAGAATGGTCTAAGCTTTGGCAATTAAAATTCAATGCGAAGAAATGCAAAGTGATGCACTTAGGGAGTAGAAATCCATGGGAGATATGTGTTAGGCAATGAGAGTCTGATATGTACGGACGGGGAGAGGGATCTTGGGGTGATAGTATCTGAGGATCTGAAGGCGACGAAACTGTGTGACAAGGCGGTGGCTGTAACTAGAAGGTTGCTAGGCTATATAGAGAGAGGTGTGACCAGAAGACGAACCTTTTCCATAGATGGGAAGGTGGTAGGACTAGAGCACATGAAATGAGATTTAAGGGGGGCAGACTCAAAAAAAATGTCAGAAAGTGTTTTTTCACGGACAGTGGTGGATACTTGGAGATGAAAACAGTAACGGAATTCAAACATGCGTGGGATAAACATAAAGGAATCCTGTTCAGAAGGAATGGATCCTCAGAAGCTTAGCCAAGATTGGGTGGCAGAGCTGGTGGTGGGAGGCGGGGCTAGTGCTGGGCAGACTTCTGTGGTCTGTGCCCTGAAAATGGCAGATAAATATCAAGGGAAGGTATACACAAAAAGTAGCACATATGAGTTTATCTTGTTGGGCAGACTGGATGGACCGTGTAGGTCTTTTTCTGCCATCATCTATTATGTTACTATGCTAAATATACAAATGTATGCAGGTACATATTGTGCTGCAGTTTTGTCTAATCATTACTGAAGAATTTATCCCTTCACTAGAGCAGGAAACCAAAGGTCCTTTCTTTTATGTAATAAAATACTATTTCGTTTCAAGCCCATTTCCTATTACAGATAGTTCAGAGCTATGCCACTGCCACACCTTTCACACACTGCAGTACATTTTAGAAAACTGGGGAACCTTTTTTAAGCAGATATTTATGTATAAATTGGCATCAAACATATAAAAGGCGAGTGTCGTACTCACTCGCAAATGCGCAGTAGAGACTTCCCTCTCTGCCCTGCCCCTGCATCAATACGTGATGAGGGGGGCGGGACAGAGCGGGAAGTCTCTACTGCGCATGCTGCAGACGTACTCGCAACCGCTCCGCCCTCCCCCCCCCCCCCCCCCCGAGGTCACTGCTACCGCTCCCCCCACCCGGAGTCGCCGCCACCGCCGCCCCTCCACCCGGCCCGAGCACTGTCTTTCTTATTGAACTTACATCGCACCACGCAGACGCAGCAGGCACATCAGCAAAGCTGCCATCGGGACGGGCTTCCTTCTCTGCCTGTGTCCCGCCCTCACCGCGTTACGTCACACGAGGGCGGGACACAGGCAGAGAAGGAAGCCCGTCCCGATGGCAGCTTTGCTGATGTGCCTGCTGCGTCTGCGTAGTGCGATGTAAGTTCAATAACAGACAGTGCTTCGGGCCGGAGGGGGGGGCCTCGGAACCCCCCCCCCCCCCCCCATTCTAAACTAGCCCGTTTACACGGGCTCAACGGCTAGTATATGTATAAGTAACAGTTGTACAAAATGTACTACTTACATGTATATGTGACAGGGTGCAAAGACTTAAAGGAGGCATGTTCTAGACCTCCCAAAATATATATAAATTCTGTGCTTTAAGGGAAATCTGTTTTATTGGTATTGGTAACAATACATAACACAATGCAGCAAGGAACTATGGAACAACGAATTCAAAACCCTCAAAATATAGAGATTTCAGTGGCATCAAAATCAAACAGATAGCTCAGTAAGACTGTCTTTTAGCCTTCCCAGCGGTCCCTTTCCCCAACCTTCTCCCACACTACCTAACAAAGCACTTGAAAGGCCCTTAACCCTTAGGCCAACATTCCCAAGTTGGCCTAAGAGTTCAGAAAAGTTGGTAGCCAGGACCCTCCTCTTGAGGGCCTCCATACACAGAATATCTAATTCTTTCTTCTGTGGGATGCTACAAAGGCTTTTGGGGATAGCACATGTAAGTAATCATCCCAGCAATCTAAAATTGCCACTTATGTTTGAGATTGCCTGCAGCTCCTAACTTGTCCATAAGCATACAGTTATATAATGTGCTGTTCTCCAAGTCTGATAACAAGGCGATTCAGAGGATATCCTTTTTTTGTAAAATTGCCTGTTTCCCCAAAAATCATGCTCTCAGGGAGCCATGGACACTTCCTTCCCCCCACCCCCCCCCAAGCAGTGTATTTAGAGACATATCCCGGGGCCCAGCTGTTATATGCTTGCCCATCACCTCCAAAATGAAAACATGAATCTCTTTTCATAAAAACTGTACCAGTGGGCAGCATCAGAACATGTGACTTGGTCACATACTCTTTCCCACACTTCAGGCAGTCAGAAGATTGAGTAATACCCATTTTAGATGTCCTCTTAGATAGAATGTAGGCTTTTCTCAGCAGTTTAAATTTTTTGTAAAAGTGCATTGTGGGATAGAAGCAAGGCCTCTGAGGATATCCTCCTTGGTAATTCCAATATCCAGCTCCTCATTCCAGATCTTGGCTAGATAGAGACAGCTTAGTAGTGTGCCTGTCTCTAGCTTGGCCAGCCTAATGGTGCCCACTTGCACAAATCCTTTCTGTCCCAAGAAGAACTCCCCCTCCATCTTGGAGCAAAAATCACTTATCAACAACGGATCCAGACCACTAATAACTCCAGACCTGTGAATAGGCAAACACATTCTTCTGCATAAGAGCATATTGAGCTTACAAATCTGCAAAGGGAGTAATCTCCTTTCTATTGTAACCAGCTGTTCAAGACAACAGAGCCCTTTCTCATACCACCATTGAAAGCTACTCTCTTGGATACCTGACAAAAAATCCAGTTTACCACTAAGAGGCAGATATAGTAATTATATGACCCATATAAACCCAGTTTGTTTTTCAGATGTGGAATTTGCAGGAGTGCTCGATTGTGCAGCACTCTGCAATGAAATCCATTGTTCTAGGAACTAAGAATGACATTAGAGGAAGGATCCTTAATTAGCAGCTCTTCTGCAACAAAAATATACAAAATTCTCCACTATTATAAAATCTCAGGTTGTATGTGTACGTAGTGCTGTTTATACATATGTTTTTCCCACTGTGACACAGTCACAAAGGGGCACCAACATGGCTCCTTCTAATATGTATTTCATGCAGGTTTCCTCCAGCAGCCACATATGCTACATCTTCTACAATGCACCACCAAATCCCAGTGAGAAAAGCAGTGAAAGACTGTTGCCATCCCCACCGCTTATTCTGTTGGGCAGCCTGTGAACAGGTTCCAGACTCTGTAGTTGCACTTTCTGTAGCCTGGCTTTGTGATGAATGTGATCACCCTTTAGGAAGTGCAGCTTGCAAGTTGAGATCCTGCTCTCAAAACACCTAGATGGAGCAGCAGAGATAGCACCAAAGGCTGAAAGATGAGGGAACAGCATAGGTGAAACCAAAACTTTCTCCACCCTCCCCCACCATTGTGATCACTGTCAGTCCCCCCCCCCCCCCCCAAAAAAAAAAAAAGCAGAAGATGGGCCTGCTGGGCAGCAGCTCCCCTCTCCCAAGCCTCCTACCGGTGGCAGCTCCCCCCTTCTGAGCCCACTTTCCACCATTCGTCAGCATCTCCTTCCTGGACCTACTTTTTTGTTGGTGGGCAGTGAGTGCAGGAGTGTCCCCACTTGTTCCAGCTCCTGCGCACACCCTGCTCAGGAAATGGCTACCAGTCCTTCCAGTGGCAGTATCACGAGACTGTAGCAGGAGGTCCCAGCAGCCATCTTTAGAATGGAACTAGCACAATCTCACTATTGCCCATGCTAATTCTAATTTCAAGATGGATGCCAGGACCTCCTGCAAAGTCTCATGAGACTGCCACTGTTGTACAGAATGCCAAAGAAACAATGCATGATTGCAGAGGGGAAGTGAGGTAGGGTGGTCAATATTGCAACTCAAAATTCCTTTTCATCCACCAAACCAGAATGCATGGGTTATGCCCTTCAGCCAACAGATGGAGACAGGGACACCTCAGCTGTGAGCTCTGCCCTATCAGTGGCTCCATGTGCCACCAGCTCACTAGTATTTTCTATCTCTGGCTGAAGGTGATGAGCATTCTGTGCAGCTGTGGATTGGTCTGGTAAGATGCTCCGGTGCTGAATTGAAAGTTTGGTTACTCAGTTGAGCCTGTCTAGTTGGAAAAAAGTCCAGAGTCTTGCCAAGAGGTGTTTTCCATGTCAGGCCTCTTTCATTTCTTTAATTTTTTGGTTTATTTTTTTTTTTACTTTAACGCATTTTATTTCACTGGCTTCTTCCTTTTATCTGTTTTTTTCTATTAATTTTTAAGAAATTAAAGAAACCTCTTGCCACAATCCAGCCTTTTCTGTCAGAATAAGGCCGACTGACCCTGCAAGAGTGAGGTTCTTATAGCAGGAAGAAGCTCCTGGGGTTTATTTCCCCTGTTTCTTTTTATTGGTGCTGGAAGCAGCATTGAGCAGAGCTCTCTGTAGCCACATGAGTCATTAGAGCAGTGCCAGGAGAGACACAAAAGTGACAAGACTTGGGCAGTTTTTGGAAGCATCTTGCCTGAGGTAATCCCTTCTCCTCTTTATCTATTGGTGGCTGAAGTTTTTCAGCAGGGAGCCTAAAGCACACAGCTGCAGCTGTAGAAGTGCCACTGTTTTTAATGGCAAGGGACAATTTTGCATTTTTCAGAGAGTCGGGCTGAGACCACTTTATTGCGATCTCATGAAAGCGCTGTCTGTACAAGTTAAGCGGCACTCCCAGCGCAGCAATCACTGCAACTTAGTGGACAATGTAGGAAGCTTGAGTCCGGTTTCTCAACAAGCTCTAGTGTTGTGCTCAGAATTGGTTGAAAAGAGCAGAATCTCTGTTTCTTCAGGCTCATTTGGCTCATCTGAAAAGCATGAGAGAATCAGCAATTTTGTCTTGACAGGATTCTACTCAGCTTTCACTGTCTTCTGCTGTTTTGGATATTGAAAGTTCTTCATTCTATCAGTAGCTGCCTCATAGTTTTCCAGGAACTTTTCAGGATTCGGATCCCTCAATACAAGCAGAAGATTTTTCCTTTGAATTTTTTTTTCTCCACAAAACTGTTGAAGCAAATATGGGCTTTTAGTGTGGCCCAGGATGCCAGAAAGCCCTAGGTGGAGCCCTGTGTGAGGACTGGGAGTCTGTCCGTGGTATCAGGTCTGAATCTTTTTCTAGTGCCTAGTGTGCTAAGCAAAGGCTTGGCTGGAATAGGACCCTTAGAAAAGAGCGAATTTCCCAGCAAGGACAAAGATGGCCCAACTGTTTTCCCTCTCTTTTGGAGAGAAGACCTAGCAGATATGATTTCTCAGGCTTGAGTATCACAGCATCCAAAGCACAAGAATTACAAAATCCTAGTGATCTCATTTTGGAGGGAATCTATAATTATTTTGAAAAACTAATTACATAGGGTCAAGAATGTTAAAAGCCTACAAATATTTCTGCAAATGGGAAGCCACAATTGTTTCAGTAATCTTTGTCTGCAAGTGGGCAACAGTTAACAATAACTATCCTTTTTAACATCTTTAAGAATTGAAATGTGATAAAACTGAAAGAACCAGAAAGTAACCCTATTCCAACACCAATATCACAAAAGATAACAAACAAATCAGACCTTCTGAAGGAAGGTAACTAAGAGATGCTGGACATGGATTGAGTTCATAATATCCTTTTCCAAATTTATTTAAAACAGTTGGTGTAACAAGAGCAGACACATCCCAAATTTGGTTCACAGCGATTCCGTGTAAATTATTCTCAAAGGATGTACTCTCCACTGACTAGAGTGCCAGCATTACTATTTAAAGATTGGCATCTTAACAATCTTTTTGTTCAAAAAGTTCTGCAAGATCAGATGCAGAGGGTACTGCTCCAACTTCGGAAGAAAGAGATATTTTAAATAGGCTGTTCACTATTTGAAACAAGTTCTGGGATTCATACTCAACTTGCCTAAAACTCATGTGTAATAATCTTTTTGGCAGCATCAATTTCAGTTTTGTTTTCTGATGTTCTCATTGCAATTTTTCTTCCAAACAAAAGTATTTGTTCTTTAATTTCATACTTTCACATTTTAATAGCCTCAATTCTTTGGTAAATGATGGAGAGATGTGTCTGTTCTGTCTTTAAACTATTTAATTGGAGCAACTCATCTACAGTTTGAGTCAGCATATAATTCCAGTCAATCACCATACTGTCAACACACAACCTTGCAAACATATCTCTGTTAATCTTCCCTCTTCCTCATTTACCTGTGTTTTTCAGTCTAGAGCTCTTTGTAACATCTGGTATGAATAATTTAAAATCCAGTTTACAGTGATCTGACCAAGTCAATTTGGAAGTTTCCACCTACTTCTATGCAGATGACGTGAAGCTGCTCATACCCACTGAACCTGACTTACCTACAGCTCTGAATAAACTGACTACCTGTCTAACATTAATTCAAGAATTTAAAAATAACAAACTTTGCCTGAGCCCAAGTAAAACCAAGCATCTATGGTTCCCTAACACAAGTGGAGAGATAGCTGACATCAAAATGAATTACAAGTCAGGAACTTTGGAATACACCTTGATTCAACGCTTACTCTGATCCCCCAAATCCGAGCAACCTTCAAGAGCAGCTTCTGTCACTTGCGACAACTATGCTGCCTCTCTCCTTACATTGAGAAGACAAGCTTTGTCTCAGTTGTGCGTGCCATGATAACAGTGACTGGATTATTGTAATGCACTCTACACTTGTCTGACTACAAAGGGTTTGCATCAGCTCCATTTGATTCAGAATGCTGCAGTAAGACTGATAGAAGGCTGTAAGCGACGTGACCACATCACACCATTTTTACATAAATTTCACTGGCTATCAGTACAATACAGAGCCAAATTTAAAACTCTATGTTTGACCTTCAAGGCCCTTAAAGGAAATGGCCCAGAGTACTTGAAGATCTCCCTCTACATAACCTTCAAGGTCACTAAGGTCCTCCCAAGGAGTTTCCCTAACCACACCCTCTCCAAAGGACATCACACGATGTGATACCCGCAAGCGGGCCTTCTCCGGAGTAGCCCCCACGCTCTGGAATGCACTCCCTGAAAGGCTTCGCTTAACACAAGACTATCTCTACTTCAGAAAGTAGGTAAAAGCTTGGCTGTTCAACCAGGCCTTTAACAGAAGAAGTAAATGACACTAACTGCACATACTATAGCAGGACGTGTTTATCCACTCTGACCCTAGCTAAGATAATGTTCAAGTAACTTTCTTTAAATTAGGCCCTTATTTTCTTACTCCTGATTCTCTATTTTATCTATCTATCTTTGCTTACACCCCATGCTGTCTATTAAAATGCTTTATTGACTACTGTGTTAACATTGTAATGTAGAATACTATGCTATACTTTGTATTTGGATATTTTTACTGCTGTAACTATGTAATGCTTATGTTTGACTTATTCTTGCTGTACATTGCTTTAAGTGAATTCCTTCAAAAAAGTGGTTAAAAAAAATCCTCATATTTAAATATTATTAAGGTAACATGCTTCCAAATGATCTTCCTGAACAGAGACAGTTGAAGTTCCAGAAGTGGATTCGGCCTCATGGCAAGGATTATATGCAGGTGTGGGTTTTATGGCAGTGACACCCAGAGCCATTGCCTCTGGATGACAGAAACCAAGACCAATATGACCTGGTGGATTTAGTCTCAGAATGTGATGATGGGCAAGGACCTGAGTGGTTAATGATGACAACAGATGCCAGTCTTTTTTGGTTGTGGAGTGGACGAGTCGGAGAAACTTAATGACTTCACGGTAAACCTGGAGGACGTAATGGGGCAGTTCGGCAAACTGAAGAGTAGCAAATCTCCTGGACCGGATGGTATTCACCCTAGAGTACTGATAGAACTGAAAAATGAGCTTGCGGAGCTACTGCTAGTGATATGCAACTTATCCTTAAAATCGAGCGTGGTACCGGAAGATTGGAGGGTGGCCAATGTAACGCCCAATTTTAAAAAAGGCTCCAGGGGAGATCCGGGAAATTATAGACCGGTGAGTCTGACGTCGGTGCCGGGGAAAATGGTAGAGGCTATTATTAAAAACAAAATTACAGAGCACATCCGAGGACATGGATTACTGAGACCGAGTCAGCACGGCTTTTGTGTGGGGAAATCCTGCCTGACCAATTTACTTCAATTCTTTGAAGGAGTAAACAAACATGTGGACAAAGGGGAGCCGGTTAATATTTTGTATCTGGATTTTCAAAAGACGTTTGACAAGGTACCTCATGAAAGGCTACAGAGGAAATTGGAGGGTCATGGGATAGGAGGAAATGTCCTATTGTGGATTAAAAACTGGTTAAAGGATAGGAAACAGAGAGTGGGGTTAAATGGGCAGTATTCACAATGGAGAAGGGTAGTTAGTGGGGTTCCTCAGGGGTCTGTGCTAGGACCGCTGCTTTTTAATATATTTATAAATGATTTAGAGATGGGAGTAACTAGCGAGGTAATTAAATTTGCTGATGACACAAAGTTATTCAAAGTCGTTAACTCGCGACAGGATTGTGAAAAATTACAAGAGGACCTTACGAGACTGGGAGACTGGGCGGCTAAATGGCAGATGACGTTTAATGTGAGCAAGTGCAAGGTGATGCATGTGGGAAAAAAGAACCCGAATTATAGCTACGTCATGCAAGGTTCCACGTTAGGAGTTACGGACCAAGAAAGGGATCTGGGTGTCGTCGTCGATAACACACTGAAACCTTCTGCTCAGTGTGCTGCTGCGGCTAGGAAAGCGAAATAGAATGTTGGGTATTATTAGGAAAGGTATGGAAAACAGGTGTGAGGATGTTATAATGCCGTTGTATCGCTCCATGGTGCGACCGCACCTTGAGTATTGTGTTCAATTCTGGTCGCCGCATCTCAAGAAAGATATAGTAGAATTGGAAAAGGTGCAGCGAAGGGCGACTAAAATGATAGCGGGGATGGGATGACCTCCCTATGAAGAAAGACTAAGGAGGCTAGGTTCTATTCAGCTTGGAGAAGAGACGGCTGAGGGGAGACATGATAGAGGTATATAAAATAATGAGTGGAGTGGAACAGGTGGATATGAAGCGTCTGTTCACGCTTTCCAAAAATACTAGGACTAGGGGGCATGCGATTAAACTACAGTGTAGTAAATTTAAAACAAATTGGAGAAAATCTTTCTTCACCCAACGTGTAATTAAACTCTGGAATTCATTGCCGGAAAATGTGTGAAGGCGGTTAGCTTAGCAAGTTTAAAAGGGGGTTGGACGGTTTCCTAAAGGACAAGTCCATAAACCGCTACTAAACAGACTTGGAAAAATCCACAATTCCGGGAATAACATGTATAGAATGTTTGTACATTTGGGAAGCTTGCCAGGTGCCCTTGGCCTGGATTGGCCGCTGTCGTGGACAAGATGCTGGGCTCGATGGACCCTTGGTCTTTTCCCAGTATGGCATTACTTATGTACTTATGTACATATTAGCTGGGTCAGGTAGCTCAAATCAGGTGGACAGTAAGTGAAACATCTTGGTCAAACAGTCACTTGGAAACTCAAGCTATATGAAAGCCTTTGAGAGCTTTCCAGGATTTAGTGGAAGGGAAAACAGTAAGAGGCTTTTCAGACCATGCTGCAGCAGTAGCTTACTTCACTTGTCAAAGAGGAATGAGAACTGTAGAAAGTTGGTAAAGGGAAGCATCATTTTTATTGCACTGGGCTGAGAACCACCTGAATGTTTAGGTGGTGTACAGTGCAGGCAGTCAGTATAAGAACATAAGAGTAGCCATACTGGGTCAGGCCAATGGTCCATCTAGCCCAGTATCCTGTTTTCCAAACAGTGGCCAAACCAGGTCACAGGTACCTGGCAGAAACCCAAATCATGGCAACACTCCATAGTACAAACCCAGGGGAAGCAGTCCCTTCTCACGTCTGTCTCAATAGCAGACTATGGACTTTTCCTCCAGGAATTTGTCCAACCCTTTTTTAAACCCAGATACGCTAACCAACTGCTGTTACCACATCCTCTGGCAAAGAATTCCAGAGCATAACTGTTCGTTAAGTGAAAATGTATTTCCTCCTATTTGTGTTAAAAGTATTTCCATGTAACTTCCTCGAGTGTCCCCTAGTCTTTGTACTTTTGGAACGAGTAAAAAATCGATTTACTTCTACTCGTTCTACACCACTCAGGATTTTGTAGACCTCAATCATGTCTCCCCTCATCCGTCTCTTTTCCAAGCTTAAGAGCCCTAACCTCTTTAGCCTTTCCTTATACGAGAGGAGTTCCATCCCCTTTATCATTTTAGTCGCTCTTCTTTGAACCTTGTCTAATTCCGCTACTGTACAGTGACCAGAACTGAGCGCAATACTCGAGGTGCGGAAGCACCATGGAGCAATACAAAGGCATTATGGTATTTTCGGTCTTATTCATCATCCCTTTCCTAATAATTTATAGTATCCTGTTTGCTTTTTTGGCCGCTGCCACTGCACACTGAGCAGAAGATTTTAGCGTATTATCTACAACGACACCCAGATCTTTTTCTTGAGCTCTGACCCCCAAGGTGGACCCTAGCATCAGGTAATTGTGATTCGGATTATTCTTTCCAATATGAATCACCTTGCATTTGTCCATATTAAATTTCATCTGCCACAAGACAGGGTTGTGCCCTCTCCCCATTACTTCTTTGCACTAGCCATGGAGCCGCTAGCAATTTTGATCCGAGCAGACTCTACAGTACAAGGTATTAGAATAGGGAGGCATGAAACCAAGCTACTGCTTTATGCAGATGATGTACTGTTGACACTGTCGCAGCCTGAGAAATCATTGCAAGCCGTGATGCAGATACTTCAGGGATATGGCCAGGTAGCTGGTCTCAAAATTAATATGCAAAAGTCTGAGATCATGCCTATACAATGCTCGAATGAGCTACAGGAGCAGTTACAAGCAGTTACAAGCCTCCTTCCATTTTCTCTGGTCCCCTAGGTATATTAGATATCTGGGGGTTAATTTGACGCCAGACACTGGGGACCTATTTCGGGAAAACTTTCTACCCAAATTGTGGGTTTTGCAAGAATTGGACAGATGGGGAGGGCTGCATATGTCATGGATGGGTAGAATAGCAGCGGTTAAGATGACACTACTCCCCAAGCTTTTGTATCTTTTTATGGCGGTGACAGTTCATATACCATTTTTTCACACTCTTCATAAGAAAATGTTTGCCTTTATCTGGCGTAAAAGACCACCCCGAGTGGCTCGTAGTGTCCTCTTTCAACTGCGGAAAGATGGGGGTATGGGGGTTCCTAATTTTAGCCTATATTATAAAGCTGCCCTATTTCAGATGCTGTCCACGGTACAGAGAGGCCCGACTAAGTTATGGACCTATGCTGCGCAATGGGGCTTAAAAGGGGTACCATTATGGGCTGTGGCATGGCTCCCCTTGCCGCTCCTGCGAAGCCTTATCTCTGGAATACGAGGTCCGATGGGGATGATCCTGGGGGAATGGGTTAGATGTAGAGCGGCTTGGTTCCCTGGACGTAAATATCATGTGATGACCCCTATCATCTATGCAACCGACTTTACTCCAGGTCGGGCAGGTGGGGTATATGGACAGTGGTCAGCAGCTTCGCTGCGCTTGCTGGGCCAAATATGGGAAGATGGGAAGTGCCATTCGTTTCACACACTCCAGGAGGAATTTGGATTAGGGGACAAAGACCACTTCTTTTATATGCAGATTAGAGACTTTATACAGAGAAAAGCGAGAGAGGACTTATCCCTTGCAGACACAGAGCTTGAGTTAGCCATGAGATCAGGGGAAGGTAAAGGGGGGATATCTCGTATTTACAGAGCTCTGTTACATAAGACCCAACCACTGGACAAATGCCTTAAGAAATGGGAGACTTTACTGGGTACCACATATGACCCACTGGTTTGGAAAAGAATATTTAAACGTTTATTGGCATTTTCAGTAGCTACTCCTTTACTGGAAAATGGATATAAAATGTTGTATCAATGGTATATGACCCCTAGCCGACTTGTCCGCATTTTAAAAAATGGATCGGCAGCTTGCTGGCGTAAGTGCGGGGTAGAGGGTACATTTTGGCATATCTGGTGGGAGTGTCCAATGATACAGCAGTTCTGGCAGGACTTACAGTCCAGATTGCAGAGTGGGATGGGGCTTGTGATAAAGTTTGATTCTGGCTTTTGTCTGCTGAACATAGTTGTAAGAGAGAACAAAGACTCCTGCTCTGCACTTTTACGCTATATTGTTACAGCAGCCAGGACTTTAATTGCAAAATATTGGAAACAACAAATGCTACCCACTGTGGACCAAGTACTTACCAAGGTGGACTATTGTTGTTTGATGGATAAATTAACTGCCCTGCGACGAGGAGGAATGGTGAGATTTCTTAAAACCTGGTCTACTTATGTAGAATGGCGGGGGCTTACAGGCTGATGTATGTATTTGGTGACTTCTATGGCAAAACAAAGTGTATTTTCTTGGCTGTGTTATCCTGAGGGGGGTGGGAGGGGGGAGATCTGTGGGTTTTGTACTGCACAAAGACTAGAGTATATTGTTAGCATGAGTTAATGTTTGTACTGAAAAACTGTTAATTAATAAAAAAAGATTAAAAAAAATAAATAAATTTCATCTGCCATTTGGACGCCCAGTCTTCCTGTAATATTTGACAGGCCGCACGTGTATCATCTGCAAATTTGATCACCTCACTCGTCCCAATTTCCATATCATTTATAAATATGTTAAATAGTACCGGTCCCAGTACAGATCCCTGCAGCACTCCACTCTCCTCCGTTGAGAGAAATGACCATTTAACCCCACCCTCTGTTTTCTGTCCAATAACCGATTCTTGATCCACACCAGAACCTTGCCTCCTATCCCATGGCACTCTAATTTTCTCAGGAGTTTTTCATGAGAAACTTTATCAAAAGCTTTCTGAAAATCTATACACTACATCAACCAGCTCACCTTTATCCAAAGAAATTAAGCAAATTGGTTGAGGCAAGACTTCTCTCGGCTGAGCCCATGTTGACTCTGTCCCATTAAACCACGTTTGTCTACGTGTTCTATAATTTTATTCTTTATAATAGTTTCCACTATTTTGCCCAGCACCGACATCAGGCTTACCGGTCTATAATTTTCCGGGTCACACCTAGAACCCTTTTTAAAAATCGTCGTCACATTGGCCACCCTCCAATCTTCAGGTGCTACGGACGATTTTAACAACAGGTTACATATTACTAACAGCAGATCAGCAATTTCATGCTTGATTTCTTTGAGTACCCTTGGATGTTTGACATCCGGTCAAGGTGATTTACTACTGTTTAATTTGTCAATTTTGCTCAGTACATCTTACAGGTTCACCGAGATTTCTTTCAGTTCCTCCGCATCATCACCCTTGAAAACCGATTCTGGTACAGGCAGATCTCTTACATCCTTCTCCATAAAGACAGAAGCAAAGTATCCATTCAGTTTCTCCGCTATGGCCTTGTCCTCCCTGAGCACTCCTTTTGCTCCTTCGTGATCTAACAGTCCCAATAAGTCTATTCAAGCAGACTTATTGCGCAAATATTCCCAGAACCTAGGAGAATAGGAGTTGTCAAAGAAAGCTTTTGCCATGATCCAAATCTGTTGGAGGAACTTCAGCAATGTATCTCATGGCATCACGTCACAATGACAAGGTTCTCCATTTCTGTTGACAGAAGGAAAGTAGTGCAGTAGGCTTGGATGTCCTCCTGCAGCAGTGGTCAGAGGTGGGAGCATTGTATATGCTTCCCCCATGGCCAGTGCTGTTCCAGGTTTTACAGAAAGTGACTTCTCATCCAGGTTTAACAATCTTTGTGGCACTGGATTAGCTCAGGCATCAGTGGTATGCTGGTCTGGCTTGGTTTTTAATGCAGAATGCCTGAAGTTTCATCAAGAAAAGGGTCTCCTGGTATAAGACCTAATGATGATGGTTTCAGGTTTTCAGGATTCAGTTTATTTTTGATATACCACAAATCATATGAAATATCTTCTAAGTGGTTAACCAAGTATTTAAAAGGGAAATAAAATATAATTAAATAAAAACAAGGCAAACAGGAAAGACAAACTGAAACAAAACAAAAACACATACAATAGGAATACATAGAAGGGATAAGAATTAAACTAAATTACAGAGCCATAAATAAACACATAAGGGGAAAGTGGGTGTAGGTAAAACATAGAGGTGTGCTGCAACAAGTGAGTATAGAAATATGGAAAGAATAAAGCAGCTTATAGGGAATACTTTTTAAAGAAGTAAGTCTTAAAAGCAATTTTACATTTCTGGTAGGATAATTCTGCCATAAGGGTGCTCTCGCTTTTGTGTTACAATCTGCCCATTGAGAGGGTGTGTTTGAACTGTAAGGGTTACAAAGACGTGATAATTACAACTCTGTTGCAAGCAAGAAAGTTACTTCACTGTCCTGTACTAGAATCTGGAGATTTTTTGAGGCTTGATGTAAAGAGAGATTTTGTTCCTTTTTGTACCTTACCCTACAGAGAGCCCTTTTTTTCTGAAGCAGAAGTTTCTATTTTCCCTCCTTATTTTCCTAAGGTTGTGTTGGTCTTTCATTTTAATCAGGCATTGACCTTGCTTGCCTTCCAGCGGGAGGTTTAAGGAGATGAATGCAGTATTCACCTCTTGGATGTTTATATAGCATGGAGGTGACAAATAAGTTTTGCAAATCTGATCACTTTGTTTGATTTGGTAGCGCTAAAACGGGCGAAGCAACTACTTTGTGTTGGTTGAAAGAGGCTGTCATTTTATCTTTGTTTTCAGTGGACGAGGGCCTCCTAAAGGTCTGTGAGTCCATTCATCCAGAGGTGTCATGACATTTTGGGCAGAGTCGTGATCAATTCATCCATCTGAAATTTGCAGAGCTGCCACCTGCTCTTCTCTATACACCTTTTCCAAACACTATAGATTGGCAATTTATACCATAGAAGATGTTGATTTGGCATCAGTTTTATAACAGCAGGGTCTCTGTATCCCACCCAGTTTGAGGATTGCTTTCCTGCAGTACATGTATTCTGGACTAGTCTGGCGGACAAAGGAAGGAAGGTCTTACCTGCTATTTTTCTTTTAAGATTAACTAGACTGGTCCAGAGACCCAACCTGATACTTAATTCCTGCCGTTTCACTTTGTTTACCTCTTTGCTTTTGTAAAGTTATGGTAAGTCATAATTTCTTACTTGGGAATCTCTTGAGTGAAAATAGTTCCAGTTTATTACTTTGGATTCCCTCCTTCTATTAAATTCGTTTGGGAAGGGTTTCTGGTTCATGTTTGCTTTGTTACAGAGATACTGGTGAGCTGATGCTGCACAGAGCCTCTGATAGGGCAGAGCTTACAACTCATATGTCTGTTTCCATCTACTGGCTGAGGTGCATAATCCATGCATTATGGACCGGTCTGGTTGGACTCAGGGAAAGAAAATTATCAGGTATGACCAAACTTTTCCATTTGGGATACTCACCATACTGAACATAAGTGCATGGGCATTTGCTCATCAAAATATTGAATATCCTTTATAATAAAGGACTCTTGACAGCTGTTGGGTAAAGTAACTTTCTGCATCAAGCAAGAGCTCAAACTTTAATAGTGTGATAGGGCAACAGGGAAAGCCAATGAAATGCAAAGTACATTGGAATAAATGTAACCAGAAGAAAGAGACAATGTAACACCAGTTTCCCAGGGGTGATCTGGGAAATTACAGACTGATAAGCCTGATGTCAGTGCTGGGTAAAATAATAGAAACTAATATAATGAATAAAATTATAGAACACATAGACATGGTTTAATGGTACAGTCAACGTGGATTCAGCCAAGAAAAATCTTGCTTCATTTCTTTGAAGATGTGAATAAACATGGATAAAGGTGAGCCAGTTGATGTGGTGTATCTAGATTTTCAGAAAGCTTTTGACAAAGTTCCTCATGAGAGATTCTTGAAAAAATTAAAAAGCCATGAGATAGGAAGCAATATTCTGTGGTGGAGTAGAACTGATTAATAGATAGAAATCAGAGGGTAGGGTTAAATGGCCATGTCTCTTAATAGCGAAAGGTGAATAATAGAATGCCCCAGGTATCTACTGGTACTGGTGCTGTTTAACATTTATAAATGATCTGGAAATGGGAACAATAAGTGAGGTGATTAAATTTGCAGATAACACAACTATTCATGTTAAATCACATGCAGATTGTAAGAAATTACAGGAGGCCCTTAGGAAATTGGAAGACAGCATCCAAATGTCACATGTAATTTAATGTGGACAAATGCAAAGTTATGCACATTGGGAAGAATAATCAAAATCATAGTTACTTGAAGCTAGAATCCACATATAGGAGTCACTACCCAAGAAAAAGATCTAGGTGACATCATGGACAATATATTGAAATCTGCTCAGTGCGCGGCAGCAGCCAAACAAACAAACAGAATGCTAGGAATTATTAAGAAAGGTATAGAAAATAAGTAAAAAGGGCTCATTTTCAAAGCACTGAGACTTACTAAGTTCCATAGGTTACTATGGAGCTCATTTTCAAAAGAGAAGGATGTCCATCTTTTGACACAAATCGGAAGATGGACGTCCTTCTCCCAGAGACGTCTAAATCTGTATAATCGAAACCCAATTTTGAACATCTCCAACTGCAGTCCTTCGCATGGATGTCCAAATTTTCAAGGGGGCGAGTCGGAGGTGTAGCGAAGGCGGGACTTGGGCATGCCTAACACTTGGACGTCTTTGACCCATAATTGAAAAAAGCAAGGACGTCCCTGACGAACACTTGGACATTTTCACCCGGACATGTTTTTTTTTACGAATAAGGCACAAAAAGGTGCCTGAAATGACCAGATGACCACCAGACAGAATCGGGGATGACCTCCTGTTACACAGTGGTCACTAACCCGCTCCCACTCTCAAAAAACATCTTTAAAAATATTTCGTGCCAGCCTCAGATGTTGTACTCAGGTCCATGACAGCGCATGAAGGTCCCAGGAGCAGTTTTAGTGGGTACTGCAGTGCACTTCAGACAGGCGGACCCAGGCCCATACCCCCCCCCCCCCCCATCTGTTACATTTGTGGAGGAAACAGCAAGCTCTCCAAAACCCACCACAAACCCACTGTACCCACATCTAGGTGCCCCCCTTCACCCGTAAGGGCTATGGTAGTGGTGTACAGTTGTGGGTTTTGGGGGCTCAGCACACAAAGTAAGGGAGCTATGTTCCTGGGAGCATTTTATGAAGTCCACTGCAGTGCCCCCTAGGGTTCCCATTTGGTGTCCTGGCATAACAAAGGGGACCAGTGCACTACAAATGCTGGCTCCTCCCACGTCCAAATGGCTTGCATTTGGATGTTTTTGACATGGACGTCTTTGGTTTTGAAAATCGCTGAAAGTCAGAAACGTCCATGTCTAGGGACATCCAAATTTAAGGATTTGGACGTCTCTGATGGTATTTTTGAAACGAAATTTGGACGTCCATCTTTTTTTGAAAATACGTTTTTCCCCCACCCCTGGATTTCAACATTTTGCAAGGACGTCCAAATCACTACTTGGACGTTTCTTTCGAAAATGCCCTCCATTTATCTTTGTGCTTTGAAAATACGCCTCAAAGAATATTATAATGCCACTGCATTGCTCTGTAGTGCAACCTCACCTTGAGTATTGTGTGCAATTCTGGTCGCCTTATTGCAAAGATATAGCAGAATTAGAAAAGGTTCAAAGAAGAGTGACCACAATGAATAAGGGGATGGTACTCCTCTCATATGAGGAAGATGTTAGGATTCTTTTGCTTGGAAAAGAGACTTCTGAGGGGGGAAAAGGTTAGAGGTCTACAAAATCCTGAGTGGAGTAGAAAGGGTAAATGTGAATCAATTGTTTACTTATTCAAAAAGTACAAAGACTAGGGGACCCTCCATGAAGTTACATTGTAATACTTTAAAAATGAATAGGAAAAAAGGTGACTAAAGTCATGAGAGAAAAAAATTTAGATTTAATGAATATTGTTAGAGCAAACAGTTTGCAATACAATAGTTCAAACAGCATCTTTTTATCTGAAAAAATAAGAAATGTTGCAGAAGTTCAAACATAGTACATTTTACAGACTATATATTGACCCATGACATGAAAAATCAGCCAGCATCTTTTTATCTGAAAAAAAAATAAGAAAAGTTACAGAAGTTCAAACATAGTACATTTTAAAGACTACATATTGCCCATGACATGAAAAATCAGACAGTCTCAACATTTTGGATCCACTGCGTTAGTCACCTTTTCCCGAAGATGGTCACAGATATTTTTTCAGTCAATGAATAAGTTAAGTTCTGGAACTGATTGTGAGAAGAGATGGTAACAGCAATTAGCACATCTGGGTTTTAAAAAGGTTTAGTTCCTGTAGGAAACGTCTGGTATGTGTTTCCCCCATGAAATTGCTGATCTGCTGCAAGTGATCTGTAACCTGTCGTTAAAGCCATTTGTAGTACCTGAGGACTGGAGGGTGGCCAGTGTGATGCCTATTTTTCAAAAAGGGTTCTGGGGTGATCTGAGGATTTAACGACTGGTAAGCCAGATTTCAGTGCCGGGAAAAATAGTGGAAACTATTATAAAGAATAAAATTACAGAACACGTAGACACCATGGTTTAATGAGATAGAGTCAGCATGAATTCAGCCACGGGAGGTTTTACCTCACCAATTTGCTTCATTTCTTTGAAGGTATGAATAAACATGTGGATAAAGGTGAACCGGTTGATGTAGTCTGTCTAGATTTTCGGAAAGCTTTTGATAAATTTTCTCATTAGAGACTGCTGAGAAAATTAAAGAGTCATGTCATAGGAAGCAATGTTCTGTTATGGATTAAGAATTGGTTATTGGACAGAAAACAGAGGGTAGGATTAAATGGCCATTTTTCTCAATGGAAGAGGGTGAACAGTGGAGTGCCACCGGGAAGTGTATTGGGATTGATGCTATTTAACATACTTATAAATGATCTGGAATTTGGAACTACGAGTGAGATGATTAAATTTGCGGATGACATGAAACTATTCAAAGTTGTCAAAACGCATGTGGATTGTGAAGAATTGCAGGAAGACCTTAGGAAACTGAATGAGTGGGCATCCAAATGGCAGATAAAATGTAATGTAGGCAAATTCAAAGTGATACACATTGGGAGGAATAATCTGAATCATGGTTATCTAATGCTAGGATCCACTTTAGGAATCAGCACTCAAGAAAAAGACCTAGGTGTCATTGTAGGCAATATGCTGAAATCTTCCCCCCAGTGTGTGGCGGTGGCCAAAAAAGCAAAGGATGCTAGGAATTATTAGGAGAGGGATGCAAAATAAGAGCAAAAATATTATAATTCTTCTGTATTGCTCCATGGTGCGACCTCACCTTGAGTATTGTGTTCAGTTCTGGTCACCTTATCTCAAAAAAGATATAGCAGAATTAGAAAAGGTTCAAAGAAGAGCAACCATAATGATTGAGGGGATGGAACTGCTCCCTTAAGAAGAAAAGTTAAACAGGTTAGGGCTCTTGAGCTTGGAAAAGAGACAGCTGATGGGATATGATTGAGGTCTACAGAATCATAAGTAGAGAGGAACAGATGGAGGTGAAACGTTTTTTTCTGTCATTCAAAAAGTATAAAGACCAGGGGACACACAATGAAATTGCATGGAAATACTTTTAAAACAAATAGGAGGAAATAACTTTTCACTCAAAGAAAGCTCTGGAATTTGTTGCCAGAGGATGTGGTAATGGTGGTTAATATATCTGAGTTTAAAAAAGGTTTGGACAAGTTCCTGCAGGAAAAGTACATAGCCTGCTTATTAAGATGGACATGTGGGAAGCCACTGCTTGCCCTGGGATTGGTAGCATGGAATGGTGCTACTGATTGTGTTTCTTGTGACCTGGATTGGCCATTGCTGGAAGCAGGATACTGGGCTTGATGGACCATTGGTCTGATCAAGTATGGCTGTTCATATTTTCGTAAATCCATAAGCTACTATTAGGTTAGAGAGTGGAAAAGCCCCTATTTATCACTGGGATGGGTAGCATGGAATCTTGCTACCCTTTGGGATTCTGACAGGTACTTGTGGCCTAGCTTGGCCACTGTTGGGGAGCAGGATACTGGGCTGTTCTTATGTTCGACAGAAATCATTTGGGAGACTTCATCTGTAATATTGAGTACCATTATGGAGGCTGCCGCTTTCAAAAGCATAGGGCAGAGTATATACAGCCACAGAGGAGGGCTGCCAAAAATGGGGCAGAGTCTACATCGTAGGTCCAAAGAGGTAGCAGTTGGTTGGGAGAGGGATGCAATTTTCAAAGGTATTCCTGACAGGAGGCACTGCTTAAGAGGAGTGGCACAGTGCTTGAAACTAAGCCACTCTGGCAAAGTGTGTGTAAGGCATAAGTTAAACCTTTTTTTTTTTTTTGTCTTATAAGAACCCAGCAGTTTTTGGGGCCTCTAATTCAATCAAAACTAAGGCTGGGATTCTAAGTCCATGAGCTTTCATTTAAAACTGCATAGGGATTTTTATATTTTGCATATTCTCCCCTACTGTTCTCATTGGAACATTACTGGATTCTGTCCTGGGGATCCCTCTGCCAGTCAGGTTTTAATATCTACAATGAATATGCATATGAGAGATTTGCATGCATCTCCTCCACTGCATGCATATCCATTGTGGATATCCTGAATACTTGTCTGGCTAGGGGTTCCCCATGACAGGTTTGGGGACCACTGCATTAGAGCAATGACCAGAGCCATACAGCAGGGCTATGTCCAGAACCCCACAATCATAGGCCTTGAATCTGACTGCTAGATGTAAGCCTTGGACCATGGTCACAATTCCCCAAGCAGCTGTAAATGGTGCTACTATAGGTTTTGCAATCCCAGCCAGGCCAGAGACCTAAGTGGGGGATCAAATTGATCACTTGAATAGCAATGTGAACCCTGCCACCTGGCTGTCCATGGGGAGTTAGTTTTAACTCTTCATATGTACTTCTCAGTGGGGATTTTGGACCTGCAACTCTGCAATTCATATTAGGGATGTGCATTTTCATTTCAGTGAATTTCCTTTTGTTTTAGGGAGTGCAAAACAAAATAGCATGTATTATTTAATATCATTATGTGCTAAAACAAGTGCACACTAAAGTTAAATGAAAAGTAAATGAAACAAACATTTTTTCCCTGCATTCTCCTAGTACATATGCATCCATAGGGAATGGATTTTCAAAGGGAAATTTTGTGAGAAGTTTCTCTTTGAAATTTAGTTTACATGCCCAGGGCTACCATAATTTAAACACTTCTGAGCTTTGTGTATAATTTTTACTGTTTTCTAATATTTCCTATATTTTCATTTTTAGGTTCCATTAATATCTTTAGGTTGTTTACCTGAATCAAAGATAGTTGCTGAGAGTTTCAGTTCTAAATAATTATTATACCCCGATATGACTCCCTTTCCTGATTTAACTGGACATTACGCTATTGTGTTATAACAGAATAGATTCATTATCCTGACTCTGTGTGCAACCATAAGAATATCATATATATATGTTCACAATTTTTTAAAAAATGACTTTTTACTTTATTTTTAGTGTTTAAATGGGTTAGAAAAACACTGATTGCTCTGGTGCAAGTTACTTTTGGAAGAACCATCAATAAGTAAGTAGCATTTTATTATAATAATTTTAGGGTGAGCAAAAACTGCAGATATGTTTAAAAACTGAATGAAGCTGTTTGCTTAAATTAGAATGTGGTTAATATTCCATTCCTAATCCATTAACTGTGGTATTGGCTGACTTACAGCAAATATTTATGAACACACTGAATCCATTTTAAACCCATTGTGATACCCATTGGGAAATTTGACAAGACAATAGTACATAAGTACATAAGTAGTGCCATACTGGGAAAGACCAAAGGTCCATCTAGCCCAGCATCCTGTCACCGACAGTGGCCAATCCAGGTCAAGGGCACCTGGCACGCTCCCCAAACGTAAAAACATTCCAGACAAGTTATACCTAAAAATGCGGAATTTTTCCAAGTCCATTTAATAGCGGTCTATGGACTTGTCCTTTAGGAATCTATCTAACCCCTTTTTAAACTCCGTCAAGCTAACCGCCCGTACCACGTTCTCCGGCAACGAATTCCAGAGTCTAATTACACGTTGGGTGAAGAAAAATTTTCTCCGATTCGTTTTAAATTTACCACACTGTAGCTTCAACTCATGCCCTCTAGTCCTAGTATTTTTGGATAGCGTGAACAGTCGCTTCACATCCACCCGATCCATTCCACTCATTATTTTATACACTTCTATCATATCTCCCCTCAGCCGTCTCTTCTCCAAGCTGAAAAGCCCTAGCCTTCTCAGCCTCTCTTCATAGGAAAGTCGTCCCATCCCCACTATCATTTTCGTCGCCCTTCGCTGTACCTTTTCCAATTCTACTATATCTTTTTTGAGATACGGAGACCAGTACTGAACACAATACTCCAGGTGCGGTCGCACCATGGAGCGATACAACGGCATTATAACATCCGCACACCTGGACTCCATACCCTTCCTAATAACACCCAACATTCTATTCGCTTTCCTAGCCGCAGCAGCACACTGAGCAGAAGGTTTCAGCGTATCATCGACGACGACACCCCGATCCCTTTCTTGATCCGTAACTCCTAACGCGGAACCTTGCAAGATGTAGCTATAATTCGGGTTCCTCTTACCCACATGCATCACTTTGCACTTGTCAACATTGAACTTCATCTGCCACTTGCACGCCCATTCTCCCAGTCTCGCAAGGTCCTCCTGTAATCGTTCACATTCCTCCTGCGACTTGACGACCCTGAATAATTTTGTGTCACCATGAATGTTGGTACCCGGTACTCAAAGAGCTATCCAAAAGGCAGCCTAGCTGCCTGCCTGAAATTCCTATTTGAAAGAAAAGCTGTAGTGACAGACTTTTATTTATAGACACTGCAGGCCACAGTTGAGTACAGGAATGATACCATAATATTCCAAGTGCTTTATTGCCAGCTTAGAAACTTTGCAAACAGCTGCACAGTTGCCAAACCATTGGCCATTTCATCCTTCATTTTATCTGTTCCAACTGGCATGTTTACTTTGTTGCAGAGTTTAGTGTAATACACACTTTGAGCATGTTCCTTTCTACCAGTTGTGCAGTGTGATTTATACAGTAAAGGCATTGAATGTGACCTGGCTTAACACTAATAATCATTTTGGTATCTCACTGGTCACATTTCCTTCAGTTTTTCAATCCTGTTCAACTAATTACTCTCCTAGTTCATTATTTCTGCATCTACTCCCACTCCCCTTCCAAAACTAGTGCTAAGTGATTCTAAGTAAATACAGATAGGTCATATCTTGAACTCCTTTTGATCCACTGTTCTGACTGCCTTGTCAAAGAGTTTAGTCAGGTTTGGTACAATCTTTCCCATTTTACACAAGTGGAGTGGAGGAGTAGTCTAATGGTTAGTGCAGCGGGCTTTGATCCTGGCAACATGGGTTCAATTCCAACTTCAGCTCCCTGTGACCTTGGGCAAGTCACTTAACCCTCCATTGCTCCAGGTATGAAAAACTTAGATTGTGAGCCCCCTAGGGACAGAGAAAAGTACCTGTATATAATGTGTACAGCACTGCATACATCTAGTAGTGCCATAGAAATGACTAGTAGTAATAGTAGTTGACTAACATCCTAGATATTATACTGTTCTTTCATTCAGCAGCATTTCTACTAATTTTGTAGACTGGAGGAATGCCTTAAAGGTTAGTGCAGTGGGTTTTGATCCTGGCAACCTGGGTTCGATTCCCACTACAGCTCTTTGGGCAAGTCACTTAACCCTCCATGGCCCCCAGTACAAAAACAGATTGTGAGCCCTCTAGGGTCAGAGAGAGTACCACCATATAATGTGTACAGCGCTGCGTATGTCTAGTAGCACTATAGAAAAGAGGAGTAGTAGTAGTAATAGTTTTGTCCTCAACAGATAGTCTGCCTTTTCTTTTTTTTTCTGTTCCCAGCCTATGGGGCAATAATATATTCTGAATATATGTAAACCCACTATCCACCCTTACGAGACTGGGAGACTGGGCATCTAAATGGCAGATGAAGTTGAATGTGAGCAGCTGCAAAGTGATTCATGTGGGAAAGAGGAACCTGAATTATAGCTACGTAATGCGAAGTTCCACCTTAGGAGTCACCGACCGGGAGAGGGATCTAGGTGTCATTGTTGATGATATGTTGAAACCCTCTGCTCAGTGTGCAGCAGCGGCTAAGAAAGCAAATAGAATGTTAGATATTATTAGGAATGAAATGGAAAACAAAAATGAGGACATTATAATTCAACGAGCACACCTCGAATGTTGTGTTCAGTTCTGGTCACCGCATCTCAAAAAGATATGGCGCAATTAGAAAAGGTACAGAGAAGGGCTACAAAAGTGATAAAGGGGATGGGACGACTTCCCTATGAGGAAAGGCTTAAGCGGCTAAGGCTCTTTAGCTTGGAGAAAAGATGGCTGAGGGGAGATACAATAGAAGTCTGTAAAATGATGAGTGGAATGGGTAGACGTAAATCTCCTGATTACTCTTTCCAAAAATACTAGGACTAGGGGGCACGCAGTGAAGCTACAAAGTAGTACATTTAAAACGTAGTACATTTCTTCACTCAATGTGTAATAAAACTCTGGAATTCATTGCCAGAGAATGTAGTAAAAGCAGTTAGCCTAACGGGGTTTAAAAAAGGTTTGGATGGCTTCTTAAAGGAAAAGTCCATAGACCGTTATTAAAGTGGACTTGGGGAAAATCCACTGCTTATTTGTAGAATAAGCAACATAAAATGTATTGTACTGTGTTTGGATCTTGCCAGGTACTTGTGACCTGGATTGGAAACAGGATGCTGGGTTTCATGGACCTTCGGTCTGTCTCAATATGGCAATACTTATGTATACCATTATATACAGGTGTTTATTTTGTACCTAAGGGAGTAGAGGGTTAAGTGTCTTGTCCAAGGCCACAAAGAGCTGCAGTGCGAATCAAACCCAGTTCCCCTGGTTCTCAGGCTGCTGCACTAACCATTAGGCCAGTGGTTCCCAAACCTGGTCCTGGAGGCACCCCAGCCAGTCAAGTTTTCATGATATCCACAATGAGTATTCATGTGAGAGATTTTCATGCACTGGCTCCAGGACCAGGTTTGGAAACCACTGCATTAAGCTGCTATTCCACTCCATGCCTGTGTAAATCTATCATAAATAAATAATATATTAATAAATAATAATAAATATATATTCTTTGAAGCAAAAAAAAAAATTATGTGGCCAGATGGGATACATCCCTGAGAGTACTGAAGGAACGAAGGGAACATCTGTTGTCTCCATTGTTTGTCCTTTTCAATGCTTCTCTAGAGTCAGGGGTGTTCCCATCGGACTTGAGAAGGGTGAATGTGGCCCTCTCCACAAAAGCATAAGTAAGGAGAAGGTTGGAAACTACATGCCAGTTAGTCTTTGGTAAGTAAATTAATGGAAACTCTCTTCTAAAACAGAGAATCTTGAAGTTTCTAGAATCCAGTAGACTGCAGGAACTGAAGCAGCATTGTTTTACTAAAGGCAGGTCTCATCAGACAAATCCAATTACTTTCTTAGACTGGGCGACCAGAGAATTGGATCGAGGGAGAGCACTAGATATGGGTTCTTGATTTTAGCAAAGCCTTTGACACAGTTCTGCATACATAACTTACAAATAAACTGAGTGCTCTTGGTATATGTCTTACTACTACTGGTTAACATTTCTAAAGCGCTACCAGGGTTGCGCAGCGCTGTACAATTAACAAAGAAGGACAGTCCGTGCTCAAAGGAACTTACAATCTAAAGGACAAAAAGTGCAGTCAAGATTGAGGCAGTCTAGATTTCCTGGATAGAGGTACAGTGGTTAGGTGCCGAAAGCGACATTGAAGAGGTGGGCTTTGAGCAAGGATTTGAAGATGGGTAGGGAGGGGGCTTGGCGTATGGGCTCAGGGAGTTTATTCCAAGCATAGGGTGAGGCGAGGCAGAAAGGGCGGAGTCTGGAGTTGGTGGTGGTGGAGAAGGGTACTGAGAGGAGGGATTTGTCCTGTGAGCGGAGGTTACGGGTAGGAGCGTAAGGGGAGATGAGGGTAGAGAGGTATTGAGGGGCTGCAGATTGAGTGCATTTGTAGGTTAGTAGGAGAAGCTTGAACTGTATGCGGTACCTGATCGGAAGCCAGTGAAGTGACTTGAGGAGAGGGGTGATATGAGCATATCGGTCTAGGCGGAAGATAAGACGCGCAGCAGAGTACTGAACAGATTGAAAGGGGGATAGATGGTTAAGTGGGAGGCCAGTGAGGAGTAGGTTGCAGTAGTCAAGGCGAGAGGTAATGAAAGAGTGGATGAGAGTTCGGGTGGTGTGCTCAGAGAGGAAAGGGCGAATTTTGCTGATGTTATAGAGCAAGAAGCGACAGATCTTGGCTGTCTGCTGGATATGAGCAGAGAAGGAGAGGGAGGAGTTGAAGATGACTCCGAGGTTGCAGGCAGATGAGACAGGGAGGATGAGGGTGTTATCGACTGAAATAGAGAGCGGAGGGAGAGGAGAAGTGGGTTTGGGTGGAAAGACAGTGAGCTCAGTCTTGGCCATGTTCAGTTTCAGGTGGCGGTTGGACATCCAGGCAGCAGTGTCGGATAAGCAGGCCGATACTTTGGCATGGGTTTCCGCAGTGATGTCTAGTGTGGAGAGATAAAGCTGGTTGTCGTCAGCATAATGATGATATTGGAAACCATGAGATGAGATCAGCGAGCCCAGGGAAGAGGTGTAGATTGAAAAAAGAAGGGGTCCAAGGACAGATCCCTGAGGAACTCCAACAGAGAGCGGGATGGGGGTGGAGGAAGATCCATGAGAATGTACTCTGAAGGTACGGTGGGAGAAATAAGAGGAGAACCAGGAGAGGACAGAGCCCTGGAACCCAAATGATAGTGTAGCAAGAAGTAAATTATGATTGACAGTGTCAAAAGCGGCAGATAGGTCGAGGAGGATGAGGATGGAGTAGTGACCTTTGGATTTGGCAAGGAACAGGTCATTACAGACTTTAGTGAGTGCCGTTTCTGTTGCGTGTAGAGGGCGAAAACCGGATTGAAGCGAATCGAGGATGGCATGAGAGGAGAGAAAATCAAGGCAGCGGCTGTGAACGGCGCGTTCAAGTATCTTGGAGAGGGAAGGGTAGGAGGGAGATGGGGCGGTAGTTGGAAGGGCAGGTAGGGTCTAGTGATGGTTTTTTGAGAAGTGGTATGACTACAGCATGCTTGAAGGAGTCAGGGACAGTTGCAGTGGAGAGAGGTTGAGGATATGACAGATGGGGGGGTGACAGTAGGAGAGATGGTGTTTAGTAAGTTAGTGGGGATGGGATCAGAGGAACAGGTGGTGCATTTTGAGGAGGAAAGAAGGTGGGCGGTTTCCTCCTCGGTGATATCAGGAAAAGAGGGAATGGGTTAAAGGGTGAAGAGGAAGAGGTGGCTTGGTAGTGAATTTGAGGTTGACCTTCTGCACCTTGTCACGGAAGTAGTCAGCCAGTGATTGAGGAGAGAGTGAGGGGGGGTGGGAGCGGAGGGCACGTTGAGGAGGGAGTTAAGGGTGGCGAAGAAACGACGAGGGTTGGAGCTGAGAGAATTAGTCAATTGGGTGTAATAGTCCTGTTTGGCAAGGAATAGGGAGGACTGGAAGGAGGATAGCCTGAATTTGTAATGAATGAAGTCGCTATGGGTGCGAGATTTCCTCCAGAGGCATTCAGCAGATCGGGCGCAGGAGCGAAGGTATCGGATGCAAAGGGTCAGCCAGGGCTGGGGATTAGTACGCCTTGTGGGACGGGAGATGGATGGTGCAAGGGTGTCCAGAGTAGAGGAGAGAGTGACATTGTAAGTAGAGACAGCCTTGTCAACAGACTCAGAGGACATGATGGATGGGAGGAGATTAGAGATACTAGAGGATAAGGTGGGAGGGTCAACAGCCTGGAGATTCCTGAAAGTAGTGGTTAGTGTTTGGCGGGACTGAGGGGGAGGGTGATGAAGTGTGAAGGTGATCAGGTGATGATCTGAGAGAGGAAGAGCAGAGGCGCAGAAATTGGAGGGTGAGCAGGTTGAAGAGAGGACGAGGTCAAGACAATGACCAGTTTGGTGAGTAGGGATGATGGAGCTCAGCTGGAGGTTGAAGGAGGATGTCAGAGTGAGGAACTGAGAAGCGTAAGAGTCGGATGGGTCGTCAACGTGTATGTTAAGTCTCCAAGAATGAGGGACGGAGATGAGGGTTCAAGAAAAACAGAGAGCCAGGCATCGAAGTCAGTGAGGAAGGAAGAGGGGGACTTAAAGTAACTGACTGAGTTAGGAACTGGTTAAGTGGAAGGTGGCAAAGAGTAGTGATAAAAGGTGCTCATTCTAAGGAAAGGGACATTATAACTGGTGTGCTATGAGGATTGGTTCTAGATCTAGTTCTTCTTAACATTTTTGTAAACAATATTGCTGAAGGGCTGTCTGGTAAGTTCTGCCTCTCTGTAGATTGTATCTAAATCTGCAATTGGGTGGACACCCCTGATGGTAAGGATAGCGTGAGGAGGCACCTAGGAAAGCTTGAAGAATGGTCCAGAATTTGGCAGCTAAGATTCAGTGATAAAAAAAACAAATTGCGGGGTAATAATGCATTTGGGCTATGAAAACCCAAAAGAATGTAGAGGGAGTGAAGTACTTCTTTGCATAAAAAGAGGAGTGGTACTTGGAGAGTGATGTTATGTGATGGTCTCAAGTTGGCCAAACAGGTAGAAAAGCAACACCAAAAGCCAGAAGGATGCTTGGGTGTGTAGAGAGAAGAATGACCAGCAGGAAAAAGAAGACTGGTAATACCTTTGTATAAGTCTCTGGTGAGACTTTTTTTTTTTAAGAGTAGTGTATATAATTCTAGAGACTGCACCTCCAAAAAGATAGGATGGTGTCAGTCCAGAAGGTAGCTACTGAAATGGTCAGTGATCTTCATCATAAATCATGAGGGACAAGTCCACCCAGTTTGAGTTCAGGCCCACCCAGCAGCACTGCACCCTTGACAGCACCGGCATGGGGGGAGCAGGCTGGGATCCCGTGGTCCTGCATCTCTCTCCCTTCCCTTCCTTCCCTTATCACTCTGACTTCAATGGGTCCCCGGTAGCGATTCCCAATCACTGCCTGCCGCTAACCCAGAAGCCTCCCCTCTGCCACGTCTTGACCAGGCAAACAGGAAGTTGTGACAAAGGGGGCGAGACGCAGCAGAGGGAAAGCTTCTGGGTTAGTGGCAGGCAGTGTGTGAGAATCACTGCCGGGGACCCGTTGAAGCGAGAGGGAAAGTTATTGCCTGGTGGGTGTGGTGGGAGAGGGAAGAAGAGATGCTGCATTGGGGGGGGGGGGGTGAGAGAGGGGCAGAATTGTTGGATGAGAGGGAGGAAGGGAAAGGTGCAGCAAAGGGACAAGAAAGGGAAAAATCATGCTGAAGGGGATGGGGGTGGAGAGATGCTGCAAGGGGTGAGAGGGTGAATTGTTGGACATAGAGTGGAGGGAGAAAGGGGAGAGAGGCAAGAGGGAGAATTGTTGAACATGGGGTGGAGGGGAGGAAGGTATCGATGCAGCAAAGTGGTGGACGGAGAAATCTTGCATATGGGGGTTGAAGGGAAGGGAGAGATGCTGCATGGGGAGGGGGTAAGAGGGAGAAATGTTGGACATAGGAGGGGAGGGAGAGATCCTGCATGGGGGAGAGAGGGAGAAATGTTGGACGTGATAGTAAAGGGGAAGAAGGGAGAGATGCTACATTGGGGGAGGGGGGAAGAGAGATGTTGGACCAGGGGCACAAGGGAAGGAGAGAGATAGATGGTGAGAAAGGGAAAAATCTTGCAGACGGGGTGGTGATGGAGAGATGCTGCAAGGGGGAGAGAAGAATGAGAGAGGGAGAATTGTTGGATATGGGGAGAAGGGGGAGAGGGAGAATTGTTGGACATGGGGTGGAGGGGAGGAATGGATTGATGCAGCAAATGGGTGGAGAGGGACAGAGAAATCTTGCATATGGGGGTGGAGGGGAGGGATAGTTGCCGTATGGAAAGGGGAGAGGGGCAAGAGAGGGAGAAATGTTGGACATAGGAGTGGGGGGGAGGGAGAGATGATAGTAGAGGGGAGGAAGGGAGAGAGTGCTGCACATGGGGGGGAGAAGGGAGATGTTGGAGCAGGGGCACAAAAGGGAGGGAGAGAAATATGAGGATATATGAGAGGGAGAATTGTTGAATATGGGATGGAGGGGAGGAAGTGATCAATGTAGCAAAGGGGTAGAGAAGGATTGAGAAATCTTGCATATGGGGTTGGAGGGGAGGGAGATATGCTGCATGGAAAACGGAGAGGGGCAAGAGAGGGAGAAATGTTGGATATAGGAGGGGAGGTAGAGATGCTGCATGGGAGAAGATGTAGAAATGTTGCACATGATAGTAGAGGGGAGGAAGGGAGAGATGCATGGGGGGAAAGAAAGATATTGGACAAGGGGCATAAGAGAGGGGAGAGAGAGAGGTGGTGGATATATGAGAGAGAGGGAGAGATATTGGACATGGGGGTGGAAGAGAGGAAGGAAGAGATACACAGGAGGTGGAGAGAGGAGAAAGAGGGAGATGTTGGATCCAGGAGCAGAAGGGAGTGATGGAGAGATTCCAAGAAAATGAGAGTGGGGGAAGAGAGAGAGAGGGAGAAATGCTGGACCTTGGAGAAGAGGGCAGGAGGGAAGAGAAAAGGGACAGAGAGATGTTGGGCTACGAGTATCGCATTCTCGAGGCCCTTGGTATGCTGTCAGGTCCTCGGGGCCGCACTGGGAATCGTGAGCCCTTGGGCCCCTGCCGAGGAGCGGCAGAGGCAGGCAAGACCATCTTGGAATCGGACATACGGAAGAACAGGACTGGAACTCGGGATCGGAAGTAGGCAACTGGAACCGGCAGGACAGGATCCGCTTCACCTGCGCTTGGCCACCATTCTGCTAGAGTTGAGCTCTAGCGTGCAGGTGGCCGGCAGGACTTGAAGGACAGGGCCGGAACTGGAGACCCAGAGGACCCCCCCTGGGTCTAGGAAACATGAGGGAAACTAGACTAGGAACTAAACTCAGACAGGGAGCTGCTGCACCGCCACTAGCAAGAACCAGAAGGCAGACCAAGGAGACAAGATATAGGAACAAAGACTAGGGCAACATGCCAGCAAGGCAGACTGGGGATCAGGGAATACCCAGCGGGTAAACCCACTAGCTAGGAAGCAGCAGGAAACAGGGACCACGCCCTGGCAATAAACACTAGCTAGACAGAGAGACAGGATTCAGGATATACACACAGGAAATACAAGCAGGGTAAGCACACAGACTAGGCAAAGCAGGATTCAGGATATACACTCAGGAAATACAAGCAGGGTTCAAGATAGGCAACAGAGCGAACAGAGTAACCAGGAAGAACAGGTCAAGGGTCTTGGGCTGGCAGCAGAGCAAACAGAGAAAACCAGGAATATCAAGCCAAGGGTCTGAAGCCACAGCCGCTCCACACACCTAGTGGGAACTCACAAAGGCTGAGGCTTCACATGCAGACAGAGAACAAACACGGACAGAGGCTTCACCCCCAAACACAGAGTAAGCCAGGAACAGAGGCTTCACCCCAAACACAGAGTAAGCCAGGAACAGAGGCTTCACCCCAAACACAGAGTAAGCCAGGAACAGAGGCTTCACCCCAAACACAGAGTAAGCCAGGAACAGAGGCAACACCCCAAACACAGAGTAAGTAAGCCAGGAACAGAGACAGGGAAGCCCCCCACGGAAAGACAACAGACACAGAAAGAAGCTGGGCTGGAACCCAGAGAGAGGCTAAGCAGTAGTGCAGCAGACACCTACTAACCTGACCTGGCCTAAGAGCATAACACTTTATGCAAAGGCACTGACTGCAAGCCCAGCACTTCCTTATGAAGGCTCTCACTGATGAGTCACCACCAGCAGGACAGAAGCAGGAAGTTCCTTGCCTCCAAAGAGAGGCTTGACACACAGAGAAAGAGAGCCCACAGGAAGGACAAGCAGGAGCCATCTTGGATACTGGCATAGAGGAGGCGGCAGCCATCTTGGAAGAGGCATAGCCCACACAGGTGAGGTCCAGTAAGGCAATCAGCACACAGAGCCAGAGAGAAACTAAGAGAGACAGACACAGAGGCAAGCAGAAGCCAGCACAGCCACTGACTCCCAGAAACAGGGTAAGTATGAGGGTGGTCACGGCCACAGACGTGACAACGAGAGTGGGGAGGGAAGAAAGAAAGAGGGAAGGGTGGAGGGAGGAAGACGCTAGGAATGGTGGAACTATATGAGAGAGGCCAGGAGGGGGGGAAGGAGGAGGGTGGCAAGGAAATTAATGAGAGGATAGTGATTACAGGGGTAGAAACATGGTAATGAGGAGTAGATAGTAACATAGTAACGTGGTAGATGACGGCAGGCCATCTAGTCTGCCCAACAAGATAAACTCATTGTATGTGATACTTTATATTTGTACCTGTCCTTGATTTTTCCTTGTCATTTTCAGGGCACAGACCATAGAAGTCTGCCTAGCTGTGGCGTACCAAGGGCGGGGTGGTGGGGGCGGTCCGCCCCGGGTGCACACTGCTGGAGGGTGCAGAGAGCAGCCGCGCATCTGTTGGCTCCGCTGGTTCCCTGCTCCCTCTGCCCTGTAACAGGTTACTTCCTGTTCCGGGACAGAGGGAGCCAGTGGAGCCGACAGCCGCTAAGAATGCACCCGGGGGGGGGGGGGGGGGGGGTTGTGCTGCACCCTGGGGGGACGGATGCTGCTGCACCCGGGGGGGGGGGGGGTGCAGCGGCGATCCACCCCGGGTGGCAGCCGACCTAGGATCGCCACTGCTGCCCAGCACTGGCTTTTCTTCCCAATGACCAATGTTGCCACCCAATCTCTGCTAAGCTTCTGTGGATCCATTCCTTCTAAACTGGATTCTTTTGTGTAGATTAAAGATGAAAGGGAATGGAGGGCTGGGGAAGGAGTGAGATGGAGAATGGGAGAGAATAAGGAAATTTGATAGTTTAATAGTAAAAAAGAAGGAGAAGAGCAAGAGAGAGTGAAATTTGAGTTGACAGAGGCAGAAAACAAAAAAAGAGAGGAAAAAGCTAAACTGGAATGATCAATATATCGGAGGCAGGTGTAGTGAGGGAATAGACATGGGAGAAAAGAGACAGCAATCTTTTGAAAGAGAGTTAGCAGACCACAGGCAGGAAAGAGAAACTGGATGTCCAAACCACAAAGGTAGAAGAAAACATTTTATGTTGAATATTTTAAATGTTAACATTGGGAAACGTGCATAGCAAATGTCTTTGTATTGTGTTCAGTAAAGAAAAGGATATGCATTTCTGTTTTTGTTTCTCCAGTGTTGCAGTACATGCTAAGTTTAACTTCTTGGGGTTCACAGTTCAATTTTGGTCTAAATATTTTTATTTCTAATTTGTTATCCCTTGTTCTGTATTTGGTGATGGTCTGTCAGTGTGATAGTATTGGCAGGTGGGGAAATTGGAGGGGAGGCAGGGAGGAGAGGGGATCAGGTAGGAGAGCCTTCCTTTATAATCTGACCTGGGGTCTTAGTATGTCTAACACCAGCCCTGGCCCTTGCTGTATAGCTGATGAGATCCCCAAGCATCCCCAGCTGAAGACCTCACCAGAACTCCCTTCTACCAAGCTCTGCAATCAGTGACAGCATCCTTGAGCCACCGACAGTTAAGCATGCGTGGGGTGCCGGCATCATTGGTTTAGGGATGTTGCTGCCTTCCAAGCTTGGTATAAGGGAATTCTGGCCACCTTCAGAGAAGGTCTTCAGCTGACAGAGCTTGAGGATCCTCATCAGCTAATGTATTTATATTTTGAGGTGGGGGTAGGGCAGAGCAGAGATTTGTGCCCATCCAAAATTGTCTGTCTGGCTATGCAACTGCCCAGGCTTTAAGATCTCAGTTTGTATACTTGGGAAGAAAGGTGGGAGAAAGGAGATACAGACATTTAAGTACCTCTGTGGCATAAATGCCCAAGGCAAGTCCCTTTCAATTGAAAGAAAACTCTGGAATGAAGGGGAAAGACTCAGGAGTAACCCAAGGAAATACTTTTTCATGAAAAGGGTGGCAAATTTGTGGATCTCCTCATAATACAGGTGGTCAATTTGTGGACCTCCTCACAATACAGGTGGTAAAGATGAACTATATCTGAATTCAAGAAAGCTTGGGACAAGTATATAGGATCTCTGAAGAAGAGGTAGGGATAGTAGTATGGATAGGCAATCTAGGACATATTGTCTTTATCTGCCTTCATTTTTTCTGTTTCTATAAATAAATGTCTGAAGAAGTCAACAGAAGTCTGAAGTGTATATATATATATAGTTTTTTTAATCTATGAAATAGTAATGTGCTTATTCCAAGTGCTATCTGTCAGGGTTAGTATGCATGTGTACCCTGCTAGCATGAGTATTGTGGCGCTCCAGGCTCGGATATTGGCCTCAAACCCACATGGTCTGGCAACCCTAGCATGAGTGGTAGACTTAGAATAACAGTTTCTCATTTCCTGGGAAGCAGTGGATTTGGTGTCTGGCAGTGAGGTTGGACAGGAAGACTGGATGAATGGAAGAGTAGGGAGGCTCAAGCAGGAGCCAATAAAATACTTGCAGCAGCCCCAGTATTCATCCCATTGCCACTACCTACTGGTATTTGATGTTCTATGTGCCCCATATCACTGGTGCAGTCTGACAGAGGAGAAGAGGATGAGTGAGGAAGTTTCTGCTGTGGAATTAGTGCTGACTGCTCATTGGCTTGCTTTCAGAATTTAAAATGATTTGAGGGGCAGCACATAAGTTTGACCATGTTACACTGCTTCTCGCATCCCTGCACTGGCTTCCAATCTTATATCATCCTCAGTTCAAAATTCTTTAATTCACAGAACTTTCCACACTAGCATCCCTTCTTATCTATCTTCCCTCACTATACCCTATACCCCTACTCGTACCAATTGGTCACTTGTCACATATCGTCTTTTTACCCTCACCTTGAATAGCCCATTACGAATCAACAATCTTCATTTTTCTTTTTGGCCCCTTATCTCTGGAATGGTCTCCCCTCTGTTATTAGAGGGGGAACCTTCATTTGTGAAATTTAAGACACTTAAAAGCGCATTTTTTTCGTCTCGCCTTTGGTCATGACCCAGTCACAGCCCGACATTGAGCTTGGTGTCCTGCACGCACAGTCCCTGGCATCTCAGTGATTCTACCTGGTATGAATGGTCTCTTGGTATATGTGATCCTATCCTATCAAATTTTGGTGTTTCTTTCCTTTATGTTTTTATGTTATTTTAGTATTTGTAAACCACTGTAACCAATGCTGTTGTAACAGAGGTATATCAAGTTTTAGTAAACTATAATGTGGGGAAGCTGTGTGCCCAATAGATATATTGTATAAGGAAGTTAATTTTCCACTTGTGTGTGTGTGTGTGTGCTGCTGTAGCTATTCCCAGTATGAAACAGAAACAACAGAAAATTAATATTTACAGAGAAATTGTCTAACTTCGCTTGACCCGCCTTTTCTCATTATTATTAGGATTTATTTACCACCTTTTTGAAAGAATTCACTCAATGTGGTGTACAGTAAGAATAAATCAAACTTGAGCAATAGGCAATTACAGCAGTAAAAATATTCAAATAACAATACAAAGTATGGCGTGGAGGGGCATAATCGAACGGGGCGTCCTCTCAGGACGGCCCGGCTAAGGGGCGGGGAAGCCCGTATTATCGAAACAAGATGAGCGTCCATCTTTTGTTTTGATAATACGGTCGGGGACACCCAAATCTCAACATTTAGGTCGACCTTAGAGATGGTCGTCCCCGGTTTTCAGCCATAATGGAAACCGAGGACACCCATCTCAAAAACGACCAAATCCAAGCCCTTTGGTCATGGGAGGAGCCAGAATTTGTAGTGCACTGGTCCCCCTGACAAGAGGACCTTACGAGACTGGGAGACTGGGTGTCTAAATGGCAGATGACATTTAATGTGAGCAAGTGCAAAGTGATGCATGTGGGAAAGAGGAACCCAAATTATAGCTACGTCATGCAAGGTTCCACGTTAGGAGTCACGGACCAAGAAAGTGATCTAGGTGTCGTCGTTGATGATACGTTGAAACCTTCTGCTTAGTGTGCTGCTGCGGCTAAGAAAGCAAATAGAATGTTAGGTATTATTAGGAAAGGAATGGAAAACAAAAATGAGGATGTTATAATGCCTTTGTATCGCTCCATGGTGCGACCGCACCTTGAATATTGTCAATTCTGGTCGCCGCATCTCAAAAAAGATATAGTGGAATTAGAAAAGATGCAGAGAAGGGCGACAAAAATGATAAAGGGGATGGGACGACTTCCCTATGAGGAAAGGCTAAAGCGGCTAGGGCTCTTCAACTTGGAGAAAAGGAGGCTGAGGGGAGATATGATAGAGGTCTATAAAATAATGAGTGGAGTTGAACTGGTAGATGTGAAGCATCTGTTCACGCTTTCCAAAAATACTAGGACTAGGGGGCATGCGATGAAGCTACAAAGTAGTACATTTAAAACGAATCTGAGAAAATTTTTCTTCACTCAGCGTGTAATTAAACTCTGGAATTCGTTGCCAGAGAATGTGGTAAAGGCGGTTAGCTTAGCGGAGTTTTAAAAAGGTTTGGACGGCTTCCTAAAGGAAAAGTCCATAGACCATTATTAAATGGACTTGGGGGAAATCCACTATTTCTGGGATAAGCAGTATAAAATGTTTTGTACATTTTGGGGATCTTGCCAGGTATTTGTGACCTGGATTGGCCACTGTTGGAAACAGGATGCTGGGCTCGATGGACCTTTGGTCTTTCCCAGTATGGCAATACTTACGTATTTATGCCAGGACACCAACCGGGCAACCTAGGGGGCACTGCAGTGGACTTCAGAAATTTCTCCCAGGTGCATAGCTTCCTTACCTTGTGTGCTGAGCCCCCCAAAACCCACTCCCCACAATTGTACACCACTACCATAGCCCTAAGGGGTGAAGGGGGCACCTACATGTGGGTACAGTAGGTTTCGGGTGGGTTTTGGAAGGCTGACATTTACCACCACAAGTGTAACAGGTAGGGGGGGCTGGGTCCGCCTGTCTGAAGTGCACTGCACCCACTAAAACTGCTCCAGGGACCTGCATACTGTTGTCATGGAGCTGGATTTGAGGCTGGCATAGAGGCTGGCAAATTTTTTTTTTTTAGGGTGGGAGGGGGTTAGTGACCACTGGGGGAGTAAGGGGAGGTCATCCCCGATACCCTCCGGTGGTCATCTGGTCAGTTCGGGCACCTTTTCAGAGCTTGGTCGCAAGAAAAAAATGGACCAAGTAAAGTCGGCCAAGTGCTCGTCAGGGATGCCCTTCTTTTTTCCATTATCAGCCGAGGAAGCCCATCTCTTAATCACGCCCCAGTCCCACCTTCGATACGGTGCCGACACGCCCCCGTGAACTTTGGTCATCCCCGCGATGGGAAACAGTTGAGGATTCCCAAAATCGTCCTGAGAGAAGAACGCCTGTCTCCCAATTTGTGTCTGAAGATGGGCGCCCTTCTCTTTCAAAAATAAGCCTGATAGTATACTACTTACAATGTCAACACAATACGTAATAGAACATTTTAATTGGCAGTGTATGGTATAGGCAAAGATGGAACATATTGATAGGTAAGAGAGTAAGAGGAGTTATAAAATAAGGTGACTAATTTAAAGAAGGTTGCACTTGAGGTCTGAAAGATGGTTAAATTATATCTCAGCTAGGGTAGGAGTGGATAAACATGTCCTGCTACAGTATGTGCAGCCCTTGTCACTCATGTATGTGAGTGACACTTACAAGTTATTTACTTCTCCCAATAAAGGCCTGGTTGAAGAGCCAAGCTTTCACCTGCTTCCTGAAGTAGAGATAATCTTGTGTTAAGCGGTGCAGGTATCACATCATGTAATGTCTTTTGGAGAGGGTGTGGTTGGTGATAGTCTTTGAGAGGTCCCTAGTGTCCTAGGAGGTGTGTAGGGGATCATCCAATTCTTCAGGTACCCGGGGCCATTTTCTTTAAGGACCTTGAAGAAACTCCACACACATTAATGGGTGCTCTTGTAGCAGCAACACAAAAGAACAAATTCACTCAAATATGATATTTTATTTTCCTTGGTTTTGTTTTGTTTTTAACAGACAAATACGTGAAACTGTGGATTGGATATTCAGTGAACAGATGGTAATTTACTACATCAGCGTGTTTCGTGATGCTTTCTGGCCCAATGCAAAACTAGCACCTCCAAAAGCATCCAGGACAGAAAAGCAATGTCAGGAAACTAAACAGAAAGCACAGCAAAAATTACTTGAAAACATTCCAGGTGAGTACTGCCATATTTCCCATTGAAAGAGATGCTCCAGAGCTGCTAAAACTCAGTAGCCTTTAATATCCAGTATAGCAAATTTACTCATCTGTAGCAGGTGTTCTTCGAGGACAGTGGGCCAAGTATTCTTAAATTTGTGCATGCGCTGTTGCCTTTCCACCTGACATGCAAGCACAGGTCCCTCAGTCATTGTAAAAAAGCTACAGAATGCAACTCCATGGGGATGTGGGGAGGGTATATGAGAATACTTGGCCTGCTGTCCTCAGACAATGCATGCTACAGGTGAGTAACTTTGCTTTTTTCAAGGACAAAAAAGCCGTTGTGTTCTCACATGTGGAAATCCCTAGCTACCAGGCTCACTGAAAACAACAATGCTAGGTCAATAAAGATTCGAAATGTCAAGGCCTTTACTCAGTCGACTTGAAACAATTTGAGGACTAGATGTGGAGGTGCAGCCTGGAACAGAACAAAACTGGTAAAGGAGTGGAGTTGTATTCTAGACACTAAACAAGTTTTGCAGGACTGCCTGACCAAACCAGCTATCACATCGGGTATCCTGGTCAAGGCAGTAATGAGATGTGAATGTGTGGACAGATGACGTTGTCACAGCTTTGTAAATCTCCTCTGTGGAGGCTGATCTCAAGTGGGCTACTGACATAGCCATGGCTCTGACGTTATGAGATTTGACATGACCCTCTGAAGTCAGCTCAGCCTCGATGTAAGTAAAGGAGATGCAATCTGCTAGCCAATTAGAAATTGTTCTTTAGCAGATTGCTACCCCCATCCTGTTTGGGTCAAAAGAAACAAAAATTTGGGTGGATTGTCTATGGGCTTTAGTCCACTCCAGATAGAAGGCTAAGGCCTGCATGCAATCCAGGGTTTGCAGTACACTCTCGCCAGGATGGGCATGTGGTTTTGGGGAAAATATTGGTAGGATGATTGACTGATGGAACTCTGACACTACATTAGGAAGGAACTTAGAGTGCATGAGGCTGTATTGTGGTGAAATTTAGTGTAAGGTGGATCAGCTACTAGAGCATGAAGCTCACTGACCCTGTGAACTGAAGTGTCCACCACCTGAAACACAACTTTCCAGGTCAGATACTTCAGATGGCAGGACTTAAGCAGCTGAAAATGAGCCTTCATCAGATTGGGAAGGACAACATTGAGATCCTGTGAGGTTGGAGGTTTGACTGGGTGCTTTGTCAAAAGCAAACCTCTCATGAAGGGAACAACTAGAGGCCATACAGAGATGGGCTTACCTCCCACACCGTGATAGTAAGCACTAATTGCATTGAGATATGAACCCTTACAGAGATGGTTTTCAAACCAGACTCATAGAGGTGAAGGAGGTATTCAAGCAGTTTTTGTGTAAGACGAGTGAGAGAATCTAAGGCTTTACCCTCACACCAGACAGCAAACCTCCTCCACCTAAAAGAGTAACACCATCTAGTGGAGTCTTTTTTGGAAGCCAGCAAGACGTGAGAAACACCCTCTTCAAGCCCAAGGTTTCAAATTCTACGCTCTAAACATCCAAGCCGTGTGGGCCAGGGATTGGAGGTTGGTCTGCATGATGAGGGTTGGAAAACAATCTAATTTCCATGGATCTTCGGAGAATAACTCCAGAAGAAGAGGGAACCATATTTGTCACTAAGGAAATCTACTACAGCAGCATTAAATGTTTGAAAGGGCAACTACAACAAAATGAGGAAAATGGTTAAAAAGAATCTAGTAGGGTCAGCAGCAAAAGTTAGGACTTTAAATCAGGCATGGATGGTTTTTTTTAAATACCATTATGGAACCTCAGAACAGATGTAGTCAACATACTAACAAAATGGAAACAAGAGCAAACAACAGCCAGTATGGTTAAAAGGTGAAGTGAAAGAGAGCCAAAAGAACATCCTTCAAAGAATGGAAAAAGGATTTGAATGAAGAAAATAAGAAGCAACATAAGCATTGTCAAGCTACATGCAAAGCATTGATAAAGAAGGCTAAAAGAGAATATGAAGAAAACCTTGCTCTGTAGACAAAAGGTCATAGTAACACATTTTTCTGATACATCAGAAGCAGAAATCCTTTGAGGGAATCTGTGGTACCATTAGATCATGAAGGAGCAAATGGGCCACTCAGGGAGGACAAGACCATAGCAGAGAGATTGAATACATTTTTTGCTTCAGTTTTTATGGAAGAAGATGTAAGAAATCCGCACCTGTACTGGAAATGGTTTTATGTCATCTCTGTTATACTTTGTTCCATACTTTGTATTATCTCTGTGATACTTTGTATCATACTTTGTAAGCCGCACTGAACCTGCTATCGAGCAGGAAAGAGCGGGGTATAAATGCCACAAGTAAATAAATTTTCAAGGGTGACGATGTGGAGAAACTGAAAGACATTTCAGTGAAACCGGAAGGCGTACTGAGCCAAATTGGCAAGTTAAAGAGTGATAAATCACATAGACTGGATGGTATAGGGTACTGAAAGAACTCGAACATGAAATTGCTGATCTGCTGTTGGTGATCTGTAACCTGTCAGTAGTACCTGAAGATTGGAGGGTGGCCAGTGTGACATCGATTTTTAAAAAGGATTCCAGGGGTGATCCGGGAAATTAGAGACGAGTAAACCTGATGGTCAGTACCAGGAAAGATAGTGAAAATTATTATAAAGAATAAAATTACAGAACACGTAGACAAAGATGACTTAATGGGACAGAGGTTCAGCCAAGGGGAAGTCTTGCCTCTCCAATCTACTTCATTTCATGGAGAACATGAATAAACATGTGGATAATGGTGAACCAGTTGATGCAGTTTATCTAGATTTTTTGGAAAGCTTTTGATAAAATTCCTCGTGAGAGACTCCTGAGGAAAAAAGTTATGGAATAGGAGTTGATGTCCTTCTGTGGGTTAGAAGTTGGTTATTGGACAGAAAACAGAGAGTAGGGTTAAATGGCCATTTTTCTCAATGGAGGAGGATGAATAGTGATCTGTACTGGAACCGGAGCTATTTAACATATTTATAAATGATCTGAAAATCAGAATGAGAGAGGTGATTAAATTTGCAGGTGACATAAAACTATTCAAAGTTGTCAAAACTCATGTGGATTGTGAAAAATTGCAGGAAGACTTGGCATCCAAATTGCAGATGAAATTTAATGTGGAGAAATTCAAAGTGATGCATATTGGGAAGAATACTCCAAATCATAGTTACCTGATGCTTGGATCCACCTTAGGAGTCAACATTTAAGAAAAACATCTAGGTGTGTGTCATTGTCATTGTAGACAATATGCTGAAATCTTCCCAGTGTGTGGCGACGGCCAAAAAAGCAAACAGGATGCTAGGAATTAGTAGGAAAGGGATGGAAAATAAGACCAAGAATAGTATAATGCCTCTGTAACACTCCATGGTGCTACCTTACCTTGAGTATTGTGTTCAGTTCTTGTCACCATATCTCAAAAAAGATATAGCGGAATTAGAAAATTTTCAAAGAAGAGCTACCAAAATGGTGGAAAGCCTCTCATATGAGGAAAGGCAAAAGAGGTTAGGGGCTCTTCAGCTTGGAAAAGAGATAGCTGATGGGGGGATATGATTGAGGTCTACAAAATTTTGAGTGGTGTAGAACTGGTAAAAGTGAATTGATTTTTCATTCTTTCAAAAAGGACAAATACCAGGGGACATTACATGGAAATCCTTCTAAAACAAATAGGAGTAAATATTTTTTCCACTTAAAGAATATTTAATCTCTGGAACCAGGGCTGTGCCTAGGGTCTCTGGCGCCCCCCTGCAGACTGTCAGTTGGCGCCCCCCCCCCCCCCCCCTCCCGTGTGGCACAAGATGCAAAGGAAATAGGAGCTGAAAGATGGAGTGCATCTTTGTGGGATTGCTCAACAAATAGATCACAAATAATTTTTTATGATATATAACCGTGAAAATGATCGCTCACCACTTGCCACGCTGACAGGAATTGTCAGCAATATTCTTAAAAACAAATTGCTATACATTGCAAAATAAGATGGCAGATGTAAATTCTCAAAGTGGACATATTCCAAACGCTAAAATGAAAATAAAATGATTTTTTTCTACCTTTGTTGTCTGGTGACTTTCTTTTTCTGATCATTCTGGCTCAGTATCTGATTCTGCTGCTATCTGTCCTCTTAACTCCGTTTCCAGGGCTTCCTTTCCATTTATTTCCTAACTTTCCTCCTTTCTTCTTCATTTCTTGCTCTATATCCATTTCCACCAATTTCTCCTCTCTCCCTGGGTCCTGCCCTCCCATCCTTGTCCCTCTCTGCCCTTCCCTCCTCCATCCATAGCAAGCAATTCTCCTCTCTCCCCTCCCCTCCATTTCCAGCAATTTCTCCTCTCCCTGGGCCCTGCCCTCCCATCCATGTCCCTCTCTGCCCTTCCATCCTCCATCCATAGCCAGCAATTTTCCTCTCTCCCCTCCCCTCCATTTCCTGCAATTTCTCCTCTCCCTGGGCCCTGTCCTACCATCCATGTCCATCCTTGTCCCTCTCTGCCCTTCCCTCCTCCATCCATAGCCAGCAATTCTTCTCTCTCCCCTCCCCTCCATTTCCAGCAATTTCTCCTCTCCCTGGGCCCTGCCCTCCCATCCATGTCCATCCTTGTCCCTCTCTGCCCTTCCCTCCTCCATCCATAGCCAGCAATTCTTCTCTCTCCCCTCCCCTCCATTTCCAGCAATTTCTCCTTTCCCTGGGCCCTGCCCTCCCATCCATGTCCATCCTTGTCCCTCTCTGCCCTTCCCTCCTCCATCCATAGCCAGCAATTCTTCTCTCGCACCTCCCCTCGATTTCCAGCAATTTGTCCTCTCCCTGGGCCCTGCCCTCCTATCCATGCCTCTCTGCCCTTCCCTTACCTCAGCTCCGCGCCCTGGGGCCTTTAGATCTTTTATCTCCGGTCGCAGCAACGTCAGTGAAAGCGCTGCCGACATCTCCCTTCCCTTCGCGCTCGTTGGTTCCCTCAGTGTCCCGCCCCCTTCTGACATCAGAAGAAGGCGGGACACTGAGGGAACCAACGAGCGCGAAGGGAAGGGAGACGGCAGCGCTTTCACTGACGCTGCTGCGACTGTCGGAGCCTCGGAGGTAAAAGGTTTAAAGGCCTCGGCGGCGCGGAGCTCAGGTAAGCACCGTGGCGGCGCCCTCCAGAGGTCGGTGCCCCCCTGCGGTGCTTACCCCGCTTACCGTATTGGCATGGCCCTGTCTGGAACTCGCTGCTTGAGGATGTAGTAACAACGGTTAGCATGTTTGGGTTTAAAAAAGGTTTGGACAGGTTCTAGGAAGAAAAGTCCATAGTCTGTTATTCAGATAGACATGGGGGAAGCAAGCCACTGCTTGCCCTGGGGTTGGTAGTATGGAATGCTTATTCTTTCTGCCAGGCAGTTTTCTTTCACTGACGGCTGTGTGGCTCGGAGGGCCATCCCATAAAGAAGGACCCATTGCCACATCCCCACTGCCTCCTGACACATGGGGTAGGAACCTGTACCCCCCTGGTTGTCCATTTGGATGAAGATAATTTGGTTCTGCAGTTGATCTCTGAAAGCCTTTAGAGTATTCCAAATGGCCCACAGCTCAAGGAGATTGATGTGAAGATTTATTTGCTGAGCAGACCAAACCCCTTGGGTGTGAAACCTATCTTCATGAGCTCCCGAGCCCAGGTTGGATGTATCCATCATTAGCACCTTTTGCAGAGGATAAATTTGAAATGGTAGCCCCACAGTCAAATTTATCCAAATTGTCCACCAGAGAAAAGCATAAGTCAAATCTTGAAGGAATTGGATGGTGTCCTCTAGGTTTCCAGCTCCCTGAGACTACTGGGACGCTAGTGTCCATTGAGCTTCTCTCAAGTGGACACGTGACATGCACTGTCGAGGTCATGAAGCCCATCAATCTCAACATGTGCCAATCTGTGACCTGTGAGGCAAGTGTTGATAAAGGTGAAATTTTCTGCCCAATGTGTGGCAGCAGCCAAAACAGAATACTGGATGCTAAGAATTATTAGGAAAAGGATTATAAATTTGAGCAAGAATACTATAATGCCTTTGTATCGCTTCATGGTGCAACCTCAGTTTGAGTATTTTATTCAGTTCTGATTGTCGTATCTGAAATAAGATATAGTGTAATTGAAAGGCTTCGGAGAAGAGCGATCAAAATGATAAAGGAGATGGAACACCTCTCATATGAGGAAAGGCTAAAGAGGTTAGGGCTCTCCAGCTTGGAAAGGGATGGCTGAGGGGAGATATAATTGAGGTCTGCACCTGAGTGCTGTAGAATGAGAAGCAATGAATCGACTTTTTTAATCTTTGAAAAAGTGCAAAGGCTAAGGGACACTCAATGAAATTACATGGAAATACTTTTAAAACAAATGGAGGAAATATTTTTTCACTCAACAAACAGTGAAGCTCTGGAACTTGTTGCCGGAGGATGTGTTAACAGCAGTTAGCATATCTAGGTTTAAAAAAGGTTTGGACAGGTTCTGGAGGAAAAGTCCATAGTCTGCTATTGAGACAGACATGAGGTACCATTGCTTGCCCTGGGATTGGTAGCATGGAATGTTGCAATTATTTGGGTTTCTGCCAGGTACTTGTGACCTGGATTGGCCACTTTTGGAAACAGGATACTGGGTTAGATGGACCATTTGACTGACCCAGTGGGTATTATGTTAAGTGTCCACCCTGGCCTTGGGAAGAAAGGCTCGAGCCTGCAAAGTATCTAGCAGGGCTCCTTTATACTCCAGTTGCTGGACTGGAAGTAGGTGGTACTTTGGGTAGATCATGATGAACCCTAGTAGCTCCAATACCCGAATGGTTAGGCGCATGGACTTGACGCCCCCTCCTGCAATGTGCTCTTGACCAGCCGCTTGTCCAAATATGGAAAGACATACACTCCCGGCCTGCATAGGTACGCCACTACTACCACTTGTCCTTTGGTGAACACCCTGGGAGCTGACGTGAGGCCAAATAGCAATACATGGTACTGGTAATAATGTGTCCCTATTCAAAATCTTAGATACTTCCTATGACTGGGAGCCCTGTCCTCACTTGGATTCCAGGGCTCTGTCCTTTCCTGGTTCTCTTCCTACCTTTCCCTCCGCACCTTTAGTGTTCACTCTGGTGGATCCTCTTCTACTTCTATCCCTCTGCCTGTCGGCGTACCTCAGGGTTCTGTTCTTGGTCCCCTCCTCTTTTCTATCTACACTTCTTCCTTTGGCTCATTAATCTCATCCCATGGCTTTTCCTACCATCTCTATGCTGATGACTCCCAAATCTACCTTTCTACCCCTGATATCTCACCTTGCATCCAAACCAAAGTTTCAGCGTGCTTGTCTGACATTGCTGTCTGAATGTCTCAACGCCACCTGAAATTAAATATGACCAAAACCGAGCTTCTCATTTCCCCCCCCAAACCCACCTCCCCGCTACCCCCATTTTCTATTTCTGTTGATGGCTCTCTCATTCTCCCTGTCTCCTCAGCTTGAAACCTTGGGGTCATCTTTGACTCTTCTCTCTCCTTCTCTGCTCATATCCAGCATATTGCCAAGACCTGTCATTTCTTTCTTTACAACATCCGTAAAATCCGCCCCTTTCTTTCCGAGCACTCTACCAAAACCCTCATCCACACCCTTGTCACCTCTCGTTTAGACTACTGCAATCTGCTTCTTGCTGGCCTCCCACTTAGTCACCTCTCCCCTCTCCAGTCTGTTCAAAACTCTGCTGCCCGTCTCATCTTCCGCCAGGGTCGCTTTACTCATACTACCCCTCTCCTCAAGACCCTTCACTGGCTCCCTATCCGTTTTCGCATCCTGTTCAAACTTCTTCTACTAACCTATAAATGTACTCACTCTGCTGCTCCCCAGTATCTCTCCACACTAGTCCTTCCCTACACCCCTTCCCGTGCACTCCGCTCCATGGATAAATCCTTCTTATCTGTTCCCTTCTCCACTACTGCCAACTCCAGACTTCGCGCCTTCTGTCTCGCTGCACCCTACACCTGGAATAAACTTCCTGAGCCCCTACGTCTTGCCCCATCCTTGGCCACCTTTAAATCTAGACTGAAAGCCCACCTCTTTAACATTGCTTTTGACTCGTAACCACTCGCCTCCACCTACCCTCCTCTCGTCCTTCCCGTTCACATTAATTGATTTGATTTGCTTACTTTATTTATTTTTTGTCTATTAGATTGTAAGCTCTTTGAGCAGGGACTGTTTTTCTTCTATGTTTGTGCAGCGCTGCTAAATAGTAGTAGTAGTAGTAGTGAATGTAGGTGTCATTTAGGTCCAGAGAGCATAGCCAGTCATTTGCCAGAATCATGGGGAGAAAGGTGCCCAGGAAAATCACCCTGAACTTTTGTTTGGTCAGGAATTTGTTCATGGCCCTTAGGTCTGGGATGGGACAAAGTCCTCCCATTTTCTTGGGCACAGGGGTTGAACCACATTGGCCTGTAGTAGGGTGGAGATTTCCTCTACAAGTACCTGCTCAGAGGAACCATGTCCTCGCCCCAAAGAGCTCCGAGGTACAGTCCTATTCTCTGACTCCGAGGAAGCTTCTTCCCCTGACTGCAGCACCGTATGCGTCCAAGTCGATATTAACACCCTTCAAGGTGCCAGTGCCAAAGATGTCTGCACAGACATAGGAGCCTTGGAGAGAAGCTGGTATTTTTCCGTTGCTGGCACAAGTGCCCTCAGTGGCACCTCTTCCAAAGAGGGGGGAGCACATCTCTCTGTGCCAGTGCTTCTCGTCTATCAGGGATGCCTGTGCCCTGGTTCTCCTGGTACTGCAAATTGAAGAGGGCTGATGCTTGTGCTTCTTGGACTTCTCCTGATGCTCAGCATTACAGTCCTTTGGTGCCGACAAGGACGACATAGAATCCGTTCACATCGAGAGATATTGATGCAGGTGCACTCCCAGTGGATGTAGAAGGTCTTGCAGCTGCTGATGCCGATGCATTGGTCTTCGAGGAGGTAAAACATTTCTCCTGTTGGGTCTGCTGCACCCTCTGTATCCTCAGCTGCATTTTTAAACAGAGAGAACGAGAGTTAGTCTCATGGTTCGGCCCAAGGCATCAAATGCACCATGAGTGCGGGTCCATTACCAAAATCACCCAATTATATTGAGCACACCTCTTAAAGCCATTGGGGGTCTTCTGAGACACTGAAAAAAGAATCGCAACCAAATTAAACTTCTCAATTTTGAATCCAAAAAGGGGCAGAGGTGTGAAAATGAAAGGAAACTTGTGCTGCAGAAACTGTTAAAAAAAACAAAAGGAATTTGAAAGAAAAAAGGAAACGAATAACAAAATACTTAAAAATAAGTAACAGAAAGCAAAAAGAACCGCAAGGGAAGGCACTACGAAATCCAAAAAAATATGTGCACTGAGAAGAACACTGTAAGGTTCCTCCTGACTCCATGGAAAACAAAGACAGAGGGACCCGAGCTCACGCATCAGACAGGAAGGCACCCACGCATGCATGGTAGGACGCTGCTAGAAATTTCTACAACTAGCTAGTAAGAGTCCACACCGGGCTCTGTCAGATTACGTCGCCCACTGGGCTCCGTCGGATGACATCACCCATATGTGAGAATATAACGGCCTGCTTGTCCTTGGAGAACTAGCATTGCATTATTTAAGAAAAACTGATCGTTTAATTCTAACTTTCTACAATTAATACTTTTCTAGACTACAGTTTTTGCAGGAATGAGGCTGTTCTTTTTTTCCTCTTGTCATGAATTTAGGAATAATGTGTAAGCATTTGGGTTCAGTTCTGAATTTCAGTATTAGTCCATGGTCTTCTCCTGCCCTCTTTTGTTTTGTTTTTTACTGGAGATAGAGGTTTTTAACACAAGACCAAAGAAGTAAATGGTAACACCAAGAGCCTGTCAGATACAAAATTAACTCTTATCCCTTCTCAGCTATACTTGTTAAAGTGTTATGGAATTCCTAATTTAAGGTCACTGAGTTGGGAATCATGAGCCCTTTACCTCTTCATCAAAAAAGTATTACAGTAACACAGTTGAAGTTAAGAACCTTGTCAAATTGTCTTCCTATTCATAGTTTTCATAGTAAAACACAATTTGAGCATAACACAGAAACTGTTTTAGTTTATCCATCATTAGATGGATAAAATGCACAAAAGAAGATGCTAAGTAAAAGCAACATCAATATGACTGAATATAGATTTTATTCACAATGCTCATAAAACTTGATCTTTAGTCCATGGTCTTCTCCTGCCCTCTTTTGTTTTGTTTTTTACTGGAGATAGAGGTTTTTAACACAAGACCAAAGAAGTAAATGGTAACACCAAGAGCCTGTCAGATACAAAATTAACTCTTATCCCTTCTCAGCTATACTTGTTAAAGTGTTATGGAATTCCTAATTTAAGGTCACTGAGTTGGGAATCATGAGCCCTTTACCTCTTCATCAAAAAAGTATTACAGTAACACAGTTGAAGTTAAGAACCTTGTCAAATTGTCTTCCTATTCATAGTTTTCATAGTAAAACACAATTTGAGCATAACACAGAAACTGTTTTAGTTTATCCATCATTAGATGGATAAAATGCACAAAAGAAGATGCTAAGTAAAAGCAACATCAATATGACTGAATATAGATTTTATTCACAATGCTCATAAAACTTGATCTTTCCTGACTTTTCCTGACTTTCAGTCAGTTTGGCAAAAGGGGGAACCTCAAAAGTGCTGTGGTTTGCCAGTGACATATTCTGCTGCTGCTTTTTTTTTTTTTTCCTAATACAAACAAATGTCCTGGATATATTCTATGTTGTACTGTGTACCAAAGGACTATTCTCTAACTGGGTGCCTGCAGTTACAAATGTGTAAGTGCTGAGAAAATTGGCAATTACGCATGTAGATGCACTACGTGCTATACTGTAAGGTAGCATGTAACTTCAAGGGAGCATACATATGGGCAAAACATGGGAGGGGCTTGAGTATGTCTCAGCTAATACACATAACTTTTAGAATACTATGTGATGTGCGGCATGATGCGTTTAAGTGTGCCCATTTATGCCTGCCATTGACCTTGCATAAATGGTCACATCTAAATGCAGGTGTGCCAGTTTACATTAGTATTCTATAGGGCTGCATTTCGATTAAAATTTTTAATCATGATTAATCACACAATTGTATGTTAGTTATTTACCTCCCACTGCATCTCCTTGTGACCCTGCGCAACGCACTTAATCCTCCATTTCCCCCTTTGTGTAAACTGCTTTGATTGTATCCACAAAAAGGCAATATATTGAATCCCATCCCCCTTCCCTAATGGACTGATAATCTCCCTCCTTCCCACCCCCAGATCTAACCTTTCCCTTTCTCAAACCTTCCCTCCTTCTCCTCTTCCCCCAGTTCTATTATCTCTCTCTCTCTCTCTCTCTCTCTCTCTCTCTCTCTCTCTCTCTCTCTCTCTCTCTCTCTTCCTAGAGTCCATTATCTCTCTCTCTCTCTCTCTCTTCTGCTGATCTTGGGAGTGGCAGCGTTGCACATAAGCTGCTTGTGGCCTACTCTGAAGCTTTCCCTCTGGCTCATCCCTTCTCCTCTGACATCACTTCCTGTTTCTGCCTGGGTGGGGCATGTCAGAGGGAACACTTCCAAGCAGGCAACATGTGTGCAACTCTGCTACTGGTGAGGATCTACTGAAGACCACCATTAAGGTAGTCTGGCATTTGGAGGGGAATGATGTTGAATTGTGATTTGAGGGGGGGAATGATGTTGAATTGTGATTTGGGAGGGGGGAGATGTTGGATTGCACTGAGGACGGGTTATGAGTGGAAGAGAGCAGAGGAGACAGGAGACTGTGCAACGTGTAAAAAAATCAATCATAATTTAAAAAACTAATCACAATTAATGATTTAATGCATTAATTGCAAAGTTAACTGCAATTAAAGTGCAGCTGTATTATTCTATAACAGCATCTTGGCACACAGATGCACAACATCAACACATCTAACTGGAGGTAGCAACTCACGGAATTGCCCCATAATTGTACATGGTCAACACAAACCAAAAAAACATTTTATTCATCTTTACCTGATGCATTAAAGAAAGATGGGTCCATTAATCCTTTAAAATGTCTCATGTCTTACATTGTAAAATTCATTAGCCATTTATTAAAATTTTCACGGGGTTCATATTTAGGCATAGAAGAATGTTTTCATCACCCGACACTTCATTATGGCTAGAAAGCTAAATGTACTCAATTTATATGCACAGAAAACATGCGCTACAAATTGAGTAAAGATACTTACATTTAAAATAATAAATATCACATAATACAAAACGAATATGCATGGAAAACGCGCACAAAGGTGATGAAAAGTCAAAAGCATGACAGTTCATCACTAGCAGTTAATTACATAGCACATATCATAGTTTATTTATTTAACAAGAGTTATAGCTCACCCATCCAAACATCTGATCGGGTTACTATAAAACATACAAACCAATAATAGTTGGCTTGGGGAGGATGCAAGGTAACATCCTGCATGGACCCAAGAGGCAGGCAGGGTTCCAGTCTCAATTTGTGTGTGAGACAATGGTGCAGGGAAGAGAGATTTCGATTTTTTTGGAACTGGACAACATTCTGGGCAAGGGGTGCCTATTTTGAAAAGGTGGGCTCCACCTTAACCAGAGTGAAAACAGGCTGCTGACACTGATGTTTAGAAAAATGAGATAAAGCAGTTTTTAAACTAGAACCTAGGAAAGAAATGAACACACATTCATTTTGCATGGTTCAGAGTAAAGTATTTTGTAAGGATTTTATAAAAAACGGGAACTCTGGGCATGAAAGAACAGATCCCTGAAATCCAAGTGAGGACAGCGTATCAAGGAGTAGGCTGTGATCGATGTCCAATGAAGGTTTTTTAAGGAGTGGTGTGACTATGGCATGTTTGAAGGCATCAGGAACAGTCACAGTGGACAGTGAAAGATTTAAGGATATGACAGATAAAAGGGATGACAGTAGGAGAGATAGTGTTAAGTTGATGGGTGGGAATAGGATTAGAGGAACAGGTAGTTAGTTTCGAGGAGGAAAGAAGATGTGTAGTTTCCTCTTCAGTGATTTCAGAAAAGGAAGAAAAGGAGGCAGGGGTTGGAGGGCTGAGAGAATGGACTAAGGGAAGGAGAGGTGGAGGTGATCTGGTTGAGAATTCAAGTTTAATCTTGTGACCCTTATCATGAAAGTACTCAGCCAGAGTCTGGGGGGAAAGTGAAGGGGGGGGGTTGGAGGTGAAGGCACTTTGAGGAGAGAGTTCAGTGTGGCAAAGAGACGTTGAGGGTTTGAGCCAAGAGAATTTCTCAACTGGATGTAATAGTCCTGTTTGGCAAGTAAAAGAGCAGACTGGAAAGAGGTCAGCAAGAATTTGAAATGTATGGAAGTCATCATGGGCACGGGATTGCAGCCAAAGGCGTTTGACAGAGCGGGCACAGGAACGTAGGTAGCGTATTCTAGAGGTCAGCCAAGACTGGGGTTTGGTACGTTTTACAGAACAGGGAATGGGAGGAGCAAGAGTATCCAGAGCAGAGGAGAGCATAGTATTATAGGAAGAGACAGCCTCATTGACAGACTTGGATAACTGAGAGCTACAAGATTCCTTTTCTTCCTAGAAAATTTTAAGGTTTTGTTTCAGATGATAGTTTTATCCCACATTGATTATTGTAGTGCTTTATTCATAGGGATACATATCTTCCCTCACCATAAAGATTACAGTTGATGCAGAACATGGCAGCTAAGTTTATTAATAGAGCAAATAAATTTGACTTGTCTACATTTTTGCTGAGAGGGTTGCACTGGCTGCCAGTAGGACACCAGGTTTGAATTTAAAGTGGCATGTTTTATTTTTAAAGCTTTACATGGGCTTTGTCCATTTTCTATAATTCAGCTTCTATCGATTCCTTTATTTAGGTTGTCTTCAACTTTGAGTATAGGCTTTCCAACATTTAAAGGTGTTTCGGTGAAACGATTTTATAAGAACTCATTCTGTTATCAGTCGAGCAAGATCTGGAACTTGTTACCTTTGTTGACTTGAAAAGAGTCTAATTATGTGTTGTTTAGGAAATTATTGCAGACTTATTTCTTTGACAAAGATTATGACAAAGAAAAATCACTTTTTTTGGCACTGTGACCTGCTTTGATTCCTATGGATATAGGCTGGATATAAACAGTGGAATGGAATCCTCAAGCTGTAGGATGATGGGTAGTATTTCAAAAGATCTGGGCTCCTCTGTAGGATTGTTTAGTGCCACATGCCTATAGTTTCCCGTTAAATTATTGAGTTTGGGTTAGATCTATGCACTATTAATGCTGCAGTTTGAGAGAGAGGGGAAGGAAAGAGATAAGCTGGGAAAGTGTGGGCAGGGGGACAAGGGATGGGGCACTTTTCAAGGCTTTATACCTAGGAGGGTGGTATGAGGAACCCTCCCCCCTTGCAGAAAATTGGACTGAAATAAGATAAGAGGGAAACGAGGGGCAGGGATTGGGAAAGCAAAGGAAAGAGAGAAAAAGTGTGTGGGGGGGGGGGGGGGAATGGTGGTAGTTAACAGTTGGACATTGAAGTGCTTATTGGTTTGTGTTGAATAAAACATATATGTAAAAAAACAAAAACAAAAGGCCAAGATCTCATCCAATGTGGCTGCAAAGGCAGATGCAGTTTTTGGAGCTAAAGTTCTTAGAGTAGGGGTTGCTGAATCCCATCCATATTAAGAAGTACTTTCCTGCATCCCACAGATTCTCAACTTGTCTGGTGAGGATGATAAGGAAGGTCAAATTAGATTTTATCTGCTAATTTCTTTTGTTAAGTCTGACAAGGAAAATAGTAGAAAAAAAAAAAAAAAAGCACAAGGAGCCTTCAAGAATCAGGGGTGGGGTGGGGGGTCAAATCAATACTTTATTAAACAGACACCCCTCTATTCTTGAGGGCTCCTAGTGCTTTTTTGGTACTTAAGTTTGACCAGACCAGTCCAACTTCCCACCCTGTGTGATGATATTTTTCTCAGTGAGTGATATATTGTTTACAGAAGAACATAAGAATAGCCGTACTGGGTCAGACCAATGTTCCATCTAGCCCAGTATCCTAACAGTGGCTGATCCAGGTCACAAGTACCTGGCAGAAACCCAAACTGTAGCAACATTCCATGCTACCAGTCCCAGGGTAAGCAACGGCTTCTCCATGTCTATGGTTTCTTGCTGTATCAGGTTTAAAAGAGAGGGAGTGTGAGAGAGGAACTCAAAAATTGCATATTGGAATTCCGGAGGAAAAGATGAATTTCTACAAAGACTTGATCACAGTCCTGATTACTTTGCTATCAAAATACTGAATGGCTGGGTCTACAGGATATCCTTATAGGTCAGGATTCACAATGCCTTGTTCTCTGTTTCCATATGCTGGTTGTTGGATACAACTCACAGGTTCTGGACTTATCTGGTGTAACTCAGGGAAAGAAAGTTAGGAGGTAAGACCTAATTTCGTCTTCATTCATAAAAACATGCATATTTATTTTTTTACCAACATTGTATAATTGGTGTATTTATTTCAGATGCACTGCAGAGTCTTTTTGGACAGCAAAACGCCCGGCATGGAATAATTAAAATCTTCAATGCATTGCAGAAGACTAGGGCTAATAAACATCTACTATACGTGAGTAAAGTCTTCTCAGGAATTTGGAATGTGTTCCTCATGTCTAGTGAGTACTGCAAAGTGTTTGTGCAAACTGCTCAAAAGCAGAACTTATAGTATGCATTCTTCAAGCTAAGGCTTTCAGTCTTTTCAGTGGCTACATCAGAATGCATTACAGTTCTTTTTGAGTTTTTGGTGCTGACAAGATGTAAATTAGGTATTTATCTCTCAGCTGATAAGGTTTTTGTTTTCCCAGGAGAGTAAAAATGTTGGTGTTTATCATTTTTTTCATGTATCATTTTAAGTTAGATCACCTTATCAACATTGGCTGAATTCAGTCTCACAGCCATATCATACACTGACTAAATTCTGTCCTAAATACTTTTAAACAAATAGGAATTTGATAACTTTGTTTCTCTAGTTCCCCTCATAGCCCACCACGGCCTTTCATATCTGTCCCTTGCACCACCACAACATGCGCAGTTACTCCTAGGTGCTACTCCCAGTGGCCACAGGGCCACACCAACACTTAGCCTCCTGGCATCCATGTGACTATATCAGGATGTGACCTCTTGATTAGCCACAGGCTGCACTTGTTCTCAGTAGCTGCAAAGACAGACAGAGGTGTTAAAGTTGATATTGCAGTGCTCATGAGAGAAGCCCTAATGATGGCATATAAGAAACTCAAACATGGCAATGTATAAAATATTATCTACACGCATATATTTACACTTAAATTTTGGAGCAGGAATAAGTTTGTACATCAGCACATGCACCCTGTCAAGGCTATTTCTGAAAGCCTATTCTATATATGTTTGCCTTTTTGGACTTTTGATTATAAAATCAAGCCCTGTGTGCCAGTGGCGTAGCAGGGGGGGGCTGCCACCCGGGGTGGGGTGGTTCGCCGTTGCACCCCCCCATCCCCCGACCAGCTCCCACACCCTACCTTTAAAAAGAATATCGGGAGGCGAGGCGCAGCGCCTCGCGCCTGCCCTGCATGTAAAAGAAATGTGGACCGTCGGGCCTTCTATCCCTCTGTCTGTCCCGCCCTTGCGGAAATAGGAAGTTGCGTCAGCGGAGGGTGGGACAGATAGAGCGAGGGAAGACCCGATGGTCCACATTTCTTTTACGTGCAGGGCAGGCGCGAGGTGCTGCGCCTCGCCTCCCGATATTCTTTTTAAAGGTAGGGTGTGGGAGCTGGTCGGGGGGGGGGTGTCGATTCGCTGAGGAGGGGGAGTTGACAGGGAGCACCCCTCCCACCCCCACCCCACCCTTGCTACGCCACTGCTGTGTGCTTCAATGCACTGAAGCGTTTAGTTATTTCATTTTTAGCCTGCTGAAGCTGACAAGCAGTTTTCAGTAGATAACAAATCAAAGATCTAGGATATAACAGAGTATTATGCTTTGTGAAAGAATAAACAGTGGATTTACATTCTTAGACTACTCAGGATTTTGTAGACCTCTATCATATCCCCTCTCAACTGTTTCTTTTCCTCATAAGCTATCTCTTGCCTGCAAAATTTTTACTTTGACTCAATTCCTTCTTTAAGATATAGTGCAACCTCTCCCCTCCAATTTGATCCACCCTATCATTGTGATATAATTTTGTACCTTTATAACACAGTTGCCCATTGGTTGTCCTCCTACTAGGTCTCTGACATGCCTATTTTATCTACCTCTCCATTTAGTGCTATATACTCTAACTCTCCCGTCTTATTTTTTGGCCTTCTAGCATTTGCATATAGACACTTCAAATTGTGGTTTCTCCTTGCATCTACAAGCTGCTTAGAAGTTGACAGGGATAAGTTGCAACCTTTATTCTGCTCTCCCCTTAAATACTCCTGGCTTTCTTTCATCTTTGCTGAAACCTCTGTATCGGGATTTCCTAAATTTCCTGATAGTATCCTTCAAGGATACCTCACTCCAAACTAGCAACCATGCACCCTTGAGCAATTGTTGGCTCCCTCCCCCCCCCCCCCCCCCCCCCCCACCCTGCAATTCTAGTTTAAAAACTGCTCTGCCTCCTTTTTAAATGTTAGTGCCAGCAGCCTGGTTCCATCCTTTGGGAATTGGCTTTCTCTTTCCCAGAATGTTGCCCAGTTCCTAATGCATCTAAATCCCTTATCCCTGCACCTTCATCTCAACCACACATTGAGACTTTGGAGCTCCGCTTGCCTCTTGGGTCCTGCGCATGGAATGGGGACCATTTTTAAAAATGCTACCCTGGAGGAGCAGTGGCGTAGCCAGACCTGAGATTTTGGGTGGGCCCAGAGCTAATATGGGTGGGCACTATATATATATATATATATATATATATATATATATATATATATATATATATATATGCCCCAGCAGCTAGCCTTAATTAAAAAAAATTACATGATAATGATTATGATGAAAAAAACCCGCATTTACAATTTTATTACCTGCTGGCTGCTGGCAGCTGCTGCTTACCTTGGCAGAGTTGGAGACACTGGAATTCGATTCTGGAATGATCTGGAACTTCCCAAGCCAATTCCTACCCCAGGGCCAGACTGAGGCTCGCGTCGCACGTGCAAATATATATTTTTTTAAAGCCTGCCCTCTGAATGATGCCACAAGCGAGGCTGAGCACGTCGCTGCGCAGGGCAGCGCAGCCACGTCCATTCAGCGCTGCTACCGCTTCGGATGGATGATGGAAGGGAAACTACGATGCGCTGCCTGCGTGGCCCTGCAAGTGCACTGCAAGCAGCAATCATTCCGGGAAGGTAGGCGCCGGCGGGCAGGCTGATGTTGTCCGAGCCTGCCCTGAAGACCTGAGCGGGTGCCCGGCTGGCGGCTGCACGACTTGTACGCTAGGGCCTAGGCTGCCGCACTGCAGACTACAGTGTGTGCGCTTGGGTGGTGGTGGGCGGGCGGGCCTGAGACCGAAATCGGGCTGGATTCTGTCGAGCCTGATCAGCTGAGCGCTACAGTGGGTGCGCTGTGCGGGTGGCTTTCCTGCCGTCGTGCTGCTGCTGCAATGTGTGTGCGCTTGGGTGGGCGGGCCTGGGCCCACCCAGGCCCACCCGTAGCTACGCCCCTGTGGAGGAGTAAAATCTTCACAAATTTACTTCTTCGTCATTTGTGGTCTATGACAAAGGAGTACTTTTGTGAAGATTTTCTGTCTCATTGCACTATTTTGTTGGATCAGCTGATTTTATGAGAGGCTAATGTTTATGAACACATTGTGTTTACTCACATTGAAAAATAAGGACTCCTAACGCAGGCGCTTCCTGAAACAAGGCCTTGTCAAGTCAACAATAAAATGTACGAGTGTGTGGCTCCAGTGATGGCATTATCCCCATGACCATCTCCACTTTTTGTTGTTACTACCTCTACCTTTACCATTCAGATCATAAGAGCCAGCTCTGTAGATACCAGTGGGAACTGAATACCCCCAATATTGAATGAACATCTTCATTTATGTCCATTGAGGGGTGATTTGTATTATGTTTGGCACCCATAATTATTTTGAAATATTAGTGCCTATGATTCAGTCTTTATTGCAGTGAAACTATTTACAAAAAGCAAGAGTCAGAAATGCAGTGCAAAAGGCATAGTGTGCTTTTTCTTGATCCTTTGCATTTGGAAGAATTTATAGCTGAGCATGTTATCACCGCACTAATAGAGAGATGATCAAAGGTAAATGCGCCCGCATTTACCTGCGCAGAATGATCAGAGGGCTCTAGTGCAGAAAACGAGTGTGCCAGGGAATACATTTAAATGAGCTCATTGGTATTCCCTCCTCATGATCAGAAAACTACGCTCTGGATCAGAGACACTTCTTCCGCCTTAACCCTATACCAGCTCAGAGCTGGAATTAGAGTAAAGGGGAGAGTTGCCCCTCTCCCGTGCTCTGACAAGGCAGCCTGGGCTGTCAGTGTCATCCCAGGGTCTAGTAGACCCCCGGATCCCACATGCCAAAAAAAAAAGCGCCTGGTGGTCCAGTGGGACCCTTGTCCTCCCCCTGCCGCCGAAACGGGTCCAATGTGACCCACGACAGGGGGCCAGACTTTATCTTCCCTCACCATAAAGCTTTCCCTGGTGGGCTAGTGGTGGTTAAACCCCGCCCCATTTATCCCATGATGCACCGGGCAGGGCACCGACATTTTGAGGTGGCGCCTGACTAGGAAGAGGGAGTATTAGTCCCTCCTCCCCAACTTCTAAGGTACAAGGGAGGTGGTTTGGTTGGGGGGGGATCCCTCCACCACTAGCCCACCAGTGGGGAGGATCAAGTCAGGACCCCTGTCGCGGGTCAGACTAGACCCGCGGCGGCAGGGGGGAGTGAGGACAGGAGTCCCACTAAACCACCAGGCTGGGGGGGTTTTCTGTGGGACCTTTGCAATGAGGGGGTCTGGGGGTCCAGTGGACCCCCGGGGCTGACTCAGTCCGGGCTGATACCTGACAGCCTGTGTCCTGGGCATGCGTCATCCACCCACTTTGCTTCCTCATGATGGAAGCTAATAACGTGCATATCATTTATACAGTATTAGCTTTGATCAAGAGGATGTTAGGTCAGGGCGCTGCTGTGGCAGTAAAACTTGTTCATCAGGGCCTAAGTAATTAGAAGGTTTGGGTCTGGGTTTGGAGTAAGGTTGGCATTTAGGCTAGAATCTATAAGTAGTCTTGATTAGTAGAATTTTGCTGTTTTTTGTCAAGTCTTGTACTGGAATGTACAACCTTTGAAATTTTAATTAAAAAAAAAAGTGTGGAGATTTTGGTTTTACCGAGCTGATGAAAGAAATGTAACTCCTAAAGTTAGTCATACAACTGTAATGTTAGTCTAATAAAGATGTCTCCTGCAGCTTGTTTGCTGTTTTTTTTGTTTGTGCACATAAGAAATCTTTGTTCTCACATTGGATGTTTACACATTCTCTTTCATGTTCTTTGTCTGTTTTTTCTAAAGCTGCATCTTTTTCTTCTTTATTCAGGTGCTGATGGAGCTGCTACTAACTGAATTGTGCCCTGAACTTAGAAGTCATATAGATCAATTCAGATCTGGTCAATTGTGAGGAAGCACAAATGAACTATTCAGAAATGTCTATCCATAATAGACATGAAACTTATTTTCCTCTTTTCCATAGAGGGCCAATTGAAATAGTGTTGAGTTCTTTCTTGATGTTTTTTTCCTATTCTGTGTAAAGTATACAGACTTGAGAAAAAATTGATGCTGTAATAAGTTTAAAAATAATTCATAATCTGGTTTTTATTTTTAACTTAATTGAATATGTTTTGTTTAAAAATATTGAATTTCAAATGTTAATATAAACTGAAAATATAAAAAAAACTATTTTAAATGTGTGGAAACTCAAGTTTGTTTAAAAGTGTAAACAAATGAATGTTGTACAGTTAATTTCCTCATTGAGGATTTGGCGCATTTCCTTTTAGCATTTCATGTGTATTCAATAACATTGATGTGCAGTACTTCATGTAAAGGCTATTGTGAAATTTTTATTGTTGATTTTATTTATTTATTTATTTATTTATTCATTTATTTATTTTTTTACCAAAGATTTACCTTAGTTTGAAGAACTTGTAAGCAATAAATAAGGAAAATGGATTGCAGTATATGATGATTAGGCTACACATATATCTAACATTTGGCATGTAACTCTAGTCCCTGGAAAAGACTATACTTCATTAAGAACACTTTAACATCCATGCACATGGGTATAAAGTTGAACTATACAGTGCCTTCACATTCTGCTTTTAAAATAATGCTGCTCAAATACATCACATTAGGAGTTGTGTCACTGATTAATGTGCTCTACACTTTCAATGTGAAACAACTACTATAGGAAACAAAATTGAGAAACCAAAGCTGTTAATTGCAAAAGCATTCATGCCCCTTAATGAAGTATTTGACACAAGTCCCTTTTGCAGCAATAACAGTCATGAGTCCTTTGGGTTAAGTGTCTGCTAACTTTGTGCTATGTGTTCTGGAATGATGCAGTTTTTGCCCATTCTTCTCTTGGTAGAATAGGCTCAGACTCTTTCAAGTTGGCTGGGAATCACCTGTGGTCTATAGTCTTTAAATCTTACCATAGATTTTCAGTGGACTTCTGGTCTGAAATGTGACTGAAATACTCAAGGACATTAGTTTTCTTCTTGCTGAGCCTAATCCCTAGTTGGTTTTGCTTTGGACTGAGAATCTGCCTTGCCAAAAGTTTAATATTCTCATCAGTCCCAGATAATGTTGCAAACTGAAACAGGCTGTACTTACTCCAGAATCTGCCAGTACTTTGCACCATCTGTTTTTCTTTACAAGCCCTTTTCTGGCCACTGCAAAGCATCTCCACAATATAATGCTGCTTGCCATTGTTCTTTACTGTATGGTTGAAGTTAGGATGATATGCTTTGTTTATTTTATATAACATATATCGCTTAGCCTTGAGATCAGAATATTTCACTTTGATCTCATCAATTCACAAAGCCTACCTGCATGCAGTGCCAAAATTTCTTTACAAACAATATGTGGCATATGGCTTTTCTTTAGCAGTGGCTTCCGTAGCCTAGTGGTTAGTACAGTGGACCTTGATCCTGGGGAACTGGGTTCAGTTCCCACTGCAGCTCCTTGTGACTCTGGGCAAGTCACTCCATTGCCCCAGGTACAAATAAGTACCTGTATTTAATATGGAAACCGCTTTGAATGTAGTTGCAAAAACCTCAGAAAGGCGGTATATCGTCCCATTTCCCTTTCCTTTTTGCTACCTTCCTGTTCAGGCCATATTGGTGATGTATTTTCCCCAGTCTCAGTTAGAGACTTCTGTAGTTCTCTGAAAAGCATTGTTAGGCCTCATATTGACTTTCCTCAGGAGTTTTTTTAACCCACAGTTACTAACTTTAGAGGGAAAGCATAATCTAAGGCAGTGTCTTAGTTCTAACAGCTCTTTCCACTTTACAGTGATGGACCTGTTAGTTCCCCAAGTGATATTTTAAAACACTGACATTGTATTCTACTATTCTGTACCTTTGAATAACGTTTTCCTGGGCTTCTTTTAGCAGCTTTGTTTTTTTCATGGTTAAAGCTCTGCTTTAGCTTCATGTCATACAATCGAAATAACTTGATTCTTCAACTAGAAGTATTTGAATCAGTTCAACCACTCAGATTGGACACAGGTAATTGTATACGTATCTATGGGCTTCCTTAAGGTAATTTTTGGAAACGAAGCTAATTTGAGGTTACTATGACAGTAGTGTGAAGACTTACGCAATGAGGACTAGTTTATTAATTACATTTTGAATATTTCTATAATTGCCCTTCACATTGAAAGTGTAGCGTATGTTTAGATTAGTGAGACAAATTCCGATTTTAGTGAATTTTATTTTTTAGACAGCAGAATGAGGAAAAATGCACAAGGACATGAACACTTTTACAAGGTACTGTAAATAGTCTATCTTTGCACCACTCTGACATTGAGTTATAATCCTTTACTTGCATTCTGGCATTACTCAGGACACAGAATACCATTGTACATAATGCTTGCCTTGCAAATGATATCTTCTCTACCCTGAGCTTTATATTAAAGAACTCAAAACAGGTATAAGTTCACCTCTCAGGTGTTGTTTATTCTGATATGAGACTACTTACTTAAAGATATTTGATATTCTGAATAAACATTCTTACTCTGTGATTTAAGAACTTTTGACATGTAGCCATCTCGGTTTTTCAACTGTAGTAGGTACTACAATTCATCATAAAAATTAGTTTGTCTGAAGATATCTGGTCTAATTAAGACGTATGCAGCTATTTATCAATTCTTCATTCATTAGAAAAGGCCCAAATTGATTTGGCCTTTTCTGGCACATAAATAGTCACTAAGAGGCCTTTTACCAAGCTGCGCTAAAAAGTGGCCCGCACTAGTTTTAGCACACAAGTTTCCCATGCACTGAGGCCACCTTTAATGTGGCTGTAAAATGGCTGCAATTTATTTTTTTCCATTAGTGACCATGTGCTAATTTGCCAGTTAGCACAGGAGTTCTTACTGCCACCAATTTTGTAGGCAGTAGGGGCTCCCATGTTAATCCTGTGCTAATCAGTCAGTGCACGCCAATGCCCACGAGATATCCAATTAGTGCAGGGCATGCCTACTCTCCGCCTCCAAAATCTATCTTTTATTTTAGCCTGTGGGAAGCAAACACCAATTCCAAAACTACTGCAGGACACCTTAGCACATCCTGCGGTAGTGCCTTTTCAACCTATGGTAAGCACACACTGGTGCTTACCGCAGCTTAGTAAAAGGACCCTTAAGTGTCTGTGTACAAGATTTGGTTGAGCTCCTTATCTTTGGTGTTGATTTTTCTAACACTGGATTAGGAACACAGGTGCTGAAGAAATGTCTTCATGGAGCCAAGTAAGCACAACAAAAGATTAAAGAATAGTTTTAGCATTTAAATTCTCTATTAGAGTTTCACAGACTAGCAAGAGTTTACCATAACATCAATGTAGAGCACAGCTAATAATAAAAGGAAGCCTCTATTTAGTGTTTAATTCCCTCCCGGCCACCTCAACTCCCACCTGCCCCTGCCTTGATCTTTGATTTATAGACTTTTGAATCAATTAAAAAACTAGAAGGTTTAATTTAGGGTATCTTTAGCTCTTAGCAATACAGTCTTTTTAGGTCTATGACGGAAACCTACAAATAGAATTATATATTTTTAAAAAACCTAAATATTAACTAGCAGTCTTAGAGACTTAGTTTACACGCTGCTATTCCACTAACAACTTAATACTCACTAATGCTAAGATGTAGGTAGCAGTCCAGCAGTGAGATGGGAGCTATCCAGTGTTTTGCACGGAGTGCCACAAATTTGATGATCTTCCAGTTCGGTGCAACGAAGCTCCTAGCACTCAGGGAACAGAGCTTGGAGGAGCTGAGGCAGACAGAGAGATATATAGAGAGGGCCTAAAGGGAGGTTGTAGAGAAGTCCCACCTCCAGTCTGGCAACCTCTGTGCTGCCATGGAGAAGAAAGGTCACTGGCAGGGTCGGTTTTAGACAGGCTGGGGCCCAGGGCAGAAATTAAGGAGGGGGCCCCTCCCCCAATCTCCCCACCCACCATTGCTGCCACACATAAAACAATTTGCAATGACTCCACACACAAAACACAGACAAGTCTTCAGCAAATACAGAACAAGGGATCAAAAATAGAAATATGAACACCAAAGTGAAACATGCTGAAGAAATAAAAACAGAAATGCACTTCCTTTTTGTATTGAACACAATTGGTAGCAACACCACGGGGGGGGGGGGGGGGGGGGGGGGGGCTGGGTCCCCTTCCCCCTCCCCCTCCAAATTAGCCATTTTCCTTGGTCTGGCTGGCAGAGATTCCCAAGCTGCGCCAGCTGAAGACCACCTCCTCTGGTCCAGGAGCCACAGTTCTCCAAGCCCTGCAGTTGGTGGCTGTGTCCTCAAACTACTGCCGTTGCTGGCCACCCCATGCATGCTCAGTTTTCATGTATGGCGAAAAAACAAGCATTCATGGGTGTTGGTCAGCAGTGGCGGCAGCAGCTCAGGAACACTGCCACTGGCTGTTGGTGCAACAAAGGAAGAGAAAGTCTTCACCTGGAGGGGCCTGGAGATCCCTTCCAGCTCAGGTGTTTATACTTTGCTTTCAGGCGGGGGGGGGGGCACTAAGCAGGAGACAAGGAGAAAATTTGGTGCCCTCCCACTTAAGTTCAGCCCTGTCGTTCTCCCCCCCCCCCCCCCCCAATCAACCGTCTGGCTATGGCACTGAACACAATACACTACTACTACTACTACTTAGCATTTCTATAGCGCTGCCAGGGTTACGCAGCGCTGTACAAGTTTAAGATGGGGAAGGACAGTCCCTGCTCAAGAGAGCTTACAATCTAAAGGTTACAAACTATGTAGTCAGTGTAGGTATCATGGATAGGGAAGGTGGTTAGGTGCCAAAAGCAAGGGAGAAGAGATGGGCTTTGAGTAGGGACTTGAAAATGGGCAGGGAGGGCGCATGGCGTATGGGCTCGGGAAGTCTGTTCCAGGCATAAGGTGATGCGAGGCAGAAGGGGCGGAGTCTGGAGTTAGCGGTGGTGGAGAAGGGTACAGATAGTGATTTGGCCTGAGAGCGGAGGTTACGGGTGGGAACATACGGGGAGAGGAGGGTAGAGAGGTAATGGGGGGCTGCAGATTGAGTGCACTTGAAGGTCAATAGGAGGAGCTTGAACTGTATACGGTAGCCGACCGGGAGCCAGTGAAGCGACTTGAGGAGAGGGGTGATATGAGAGTATCGGTTCACGCGGTAGATAAGACGTGCGGCGGAATTTTGGACAGATTGAAGGGGGGATAGATGGCTAAGCGGGAGGCCAGCGAGAAGAAGGTTGCAATAGTCAAGACGAGAGGTAATGAGCGAGTGCACGAGGGTTCGGGTGGTCTGTTCAGAGAGGAATGGGCGAATTTTGCAAATATTATAGAGGAAGAAGCGACAGGTCTTAGCTGTCTGCTGGATATGGGCAGAGAAGGAGAGGTCGGAGTCGAAGATGACTCCGAGATTGCGGGCTGAGGGGACGGGGAGGATGAGGGCGTTGTCAACAGAGACGGAAAGTGGGGGAAGAGGGGAAGAGGGTTTGGGTGGGAAGACAAGGAGCTCAGTCTTTGCCATGTTCAGTTTCAGATGCCGGTTGGACATCCAGGCAGCGATGTCTGAAAGGCAGGCCGAAACTTTGGCCTGGGTTTCGACCGTGAGGTCAGGAGTGGAGAGATAAAGCTGGGTGTCATCAGCATAGAGATGGTACTGGAAACCATGTGATGAGATCAGCGAGCCCAGGGAAGAGGTGTAGATCGAGAAGAGAAGCGGTCCAAGGACAGATCCTTGAGGAACCCCAACAGAGAGCGGGATGGGGGTGGAAGAAGAGCCATTAGAAAATACTCTGAAGGTGCGTTGGGAAAGATACGAAGAGAACCAGGAGAGGACGGAGCCCTGGAACCCGAATGAGGACAGTGTGTCAAGAAGTAAATTATGATTGACAAAGTCATCTATGATACACAATTCCCAAAGTTAACATATTCCAGTTAATATTATCTTCTGCTAATTCTCTTTCCAATGACTTTTGTCCATTTGTCTCTTCTTCTTTTTCCTGTCTTGTTCTATTCCTTCACTACACCTGTCTCTGACATATTGATCCTTCCCTTATCTGTCTTATCTCCTTTTTTCTTTTCAGCCTCTATCCACTGAAATGTCTTAATTTATCAGCTACCTATTAACTTCCCATATTCTTCTCATTCCCTAGCTGTCCCATTCCCCATCACTCCTTCCTCAGTCTAATATTCCCTTCCATCTTTCATCTACCCTCCATTACTACATTTCTACCTCTGTATTCACTATCTTCCTCTCACTCATTATCTTGCCACCCCTTCTTGGCCTGTTCCAATGGTTCCACCATTTCCAGTATTTCTCCTCCTCCCCCTCCCTCCCTCCCTCCACTGTTGTAGCCCAATATTCCCTACCCCCCCCCCCCCCCACACACACACCATAGCCTAACATCTCCCTGACCCTTTTTCTCCACACCCCTATCATCTCTCTGTCCTATTTCTCTACCCTCCTGCAACCCTCCCCCCATGGTCAATCATCTTCCTCTCTCTCCCCTCCATGGTCCAACATTGCTCCCTCTCCTGCTGCTGTCCCCCCCCCCCCCCAAACTCACCCTATCCCACATGAGCCAGCATCTCTCCCTGCCTCCTCTCCCATTGTTCAACACCTGCCTCTTCCTCCCTTCCCTGGGTTCAACATCTTTCTCTTTCTTCCCAGTTGCTCTCCCATCTAGCATCTCTCTCTCCCCACCACTCCCAATTCCAATACCTTTCCCTCTCTTTTCTTTCCTTCCACCGCATTGTTCCCAGGCCCATCATTTCTTCCTCCACCAATCCCCTTCCCCTAATCTACTTTAAAATAGCTCCAGGGGGATCACATGATGCACTGAGCATAGCAGACATGTCTGTTTAGTGCTCCAGGGGTTTTGCTCCATGAACAACCACTTTTGAGGGCCTTTAGACTCTATAATACACCAGAAATACACAAACGAGACACTGACTTTATGGACAGATTTATAGAGAAAACACAGCACAAGATGTCAACCACCAGAGCAAAATCTACTCACGACAAAAGGAAAGGCAGTGAGGATAAGATGACGGACGCCAGTCAGGCCTCTACTGTTAACTTTTACACCGGATCATCTAACCGCAGCAGTCGATTGGGCATTGGAGCCTAAATTAGAAGGCCTTTCCTCACAAATTGACACTTATCAGTCCCTTATTGAGTCTCTTATTTCGCAAGCTGGAAGAAAGAGTCAGTGCTCAAAGATGGCTCCCAAACCCTAGTCCCCCAAGTGGCGTGGCTTGACCAAACATTACTGGCGCAAGAAGAATGTTTAAACGAACTTGAAGACCGCTCATGTCGGAATAACATTCGTGTTTTCGGCCTTGCAGAACACGTACCAGAGCGATCCTTACCTACATTTTTGGAAGACTGGTTATCTAAAGAACTTGCACTTACAATTTGGGAAATGTAGGATAAGATATTCTCTAGATGAATTAGAGACATTACATGAGGGTAATTCAGTGAGGTTGTTCATTTATTTTTTTTATTTATTTATTGCATTTGTATCCCACATTTCCCCACTCTTCAGTAGATTCAATGTGGCTTACATATTATATGAGAGATAGCTACAGCATTTCGTTGAAGTATAGTTCTTAATAAGAATGATCAAAACTGGTGTGGACTATTTTCATAATAGTCTGTGAGAATGAGTTGATTGGGTAAGAGTATCATTGCTTTCCATTTCTGAGGTTATTTCAGCAATATTTAAGATGTTTTGAGGTAGGTAGAAGCTGAAGGAAGGAACTTCCTGAAAAGGTGTGTTTTTAGGTTTTTACGGAATTTAAGGTAGTTGTCTGTCAGTTTGAGGCTTTTCGGCAGTGAGTTCCAGAGTTGGGTGCCAATATAAGAGAAGTTGGATGCGTATGACGATTTGTATTTCAGTCCCTTGCAGTTGGGGTAGTGAAGAGTCAGGTATGATCTCGCTGATTCTATTGTGTTTCTTAAAGGTAGATTGATTAGTTCAGAAATGCAAGGTTCCACATTAGGAGTCACCGACCAGGAAAGGGATTTAGCCATCATCGTTGATGATACGTTGAAACCCTCTGTTCAGTGTGCGGCGGCAGGTAAGAAAGCAAATAGAATGTTAGGTATATTTAGGAAAGGAATAGAAAACAAGAATGAGGATGTTATATGCCTTTGTATCGCTCCATGGTGCGACCGCACCTCGAATATTGTGTTCAGTTCTGGTCACCACATCTCAAAAAAAGATATAGTGGAATTAGAAAAGGTACAGAGAAGGGTGACAAAAATGATAAAGGGGGTGGGACGACTTCCCAATGAGGAAAGGCTAAAGCAGATAGGGCTTTACAGCTTGGAGAAAAGATGGCTGAGGGGAGATATGATAGACGCCTATAAAATAATGAGTGGAGTGGAACGGGTAGACGTGAATTGCTTGTTTACTCTTTCCAAAATTACTAGGGCTATGGGCCGGCAATGAAGCTACAAAGTAGTAAATTTAAAATAAATCAGAGAAAATATTTCTTCGCTCAACATAAAAGAAAAAAAAATAAATTACAGTTACATTTAAAGAATGCATTATAAAAATATTATATAGGAAGTGATGGGGCAAATTCAGTGGGGCGTCAGGAAGAAGTGAAATATAAAGAACTAAATATCAGCACCGAGTTCTAACATTGTTGAAGATTGAGCTAAAAAAGTAAATTTTCAATAAATTACAAAATAACCCATAATCACTAGTATATCTAATTTGTTTTGGAAGACAATTCGAGGTTTTGGTGCATTGATAAGAAAAGTTAGTATTGTGGATTGTTTTATAAGTTACATTTCTGAAACTGGGGAAATGTAAAATGAGATATTCTCTATATGACATGGAGGCATTGTGTGGAGGTAAATCAATGAGTTCATTCATATAGGATGGTGACATACCAAATAAAATTTGATGGACCAATGAACATAGCTTGAATGAAATTCTGCCCTTTACAGGTAACCACTGTTGATTATGAAGGCATGTGGTAGCTTTAGCAAAGCGCGGTAATTTACAAATTAGACGGGCAGCCATGTTTTGAACAGTTTATAATTTTTTCAAGAAGGCCGCATTTAAATTCCAGCATAGATGGAATTACAGTAGTTCATTTTTGTTTGAACAAGAGATTGGGTTAAGGTACAGAAGACTGGTCTTGTGAAAAATGATATCAATCTTTTTAGTTTCCAAAGCATATGAAAGGAACTAGAAACAACATTCGAGACTTGACTTAGCAGGGTTTAAAAAAGGTTTGGCTATCTTCATAAAAGAAAAGTCCATAAGCCATTATGAACTTGGGGAAAATCCACTGCTTATTTCTAGGAAAAGCAGTATAAAATGTATTGTACTGTTTATGGGATCTTGCCAGGTACTTGTAACCTGGATTGGCCACTGTTGGAAACAGGATGCTGGGCTTGATGCACCCAAACTGTCCCAGTATGGCAATACTTGTCCTGCGTAAATCGAGTTGCAGTAATCAAATTTTAGTAGGACTAGGGATTGAACTAGGGTATGGAAGACTGATTTTTTGAAGAATGGTCTTAGTCTCCTCAATTTCCATAATGAATTGAAAACACAAGACCACTTTGGAAATTTGGTTATCAGTTTATAGCGACTCCTAAGATTTTCATAGTTGAGTCAAGGGGATATGTGATGTTCTCATTAGTAAATAATAAAAGATTTATAGTGCGATGAGAATTTGTAACTATTAAGAATTTAGGGGTATGTTTACTAAGGCTCATTAGCATTTTTAATACACCTATAAAGTTAAGGTGCATTAAACACTAACTGCGTGCCAATACATTCCTATAGGCACATTAGCATTTGATGCATGTTAGCATTTAACGCATGTTTAAAATGCTAACATGCCTATAGCACACCTTTGTAAACACAGGTATTAGTTTTATCGGTATTGAGTTTTAATTTGAAATTGGATGCCCAAAATTCCATTACAGATATACCTGATCTGATGATATGAGTAATTTAACTATTTCTTTAGTGAATGGAATATACAGTGGGGGAAATAAGTATTTGATCCCTTGCTGATTTTGTAAGTTTGCCCACTGACAAAGACATGAGCAGCCCATAATTGAAGGGTAGGTTATTGGTAACAGTGAGAGATAGCACATCACAAATTAAATCCGGAAAATCACATTGTGGAAAGTATATGAATTTATTTGCATTCTGCAGAGGGAAATAAGTATTTGATCCCCCACCAACCAGTAAGAGATCTGGCCCCTACAGACCAGGTAGATGCTCCAAATCAACTCGTTACCTGCATGACAGACAGCTGTCGGCAATGGTCACCTGTATGAAAGACACCTGTCCACAGACTCAGTGAATCAGTCAGACTCTAACCTCTACAAAATGGCCAAGAGCAAGGAGCTGTCTAAGGATGTCAGGGACAAGATCATACACCTGCACAAGGCTGGAATGGGCTACAAAACCATCAGTAAGACGCTGGGCAAGAAGGAGACAACTGTTGGTGCCATAGTAAGAAAATGGAAGAAGTACAAAATGACTGTCAATCGACAAAGATCTGGGGCTCCACGCAAAATCTCACCTCGTGGGGTATCCTTGATCATGAGGAAGGTTAGAAATCAGCCTACAACTACAAGGGGGGAACTTGTCAATGATCTCAAGGCAGCTGGGACCACTGTCACCACGAAAACCATTGGTAACACATTACGACATAACGGATTGCAATCCTGCAGTGCCCGCAAGGTCCCCCTGCTCCGGAAGGCACATGTGACGGCCCGTCTGAAGTTTGCCAGTGAACACCTGGATGATGCCGAGAGTGATTGGGAGAAGGTGCTGTGGTCAGATGAGACAAAAATTGAGCTCTTTGGCATGAACTCAACTCGCCGTGTTTGGAGGAAGAGAAATGCTGCCTATGACCCAAAGAACACCGTCCCCACTGTCAAGCATGGAGATGGAAATGTTATGTTTTGGGGGTGTTTCTCTGCTAAGGGCACAGGACTACTTCACCGCATCAATGGGAGAATGGATGGGGCCATGTACCGTACAATTCTGAGTGACAACCTCCTTCCCTCCGCCAGGGCCTTAAAAATGGGTCGTGGCTGGGTCTTCCAGCACGACAATGACCCAAAACATACAGCCAAGGCAACAAAGGAGTGGCTCAGGAAGAAGCACATTAGGGTCATGGAGTGGCCTAGCCAGTCACCAGACCTTAATCCCATTGAAAACTTATGGAGGGAGCTGAAGCTGCGAGTTGCCAAGCGACAGCCCAGAACTCTTAATGATTTAGAGATGATCTGCAAAGAGGAGTGGACCAAAATTCCTCCTGACATGTGTGCAAACCTCATCATCAACTACAGAAGACGTATGACCGCTGTGCTTGCCAACAAGGGTTTTGCCACCAAGTATTAGGTCTTGTTTGCCAGAGGGATCAAATACTTATTTCCCTCTGCAGAATGCAAATAAATTCATATACTTTCCACAATGTGATTTTCCGGATTTAATTTGTGATGTGCTATCTCTCACTGTTACCAATAACCTACCCTTCAATTATGGGCTGCTCATGTCTTTGTCAGTGGGCAAACTTACAAAATCAGCAAGGGATCAAATACTTATTTCCCCCACTGTAGATGGTAACATTGTCTGCATAAATGAATGTTGAAAAACCATTTTTCTCCAGTAAATTGCGTAATGGAATTAACATGATGTTAAATAGGATGGGGAACTATAGAGAGCCCTGAGGCACTCTACAAACAGGGATCCATGGTGATGAAATTGTACCTGATTGTTTCACTTGGTATGATCTAGAGCTTAGGATGCCTGAGAACCATTTTAACATAGCTCCACAGATTCTGTAGTGGTCAAGGATGTTTAGAAGGATATTATGATCAACAGTGTCAAAAGCACTGGACATATCAAATTGGAGTATTAGTATTTTATTACCAAGCTAAGTTCTCTCCTCAGTTGGGGGGGAGGAGTTAAGATGGCGGCTCGAGCTGGAGACTCCGCGGTTAGCATGAGCTGAAACTCTGCTGTTCAACCTTATTTTGCTTTTCCATATGCCGCACACTAAGAGGAGGAAGGGGGTGGTAAAAGGTTTACTACCGCCAGCCCGATTACCTGCCCCTGGTCAGCAAACGCTTCTGCGTTATGTCTCCAGCACCCCAGCGAATACCGGCGAGAGGGACCCCGCATTTGGATATGTTGAAGGAGCGACATCTCCATTAGGAGTAGAGACATCATTATCCTCACCAGACCTTAATCCTCCGCTTTGTCCTGCAATCGAGTATTGAGGATGCGAAGGAACCGGAAGTCGGTGACCGGAGGCCCTCAGACGGAGGTACTCTGCCCCAGGAAGCAGACGTTACAATCATGGAACATGCGGTTCCCCAAGTGGTAACTCTACAATCCATTTGGTCAGCCATCCAACAACTAACGACTCTGGCTACAAAAACCTCTCAGGATATGGCTTTGCTGGTAAATAAAATAGATGCTTTAACGTTAGCTCATGAGGATGTAAAAACAGATTTGTCTATTCAAAAAACTGAAATCTCATCTCTGAAAGCAGTAACAGATACTCTGATAAAAGAAAATCAAGGTTTCCTTAAAATTAGAAACTCTTGAAAACTATAATAGACGTCTGAATCTACAGATTTTAAATTTTCCTGTTTCACCTGGAATCGCCCCGATTGATTTCTTGAAAAAATATTTGATGGAAGTTTTGGCTTACCCTCAATCTGCAATTCCACCGATAAATAACATTTATTATTTACCTGAATCTAAACAATCTAAGGCGAATCCAACAGAAAAGATACAGACACCTGAACTGAATTTACAAGACTTATCAGCACTGTTGGAGGAATCTATATCGGAAGTATCAACTCGAAGGATGCTTTTGGTGTCATTCATTTTCGAGCAGGATATGAATGCTTTATTAAGACTTTAAGAACTCAAATAAAGAATTTTGTGGTCATAAAATCTGGATCTTTCCAGATGTGGTTAGATCCACACAAGATCGTAGAAAAGTATTTCTTGCTTACAGAGAGGAGGTTAAAGCAATGGGAGCTTCTTTTGTATTGGCTTATCCATGCAAATGCTGTATTAAATACCTGGGAAATAAGTACATCTTTTTTGAACCAGGTCAGCTCAAAACGTTTATAGATAGTAAGAAACTGTCCAGATAGTGATTGATGAGTATTAAGAAATAGTACATAAAGCTGGGGGTATACGAGCCAGGCCATTTACGTTAATGTATTACTTTTATGTTTCTCCTTTAACTAGATGTCTCCTCTCCCTATATTGATTGTGGTCTAAGAAAGCGATTTATTTCTTTTCTTTATGTTTATTTTACCTATTTTCAGAGAAAGCAATATTAGTTGTGGAGATTAACATTTTTTCCTTTCTGGGTATTCATGAATAATGCTATCTCTGTAATTACTTCGCTGTATTTCCGATTTATAAGTATCATCTTGTAAATTTTGAAAACTTGTGTGTGTGTTCTAGAGAGAGTGAGAGAGAGGTTAGTTTGGATGTTAGAGATCCAGTGGGAGGGGGGAGTATTTGAGGGAGTCTGCCACTCTCCTTGTACTTGTTCTGTGTGCCACATGTGATGTTACTGAGGTGCAGCCCGTCAACTCCTTGTGAGAAATGTCTCTGACCTGCCTTCTGTGATGTGTGCTGCTGTTGATCGTATCTGTGGTCTCGGGACAGCCTGTCTGCTGACACCATCACCGAGCCTGTCTGCGTCAGACTTCGGAAGATCTGGGCACGCTTGAGTGTTGAAAAGTAGCAGCAACAACAATGAAAAAGACCTGCCTCTCTCCTAGCCCCAATCGTAGCTACTCTTTAGTGTTTTGTTTTGTTTTTTAATTGTTGGCTCGTGCCAGAAGGCAGATTAATGATCGTGTGAGGACGACACTTTCATGCAGTTGCTAACAGTAAAAATAAAGACGTATGGTGCCCTCGAGATGAATTAAGTGTATTGTTTTGAGATGTCAGTGTTCAGGCTGCATTTTTTCTTTTTCGTAGAAATCCTGAGTTTCATCAAAAGGAGATTAGGCTGACAGGCGGTCTCAAAGCGCTAGTTTTCTGAGTGTTAGGGAACTTGTTTTAGTCATCTCACATTGGTCGTCTCTGCAGCCGCTCCTCCTCTCCCCTCTGACGTCGCTGTGCTCCTCCGGGGTCTTCTCCAGGGGCAGTGACATAAGGTTAGAGGCGGAGCGGCTGCAGAGACGTCAGCCAATGTGAGATGGCTGTCTTCGGAGGTGTGTGTTAGTTTTAAGATCTTTTTTGTGTTTTTTCTTTATGTTCCGTTTGCTACTGCTGCTGAAGAGGATAAGCAGCAGCGACCAGACAGTTAGTTTTTTCGGCTGCGGGTGGCGAGGCGGGTGATGTGGTTGGGGGGGTAGGGGCTTAGTGATGTGCCGAGGGGGGGGTTGTGTGATGCACGGGGGGGGGAATGCGCCGGGGGTTAGAGGTGTTTCGTGGGCAGGGGAGGGGCTTGTGTGATGCGCCTGTGTGGGTTTGTGGGGCACTGACCATTGTTGCAATTCGTTGAGTGTCAGTGCTCCGCCCTTACGTCATCACGTTTGACGTGTGGGCGGGGCTGACAGTCATGTAGGAAAAGTGGTCTCTGCCGCCTCACTTTTAGAACGTTGGGAAAGTGAGGCTTCATTAGAATGTTGGAGGTGCGTTTTATATAGAGAGATGAGTAAATTAGGGGCTGATTTGAGATGGTAACTGTCAGCATTCGTTGTCTAGGGATGGTCCCGGGTCCAGTTCACAGAGGCAGTGGGTTCCCAAAGAATACACAATCCACACGGGTTTGGATATATATATGGAAAGTATATTGTATGTACATATATAGGCTCACAGCACTTAGTACAGGTATCTGTGTGTGTGGGTTTAGATGGGAATCAATGAGAGAAAGGTAGGAATGGGGGGTTGCTGAGAAAGAGAGAAGCCTTGAGGTAGGGCTGAAGGTGTGTGTGTGTGCAGAGAAAGAAAGAAAGAAAAAGCTTAAGAAAGCAGAGCCATGTGCTCTGAGTAGGGCTGGAGGAGAAAAGGGGGCCAGAGCCAGGGGGGGCTTTGGTGGCTGAAGATGTTTATGTGTAGAGAAAGAAAGAAAGAAAAGCAGAGCTTCCCAGAGCCATGTGCTTCTCCTTTTTATACATCAGGAACACAAAGGGATCAAATAACTTCTTTCCTTCCCAGCCAAACTCCAGTTTACTTTCCTGAAGTCAAGGTGACCTTTTTCACAGGTTTTACGCTTTGAAGTCCCTAGTTTTGGAGCCTGTCTGGCTTTCTTTTGTTCTCAAAGAGCCCTGCTCCCAGATGCCCAGAGAGGACATAGGTATGTTAATTAGGGGTAATCAAGAAAACACAGGGCTAGCAGGGAGCTGGGCAACATTTGGTCCATTTGCCATCCTTAGTGATTCCTGAGGGAGAGGGGAGTTCTCAGAAGTCAGAAGCTGGTTTCATCAATTTAAGTATGTCAAGCTGGTTTCATATTAATTTAAGTATGTCCAGCAATCCTGACATCGCCACCACTTTTTTTTTGTGCATGGAGGCACGATGGAAGCAAACCTGATCAGTCACTGTAGTGACAACTGTTCTTGTTCCCATACCTCCAGTTATATAGCTCCTGCTGGTTCTAGCAGGTCCTCTGTCCTGCTTATTCATATCTCCACAATAGTAAGATGTTTAAGACCCCTTATGCCTTATGAGTCCAAGCCTCGTGCCTTAGGTTGGTCAGTCACTAGTGGGCGGGGATAACCCAATATGCCACCTCTTACCCATCTTGGAGAATGGACAGTGCATACAGGATGCAGGCATTTTGGAGGTTAAGGCCTACAGGTATCAGGATACCTGGTATAAAAAGCCCAAATTAACCTGCCAGACTAGAGTGGTACATATGTCTAAGTTTACAGCACATGAAAATCATAACAATGTAGTGTGTGTATTTGTGTGTATGGCAGCCATACACACAAATACACACACTACTTTCCTTCCAATCTGAATTTTTTTTAAACTACTTTCTTCCCAGCATTTACATTTTTAATCTGGCATGTAATTGGGTTTATTTTACAGTTCCATCATCTACCTTGGAACCACTCTAGTCTGGCAGGTTAATTTGGGCTTTTTATACCTGGTATCCCGATACCAGTAGGCCTTAACCTCCAAATTTTTATAGGTTAAACTTTGCAAAGAATTGTACATATGTCTAAGTTTACAGCACATGAAAATCATAACAATGCATAGCAATACTTTTACACCAGTTAAAATAATGATAGGGTGAATTAAAACATTAAAGACATGATCAGCTGTAGGTGAATATCCAAAGTATAATTCCCATGCTGAAACATGGGAGTCCTGTAGCAAATTTTGAACAGTTTGCCTAATTTGTCCATTCTCATAGGTGATGGTATGATTCACTTCTGTGGAGGTTGTTTTCAAATGGTCCATATAGGCATGGAGTTCAGTAGTCTGTGTAAAGTCTCTTCTCCCATGCCCAGAAGGAGTGGATGTACAGCGTATGGAATACAATCTGGAATGTCAAGAGAGTCATTGGTTACCGCCTCCCTAAGAACACTTTGCTGTACAGTTCGAACTATTTACAGAACAATACTTGGTGCAGGGAGGCGGATGTCATGTACTTGGGGAGCAATGGAAAAAGAAATATTTTGAGGAAAGAACATATTAAAACAAAAGTGTCCAGCTCCATGGTAGTACACCCTCTGTGAGACAGTGGGTGAATACAGAAGTTCAGCAGTCAGAGTACAGGAGGCTGAATTGTTCCAGCAGGAGCTGTCCCTCTCTTTAAACTGATGAGGTTCACACTGGAAATGAAAGGGCGTCCGCTGGCACAGGCTAGGATCCATTGGTTTGAATGATGTCCAGTCATTGTCCAGGGGCTGCACCCATGCAAGATGGTCCAAAGGATACATTATCACATTATTAACTTGCACATCAATATTAACAACAGGGTAAATAACTGTATGTTGTCCTGACCATGGGATCAAAGTACAGATAGAGCATCCTTGTTGTGAACAGATTGGAACACTAACCGTCCACCAATCAAGGTGAGCTATAGCAAATTCCGGTAATTTGGTGCTAGCCATCTGAGCAAGAGATGGTGGCCAGTGGCCTAACTTAGACGTGATCAGAATTTCCTTTAAGATAATAATAAGCTCAATCTGTATTTGATCACAGGCCCTAGCCCATGAAATATTCTTTTCCAACCTGTATTCTTCATGTGCTAAAGTCACAATTTTCTGTTCTATAATGGGTGAGATAAGAGCAAAGGTATCTACAATTATATTAGATAGTTTAGCTGAAGCCTCATTAATAATACGTTGTGAGGTAAACCCTTCAGAAGCATGTTGAGCTGTGGATCCCATCTTATTCCAGAGCACCTCTATATCAATTGTATTAAGGGCTCCCAGTGCAGTACCTGTGCCCCCTAAAATGGTGTCCAATAATTCCTGCTTGTATCTAGAGGGATTGGCTGGGGGTGTGACTGACTGCATATCTAACCACGTATTAAGCATATGTATGTGGTTGGCAACAAATTGAGAGCAGTTTGGATATTTGGTAGTGACTAGAAATATTTTAGGAAACAGATGCCAAGTAAGAAAGTGGTATTCTACATCACATAAAGCATCATGGGGTGCATCGTATTTAATCTAAGAAAGTGGTATTCTACATCACATAAAGCATCATGGGGTGCATCGTATTTAATCTGAAATGGTTTCCCCTCCTGGAACATATTAATATCTGAGAGGTACAGAATAGGAGGAGGGGTGGTAGGTAAGCAAAGTACATAAAAAAAGAACGAAGTCTCAGTAATGTGCCGTTCATTACTTTGAATCCACGTATAAGTGATCTGCCAAGTCCCTTTATTCTGACAGGAAATATTGTACAGAATCAAGGCAGGAGGGCCTAGAAAATATTTCTCTGGGGGTGCAATCAATTCTTGCATTCTTTCTAGGGAAGTGGAAATTGGTGGAGCCCACTGTGCGTGAGTGATGTTTAAGGAATAGTACACTGGTCTGTCTTGCACCGAGCAGAAACTCAGGATAACCAGGTCTTTTCCTTCAGGGAATGGTGGGGGTATTTCTTGATAGCGATATACCCCATCTGTGGAATTGGCCCAATCAATTGTGCATATTCGAACAATAGTTCCTGTAATGAGACTTGGGTAAAGGAGAACACATACCACACTAAACAGAAAACGTGCCATACTAGAAGCACACTGATTATTATAGTACAATAACTAACCTACTTATAAACTTACTTAAATAACACCTCAACAGAAATAATGTTTACAAAGTATTATTATCACTATTGAATGCGTGTATCAACTATACAGATACTATACATCATGAGTGACTACTATAGTTACCACTCTTCAAACATCTTTTGTTCGGGGTGCAGCCTTCTGTGCTGTATTCAGGAGTTGTCTGTGCTGTATTCAGGTGGAATCTGAGAACAGAAACTAGTAACCACTCATCATCCATATGGTTTCAACCGAGTGATGTGTTTCCAACATCACTGGTTGTCTGGCCTTAGGATCTGATATAGGCTTGGGCCTAAGGTATCTGTAACCACGTATGGTCCATCCCACTTTGCTGTGCCAAAGGGGAGATTTGGTCTAGGGTTTAGGAGCATGACCTTACTGCCCACTTTGGTCATAAATCAGAATCGTTGGCCTGCACCTCCTGTAGGTAATCCCTAGACTTTTCTGTGTTTGCCAGCATAGTGGTCTGGATTTCTTTTAGGTGTTCTTGCAGGGATTTCATCCACTCATTTGCAAGAACTACAGTCTGATCCTCCGGGAGAAAAGGATGTAGCAGGTTTTCCCATCGAGGCATTGGCCTTCCCATTAAGGCTTCATAGGGGGCAAAACCTGTGGACTTACAGACATTGGCTCTGATATGCATAAGGACCAAAGGGAGGGCCTATCCCAATTTTTCCCTGTCAGATTCAGCATAGGGTTGAGATATGCTTTGATTGTTTGATTCATGCGTTCTACCTGCCCCACTGCTTGGGGATGGCACGAAATGTGCAATTGCTGTTCTATGCCTAGAAAATCAAACAATTCCTTGACTAGCTGAGAAACAAAAGCAGGACCATTATCAGATTCAATAGTCTTAGGAATTCCCCAACGTATAAAAAATTGCATAGTTAAGACCTCAGCTGTGGTGCTGGCAGTTTGATCTGATACAGGAAAAGCCTCTACCCAGTGGGAAAAGGAATCGACTACCGTGAGTAAAAATCTGTTTTTCCTAGCTGTTAAAGGAAGAGGGCCCACATGATCTATCTTTAGTCTCTCAAATGGGCCCCGTGGTGGCGCTCTCATCAGCTGTCCCCTTTTCTTTTTAGGTTGTCTCCCAAATGAAGCACAAATCACACAGGAGGCCACATGATCTTGTATGTCATGTTTCATTTCTGGCCACCAGACCAACATATTTAGAGTTGCCAACATCTCTTCAGTTTTAGGGTGCCCCATGGGACCTGCTCCATGAACCCACTGCATCCAATCTTTCCCTTGAGCTCTGGGGATAGCTATAACCAATCCTTTTTCCTTCTTCACACACAGCATGTCTTTCTGTATAGTGATTGTGAGAAAGGGTGTATGCTGGTAAGTGTTACCTGGGGTGTGTTGCACTAGTTGCTTCAGATTGGAAAGCTCTGAGTTATTGTCCTGCAGTGTACTGAAATAATCTGGTGGTACCACCTGATCATAATCAGTGGAACGTGTGGCCATGGCTACCATCCGGGTCTGCTCATACCAGGGCCATATAGGGCCTACATGACATGCTTCCTTGGCTAGTGAATCTGCTAAAGTGTTTCCTTTCACTAAAGGGCCTTTCTTTCTGTGTGCTTTCACCTTCACTAAATGAACTTAATGAAATTTTTCACTGAGTTCTTGTGCCATGGCCCATAGTGCTGAATTTTTCTACAATGGATCCATCTGTGGATTTAAAGTTGTGGCTCAACCACCATGGCAGCAATGCAATGGAACTTCTGAATACGTAATCTGAATCTAAGATTATCTGTATTTCAGGGTGGGAGGCAGTTATCAAGTAGGCATTGTGATTTAGCATATTTTTGAAGAGTGCATTTGACTTGTAAGTTGTAAGTGGGTGAAGGCTGACCAGATTCTGTCTGCTTGGAAGCATAGTGGTGAAGGATCATATAGATTAAGAAAATGATCTATTGATTTTAGGGAGTTATTTAGTTCTTGTCTGATTTTAGTTATTTTCTGCTCGAAATATGACTTCAATTGATCACCTGTTGGAGTGGATTCATTTGTAGTAGTTACAGGTTGAGTATTCAATAGTTTATTTACTAGTGTGTAAAGTTTTAATGGATTAACTGTTTTTTCGCCTATAATCTTTGAATAGTAAGTGGTTTTTGCTTTGATAATCATGCTCTTGTATGATTTTAGGAGTTTTGTCCAATTAGTCCATTGTTCATTGGATTTGTTTTTGATTCAAATTTTTTCTTCTCTTCTACATTTATGTTTCATTAGTAGGAGGTCTTCATTAAACCATGAAGATAACTTCTTTTTTTGGTTGGGATTTGTTTGTAATTGGTGCAAGTTTGTCTAGAACAGTTTTGCAAGTGTTGTTCCATTATTGGATGAAATTAGTAGATGGATTAGAGGAAAGTAAGTTACCAAGTTGTTCGTTTGACCAAAGTTTTGAGGGGGTCAATTTTACATCTGGTTTTGAAAGTACGTGATGTGTTAGTAAGCTAAGATGAATGGGTGGATGCTTTCTTGTTTATCTTGAAAGAAAGTCTGCTATGATCTGACCAAGGTTTTCGGGACATTGTGGTTCAGGTATGTGAAAGTTAATAGGGTCTGTAAATTTGGTTGCTAAAAAATCTAGCTGATGTCCTTTGATGTGGGAGGACATTCCATTGAAGAGTGAGAATTGCCAGACATCGATCAGGAAATCAAGGAATTGTTTAGTATGTACATTAGTAACATTTTCAAGATGTAAGTTGATATGTCTAATCATAACGATATTGTCATTATTGACATATATGCTGGATATAAATTCATTAAGTTCGGCCTCGACCAGATTCCATCTATTGGGAGGACGATATAGTAATAGGAGGCAGATAGATTTGGAAAGGGAATTGTCTTTTATAGAGTAGGTTACAATTTCTAGGTTGGGTGATTGCAATTCAGTAATAGGTTTTACCTGGAGGAATGATTTATAAATAAACTAAGCCATCTCCTCTCTTCTTGGGAAATGAAGAATGATGGTGGGGAGTTTAGAAGAACTCAATGCCAATTTAGCCCCCCCCCCCCCCCCCCCCCCCCCCATCTCAGGCTATTTGAAGAACCCAACAGTCAGAGGTTATAAGGGGCCATCTTGCTTGAAAAAAATTCAGCATCCCCCAAAGATGGTGACTTCTTATTCTGGCTGTGCTCTCTTGGAGCATGTCAAAAGCTCATCCCTTGGTTTGACTGGGGAGCTGGCTGGGCTTTCTGGGACCTCTGGTGTCTAGGTCTGGAGTGGGGCCCCTGGTATTGCTGGGAAGGTCAGGCCAGAGAAGTATATCTACACCTTTGAAAATAGTAAGATCTCATTTGAGCTCTGACCGAGAACCTTCGAGAAGTGGAGGCCACAGAAGGAGAGGGCCTAGAGAGTTGCATTGGGACAGAAATCTAACCTGTCCCCATGGGAATCTAACCCATCCCCGCTCATCTCTATGAGAATCTAACCTGTCCCCACCCATCCCTGCTGCAAGTAATCTCCATTTCCACCCCAGCCCACCCAGCCCCGTTGCACCACTGCACTGCTTCGCTCCTCACTACACAGTCAACCTCCCACTCCCCCCAAGAAAGCCAGAGTTTATAAATACTGGTAAAAGTAATGTAAATGCATTTTCTTCCATACTCTGCTAAATAAAAATTTTTTTTAATGCACATAAAAAAGTCTGTGAGAAGCATGTCCCCCTTTCCTTTCCCTCCCATCCATTAGTAACATTCCCCCTCTCTTCTCCATCCCCTTCTATTCCATGTGCTCTATTTCCCCTTTCCCTTCCTCCTTCTCCATGTATGTCCCCCTTACCAAATTTTATTCCAGCTCCCTCCCTCTCTTCCTTTTTACAACTTTCTTTCACCCATGCCCCGCCATGAACAACCCCATCAGCAAATGGTAAAAGATGGATAGAGCGGGATACTCTTAGAAAACCTTTAAAAGTTCACCTTTTTCTTGCACAAACATTGAGATATGGATATTTAACATATATTCTCTTTAAAAAAAGTGTTGTTTTTAGCACTGTGGATTATTCTTCCCTCCCCTCCCCTCCCAAGTCTTGCGAGGCCGCCGCTTGAAGTCTCAGCAGCCATTTTAATGAAACAGCTGCAGAGAGAGGATCGGCAGCAGCGAACAGAAAACCTGCCCCACGACCACCAGAATATACAGCAGTATGCTTGGGGAGGGCACCCGGGGCTGGAGGGTAGATGTTATTGGACTCACCTATGGTCCCCGCAGGGTTCGGGTCCATCCCCACGGGATCCCTGCAAACCTGGGTCCATCCCAACGGGATCCTTGCTAGCCCCGTTCCCATGCAGCTCTCTAAAAGGGACTTTATGGTATCAGTTCTTTTCTTGATGAGATCAGTGATTTTCTCCACTTTGTCCCCAAAAAGATTGTCATCCCAGCAAGGGATGTCTGCCAGTTCTTGAACCACTGGTTCTAGGTCTGAGACATTCAAACATGCGAGTCTGTGCATGCCAATGCCTAATGTGGAACTTTGGACGGCATCATCAAAAGCATTATAGTTTGCCCAGGCCCCAGTGCTTTTGGCACTTCTGCTTGGCTACTAACGCATGGAGTTCAGCAGTTTTGTCCGAGGATAGAGACTCTTCAAACTCCACTGCATTGTGCATCAAGTTCCACAAGTAGATTAGCTCTTGTACAGCTGATAGGACGGTATGCAGGATACAAGCATAGAGCCCTGGTAAACCTTCCTCCTATGAGACTCCAAGATTCTAGCATCTAGTCTTGGAGGTGTCAAGGTATGGGTACTAAAACTCTTAGCTCTCTTGAGAGTGAAATCAACCACCACAGAGTGATGTGGCAGTTGTTGCTTCTCAAATCCAGCAGCCTTTTGGACTCTATAAGAATCCACCCTCTGAGGTACTGGCTGCATAGAGAGAGGGGTCTCCAAATTCTTCATCTGTGCTTGCTGAAGGATGCTGTGCACAGGCACTGTCACAGCTTCCCTAGGAGGATTCTCATAGTCAAGTACATCCAACACCTCAGCCCTGGGCTTATCCTCAACCTCCTTATCAAATGGGATGGGCCTAGCCACCTCCCTAAAAAAAAAAACTAACAAAGGAGAGTTCCTCTAGTGGGGACTTTCTCCTCTCCTGAGGTGGGGAGGGATCTGATGGAAGACCAAAGGAGCCCTCCTCCGAGTCTCCACTGGTTCTATTTCATAAGTACATAAGTAGTGCCATACTGGGAAAGACCAAAGGTCCATCTAGCCCAGCATCCTGTCACCGACAGTGGCCAATCCAGGTCAAGGGCACCTGGCACGCTCCCCAAACGTAAAAACATTCCAGACAAGTTATACCTAAAAATGCGGAATTTTTCCAAGTCCATTTAATAGCGGTCTATGGACTTGTCCTTTAGGAATCTATCTAACCCCTTTTTAAACTCCGTCAAGCTAACCGCCCGTACCACGTTCTCCGGCAACGAATTCCAGAGTCTAATTACACGTTGGGTGAAGAAAAATTTTCTCCGATTCATTTTAAATTTACCACACTGTAGCTTCAACTCATGCCCTCTAGTCCTAGTATTTTTGGATAGCGTGAACAGTCGCTTCACATCCACCCGATCCATTCCACTCATTATTTTATACACTTCTATCATATCTCCCCTCAGCCGTCTCTTCTCCAAGCTGAAAAGCCCTAGCCTTCTCAGCCTCTCTTCATAGGAAAGTCGTCCCATCCCCACTATCATTTTCGTCGCCCTTCGCTGTACCTTTTCCAATTCTACTATATCTTTTTTGAGATACGGAGACCAGTACTGAACACAATACTCCAGGTGCGGTCGCACCATGGAGCGATACAACAGCATTATAACATCCGCACACCTGGACTCCATACCCTTCCTAATAACACCCAACATTCTATTCGCTTTCCTAGCCGCAGCAGCACACTGAGCAGAAGGTTTCAGCGTATCATCGACGACGACACCCAGATCCCTTTCTTGATCCGTAACTCCTAACGCGGAACCTTGCAAGACGTAGCTATAATTCGGGTTCCTCTTACCCACATGCATCACTTTGCACTTGTCAACATTGAACTTCATCTGCCACTTGCACGCCCATTCTCCCAGTCTCGCAAGGTCCTCCTGTAATCGTTCACATTCCTCCTGCGACTTGACGACCCTGAATAATTTTGTGTCATCGGCGAATTTAATTACCTCACTAGTTATTCCCATCTCTAGGTCATTTATAAATACATTAAAAAGCAACGGACCCAGCACAGACCCCTGCGGGACCCCACTAACTACCCTCCTCCACTGAGAATACTGGCCACGCAATCCTACTCTCTGCTTCCTATCTTTCAACCAGTTCTTAATCCATAATAATACCCTACCTCCGATTCCATGACTCTGCAATTTCTTCAGGAGTCTTTCGTGCGGCACTTTGTCAAACGCCTTCTGAAAATCCAGATATACAATATCAACCGGCTCCCCATTGTCCACATGTTTGCTTACCCCCTCAAAAAAATGCATTAGATTGGTGAGGCAAGACTTCCCTTCACTAAATCTGTGCTGACTTTGTCTCATCAGTCCATGTTTTTATATATGCTCTGCAATTTTATTCTTAATAATAGCCTCCACCATCTTGCCCGGCACCGACGTCAGACTCACCGGTCTATAATTTCCCGGATCTCCTCTGGAACCCTTCTTAAAAATCGGAGTAACATTGGCTACCCTCCAGTCTTCCGGTACTACACTCGATTTTAGGGACAGATTGCATATTTCTAACAGTAGCTCCGCAAGTTCATTTTTTAGTTCTATTAATACTCTGGGATGAATACCATCAGGTCCCGGTGATTTACTACTCTTCAGCTTGCTGAACTGACCCATTACATCCTCCAAGGTTACAGAGAATTTGTTTAGTTTCTCCGACTCCCCCGCTTCAAATATTCTTTCCGGCACCGGTGTCCCCCCCAAATCCTCCTCGGTGAAGACCGAAGCAAAGAATTCATTTAATTTCTCCGCTACGACTTTGTCCTCCTTGATCGCCCCTTTAACACCATTTTCGTCCAGCGGCCCAACCGACTCTTTGGCCGGTTTCCTGCTTTTAATGTATCTAAAAAAAATTTTACCATGTATTTTTGCTTCCAACGCTAATTTCTTCTCAAAGTCCTTTTTTGCCCTCCTTATCTCCGCTTTGCATTTGGCTTGGCATTCCTTATGATCTATCCTGTTACTTTCAGTTGGTTCTCTTCTCCACTTTCTGAAGGATTGTTTTTTGGCTCTAATGATTTCCTTTATCTTACTGTTTAGCCACGCCGGCTGACGTTTAGTCTTTTTTCCCTTTTTTCTAATACGTGGAATATATTTGTCCTGAACCTCCAGGATGGTGTTTTTAAACAGCATCCACGCCTGATGCAAGTTTTTTACTCTGCGAGCTGCTCCTTTCAGTCTTTTTTTCACCATTTTTCTCATTTTGTCGTAATCACCTTTTCTATAGTTAAACGCTAGCGTACTTGATTTCCTAGTTTCACTTCCTTCAATGCCAATATCAAAACCGATCATATTATGATCACTGTTATCAAGCGGCCCTCGTATCGTTACCCCCTGCACTAGATCATGAGCACCACTAAGGACTAAGTCTAGTATTTTTCCTTCTCTTGTCGGCTCCTGAACTAGCTGTTCCATGAAGCTGTCCTTGATTTCATCAAGAAATCCTATGTCCCTTGCGTGTACAGATGTTACATTAACCCAGTCTATATGCGGGTAATTGAAATCCCCCATTATTATTGTGTTGCCCAGTTTGTTTGCGTCCCTGATTTCCTTTAACATTTCCGCATCCGTCTGTTCGTCCTGGCCAGGCGGACGGTAGTACACTCCTATCACTATCCTTTTCCCCTTTGCACATGGAATTTCAATCCACAGTGATTCCAAGGAGTGTTTTGTTTCCTGCAGAATTTTCAATCTATTTGATTCAAGGCTCTCGTTAATATACAATGCTACCCCTCCACCAATCCGATTCACCCTATCACTACGATATAATTTGTACCCTGGTATGACAGTGTCCCACTGGTTATCCTCCTTCCACCAGGTCTCAGAGATGCCTATTATATCTAATTTTTCATTTAGTGCAATATATTCCAACTCCCCCATCTTATTTCTTAGGCTCCTGGCATTCGCATATAGACATTTCAAACTATGTTTGTTGTTCCTAAGTACATCATGCTTAGTACTTGACAGTATTAATTGGCAATCTTTTGTCTGATTTTTATTGTTATTTAAAGATACCCGATCTACTACAATCTCTTTTGCAACCTCACTATCAGGATACTCTATCTTCCCTGTTATGGTGATATCTTTGAAAGATACCTTATCCCGAACCATGCTCTTTTGAGCGACTGTCAGCCTTCCCCCCATTTCTAGTTTAAAAGCTGCTCTATCTCCTTCTTAAACGCCGATGCCAGCAGCCTGGTCCCACTCTGGTTAAGATGGAGCCCATCCTTTCGGAATAGGCTCCCCCTTCCCCAGAATGTTGCCCAGTTCCTAACAAATCTAAAGCCCTCCTCCCTGCACCATCGTCTCATCCACGCATTGAGACTCTGGAGCTCTGCCTGTCTCTTGGGCCCTGCGCGTGGCACAGGTAGCATTTCAGAAAATGCTACCCTGGAGGATCTGGATTTCAGCTTTCTACCTAAGAGCCTAAATTTTGCTTCCAGAACCTCTCTCCCACATTTTCCTATGTCATTAGTACCCACATGTACCAAGACAGCCGTCTCCTCCCCAGCACTATATAAAATCCTATCTAGGTGACGCGTGAGGTCCGCCACCTTCGCACCAGGCAGGCAAGTCACCAGGCGATCCTCACGTCCACCAGCCACCCAGCTATCTATATGCCTAATGATCGAATCACCAAGTACAACAGCTGTCCTAACCTTTCCCTCCCGGGCAACATTTGGAGATATATCCTCGGTGCGAAAGGATAATACATCCCCTGGTGGGCAGGTCCTGGCTACAGGAGTACTTCCTACTTCACCAGGGTGATGCTCTCCTTCTAGGAGACCTCCCTCCTCCAAGGTAGCACAGGGGCTACCTGACTGGAGGTGGGACTTCTCTACAACATCCCTCTAGGTCTCCTCTATGTACCTCTCTGTCTCCCTCAGCTCCATCAAGTCTGCTACTCTAGCCTCTAGAGAACGGACACGTTCTCTGAGAGCTAGGAGCTCTTTGCATCGGGCACACACATATGACACCTCACCAATTGGGAGATAATCATACATGTGACACTCAATGCAAAAGACTGGATAGCACCCCTCTCGCTGCTGGACTGCTGACTCCATCTTAGTGTTTTTTGAGTTTTTCCGTAATTTAAAACTTGCTAAAGTATTAAGGATATCAGCCTATCACTAACTTACAGTTCCTCCTTTAAACCCCAATCTTCAAGTTCCGAAAGCACAAGCAAAATTTGTTCACTTACCAGAGAAATATCCTCTTCTCCCAGAACTTATTAGAAGGAAAGTGGATCGGAACGGACCTGGGAGTCACTCCGGCGAAGGCTCCGAGGATATGCAGATGAGCTGCAAGTCCTCCACGGCACCTGAGAAGGCAACCGGTGGGAGAGCTGGGCACCTCTCAACCAAGAAAAGGCTTACCAGGGGTTAGGCCAAAGCCAGCATTCCTCCCCCTGACACCCAAGAGCTGTCTGAGTCAGACTCAGCAAAATATTCCTCCTGAGTGGGCTGAATCTTTGTCCACCTCAGCCTACTGGACTGACATCCAGACTCCATACCAGAATGCTGAGGGACAGGCCCTTTCCTGGACACCGGGGGAGTTTCTTCTCTTGATGGGATGGTGAGGAGCACCACCTCTTTCGACACACATGCCCAACGAGGAACCAGCATCAACAAATGTTCGACAGATATTACATGGGTCTCAAGGATTGGTGGGGTGGAACTATGGTCAGTACTGATGCCCTCAAAGCTTTGGCATCACAGCAAGCCAAGATCTGTTCCAACTCTTCCTAAAGAAGTACCCACAACTACTCCTCAGGGGAAGGCATCAGCAAGTATAGTGAATAGAATAGAAAGGCTGGGCCAGGAGAACCAGATGGGAGATGCCACTGAACTTGCAGGCAGTGGAGTGGGCACCTTGGGCTTCCATTTGACCCTGCTGAAAGCCCTCTATTTCATCCATCTTAAAAAGCTCCCTCTGCCATGGAACACTCTGAGAACCAGCTGGGAGATGCCGCTGACCTTGCTTGCAGGCAATGTAGTGGGCACCTTGGGCTGCCAGTGTCCCTGGTGGAAGTCCTCTCTTTATCTTAAATGACTGCCCCTGCTATGGGACATGGGTGCAGGCACACAGCTGTAGGTGCATGACCAAAGGGGCGTGGCTCACCCCTTTGGAACAACTGAGGAACAAGGAGCAAGCCACGCTGCCCACTGCTCCAATGAGGAAGCACAAGGGGTGGTAAGAAGATGGCTCTGGAGGTTACTGTTGTTAAGGGTCCTATGGATTTACATCTTCAGGCATCTGAGATGTCGGGGTTGCCTCCAAATGTGAGTTCTTTTTCTTCCCCAAATGCCTCCTTTTCATCTTGGGGCCAACCCCTCCTCCACAACCTGTTCTGAGGGAAGAGTCAGATTGTATTCTGGTTCCTGGGGGCGCAGTTCTGGTGATGGACCTTTATCTAGGGAGTGCAGCTGCTTCTCATTCTTCTATGTATGGATGGTGTAGGATTGTCTACTGGAAAGGTACTTTATAGTGTTCTGTTTACTGATAATGTTATAAGCACATTCTACTATCTGCACAGAGTATGTCCGCCTTGAAAATATTCTCCATTGTTTTTGTCTCTTGGCATGAAAATAATGGGTTTGGCAGTCTCCAGAAAGATATTACCCAACTAGATTTCTGAATATTTCTGTTATAAGCAAGCTCAAATGCACCGATCAGGTAAAGGGTGATGGTCAACATCCAAGAGTTAAAGCAACTTCAATGTCTCATGTGTATGCTTTATTTGCTTATAGACATCTCCAGAACAGCCACTTGGCCACCCATATCTACTTTCACAATGCACTACTGCTCGAATCAAGAATTAAGTTCAGCCAGTGCTTTGGTCAGAGTCCTTCAAAATGTTTTTTCTTACTAGCTTCAAATTTCAAGCTAAGGGTAGCAGTGTGGCACTAATAATTACATGTTGGAAACAGTCACAACCCAGGAGTCCTCACTTGTGTGGCTGTTTCTTGTTTGTTGATAGAGACTGTATAGTATGCTTACCTGTGACAGGGGTTCTCCCTAGCCAGTTAAGTTAAACCAGTCACACACTCCCTTCTATCTTCTGCAAACATTTGAAGCAAGCTGCGGTACTTCAAGGCAGTGACTACATGGGAATACACACTCAGAAAAGCTGCCTTGGTTTTTCTGAGCTCTTAAAGAGTTGGTCTGTCTTGCTGCTATAAGATAATTTATCCTGCTCTTTATGAAAAACACCAGTACAGATAAGCAATTACGCATCCTTAGATTTCTAGCCTACTTTTTTCCAAAGGGGCATTTATTTTTGAATGGATCAAAAAGGCACGTGTGCAATTGTTGTCATTTAACTTTTTGGTGTATATCTCATACAAATACATTTTTATGACATGCCAATCGGTCTGCTAGGATTTTTGGAGGGATCCATATATCCCATAAATATATGCATGCAATTATGCCAACTAATAACCTTTATTCCGCTTAATAACTTTTCCATTTTTTTCTCAGATTCACATCAAATTTTCTGGACACTTCAGGGAGAACATGAGGATTCTAACAGGGGGAGGTTTTTTTTTCTTTTATTCATGAATATACATGTGCAATTGGCACTCCTTAATCTTTTTGTTTTGCATTATATTCAAACCAAATTTACAGGATCTCTAACACAAGAAATACAAGACTGGATCAGACCAAAGGTCTATCAGGCTCAGTAGTGGCCAATCCAGGTCACAAGTATCTGATAGGATCCCAAAACGTAACTGGATTCCATACTGCTTGCCTTCAGGGATAAGTAGTGAGCTTTTCCATGTATACCTTAATAATGTATGGATTTTTCCATTAGAAATATGACCAAACCTTTTTTTTTAAACCAAAAGATTTGGGGTATCCCAAACATACACAAAATCATACCACCTAGTAACTTTTGGGTTTTGCATCCAATCCACACAGACTTTTCTATGAAAATTGTGATGGTAGAAATTTTGGGAGGATCTATACAACACTTGGCAATTATGCTACTAATAACTTTGGTTTTGCATCTAATCTATGCTAAATGTTTGGACCTGTAAGGATTATGAGACAGCTATTTAAAGGAAATCTATGTATTCCATGAATATGCATGTGTAATTACACTACCTACTGTAATAACTTTGTTTTTTGTATCTGATCCATACCACCATCCTCAGCAAACACACTCCCCCTCCCCTCCACCCATAAAGCACTATCCCCCCTTTTAACCTTCAGATCCTAGCATGTACTGTTTCCCTTCCCCTCTCCAAGACCTTTAAAAGCCCTCTTTCCCTTCTTCCCTTCCAGACCCCAAGTAAGCAGTCTCCCCAGTCTCTAAAACTCCCAGCACCTCTCTGACTGCCTGCTGCTTCTTGTGCCTTTGTATGTTGTGAGTTTGCTTCCAGGGCTGATAGGGGCCTGAGGATTGTAGGAAGCCAACATGTCAGCATTTAACAATGTCATCTCCTAGATGGCAGCCTAATGATTGGTGGAAGAGGGGAGGACCGAAGCTGGCTGGTATGAGCAGCTGATAGTGCTACTTCTTTTCCCATGTTAGCCAATGCAGCATCTGTGACAGAACTGGATTAAGGCACTGTATATGTGAGAGGCCCCCTAAAACTTTGGGCCCTAAGGGGGGAGATTCTATATATGACGAATAAAACATCGGCATTGAAATCAGTGCCATCTAACTGCATGCTATAATTAGCTCCTAGATTCAGGCATCGATTACAGAATACGTTTAGTTAATATTTCAGAACCTTAATCTACGTGCATCCATTTACACCAAGGAAAATGTGGCGAAAATCCCAGCGCATATATTTAGGCACACTGGGCCATATTCTGTAACTAGGCGTGGAAATTTTGAAACACACACAAAATGCCCATTTCCCCGCCTATAACCGTGCCCCTTTTTGTCTGCACGCGTTAGAAGTTTGGCACACATCGTTAAAGAATACGCTTAGCGAGTTGTGTGCCTAAATTCTAATCAGTGTCAATTAGTGCTTATTATTGCTTTTGAAGTACTGCTTTCAGCATTCATTAGCTTGTTAAATTGTGTTATACAATCTGTGCCGATTTCAACGCGGATCTTTAGGCACACTATATAAAATCCGAGGGTAAGTACATGCCTAGTTTGCCTATGCCTTAAACCTGCCCTGCATGGAATATATAAAAAGTAATTGAAGATGCTCCTGCTATCTTTATTTGTGATTACGATGTCTCAGTAGCCACCCACATACTTTATCAATGGAGGTAATTTAATATGTAACCCTAAAATAGCATATTCTCACAAAGCCATCTGGGGTAATTTATATTCTTTCTGCTTCCAGTAAGAATACCATGATTTTTAGTGAGATCAGTAGTAAAATTCAGTCATTTTACAAAGCTGGAATAAAGTGTACTCATTACACAATCCTCGAGCCAGTGTGGTGTAACATATTTTAAATTCTTCCAGAAATGATTTCTTTATAAAGATCAGAAGTTACATCTGTATCTAGATCACGTGCCTGAAAATAAACAAAGTTAAAATTATTTTAAGAGACACTAAACTGATGCTCAATGAATGATTCTGATAGATGTCTTATCTAAAATGTGTGTGTGTGTGTGTGCATGGGGGGGGATATAGGTTAGCTGCTTTGTAATAATATAGAAAGCCTATGAAATACTTGACACACAATGCAATAAATACAACATAAACATAAAAAATGCTTAGCTTGTTCACCCACTTGCCCACCCAGAGCAGGGAGAGATGATCGAGCCTCTCCCACGGGTGACCGCATGGGCTGTGTGGAAGCGGTCGTGCGCCCGGCTCTGCCTCCTCGCCCGCCGGTTCCTCAGCAGGAAAGGGGAGCACTGTCCGGTGGAGCTGCCCCAGGAGCATGGGAGTTATGGAGGTGTGAGGATGCTCTCGGAGGGAACCGCTGAGGCCGCCGAGGTCTCAGTCGACAGCACCGAGACCAGAGCGCAGCAGCCGCGACAAGAGGAGAAGGGGCAACGCAGTGGAGGCCCCAGAGACAGGCTCCGAGGGGCTCAGAGCAAAGCAGTAGCAGCAGCCTGAGGCTGCTGCCCCCCCTCTGGTGTCTACCTCCAACATAGACACAGCTCCCAGGGTTGCGGAGTCTCTGTGCCCTGGGCAACGCATCCGATCATCAGACCGTGAGTAAAGTGCCTATTATATTTCAAGACATTGAGACTTTACAACTGACAAGGCTTGAAAGGCCTGACAGTAAAAACCAAAGTACAAACTGAACAATTGCTAGTGAACTGAAGACACCTTCAGCAGGACGGGCGTGCCTGAGAAGGAGCCTTTTGCACTGCATTTGATCAACCGGAGAATGCAGGCTTGTGAGAAGAGCAGATTGGGGCAACACGGTCTTAATAGTAACCACAGGAAATATATACCATAATGAATACCCTCAAACTACTAATAATAATCTACTCCCTAACACTGATCCACTTAACACTAACCACCCCACTTGCAGAAAACAACATCATACCCATACTACACAATCATCATAGATTGATCAAATACACCACACCTCACCAAACTGTTAACAACCTAAACAAAGGAAGAATACTTACATGTGAATAACCACAACAGAAAGGGAAAGGAGGAAAGGGAATGGGACTTATATACCGCCTTTCAATGGTTTTTCCAACTACATTCAAAGCGGTTTACATATTATATACAGGTACTTATTTGTACCTGGGACAATGGAGGGTTAAGTGACTTGCCCAGAGTCACAAGGAGCTGCAGTGGGAATCGAACCCAGTTCCCCAGGATCAGAGTCCGCTGCTACTCCTCACCTCAACAAAGAAACGACAACTAACAAAAGTCCACTTAACACCAAATACAGAAGACCCATTCCAAACAATCCAAGTGGGCTACGTCAATGCCAGATCTGCTGTAAATAAAACAGCAATACTAACAGACTGGATCATATCAGAAAACCTCGACCTACTCTTCCTCACTGAAACTTGAATCCATGACCAAAAGGATCCTATAATCCTAGACCTGTGCCCTCCAGGATACAAAATCACACACTGGACCAGAAAAGAAAAGAGAGGCGGAGGCATAGCACTAATCTATCGGTCCCACTTTACCACCAAAACCACTGCCGAGTCCATAATACCTCAACTTGAAATTGTCTCAATCAGAATTCCACAACAAAACCCTACTCGATCATGTGAATTGTCTTGTTTTACAGACCTCCAGGTAATTGGAACGAAGGCCAGACCAACTTCATGAACTTCATTTCAAACACATGTGTAACCAACTCCAATACACTAGTACTAGGAAACATCAACCTTCACTTAGAAGACCCGAACTCTATCAACGCACGAGAATGTAAGGAATTTCTCCATTTATGCAATCTCAAAAAGCCACAAATGCAAGCAACCCACGTCATAGGACACACACAATCTCATTTCACACAAACTCTCAACAGACCAGAACCTAACAATAACAAATACGAAATGGACAGAGACACCCTGGACCGACCACTACAAACTAAACTTATCCCTAAATTGGCGGAAGAAAGGAATACAACGAATACTAGAACACACATCCTACAGCACAAGAGGTCAAGTAGACACGAAAACATTCTGGCAACTAATATACAATAATGAATGGGCAACACAAACAGACTCCATATACTACCTAATAGAATGGGACAAAAGATGCAAAAACATACTAGATGAAATTGCGCCCTTACGAACAAGAACCCCACGCAAGCATAACTCGACACCATGGTTCAACATGAACTGAAAAAGTTAAAAACACAAACCAGGAAACTCGAACAAGCATGGAATAAAACAAAAGATGAACATACACTCAACACATGGAAACAAATACAAAGAAAATACAAATATGCAATAAGACAGGCCAAAAGATCATACTATAAAACCAAAATAGAGACAGATAACAGACATGAAGAAATTATACCAACTCGTGAACAAACTGCTAGACACCAACTTGGTCACTACCATGAATACAGACTTCCCATCTGCTGATAAACTTGCGAAGTACTTCAATGAAAAAATTGTAAACCTACGCAACACGCTACCTCAGAACAACACCGACATTGAAAACTTCCTTAATGAATTGGACCCAACCATTGGAGAATACCCGGCAGATCGGACCTGGTTAAACTTCACCCTCCTTACTTACCCTCCTTACTCACCCTCCTTACTAACTTACCGTCGAAACAGTTACCCAGGCGATTAGTAGGTTTACCAACACTCACTGTAAACTAGATACCTGTCCCAGCTACCTAATCAAATCCGCCCCTGACCGCTTCATAGCACACTTCACATCCCACCTAAATTACATGCTTCAGCAAGGCCTCTTCCCTAAGGAAAATGGCAATATCCTACTCACCCCAATACCAAAAGATACCAAGAAAAAAACAAACAAAATCACTAACTACCATCCAGTAGCATCTATCCCGTTGGTGGTCAAACTGATGGAAAGCATGGTAACCAACAACTTGCAGATTACATAAACAAATTCTCAATATTACATGAATCACAGTCAGGCTTTCGCCCCCTCCACAGCACAGAAACAGTATTACTCACTCTTCTAGCCAAATTCAAGCAGGAAATAGCAACAGTCAAAACATCCTTCTCCTCCAATTCGACATGTCTAGTGCATTTGACATGGTAAAACCATAATATATTAATAAGATTACTAGATAAGTTCGGGATTGGTGGAAACATACTTAACTGGATCAAGGGCTTTCTAACCACAAGAACATATCAAGTAAAATCAAATTCAAACATATCATCACCATGGAAAGCAGACTGTGGAGTACCGCAAGGATCACCGCTATCACCGATCCTATTCAACTTAATAATGACCCCACTTGCCATGTCCTTATCCAACCATGGCCTTAACCCTTTCATATATGCAGACGATGTCACAATATACTTTCCTTACAAAACCAAACTGACAGAAATCACCAACAAAATCAAGCTCGGCCTGAACATCATGGATTCATGGGCAAATGCATTTCAACTAAAACTGAATAAAGAAAAAACTCATTGTCTCATCCTCTCATCCCAACACAGTGCGGAGATCCCCACAAGTATCAACACCCAGATCACACCCTTCCTGTCTGATAGCTTGAAAATCCTCGGCGTTACAATGGAAGCCAAGTGGCATCCACAACAAAGAAAATGTTCCACTCAATGTGGAAACTCAAACACGTGAAGCAATTCTTCCCAAGGGAAACATTTCACAACCTGATACAATCAATGGCACTAAGTCACTTAAATTACTGCAATGGAATTTATGCAGGATGTAAAGAACAAACCTTAAAGAAACTTCAGACCGCTCAAAACACGGCAGCCAGGCTTATATTTCATAAAACGCGATCTGAAAGCGCAAAACCCCTCCACGAAAACCTACACTGGCTCCCACTCAGAGAACGCATCACCTTCAAAATCTGCACCCTGGTTCACAAATTTATCATCTACAGAGAAGCCCCGAGTTACATGACAATGAAGATACTTACCTGTAGCAGGTATTCTCAGAGGACAGCAGGCTGGATATCACCACGCATGGGTCGTCGTCCGCGACGGCCCAGGAGCTCCAGAAATTAACAAAAAAGTTTTAAAAATAGTGTGACGGGCGCGGGGACAACGCACCGCGCATGTGCGAGTGACTTCCCGCCCGCGACGCCCGCGCGCTTCCCTCATTTATATATAACAAGCAAACTAGAACAGAACAACTCCTAAGGGGAGGAGGGAGGGTTGTGGTGATGTCCAGCCTGCTGTCCTCGGAGAATACCTGCTACAGGTAAGTATCTTCATTTTCTCCGAGGACAAGCAGGCTGGAGATCACCATGCATGGGGTATCCCTAGCACCCAGGCTCACGCAAAACAATGAACAGTGGTCAATTGGGCCTCGCAACGGCGAGGACATAACTGAGATTGACCTGAAAACAAACACAACTAAGTGAGAGTGCAGCCTGGAACAGAACAGAAATGGGCCTAGGAGGGTGGAGTTGGATTCTAAACCCCAAACAGATTCTGTAACACCGACTGCCCAAACCAACTGTCGCGTCGGGTATCTTGCTGAAGGCAGTAGTATAAATCACATAATCAGTTATGCTGCATTACAAAATCATTTATTATTTATTATCATTTACTGCATACAAAACTTACTAGTTTAACATCTTCCTGCTTTCACATGTGCAGTCATATGCACTCATATCCCTTACTGTGCATACCTTAAAATACAAATAAAGCAGACTCACTAATACAAATTCAAACTGCCTGTTCGAAATGCCTGTGAACCCCAACAAAATACTGATTGAACATCTCAGCCCTGGGCTCATCCACAGCCTCCATGGGAAAAGGAATGTCCCTAGACATTTCCCACACAAAAGATGAAAAGGAGAGACACTCAGGTGGAGATTGCCTAACCTCAATAGGTGGAGTGGAATCAGACGGAAGCCCCTGAGAATCTTCCTCCGAAAAATATCTGGGGTCTTCCTCCTCACTCCATGAGTGCTCCTGCTCGGTATTGGACAATAGCTCTCGAAGAGCAGCCCGAACCCGATCCTGCCTCGACCAGGAGGAGCGATGTCCTCGTGAAGGGCGTCGAGAAGTGGACCCCTGCCTGGACTCCGGCAAAGCTTCCTCCACCGATGTCGAGGGAAAGTCCACCCGGGTGGCAGCCGGCTCAGGTACCGCAATCGGTACTGAGGGCGGAGACTTCCACACAGGAGATGGGCCAGGCGCTGTCTCGGCAGTAGGTACCGCAGGCGCAAGCACCTGCGGTACCGAGGCAGAAGGACGGATCATCCCTTCTAAAAGACCTGGAAGCATGGCCCGGAGACACTCATCGAGGACTTCCATCGGAACAAGCTGTGGGGCCGGTGCAAGAGTCAGTGCCAGAATGAGATGAGGTTCGAGAACCGGTACCTGGCTGCCAGACGACCGACACGTCGGCACCTCTTGAATGGAGGGTGAGCGGTCCTCCCAGTGCCGACGCTTCTCAGGTGCTGACTCCCTCGGCTCCCCGGAGCTCTCGGTACCGTGACGGGAAGGAGATCGATGGTGACGCTTCTTAGCCTTCACCCAATGCCCGTCATCGACACTCCTCGGTACCGATGAAGAGGATGTGGAACCCTCACGTCTCTTCAGGGCCGGGTCCAACGGAGCGGTCCCAGAGGGCCTGCATAGCAGTAGGCCTCGAGACGGGTGGAGTCCCACTCGATGCCTTGCTGCTCCCAGCGGTAACAGGTCTCTCGGCAGCCATTACCTGGACTCTCAATGCCACTTCCCTCTACGCCGATGTCGATGCCGTCAACCTCGGTACCGATGTCGACATCGAAGGTCCGGACCGATCTGGAAAAAGCTTTTCATGCTGAGCCTCTTGAGACACCTGGGTCCGCTTTTTCATTAATTTACAAAGCTTACACGAAGCAGGTAAATGGTCGGGCCCGAGGCACTGGAGACACCAAGCGTGAGGATCGGTCGACGAGATGGTCCGGTTGCAGCGGGAACAGCGTTTGAAGCTGCTGGGAGTCCTTGATGACATGGGAGGAAACATAGCGGAAGGTACTCGACCAGGCGGCCTAAAGGCGAACGCAACCGATAGGAGAAAGGAAACTTACCAAAGTTGAAAAACTACAAAAATAAGGAAGTTTTTTTTTTTTTTTTTTTAACTAAGAAGAAAATAAGAAAAAAAGGGCAAAAAGAAGAACCGGCGCGCGTAAACGTGACGCTAAAAACGTCTCCTGGGCCCAAACAACGCGAGGAGCGGCAGAAAAACAACCCCTCTTCGCGAAGTGGAAAAAAGGAAACTGGGGGAAGCGTGCGGGCGTCGTGGGTGGGAAGTCACTCACGCATGTACGGTGCGTTGTCCCCACGCCCATCACGCTATTTCTGAAACTTTTTTGTTAATTTCTGGAGTTCCTAGGCCGTCGTGGACGACGACCCACGCGTGGTGATCTCCAGCCTGCTTTTCCTCGGAGAAAGACTTGATCGGCTTACCAATTAGAAATACATCCGAATCCACACGATCTTATCTAAATCTGCACTACCCAAGCTGCAAAGGTCTTAAATACAAAACAACTTACGCATCTAGTTTTTCCTACATAAGCACACAACTGTGGAACGCATTACCAAAAGCCTTAAAAACGACGTACGACCACCTAAAATTCCGGAAATCACTAAAAACCAACCTGTTTAAAAAGGCATACCCTACCGATCCAACTTAAATGCCTAATCTCTGCAACACAACCAAAGTAAAGCACGTAATGGACATAACACAACTCTTCCGTTCTCCGATTCCCTAATGTGGCTGTGCCACATGAACTTGATCTTACCACAACATCACCCTGTATTTGTTCACACCGGAGCCTGCAAAGGCCTCTCCGGTACTATGTAAGCCACATTGAGCCTACAAATAGGTGGGAAAATGTGGGATACAAATGTAACACACAAAATGGGAACAGACACCGCTTAACTTGTAAAAATACAACAACAACAATAGCGGGTCTAATCAGGCAAATTGCACCATAGTGAAAAAAACGGAAGGGGGGAAGAAAGACCTCAGACTGGTGACACTTATCCAAATTAATGGAATTAATACATTTGTACACAGTCACCGATTTGTACACAGTCACCGTACTTCAATCACTGGTCTTCAACCAACCACCTCCTTAGATGTTCAACAATGTCCGTTTTTTTAATCTCTATATATAAAACGGACCTCCAGTGTTCTAATGAAGCCTCAAGCCAGAAACTTGAAGTGGCATAGATATCCGGTTTGTCCATCAGTGTCTGCCCCGCCCTCGCATCAAACGTGATGATGTCGAGGGCGGAGCACTGACACTCAACGACACTCAACGAATCATGAGAGAATCTTGAGAGAATCATAAGAGAATCTTTACTGGTGAGACAGTTTTTGCATCTCCGCCGCATTTGTTCATCCAATGAATTATTTTGTCAGCAGTCTCAGATTTTGATCCAGCGCTTAAAAAAAAGGGGTTATCCGGATCGCTGTATCCACAGGGCATACAAAAGGGCATGGTTTGCACAACGTACCCTTTTGCTGCAAGATAAACAAGAGGAACCCCTGGATAAATTTATGTTTTGACATATACGGAGTTAGCTCCACAAATAGCTCGGATCATTAATCAACACTGGGATGTTCTTTCATTTCATCCAGTGTTTCAGCAACGTCCTTGTATTGCATATCGGAGGGAAAAAATTTGAGAGATGCACTAGTCCATACGGTGTTTGCTAATCCTGATTCAATCTCTACTATAGAAAAAGGACATACTAGTTGTGGTCCTTGTCAGTTCTGTGAACAAACCATACAGTGCTCTGAGTGGTGCCATCCTAGAAGACCTAATAAAGTATACCATCATAGAACCCATATTACATGTGAATCTACTTTTGTTATATATGGTGTGAAGAATAAGGGGCTGTCCTATCCTGGGTAGGCCACTAGGTGATGCTGTTCCCATAGGAATGGGGGGAAATGCTTATGCTTAGGATGGGTCACTAGAGGGAGCCAGTAGGGGAAGGTCCAGATGAAGGTCGCTAGGACCTGGGAGAGTCCTGGGTTGGAAATAGGTGAAGGTTGTTATGGGCTGGGTTCTGCATGGAATTAGGGGGAAAGGCCTAAAGGGGTGTAGAAGCTAATCACCCATTTTATACCTGGCTGAGTTTGGAAAGGAGAAGGAGAAGAGAAAGGAACAGGAGAACTGGCAGCTGAGGAAAGAGGATTCCCTGAAGGTACTGGCTGGGCTCTAGAGAGACTGTTGTGCTAATCTGTTGTATATAGAACTGTGTAAGAAGACCAAGGAAATAGCAGCCAGGGGCTGGAAGACAGAAGGCTGTTAGCACTGAGCCCAGGTGTCTATGGGTGTGAGGCTCAGTGGGAAGATCTGTGAAAGTGTTTGAAGCTTGTGATAATGTTTTAAGATGGAAGAAGGAAAGTGTTTTAAGCTGGAAGAAGTGTGCCCCAGGGGGCTGGAATAAAGAGCTGATTGATGAATATGCTGTATTGGACTTGAGTAATTTGCATCTAAACTGCATATTCCATGGAGCTCACCCTGAGTGAAAAAGGGGCCCAGGATCTTGAGGTTGGAGTGTTCAGGATACTGGGAAGAGACCGGCTGGAGTCCTGCTTGGGAGCCAGAGGCCAGTGAGGCCTGCTGGAGAGCGGGAGGAGAAGCCTCGTCTTCACAATGACATTATTTGTCCTTGCCAACTGTGGTATGTAGGACATACGTCCAGAAAATTTAAGACTCGACTCATTGAGCATAAAAGCAGGTTGCATAATCAGACTATTACAGCCCCGATGGTTGCTCACTGCATGGAATATAATCACCAATTCAATCAATTGAAATGGTTTGTTATTAATCAGGTGATTTGTTCAATTAGAGAGGGAAATATGCAGCAGATACTTACCAGAAAAGAACAGTTTTGGATCTTTGAACTTAATACGTTAATCCCAAATGGGTTAAACGATTGCATTGAATGGAATACAGTGATTTGAGGAATTTGATATTTTTGCATGTAGTAGTGAGTGTACAGATGCATTTCATTTCTCTCATTATAGGAGTTCAGTGTGACATCATTTCCTGTTAGGGAACAGATATAAACCTCTTTTGAACTGAGAATTAGCATTCAGAGAGTAGAGGCAACTTTCTTGCTTTTCGTTGGACATCAGAAATCATATTGGAGTTCCTGAGGAAGTTTTCTACGAAACCCTGCAGAGTTGGACTCTTTATGATTAAAGGAGAGAACATAAAGATGTTCCCATGAGGTGGATGGATGGGCAAGTACAAGCATGAGAGAGCAGTTGATTGTAGCTGAAAGGAGAGCCAATCGACGTAAATGACAGAATATGATAAGTGCCTCTTTTTGATGCTTAGACCCTTATCGGGTCATTTTTTGATATTAAAGTGATAGAGGATAAGTGGAACAAGAGGTAGAAGTGAGTGGTTTTCACATTTTTATTTTTGAATAGTTATTAGAGCATCTTTATAAAATATAAAAATACCACGGAGAGGTTCTATGATTGAGATGCTCAACCACCCATAATACAAGGAGTTTAAAGTCTCGTTTGGGTGAGTTAATACTCTGAGAACTTTCCATAAACAAAAATAAAAGCAAACGTCTTAGCTTTTTTGTATGTGTAATCACCCTTCTACCTCGTGTGTGTATCCACTTTAGGAACCTCTGGTTTATAGTTTGTTAATAGTAACGTTTTACCAGGGAGTTATTTTGAGATCTATTGTTTTTTGAGCTTCCATAAGATAAGTGGCTTTTTTTGCTTCTCATGTCCTGAATGAGAGTATTGATATTTTTTGCATTATAAAATATAAAAAAACGGACATTGTTGAACATCTAGGGAGGTGGTTGGTTGATTGAAGTACGGTGACTGTGTACAAATGTATTTCCATTAATCTGGATAAGTGTCACCAGTCTGAGGTCTTTCTTCCCCCCTTCCGTTTTTTTTCACTAGGATACAAATGTAACAAATAAATAAATGGAATAAATAAAATGATTTTCAACCCTTAGAAATCACTCATCCTTATTTACAGATGCCCTATGTCCCATATCCCACTAGTAACCTTGACTTTTAATGAAGCATGCATGAGGGGCAGTGATGGGTATGAGGTGAACAATATTAGTGGGAACAATGTACAATCATGCCCTTAAAATAAATAAATAAAAGATTTTAGGATGGCTTGTTTTTTGTGCATTCATTGTTACAACTTGAAAAAAAATCCTGAATAGAAAAGTTTGGGTAATACTGCCATAAGATCTAACATCCCCTGAGGCTTGGTTTGAAGGTCTGAAATCCCCTGCTGAAATACAGGGAAAGAGGAGAGGCTTTCCCTACAATTTCATAAACAGTTCCTCAGATGATGTTAGCAATTATTACCACAGTGGTACATAAATCCCTCCCCTTTCCAAAGCAGTAGACTTTAAGCAAATCTGTCACAAGACCAGCCCAACTGAAATGCTTTTACAGAAAATGGGTACATGCATTGTCTTCTAACCTTACCTTAGTATAATATTTTCTAGCAGCTGTTAAATCTTGCGGTATGCCCAGACCAAGTTGGAGACATCTTGCTAAGTAGAAGTTAGCCATGGCAACTCCTTTGGCAACATACATAGGAATACATTCAGTTTTTTTTGCTATCATTGCGATGTCTTCATAGTGTGCAAGCCTGTTGTAGAATTTAGCAAGTTAGAAATAAGCATCAAACATGAAGCATACTTTTGAACCTACTGCAGGCAAGGTATACAACTCTGATATATAGAAAATTTATATGGGTGTTCAATATTCAGACCATGGTCGGCGCTGAGCCTGGATATTCAATACTGGGCGTTTCCGGCAAACTGCAGGTCTAAATTTGTGTACTGGTATTTGTGCACTATTGGGGCTGATTCTGGGAGCTTATTTTCTAAATGTGAGTTTTGGCGGATCAACCTGTGCTTGAACATCTGATATACAAACACAGGTTCTCCATCCCTCCAGCCCATGACAATATAAAGACTAGCCAGCTTATTTTCGAAAGAGAAAGACGTCCATAGTTCGACCCAAATCGGGAGATGGGCGTCTTTCTCCCGTGGGCGAACAAATCAGTATAATCAAAAGCCGATTTTGGTCGTCTTCAACTGCACTCCGTCGCAGGAATGAACAAAGTTGATGGGGGCTTGTCGGAGGCATGGTGAAGGCGGGACTGGGGCGTGGTTATCGGCCGAGGAGAGATGGGCGTCTTTAGCTGAAAATCGAAACAAGAAGGGCGTTTTTGACGAGAATTTGGTCCGCTTTATTTGGACCCTTTTTTCAGGTCCAAGTCCCAAAAAAGTGCCCCAAATAACCAGATGACCACCGGAGAGAATCGGGGATGACCTCCCCTGACTCCCCTAGTGGTCACTAACCACCTCCCACCAAAAAAAAACCACTTTACAAACTTTTTTTCCAGCCTCTATGCCAGCCTCAAATGCCGTACCCACCTCCATGACAGCAGAATGTGTTCTATCCTCTGACAGCCTTTCCCTGGTTCTGATGTGGCTCTCGGGTGAGTGTGACACCTTTTCTGTTATACGCACTGCAGAGTCACATCAGCAATGCATTGTGGTGGGTGTAGGGTATTGGGCTCCGTGATTACACTAGCTTGTGTTACATGCTCATGATGTTGGTAGTTGGTAGGCTCTACTCCCATGGTGCTTTTCCCTCTGCTTACTGGGTCAGAGTGTGCCCTGTTTTGTTTCCGGTAGTCCATGAGGTAGTGGCCATTTTTGTAAGCCAGTTTTAGATCCCTTTCATGTGTTAGCCACGTTACAGAACTTAGTTCTTACCTTGAATGTTGCTAAAGAGGGCATTGTACAGCATTCTGCCAGCTCTGACCTACTGCTAATCTCAGTACCAGGGAGACTCTTTGCCAGTAGGGCACAAACTCTGATTTGCAGTTAACTGTGAGTAAACGTGCTTATTCCAATAAAGGACGTTTTCGGAGACATTAGTCTTCAGGTGTCCACTGGTGTGCCAAGGTTATATAGCAGCAACAAGTCCTAGAGGCCTGCGTGTATGCAGGTCCCTGGAGCACTTTTAGTGGGTACCACAGTGCACTTCAGGCAGGCGGACCCAGGCTGGTAAATGGGAGGCCTCCAAAACCCACTGTACCCACATGTAGGTGCCCCCTTCACCCCTAAGAGCTATGGTAATATTGTACATTTGTGGGTTTTGGGGGAGGGGGGTTGGGGGCTCAGCACCCGTGGTACGGGACCTGTGCATGTGGGAGCATTGTCTGAAGTCCACCGCACTGACCTCTAGTGTGTCCAGTTGGTGTCCTGGCATGTCAGGGGGGCGAGTGTACTACGAATCCTGTCCCCTCCCACGACCACATGGCTTGGATTGGGACGTTTTTGAGCTGGGTGTTTTTAGTTTCCATTATCGCTAAAACAAACAAACGCCCAGCTCAGAAACGACTAAATCCATGGCATTTTGGTCCGTACAAACCATATTTTCAAAACGGAAGATGGACGCCCATTTTTTTTTCGAAAATACGGTCTGTCCCAGCCCTTCACGTACCCGTTCTCGGACATAGACGCCCGTGGAGATGGATGTTCGCATTCGATTATGCCCCTCTAGGGCTCTGGTCTCCTAATTCCTCATTCCCATCCTCCTAACATCCAAAACTAGACTAGATAAAACCCCTTTCCCTACCTCTCAGAATATTCACTTACCATTCTGTAAGCTCCAAAAATCTTTGCTGGCAGGATGAAAGGCAGACATCTGCCACACAGCATGAGATACTGTGAAACAGCAGTATGGAATTGCCAGCAGACATTGTCTACATTTCTTCCTGCTGGTAAATATTTCCAGTGCTTATGTAGCGGTATGTGTGTACTCGCAAGAAGGGTTGTAGGGGTGTCCCCTGTATACCACTTTTTTGGACAACAGAGACATGCCTAGGCCACGATCCATCTTCTGCTCCAGTGTTTCCTGCATCTCTGACTGCTAGCACAGGACATTGAAATTCCAAGCCAGGAACATCTGCACTTTGTCTCTGGTGTGAAGTCAGTAACAGGACAGATTTACACCGACACAAGAATGAGAAATGCCTTGCCAGCAACCTTTCTAGGCACCAGCCCTGATGGAGATGCTATTGTTAATTCTTGGTTGTAGTAGAATCACTGATTTGGACAGATCTTGTATTAATAGAACTGACATTGAGATTAAGTCTGAAGGAGAAAAAAACTTGCTAATAGAGAATTAAGGGACCCTTTTACTAAGGTGCACCAAAAAGTGGCCTGCACTGGTGTAGCCATTTGTATTGGATGTGCGCAGGTCCACCTTTCAGCGCACCTGCAAAAAAGGCCTTTTTGGGGAGCAGAAAATGGATGTGCGGCAAAATAAAAATTGGCGCACGTCCATTTGGGGCCTGAGACCTTACGTCACCCATTGACCTAGCGGTAAGGTCTCATGCATTAACTGGGCGGTAATGGTCTACGCACGTACAATGCCGATTACTGCCCGGTTAGCGCCGCATGCTGGAAAATAAAATATATTCTCTGGCGTGCCTAGTGGAAACTCGTAAAAAATTACTTTACTGCCCGGGTCACATGGTAGCCGGACAGTAGTTCAAAATTGACTTGCGTAGGATGTGCGAAGGCGCCTACGTGGCTTAGTAAAAGGGTCCCTAAAGAAATGAGTTAGAAATAAAGTCGATAAGGACAAATTTTGGAATGAGATAGTAAATAAAGGTTGAACTTTCATTACCCTCTTCTGTGTTAGATCATTGGAACATGCTGACACAACAGGTTCAGGATGAAGTTGCACCTGAAAAACTTTCAAGGCATAACTTCTCCCCCTGTTTTCTATCAAATTTAAGGAGGTTAAAGGAGAATGCCAATGGTTAAAAAGACAATGGCAGAAAGAAGCAAATGAAATTGTCAGGCAAGAGTGGTGTAGAAATTATAAACCGACAATTAGAGATGAAAAATAATTATATTATGCAGAACTGTAGAAAGTGAAAATGAAACAAAGGAGCTTTTTAGGTTAGTTAAAAGTATTTCTGGGAAGGCTGAACCAAAGAAGATGGCAAAATCTTCCACATTTAAGTTTACTAATTCTTTTTCAGAAGATTGCCCAGCTGAATGTGTCTGGACTAGAACTAGAGAGTGGGGAGAATTTGTTCCTGAGAAAAGATGGTAATCTTTTGTTAGAACGCATAGAGGGGCATAATCAAACACGAACATCCATCTCCATTGGCGTCTATCTCCGAAAACGGGTATGTGAAGAGGCATGACAGACCATATTTTCGAAAAAGATGGGCGTCCATCTTTCGTTTCGAAAATACGGTTTGGACGGACCAAATGCCATGGATTTGGTCCTTTCTGAGATGGGCGGTTTTTTTTTTTAGCAATAATGGAAACTAAAAACGCCCAGTTCAGAAACGTCCTAATCCAAGCCATTTGGTTATGGGAGGGACAAATGTACAACACTACCATAGCTCTTAGGGGTGAAGGGGGCAACTACATGTGGGTACAGTGGGTTTTAGAGGCCTCCCATTTACCACCACAAGTGTTATGGGTGGAGGGGATGGGCCTGGGTTTGCCTGCCTGAAGTGCACTGCAGTACCCACTAAAAGTGCTCCAGGGACAGGACTAGCAGTAAGTCCCAGCTGGCAGAATGGTGTACAATGCACTCTTTCAGCAACATTCAAGGTAAGAACTAAGTGCTGTAAAGTGGCTAACACATGAAAGGGATCTAAAAGTGCCTTACACAAATGGCCCTACCTCATGGACTACCGGAAACAAAACAGGGCACACTCTGACCCAGTAAGCAGAGGGAAAAGCACCATGGGAGTAGAGCCTACCAACTACCAACATCGTGAGCATTGAACACAAGCTAGTGGAATCACAGAGCCCAATACCCTACACCCACCACAATGCACTGCTGATGTGACTCTGCAGTGCCCTTAACAGAAAAGGTGTCACACTCACCTGAGACCCACATCAGAATCAGGGAAAGGCTGTCAGAGGATAGAACACATTCTGCTGTCATGGAGGTGGGTACGGCATTTGAGGCTGGCATACAGGCTGGGGAAAAAAGTTTGTAAAGTGGGGTTTTTTTGTTGGGAGGGGGTTAGTTACCACTGGGGGAGTCAGGGGAGGTCATCCCCGATTCTCTCCGGTGGTCATCTGGTTATTTGGGGCACTTTTTTGGGACTTGGACCTGAAAAAAAAGGGTCCAAATAAAACGGACCAAATTCTCGTCAAAAACGCCCTTCTTGTTTCGATTATCAGCTAAAGACGTCCATCTCTCTTTGGCCGATAACCATGCCCCAGTCCCGCCTTCGACACGCCTCCGACACGCCTCCGACACGCCCCCGTGATCCTTGTTCGACTCCGAGATGGACGGACTGCAGTTGAGGACGCCAAAAATCGGGTTTCGATTATACCGATTTGTTCGCCCACGGGAAACAGACGCCCATCTCCCGATTTGGGTCGAAATACGGGTGTCTTTCTCTTTTGAAAATAAGCTGGATAGTGTTAAGATACTGTTAGGGAGGTTTGCAAAAGGAACTTGTTTAGCAGACCTGTGCCATGGCTGGTTGTTAAAGAACACCCCAGAATGTGTAAAATGTGGTTGGTTAAATGGGTAAATTAAGGCGTCTTTTACTATGGCGCGCTCACGTTTTTAGAGCACGCTAAAATTGTGGGCACGCTAAATGTTAGAGACGCCAATGCATTCAGCGCACCCACAATGCGTGTTACAGAAAGGATGTTATCCAACACAATTAGCCAGTGTTGGCAAAGTTGGCTGAAGCAACAGTAGGCACAAAGTTACAAGATCACCTGTCAAACTATTAATAATTGTCTCTGTGTAAAGAGCATTCTGCAGCCTGCACAGCACTGAAACAGTAGTGGTGGCTATAATTACTGAATTCAGGATGCAACTTGATCTTCCAGTAGCCTTTAATTTGGTCCCTCCCCATTTTCCTCCCCCTTAGTGCTGTGGGGGTTGCAGACTCTGTCCTTAGCTGGTTTTGTTGGTTGTCCAAGTAATAGGAAAACAGCGACGATGACTAACAAAAACAAAAATAATCAAAAATTAAAAACAAGAAAAGATCAAATTTGTATTTAAAAATTCAAATACATAAAAAAATATTTTTTTATACATTTTGTATTTTTGTTTTTTTTAGTCATCTTTGCTGTTTTCCTTTTTTGGTGTTTTTTGTGAAGACTGGTTTCTTCTGTTTTTTGTACTACTGTCCAAGTAATAGAACACTAAAAGCTAATTGACTAAACTGAATATCTACATCTTGGGTGATGAAATAGGGAGTTACTCAAGACTCCCCGTTATCACTAATGCTTTTTAATTTATTTCTTAGTCCTTTGGGGCATCTGTTTAATTCTCTGGATATTATATATTACATGTATGCAGATGATATGTTGTTGATCTTCCCTGGGAAAATCTGTGCATTTATAATGAGCAAGATATGAGTGGATGTAGAGGTATGGTTTAAAGATGAATCCATATAAAACTAATGTTTCATAATTTGGGACTAATTATTTTAACATTCAGCTGTCTAACCTGACTTTGGCAGTGGTTACTGTTACTTTCTTGAATGAGGTAAAGATCCTGCGAGTGACTTTAGACTTGAGATTAACAAGTTTTGAGATTAACCCTTATTTAGGGTCCATAAAAAAGACGATTTTTTTTGGCTAGTAAGAATTACACATAGGCCACTTTTACAAACAGATTATTTGAGAAGGGTGATAAAGATAACTATTCTACCTTATTTGGATCATTGAAATATTGCAAGTATGGTACCAGAAAATTGGAGGGTGGCCAAAGTAATGCCGATTTTTAAAAAAGGTTCCAGAGGGGAACCGGAAATTATAGACCAGTGAGCCTGATGTTGGTGCTAGGCAAAATGGTACAGGCTTTTATAAAGAACAAAATTACAGAGCATAATCAAAAGTATGGATTAATGAGACAAAGCTAACATGGATTTAGTGAAGGGAAATCTTGCCTCACCAATCTACTACATTTCTTTGAAGGGGTGAACAAACATGTGAATAAAGGTGAGCCGGTCAATATTGTGTACCTGGATTTTCAAAAGGCATTTGACAAAGTACCTCAAGAAAGACTCCAGAGGAAATTGGAGAGTCATGGGAGAGGAGTTATTGCTCTATTGTGGATTAAAAAAACTGGTTAAAAGATAGAAAACAGAGAGTAGGGCTAAATGGTCAGTATTCTCAATGGAGAAGGGTAGATAGTGGGGTTCCTCAGGGGTCTTTGCTGGGACCGCTGCTTTTCAACATATTTATAAATGATATAAAAATGGGAGTAACTAATTAAATTTACTGATGACACAAAGTTACTCAAAGTTGTTAAATCAAAAAAAGGATTGTGAAAAATTACAAGAGGACCTAATGAGACTGGGGAGACTGACCGCCTTATTTTCGAAAGAGAAAGACACCCATATTTCGACCCAAATCGGGAGATGGGCGGCTTTCTCCCGTGGGCGCCCAAATCGGTATAATCGAAAGCCGATTTTGGGCATCTTCAACTGCAATCTGTCACGGAAACGGCCAAAGTTGACGGGGGCGTGTCGGAGGCATGGTGAAGGCAGGACTGGGATGTGTTTATCGGCCGAGGAGAGATGGGCATCCTCGGCCGATAATTGAAAAAAGAAAGGCGTTTTTAGCGCGAATTTGGGTCACTTTTTTGGACCCTTTTATTTCACGAACAAGTCCCAAAAAAGTGCCCTAAATGACCAGATGACCACCGGAGGGAATCGGGAATGACCACCCCTGACTCCCCCAGTGATCACTAACCCCCTCCCACCCAAAAAAAACAGCTTTAAAAACTTTTTTTCCAGCCTGTATGCCAGCCTCAAATGTCATACCCAGCTCCATCACAGCAGTATGCAGGTCCCTGGAGCAGTTGTTAGTGGGTGCAGTGGACTTCACCCAGGTGGACCCAGGCCCATCCCCCCCACCTGTTACCCTTGTGGTGGTAAATGGGAGCCCTCCAAACCGCCCCCAAAACCCACTGTACCCACATCTAGGTGCCCCCCTTCAGCCATAAGTGCTATGGTAATGGTGTAGAGTTGTGGGCAGGGTTGGGGGGGGGTTGGGGGGCTCAGCACCCAAGAGAAGGGAGATATGGACTTCAGAGGTAGTTAACTGTTTTTTTTTTAATTGTTACAAGTGCCTCCTAGGGTGCCCGGTTGGTGTCCTGGCATGTGAAGGGGACCAGTGCACTACAAATCCTGGCCCCTCCCACGACCCAATGCCTTGGATTTGTTCGTTTTTGAGCTGGGTGCCTTCGGTTTCCATTATCGCTGAAAAACGATACCGCCCAGCTCAAATCCGCACAAATCCGATGCATTTGGCTGGCACAAACCGTATTATCGGAAAAAAGATGGATGCCCATTTTTTTCCAAAATACGGTTTGCCCCACCCCTTCACGTACCCGTTCTCAGAGATAGACGCCCATGGAGATGGGCGTTCGCGTTCGATTATGCCCCTCTGAGCATCCAAATGGCAGATGAAGTTTTAATGTGAGCAAGTGCAAAGTGATGCATGTGGGGAAAAATGAACCTGAATTATAGCTACGTCATGCAAGGTTCATATTAAGAGTCACCGACCAGGAAAGGGATCCAGGCGTTATCGTTGATGATACGTGGAAACCCTCTGTTCAGTGTGCGGCAGCAGGTAAGAAAGCAAATAGAATGTTAGGTACTATTAGGAAAGGAATGGAAAACAAAAATGAGGATGTTATAATGCCTTTGTATACTCCATTGTATGACCGCACCTCAAATATTGTGTTCAATTCTGGTCACCCATCTCAAAAACAATATAGTGGAATTAGAAAAGGTACAGAGAGGGGTGAGAAAAATGATAAAGGGAATGGGATGACTTCTCTATGAGGAAAGGCTAAAGTGGCTAGGGCTCTTCAGCTTGGAGAAGACAGCTGAGGGGAGATATGATACAGGTCTATAAATGTCACATTTTCAAAGCTGGAACTCGGTTTGTGAGCCCTTGGACCACTGCCGAGGAGCGGCAGTGGCAGGCAAAACCACCCCACGCTAGAGACAGGGCAGATCTCTGACAAACAGTTAGGCTTCACCTGCACCTGGCCACTTTTCACCAAGAGTTGAGCTCAAGGCTTCAGGTGGCCGGCAGGACTTACTGGACAGGGCAGGACTGGATAACAGCTAGGCAGCACAGGGACAGCAAGGCAAGGAAAGGATAGGCTGAAGGCCAGGACTGAAAGCTGCAAGCAGCCACTGAAACAGGAAACAAACACAGCTAGACAAGAGACTGAACTGAAAGCTGCAAGCAACCACTGAAGCAGGGAACAAACACAGATAAACCCAGAACTAGACACAGACCTACAAACAAGACACAAGACTGGGAAACAAGCAATACCCTAAACTAAACATAGACTAACTAGAACAGGCAAGAGTTCAGGCAAGAACAAGAGCAAGGAAACAAACTCAGGCTGAATTGCAACAAGCACCATCATACCAGGGCCTTAGACGCAATGCAAAGGCAAAGCAGCAAGGTTTCATAATGGCTATTAAGCCCAGCAGCACCTGGAGCTCAGCTGCAACCATCACCAGGAAACTACGGGTGCTGTGTAGGTTCAATCCAAGCAAGCAAGTCTGGCAGCCCGGAAGATCCGGACTGGACTGGGCTAAAGTCTGGAACAGGCAGGAACAGCAAGACAGTCTATAGCAGTTCATAGCAGCCACCGGTTCTGGCCACCGGAGGGCATGGTGAGCACAGACGTAACAATAAAACAATGAGTGGAGTGGAATGGGTAGACATGAATCGCTTGTTTACTGTTTCCAAAAATACTAGGACTAGGGGGCACAAAATGAAGCTACAAAGTTGTAAATTTAAAACAAATTGGAGAAAATATTTCTTCACTCAACAAGTAATTAAACTCTGGAATTTGTTGCCAGAGAATGTAGTAAAAGTAGTTAGCTTAGCGGGGTTTAAAAAAGGTTTGGATAGCTTCCTAAAGGAAAAGTCCATAAGCCATTATTAAAATGGACTTGGGGAAAATTCACTGCTTATTTCTATGATAAGCAGCATAAAATGTATTGTACTCTTTTGGGATCTTGCCAGGTACTTGTAAACTGGATTGGCTCCTGTTGGTAACAGGATGCTGGGCTTGATGTACCTTCTGTCTGTCCCAGTATGGCAATATTTATGTACTCCTGTATAGGAGGTCTGTAATGTCACAATGTTAGTATGAAAATAATCAGAAAGACTATCAGTCAATGGTAGTGATTTTAAAATAAGAGTTTGGGCCTACAGAAAGAGATCAGAAAATTGATTAGGCTGCAATGTAGTGTGCTTTTCAATTACCTGCCCTATAGCACATTATTTGCTATTCTATCAATGCAACAGAGCCTGAAAACCAAAAGAATATTCAGTACAATGATTTTCTCATTGCTAGAGGGGATGATTCAATAGTACTTAGATATATTTTTGCCCATTATGTTTTCTAATTTTGATGAATGCTAAGACTAAACCAAGATAATATTTAAATCAACTGTTCGATAGAGACTGAAAACATTTCTGTCTTGGTAAACAGAAAATACTTTCTCAATTTACCCTAAAAAGCAGACTTCTATGGTCTATGTCCTGAAAATGGCAAGGACACATCAAAATCAAGAATACATATGAAGTATCACAGTGGCGAAGCAGTGGCATAGCTACCTGGGGCCAGGGCCCCCGTAGATTTGGCCCTGGACCCCCCTGCTGATGACCCTCTTGACCCCCCCTCCCGCCGCCAGCCCGCCGTCGCCTGCCTTTGGGATCCCCCGCCAGCAAAGGCAGGCAACGGCAGGTTGGCGGCAGGAGGGGGGGGTCGAGAGGGTCTTCAGCAAGGGGGTCCAGGGCCATATCTACAGGGCCCCAGGTAGATAAAGAACATGTAGTAGGGTCAAGTGACTTAGCCGAACACCAGAGACAGAACTTTTTCCACTTTAAACGGTAACATTTTCTTGTGGAAAGTTTCCTGGAGCAAGACATATTCTAGAGACGTATTCAATGAACACAGATCTATGACATCAGATACCAAGCCGTTGGGACTAAAGAGCGAGGGTCTGGATAAAGAACGTATCACTCGTTCCATGTTATTAGGGTTGGAAAAGGATCTAACCTGAACGGTTCCCTGGACAACAACTCTAGGAGAAGAGGGAACCAGATTCAGTGAGGCCAGTAGGGAGCAATTAGTATCATGGTCCCTTGATCTCGGCGCAGTTTGAGAAGAGTTTTCCCTATGAGAAGCAGTGAGGAAAAGGTGTATAGAAGGTTCATCCCCCAGTGGAGTAACAAGGAATCTGGAGCTATGCGGTTGGAAGCATAGAATCTGGAACAAAAGTGGAGAAGCTTGTTCTTAGAAGAAGCAAATGGGTCTATCGCTGGGGTTCCCCACTGCTGGAATATTTGACGAACGACCAAGGTGTTTAGAGACCATTCGCGAGTTTGAAGGACTCTGCTGTTTGTTTGTTATGGCATTCTATTTTCAAGCTAGATAAACAACTCTTATAAAGTTGTTTTGAGAACCCACCCAAGTCCAGATTTGCAGTGCTTGGCGACAGAGGAGATAAGATCTGGTTCCTCCTTGTTGGTTCAGGTAATACATTGCTACTTGTTTGTCTGTGTGAACCAGTATAGCCTGATTAAGAATGCAATTCTGGAAGGTTTTGAGAGCGTTCCAAACAGCTCGCAATTCTAGGAGATTTATATGATGTTGCTGTCTTAGGGACCGAGAACCCTGTGTATGAAAACTGTTGAGATGAGCTCCCCAACACTTCATGGATGCATCTGTGGTGAGAATTTTGTGATGTAGAAGGGGTTGGAATAAAAGGCCTTAGGTAAGATTGTGGGATACCATCCACTACTATAGAGAGTGGAGGAGCTATGCAAGTTATTTGGATTAGAGCGCATGGTAATCCTGTGGCTTGGGACCATTGTGAGGAGAGTGTCCACTAAGGAATTCAAAAGAAGTTGAGACAATGGTGCTACATGGACTGTTGCCCATGTGACTGAGGCGGCGAAGAATCTGACAAGTAGATATGAGGTGACTGGGATACCTGAGTGGTGAGATGTGATATTGCTTGCCCTTGGTCCAGGAAGGAATGCTCGACCTTGAATTCTGTCAAGGAGAGTGCTTATGAACTCTAAAGTCTGTACTGACTGAAGATGTGATTTGGGGTAGTTGATAACAAATCTGAGAAGTTCTAGGAGTTGTATGACAGACTGAATGAAGTGTTGGTGGACTCCTGCGAGGCTGCTTTGGTTAGCCAATTGTCCAGGTACAGGAAGACATGGATGCCCCACCTGCAAAGTATTGCAGCTGTTACTACTGGACACTTCATGAAGACTCGAGCAGCAAAGGCCAAGCCAAATGAGTAAGACCTTGTACTGATAGTTTAAAGCTCCACAGTGGAAGCACAGGAATTTTCTGTGTGCAGGGAGAATAGATATATGGGTATATGTCTCCTTGAGGTCTAGAGGGCAAAGCCAATCATTGAATTGTATTATGGGAAGCACTGACCCTAGGGATACCATGCAAAACTTTTATTTGAGGCAAAACTTGTTCAGGTACCATAGATTGAGAATCGTACATTGTACTCCTGTCTTTTTTGGAATGAGAAAATACCTTGAGTAGAACCCTTGACCCCTGTCTGGCAGAGAAACAGGTTCTATTGAATTCTGCCAGAGAAGGATCGACAGCTCATCTTGAAATAAGCTCGTTTGGAGGAAGTGGGAATGAGACACTCTTGGTGAAAACAGGGGTGTTTTTCACCAACGCAGTGTGCAGCTGTGTTGAATGGTATGTAGGGTCCATCGGTCGAAGGTTATGAGAGGCCATCTCTGTTGAAAGACAATGTCTCCTGACAGGTAGGTTGTTTGGCACGGACAACTGTATGGTGGCAGTGCTCTCTAGGAAGGAGTCAAAAATTAGGTTGTTGTTTAGATTGAAAGGGCATATGTAATTTTTGTCCCCACTGCTGTCTTGGACGTGAGCATTAGGGGGAAGGAGGCATAGGGGTGTAATGACGCTTAGATATATAGTAGTTGGAACGCTGATATCCTCCCTGAAATCTTCTAGTAGAAGAAGAAGCAGTAGTAGTTTGAGGCCTAGATAGACTGTCATAATTAGGTCAGCCACCTCCTCAACTTTATCACCAGACAGCAGATTCAAGGTCAGAGACTCTCAGCCTGGATAATCAGCACATTACTAAAGCTAAGGTGGAGGTACATGAGAAGGCATCAAAGGCCTGACTCGCAAGATATTTATGACAGTCCAGAAGTTTTCTGTGAACTTTTTGAATTCTTCTTGTTTGTCAGAGGGAAGAAATTCTGCAAAAGATAGAGTACTCTGCATTAGAGATTTTAAGTAAATAGTAGAATAAAGTTGATAATCCAAAATGCAATTGGCTAGCATTGATACTTGAATAGTATTTCTGCCAAACGAGTCTAATGTCCTCGCTTCTCTGCCTGGACCAGAAGCATGAGATCCAGCACTGCGAGTGCGTTTTAAAGTGGACTCTACCACTAAAGAATGATATAGTAGTTGTATTTCTGTATTCTATACATTGTGTCAATTTTCTTTGGGGCAATCTGAACTGTCAGAGGGGTCTCACAGTTTTTTTAGTGAAGTACTTTTCGTAACAGAATGGAGGGGAACTGTTCTTCCCCTGTTTCTAGTTTAAAAGGTTTAGCTTGAGCCATCTCATGGACAAAGCCTGGAAAGGATATTCTTTCTGGGGGAAACATATGCCTCTGAAGTGACAAAGAAGAATCGGATATGTATATCCTAGAGGAAAGGAGGGATGGGAAGATAAAACATATATGTTTTAATACTGAAATATGTTAATATACAAACAAATCTTCTTCAGAGACCGGAAGCAGTAGACCTAGAGGACATGAATTGAAGTTGCAAGGAGGTAGACTTAGGAGTAGCATCAGGACATACTTTTTCACAGAGATGGTGGTGGATGACTGGAATGTCCTCCTAGTGAAGGTGATGGGGGCAACAACAGTGATGGAATTCTAAAACACATGGGATAAACACAGAGGATACCTACATAGAAAGAGCATGGAATTAAAGCAAAACTTAAATGACTTTCACACTTTAAACAAAGCATGGAGGTGTGTAATCTGCAAGGAACATCAGCTACAACCCTAAACAAAGGCATAGAGGGCTGTAATATACTGTATGCACAGAGTGCAGGTTCAGCTCTAGACAGGTCAGCCACACAGGTCTTTATCTGCTGCCCTTTACTACAGTAAATTATTCTGTTCCTATATCCTGTCTAGACAAGAATCCCACAAAATGCACACAGCTTCTGTATGTTTTTATGATCAAGTGATAAATCTGAAGAATTTAATTATAAAAGAATAGTTTCTTCAAGCTATCTCTTCACAGCTCTTGTGCAATTAGTAACTAGAAGAAAAAGCAGATATGGATGTAATGAGCTATTAGTATAGTTCATATAGAAATAGTAGTTGAAATATTCCTACCTTGTAGCTAGTTCAACTGTTGTTATAAACATTTTCCTCTTGTAGTAATAGCTCACCAGATAGCCCTGAGCATACACATTGCCACGTTCAGAGGCTTGCTTCAAGCATCCAACTGCAGACTCCATATCTTTACGAACACCTAGGCCATGCAGGTACATTACTCCAAGTGCCCCCTGTGACTCCAGACTGCCATTGCCACAAGCTTCTGAATGCCAAAAATATGACTAGATAATAGAAACAAAATGTTATTTTAATTTCACTATGTCATTAATATCTTTCTGAGGTGCTCTAGGCAGGGCGCCACAGAAAGTAAGGACACAGTTATGTAATCTATTGAATTCATATGGGAAATTTTCAGGTTACAAAGGTGAGTCAAATCTGAATGTCTTGTCCTTTCTGGGATATTCAAAAGATGATGGTTTATTAAATTTCAGTTTTCAGATAAATTGAAATACCTAGGAGTCAACATTAACAAAAGGAATAATAAATTAATATGACCTGTTTGCTTGAGAAAATTCAAGTATCTAAGTAGTACTGCAATGATATTACTCAACATTATTGGCAAGGTTGAATGTTATTAAAATGCTACTACAATTGTCTATTTTCAGATCTACACAGAATAGCAGAAGCGTCCCCCAAATAACCAACATGGGATATTTATTAACAGTCAATCAACTTTGTACAATCGCTAAAATGACTTAATGTAGTCCTGTGTTTCAGCACAACAGGCACCTGCCTCAGCAGTCAAATAAATTCTGCAAAAATAGCACAACACATATACACAAATATGTTAAAATAATAATAAATAATTGATTAGTAAATAAACTATTATATCTAAAAACAATAATGAATATAAATAAATAACTATCACATATCAAAGATCAATTAATCAATAAAAAGAAATCAATAAAACCATATGTTTATTTATTTGTTACATTTGTACCCCACATTTCCCACCTATTTGCAGGCTCCATGTGGCTTACATAGTACCGTAAAGGCATTCGCCAAGTCAAGTTTCAAAAGGTAACTACAGCCAACAACACGTATATTATGTATCATAAAATAGAATTGCAAAACGTTGGTACAGACAGTAACACATATCATGTGGATGATGAGTGACAATAAGACATGTAATGATCAGACCAGAGATGACATACCATTCAAAGTTGATGGATGCAATCAGCACTACAAGGCATCTCTGGTCTGCTCTTTATATGTATTTATTGTATTTGTCTTATTGAGCAGCAGGCAAACAAACATGAAGAAAAAAGACTGTGTGCGATTAAAGGAAACAGCAGCACAATTATGCTGCTAAAACTTTCAGCAGAACTGAAATTCAGAAACAACCTAGAATTGAAATGGAAATGATTTGCATAAACCTTCACATTTTATCAGCACTGAGGAAACAATCATGTTTCTTACTGTAGAAGACTCAATACCTTTCCAAAGAAGAAAATACTAAGGGTGTGCAAAAGAAATTTCAAGCCTACAGGACACGCTGTCTACATGCTATTTGTGTGAACAGCTAAGTAGAGTCAAAAAGCATGTGTACATTTAAAAATCTGATGTACCTGTGAGGTTTTACTTCCGTAACCTGAAAGTGGTCATGAGAAACTTTCTTAACCCAGCTAAAAGCATGAGTACTATCAAAGCCTGCACATTCTCTCAACTTGGTTGAATATGGCAATTTTCAGACAACTTACCCAGGGAAATCACTTTGAAAATTGTTCTATAAAGGTACACGCAAGGGACATAAGATTTCTTGATGAAATCAAGGACAGCTTCATGGAACAGCTAGTTCAGGAGCCGACAAGAGAAGGAAAAACACTAGACTTAGTCCTTAGTGGTGCTCATGATCTAGTGCAGGGGGTAACGATACGAGGGCCGCTTGATAACAGTGATCATAATATGATCGGTTTTGATATTGGCATTGAAGGAAGTGAAACTAGGAAATCAAGTACGCTAGCGTTTAACTATAGAAAAGGTGATTACGACAAAATGAGAAAAATGGTGAAAAAAAGACTGAAAGGAGCAGCTCGCAGAGTAAAAAACTTGCGTCAGGCGTGGATGCTGTTTAAAAACACCATCCTGGAGGTTCAGGACAAATATATTCCACGTATTAGAAAAAAGGGAAAAAAGACTAAACGTCAGCCGGCGTGGCTAAACAGTAAGATAAAGGAAGTCATTAGAGCCAAAAAACAATCCTTCAGAAAGTGGAGAAGAGAACCAACTGAAAGTAACAGGATAGATCATAAGGAATGCCAAGCCAAATGCAAAGCGGAGATAAGGAGGGCAAAAAAGGACTTTGAGAAGAAATTAGCGTTGGAAGCAAAAATACATAGTAAAAATTTTTTTAGATACATTAAAAGCAGGAAACCGGCCAAAGAGTCGGTTGGGCCGCTGGACGAAAATGGTGTTAAAGGGGCGATCAAGGAGGACAAAGCCGTAGCGGAGAAATTAAATGAATTCTTTGCTTCGGTCTTCACCGAGGAGGATTTGGGGGGGACACCGGTGCCGGAAAGAATATTTGAAGCGGGGGAGTCGGAGAAACTAAACAAATTCTCTGTAACCTTGGAGGATGTAATGGGTCAGTTCAGCAAGCTGAAGAGTAGTAAATCACCGGGACCTGATGGTATTCATCCCAGAGTATTAATAGAACTAAAAAATGAACTTGCGGAGCTACTGTTAGAAATATGCAATCTGTCCCTAAAATCGAGTGTAGTACCGGAAGACTGGAGGGTAGCCAATGTTACTCCGATTTTTAAGAAGGGTTCCAGAGGAGATCCGGGAAATTATAGACCGGTGAGTCTGACGTCGGTGCCGGGCAAGATGGTGGAGGCTATTATTAAGAATAAAATTGCAGAGCATATACAAAAACATGGACTGATGAGACAAAGTCAGCACGGATTTAGTGAAGGGAAGTCTTGCCTCACCAATCTAATGCATTTTTTTGAGGGGGTAAGCAAACATGTGGACAATGGGGAGCCGGTTGATATTGTATATCTGGATTTTCAGAAGGCGTTTGACAAAGTGCCGCACGAAAGACTCCTGAAGAAATTGCAGAGTCATGGAATCGGAGGTAGGGTATTATTATGGATTAAAAACTGGTTGAAAGATAGGAAGCAGAGAGTAGGATTGCGTGGCCAGTATTCTCAGTGGAGGAGGGTAGTTAGTGGGGTCCCGCAGGGGTCTGTGCTGGGTCCGTTGCTTTTTAATGTATTTATAAATGACCTAGAGATGGGAATAACTAGTGAGGTAATTAAATTCGCCGATGACACAAAATTATTCAGGGTCGTCAAGTCGCAGGAGGAATGTGAACGATTACAGGAGGACCTTGCGAGACTGGGAGATTGGGCGTGCAAGTGGCAGATGAAGTTCAATGTTGACAAGTGCAAAGTGATGCATGTGGGTAAGAGGAACCCGAATTATAGCTACATCTTGCAAGGTTCCGCGTTAGGAGTTACGGATCAAGAAAGGGATCTGGGTGTCGTCGTCGATGATACGCTGAAACCTTCTGCTCAGTGTGCTGCTGCGGCTAGGAAAGCGAATAGAATGTTGGGTGTTATTAGGAAGGGTATGGAGTCCAGGTGTGCGGATGTTATAATGCCATTGTATCGCTCCATGGTGCGACCGCACCTGGAGTATTGTGTTCAGTACTGGTCTCCGTATCTCAAAAAAGATATAGTAGAATTGGAAAAGGTACAGCGAAGGGCGACGAAAATGATAGTGGGGATGGGACGACTTTCCTATGAAGAGAGGCTGAGAAGGCTAGGGCTTTTTAGCTTGGAAAAGAGACGGCTGAGGGGAGATATGATAGAAGTGTATAAAATAATGAGTGGAATGGATCGGGTGGATGTGAAGCGACTGTTCACGCTATCCAAAAATACTAGGACTAGAGGGCATGAGTTGAAGCTACAGTGTGGTAAATTTAAAACGAATCGGAGAAAATTTTTCTTCACCCAACGTGTAATTAGACTCTGGAATTCGTTGCCGGAGAACGTGGTACGGGCGGTTAGCTTGACGGAGTTTAAAAAGGGGTTAGATAGATTCCTAAAGGACAAGTCCATAGACCGCTATTAAATGGACTTGGAAAAATTCCGCATTTTTAGGTATAACTTGTCTGGAATGTTTTTACGTTGGGGGAGCGTGCCAGGTGCCCTTGACCTGGATTGGCCACTGTCGGTGACAGGATGCTGGGCTAGATGGACCTTTGGTCTTTCCCAGTATGGCACTACTTATGTACTTATGTACTTATGTAGGTGTGAGTTATGCTCAGATACAGGGGACAGACTGAACCAGTATTATGAATACAAAGATAATTTTTGTTTAATTAAATTTGATGTACTGCTTATATAATCATATCAAGATAGTTTACAATTAGCTAAAGCATTCAACTATCCATGACAATAGACAGATAAAACTGGTAATTAAAAGAAAAAATATGGAAACACACAGAACAGTGGACATAAAGGGTGCAGAGTAAGGAAGGAGTCAAGACAATAGGTAGTGGTGTAAGATAATAAATAAAACAGTGAATAATAAAAATCTATCACAATTGAATGACTGTATCTCTACCACAGACTCCTATTCTGCTATTTTTATGCCCTTAGTCTGTGGTAGAGACACAGTCATACATATAGGGGGTAATTTTGTAAAGGGCACTAAAAGTTAGGTGCCCAAAATCTAGGTGCTAAACTAACAGCAAATTTGTGCACCTAGGGCTAAGTTCTATATATGGCACCTAGAAAATCCGCATGGAAAATATTTCTGCCTAAGCGTATTCTATAAAAGGTGCCTATATTTAGGTGCAGTATATAAAATATGCTTAATTGGTATCCTAGTGCCTAAAACTATGTGCCTCCATTTACAGCATCAAAAACGTGTCGTAAATCCCGGTGCGTAGATTAAGGCACATTGGACCATATTCTATAAAATGTATGTAAATTTTGGAACGTCCAAGAAACGCATATCCATATCCATGCTCCTTTTTGCCTGTGCGAATTAGAATTTGGGTGCAGTGCATTACAGAATACGCTTAGCAAGTAATGTGCGTAAATTCTAATTATTGCCAATTAGTGCTCATTATTGATAAGTGCTGTTAACAATGATGACTGGCTTGTTAAGCCAATTAAGTTATGCACGTTGTTACAGAATACGCTTGGATTTTGGTGCAAAATGCTAAGTGCGCTATATAGAATCCAGGGACTAATGTGTTATAGAATGCTAGCATAAGTCAGCACTTAATCATCTAAATTCAGGTGCCCCCACTTACGTTTGCTTTATGGCAGGTGTAACGGGGCAGGCCTCATTGAAGCAGTTAGGCATCTAACTAGCAATATTTAATAAAGAGTACGCTTAGCGGCCCTTTTACTAAGCCATGGCAAAAAGTGGCCTGCGGCAATGTGAGTGTGTCTTTTGGGTGTGCGCTGGGCCAGTTTTTACCGTGTCCTGGAACAAGGGCCTTTTTTAAGGGGCCAGAAAATGGACGTGCAACAAAATAAAAACCAGAGTATAATATAACGGAGGAAATACCGTGAGAGAGTCGACTCAGACCTGTTCAAAATGTAATTATAAGTGCAAGTAAAGAATGTATGGGAAGTTCTCAGAGTATAAACTCACCCAAACGAGGCTACATAAGTACATAAGTATTGCCATACTGGGAAAGGCCAAAGGTCCATCGAGCCCAGCATCCTGTTTGCAACAGTGGCCAATCCAGGTCACAAATACCCGGCAAGATCCCAAAAATGTACAAAACATTTTATACTGCTTATCCAAGAAATAGTGGATTTTCCCCAAGTTCATTTAATAAAGGTCTATGGACTTTTCCTTTAGGAAGCTGTCCAAACCTTTTTTAAACTCCGCTAAGCTAACCCCTTTACCACATTCTTTGGCAACGAATTCCAGAGTTTAATTACACATTGAGTGAAGAAAAATTTCTCCGATTCATTTTAAATTTACTACATTGTAGCTTCATCGCATGCCCCCTAGTCCTAGTATTTTTGGAAAGCGTGAACAGACGCTTCACATCTACCCATTCAACTCCACTCATTATTTTATAGACCTCTATCATATCTCCCCTCAGCCACCTTTTCTCCAAGCTGAAGAGCCCTAGCCGCTTTAGCCTTTCCTTTTAATTTTTTTTAAAGCTTATATTGTAGGTGAAGTTCTATGATTGAGAAGCTTGTCCACCCTTAGAGACGTAAATCACTTCGGTGTTGCCTCGTTTGGGTGACTTTATACTCTGAGAACTTCCCATACGTTCTTTACTTGCACTTACAATTACATGTTTTGAACAGGTCTGAGTCGACTCTCTCACGGTATTTCTTCTGTTATATTATACTCTGGCTTTTGTTTGTTTTTGATTTTTTCACCTGAGTCCATTTTGGGAATATTTGATTTCGCTGGTTTACCACAAAATAAAAACCAGCACGCATCCAATTTTGGTCTCAGACTTTACTGCCATCCATTGACTTTAGCAGTAAGGTCTCACATGCTACCCGGGCAGTAGGCATGCAGTGTGCACCCACTGCCGTTTATCGCCAAGTAAGCGCCATGCGGTAGAAAATATTTTCTACCACCTGTTTTTGACGCGTGCCAAATTCAGAATTACCGCCCAGGGCCCATGGTAGCTGGGTGGTAATGCCGATTTGGTGCACGCTGGATGTGCGTAGGCCCTTATGCGCCTTTGTAAAAGGGCCCCTTAAATAGAACACCTGCATGTGCCCCTCCCATGTGAACACCTCCTTTGCAGTTAGTATTACAACTAGATTTAATGCAGCAGTTATGGTGGGCATTTTTAAAATATTTTATTGCAGGTTATGTGCTAATGTTGGTATTAGTGTATATCACCAGCATAGAGTTAATGCAGAAGCACTTACCACCTATTTAGGATGCACTAGATGATTCTGTATTAACTCTGCGCTATCCAGTTAGCATACACTTATCATAACTTGCTAGCTGGATAATGTGGAAATGACCACTTTCCACTCTTGACAGGCCCCCTCTGAAAAATTGTTTTAAATGGATAATGTGCTGGTTAGGGTGCACAGGCAGACTGCAAAACGTTTTAACATGTTTCTGTGGTAGCCTGTTCTTGCATGCTAACTGCGGGTTAAGGGCTTAACACACTTTAATAAAAGAGCCCCTTAGGTGACCAGTTACAGAATAGCTCCTAACTGCTGTTTCACCCTCATTTTGGCACTTAACTACAGTTAACTTCTGTTTGAGCACCAACAGTTCAGCGTACTGTACAGAATTAGGGGGATACTGCAAATAGTACATTTTCACTTTAAAATATCAAATGGGTATGACCTTTTTCAGATCTTTGTGATCAGTTGAAGAGTAAAACATTCCCAGGGCACTCTGGGCCTTCACACTGGCTTTTGGATTTCCATTATCTGCAGCAAGCAGCCACCACCTAGGAAGAAAACGTAATCCGTAACACAGCCGCAGCCCATAGTCTAGCAAAACAAGGGGCACTTTTAGTAAGTTTCAGTAAAAAGTAGCCTTTATGCGCTCTAATACAGGTTTTTCCTGTGTTCTAGGGCTATTTTTACCGCAGCTGTAAAAATGGTCTTTTTGTATTAATGGCCATGTGCTAACCATGCCATTAGCACACTGCCATTAAAAAATGTACAGCATGAGCACTTACTGCTACCTATTTTGTAGGCTGTAAGGGCTCATGCGCTAACCAGTTAGTATATGGTAATGTAACTGCACTAACTGATTAGCATAGGAATGCCTACTCTCTGCCCCTAACATGCCCCCTAAAAAAAAAATTACAATATTTTGTAGTGTGCAGTTAGAGCACACACATTTTGTAGTTACCACAGGATGCCCAAGCATGCCCTGAGGTACGCCATTTTAAGTTGCATTAGGTGAATATTAGCACCTAACACAGAGTGTAAATGGGCCCCTAAGAGGCTGATGCAGAAAGCTACCACAGACAGAAGTGCTCAGTTAACAAGCGGTCTGAGTGCTTGTTACTGGCCACAGGATGCCTTATTTGGTAGACTGAACCCCTAGTGCTGCACTACAACCCACTGCTAGGAGTCAGGCACCACCATTTTGAATCATGGTGGTGCCAGAGTCAAAAGCAAGTGGACATAATTCCTGCCTGTCCACTTTGAGGTGTGTGGGAAGGGAAGGGAAGGTGTAAACAAGACTACCAAGGAGTGGGGTCAGGGGCTGCTGTACCTACCAGAGAATGTTTTCTTAAATCAGGGGGAGGGGGTCATGTTGGAGGGGGAAGTTGCTGGATTGGCTACCTTGTTGGGGGGGGGGGGGGTCAGGTTGGTTCATGTCAGGGAAGGGGAGGGAGCTAGATAACCAGGGATTTACTGTCTTGTTGGGGGGTGGTGGAGTCAGGTCACTTCATGGGGGAGGAGCGCTAGGAAACAGGGCTGATGCAGACCTAGCAACTTTTTTAAATTGCCCCCTTCCTTACAGTGCCTAAGCCAATCACCACTCATGTACTGACAAGAAGGGGAGGGGGGATTTTGGCAATGAGCTGCAGATTATTTTCTTTTCTTCATGTTCAATTGTGAAGCGCTGTGTATGACTGGTAGTGCTATAGAAATGATTTGTAGTAGTAGTAGTAGTAGTAGATTATTACTATATTTTTAACACAGCAGTAATCTGCATGCTCCCTACTTACGGTAAAGCAGTGGTATATTTTTTTGGTAATTTCACAGTAGAATATCTTAAGTAGAGAGGTGTGGTAGCCATGTTAGTCCACTCTTAAAGGTTATCAATAAAAATCAAACAAAATAAAACATGGAAAAGAAAATAAGATGATACCTTTTTTATTGGACATAACTTAATACATTTCTTGATTAGCTTTCGAAGGTTGCCCTTCTTCGTCAGATCGGAAATAAGCAAATGTGTTAGTTGATAGTATATATAAGTGAAGCTTCAAAGCATTTCAATGATGGTCTAGCAAGGTGGGGATGGGTAGGAGGTATGTATGGGTACATCAAAGCATTTCATTTCATTGATAGTCTAACAGGATGGGTGTGGGTAGTTGAGAGGAGAGTGATAAACAGAGAAATACAACTTTATGGTTTATAATGGGCTAGAAAGCCCAGATCCTTGTTTAGTCCTGTCTGTTGGGTGTCAAAATATTCAATCATTCTGACTTCAAAGGTCTTACATTCCTGTATTGTTTTAAAGTTACCTTTCAGGATTCTCACTGTGAAATCACTGGTGCAGTGTCCTGGTTCTGTAAAGTGTTGGCCCACAGGGGTGGGAATCTGACTGGCACCAGCTTTCTTCATGTTGTGTCTATGTAAATTGAATCTTGTCTTAAGCATCTGGCCTGTTTTCCAATATAGCATCCTTCGTTACATTTTTTACACTGAATGATATGTACCACATTGGAAGATGAGCATGTGAAAGATTCTTTTATGTTGAATGTTTTTCCTTTGTGAATGACAGACAGAATCCCCCTTGTAGTTACATACAACCCAGAGCTGGAGAAACTGAGGAAAATCATAAGAGACCTACAGCCCCTACTCCAGGAGGATGAATTACTGAAAGAGATATTCCCATCCCCACCAGTGCTGGCCTTCTGACAGCCACCCAACTTAAAACACAAACTAATCAGAAGTAAACTCCCAACACAGACTGAAAAAGAAAAGGGCATGTTTCCCTGTAACAGATCCAGCTGCAAGCTATGCCAAAACATTTCACAGGACCCCACAGTCATTCACAAAGGAAAAACATTCAACATAAAGGAATCTTTCACATGCTCATCTTCCAATGTGGTATATATCATTCAGTGTAAAAAATGTAATGAAGGATGCTATATTGGAGAAACAGGCCAGATGCTTAAGAAAGGTAACTTTAAAACAATACAGGAATGTAAGACCTTTGAAGTCAGAATGATTGAATATTTTGACACCCAACAGACAGGACTTAACAAGGATCTGAGTTTGCTAGCCCATTATAAACCATAAAGTTGTATTTCTCTGTTTAGCACTCTCCTCTCAACTACCCACACCCATCCTGTTAGACTATCAATGAAATGAAATGCTTTGATGTACCCATACATACCTCCTACCCACCCCCATCTTGCTAGACTGTCATTGAAATGCTTTGAAGCTTCACTTATATATACTGCTTTGAAGCTTCACTTATATATACTATCAACTAACACATTTGCTTATTTCCGATCTGACGAAGAAGGGCAACCTTCGAAAGCTAATCAAGAAATGTATTAAGTTATGTCCAATAAAAAAAGGTATTATCTTACTTTCTTTTCCATGCTTTATTTTGTTTGATTTCTATTGATAACAGTAGAATATGAATGCTGAGCCATTCATGCACAGCTCTACTGTGCCACTTTCTGCAACAGCTCTTAAGAGCATTGTATACAAATGCTAGAAGCCTAAAAAAGTAAGATGGGAGAGTTAGAATATATAGCATTAAATGATGAGGTAGATATAATAGGCATCTCAAGAGACTTGGTGGAAAAAGGACAATCAATGGGACACTGTGTTAACAAGGTACAAATGGTATCGCAATGATAGAGAGGATCAAATTGGAGGGGGAGTGTTATATGTTAAACAGGGAATTGAGTCAAATAAAACAAACACTTCATAAGACATAGATAGTAGCATTGAATCACTATGGATAGATTTCCATGTGTGAAGGAAAGGAGTATTCTTGTAGGGCTGTACTGCCGTTCACCAGGACAGAACGAACAGATGGATGAAGAAATGTTTACAGAGATTAGGAAAGCTGGCAAATTGGGCAACACTATAATAATGGGTGATTTCAATTACTAATATACGTTGAAGGAATAAGTAGAATATATATCAAAATAATTGTTTCACAATTCTACTAAATGAAACCCTGTATTGGAGGTGTTAATTCACGTATATTCATGAAAAATTGTGGAGAAAAAAAGACTTCAGAAACCATGGAGAAATCTCTTTAAAGGAACACCTTTCAAAATTTAGAGAACTCCTCTTCAATCACTAGTCTTCACAAAAAAAACTCCACTCCACTCTTCTTATTCATGAAATACTTGTACACACACCTTTAACAATACAATAAGGTAAAGGCAGATGTCTACGCCATATATGCGGTGAAATAAACTTTCATATATCACTTGGCATTATTTGTGGTGAAAGTGAGAAGCTTGGAAACTGGAAGCATTGTTTAGCCCTTGATACAGCCTGGTTGTGGCGAAACAGGGTTCTCCTGTTGGGCTTATGATCATCGGATACTGGGGAATAGAATACAGACCAGTGGCACCAAGATTACTCAAGCTAAGTGATATATGAACGTTTTTTTCACCACATATATGGCGTAGACATCTGCCTCTACCTTATTGTATTGTTAAAGGTGTGTGTACAAGTATTTCATGAATAAGAAGAGTGGAGTGGAGTTTTTTTTTGTGAAGACTAGTGATTGAAGAGGAGTTCTCTAAATTTTGAAAGGTGTTGCTTTAAAGAGATTTCTCCATGGTTTCTGAAGTCTTTTTTTTCTCCACAATTTTTCATGAATACACGTGAATTAACACCTTCAATACAGGGTTTCATTTAGTAGAATTGTGGAACAATTATTTTGATTTCAATTACTCCAATATTGACTGGATAAATGTTACATCAGGGAGTGCCAGGGAGATAAAATTTCTAGATGTAATAAATGACTGCTTCTTGGAGCAGATAGTTCAGGAACCGACAAGAGGGGAAGCCATTTTGGATCTGGTCCTTGGTGGTGTGCAGGACATAGTGCGAGAGGTGGCGGTGTTGGGTCCCCTGGGAAAGATTGATCATAACATGATCAAGTTTGAGCTACTATCTGGGATGAACCTGCAAAGGAAATCTACTGTAGCTGCATTTAATTTTCAACAGGGCGACTATAATAAAATGCGGAAAATGGTTAAAAGGAAACTAAAAGGATTGGATGCGAAGATTAGGACACTAAATCAGCTGTGGACGTTATTCAAAAATACAAGGGTGACTATAATAAAATGAGGAAAATGTTTAAAAGGAAACTAAAAGGATCATCTGCAAAGGTTAGGACACTAAATTGGGCATGGACGTTATTCAAAAATTACATCTTGGAAGCCCAGTCCAGATGCACTCCACATATTTGCAAAGGTGAAAAGAAGAGATAATGCCAGCCAGCATAGTTAAAAGGTGAAGTAGAAGAGGCCACTACAGCGAAAAGATTGTCCTTCGAAGAATAGAAAAAGCACCCAAATGAAGAAAATAAGAAGCAAGTCTGATGCAAAGCATTAGTAAAAAATGCTAAAAGAGAATACGAAGAGAAACTTGCCACAGAGGCTAAAACTCACAGTAACAACTTTTTCAGGTACATCAGAAGCAGAAAGCCTGCGATGGAATCCATGGGACCTTTAGATCCCAAAGGAGCAAAAGGGGCGCTCGTGAAGAACAAGACTATTGCAGAGAAACTAAATGAATTCTTTGCTTCTGTCTTTACGGAAGAAGATGTAAGAGATCTGCCTGTACCAGAATTTGTTTTCAAGGGTGATGATGCGGAGGAACTGAAAGAAATCTCAGTGAACCCTGAAGATGTACTCAGTCAAATTGATAAATTAAAGAGTAGTAAATCACCTGGACCGTATGGCATACATCCAAGGGTACTCAAAGAGCTCAAGCATCAAATTGCTGATCTGCTGTTAGTAATATATAACCTGTTGTTAAAATTGTCCATAGTACCTGAAGATTGGAGGGTGGACAATGTAACACCAATTTTTTAAAAGAGTTCTAGGGGTGATCTGGGAAATTATAGATCGGTAAGCCTGACGTCTGTGCCCGGCAAAATAGTGGAAACTATTATAAATAATAAAATTACAGAACACATAGACAAACATGGTTTAATGGGACAGAGTCAGCATGGGTTCAGCCAAAGGAAGCATTTCCTCACCAATTTGCTTCATTTCTTTGAAGGCATGAATAAATGTGGATAAAGGTGAGCCGGTTGATGTGTATCTAGATTGTCAGAAAGCTATTGATAAAGTTCCTCATGAGAGACTCCTGAGAAACTTAAAGAGTCATGGGATAGGAGGCAAGGTTCTGGTGTGGATTAGGAATTGGTTATTGGACAGAAAACAGAGGGTAGGGTTAAATGGTCATTTCTCTCAATGGAGGAGGGTGAACAGTGGAGTGCCACAGTGATCTGTACTGGGACCGGCACTATCCTATATAATAAAATGCACCTCCAACATTCTGAAGCTGACTGCATGGCTGAGGCATTCCTGCTCTCTGTATCCATCTCCTGAATTGACATCACGTACTTCCGGGTTCATCACAAGCAGAAGTGTCCAACCACACGAGGTTTCTCGGCTTCAAAATGTTGGAGGTGCATTCTATTAAATAGGATTGGTCAGTTCCTTGAAGCACAGCCAGAGCTCAGCGTCCTGCACAGTAACGCTCAGACACCAGAGAGAGAGGGGGGGGGGGGGGGGCCTGACACCAGAGAGAGAAAGGGAGGGGGGGAGAGGTATCTCTGTCACACACACACTCTCTCTCTCTCTCACACTCAATGTCTTTCTCTCACTCTCACACACTGTCTCTCACACACTCTTATGTCTCACACTGTATCACATTCACTCTCTATGTGTCACACAGTCACTCACACACTCTCTTGGTCTCATACACTCAGTCTCACAGAGAGTCTGTGTCTCACACACACTCTCTCTCTCGCATACACTGTATCTGTGTGAAACACAGTTTCTCTCTCTCACACTGTGTCTCACATACGCACTTGCACACACTCTCATTCTCACACACACACTCCCTCTTTCACAGATACACTCGCACCCAGACTCACTCTCTCTCTCTCTCACACACACACACTCGCACATTCACTCTCTCTCTCACACACAGTCACTCTCACATACACTCTCTCAAACATACACACTCCGAGGAAAACCTTGCTAGCGCCCGTTTCATTTGTGTCAGAAACAGGCCTTTTTTACTAGTTTAATATATTTATAAAATATGGAAATTGGAAAGACGAATGAGGTGATCAAATTTGCAGATGATACAAAACTATTCAAGGTTGTTAAAACACATGCGGACTGTGAAATGTTGCAGGAAGACCTTAGGAAATTGGAAGACCGGGCGTCCAAATGGCAGATGAAATTTAATGAGGACAAATGCAAGGTGATGCATATTGGAAGGAATAATCCGAATCATAGTTACCTGATGCTATGGTCCACCCTGGGGTCAGCACTCAAGAAAAAGCTCTGAGTGCCGCTGTAGATAATATGCTGAAATCTTCTGCTCAGTGTGTGGCGGTGACCAAAAAAGGAAATAGGATGCTAGGAATTATTAGGAATGGGATGGTAAATAAGACTGAAAACACTATAATGCCTTTGTATCGCTCCATGGTGTGTCCACACCCTGAGTATTACATTCAATTCTGGTCACCGTATCTAAAAAAAGATATAGCGGAATTAGAAAAGGTTCAAAGAAGAGCGAAAAAAATGATAAAGGGGATGGAACTCCTCTCATATGAGGAAATGCTAAAGAGGTTAGGGCTCTTCAGTTTGGAAAAGAGACGGATGAGGGTAGATATGATTGATGTCTACAAAATCCTGAGTGGTATAGAACGAGTAGAAGTAAATTGATTTTGTTACTCGTTCCAAAACTACAAAGACTAGGGGACACTCGAGGAAGTTACATGGAAATACTTTTAAAACAAAAAGGAGGGATTCTTCGCCGATCCAAGATGGCGGATTAGACCTGTGTTGAACACACAGTGTTTTCTGATACTTTCAATTGATACAAATGCTGAAGCGCAGAGGGAAGCAGGCAGCCGTGGGGACCCCTCACCGGACTCCAGCTGTATCGGCTAGCTCAATCGAACCCTTCTTGCGACGAACAACTATGTCTATTGGGTTGGAAGGCGGCACGCTAGTAATGCCGAGGATTAGTAGAAATCCAGAAGCCTTGCCTATGCTGGAAGTTTCATTGAGCCCCGACCAGCGAGCTCCTCCCCCGCAGCCCCGAAGCACCTGCTCTCCAGTGTTGGCAGCGTTCTCCCTGCTGTCAGAAGCAACAACAGAGATTGAACACCTGGGGCCTCAAAGAGAGCTACCAGAGAGCAGGGAAGCCGACAAAGATTCAGGCTCCCCTGAAGCAAAGGAGACAATACACATCACTGCAGGAGATCAATTACCCACAAGAGATGATTCACTAACTGGTAAGGTACTATTACCAATTTCTTCTTGTTTTATGGAGAAAAACCAACTGAGGTGACCCTCGATTCCCTATGGACGTTGATTACAAATCTGGGAAAGGCTTTATGTCCTTAAATTCAAATATTAGAGACACGGATGGGTAAAACAGAAGAGAAAATGAATATAGTAGACACTGAGGTAAAACAAATTCTGCAGAAAGTGAAAACTCAGGAAAAAGACAATGTAAAGTTTCAAGATACTCAAACAATGATGATAAAAGATATGGCAAATATGAGACGGAAAATTTAATCCCTGGAAAATAACCTGAGAACAAACAATTTAAGATTTTTAAATTTCCCTAGGGTTCTTTCAATAAAACCTAGGGAAATGATTAAAAGATATATAAAAGAAATATTTGGGGCTTCTGGTGAAGTTATCCCTCCTTTCTCAAAGGTCTACTATTTAACAACTAAGCCACAAGTAGCTCATGAATGTAGAACAAGTAGAGCAATCTTTAGACTTGTCAGCAATTTTGGAGTCCTGAGAACTTAGTACGGCTTCTCCATCAACGTTAATTGCAACTGTGGCTTTATCTATAGATAAAATTTGAATTATGAAAATGTTTTCATACTACAAATCCCAGGGCAAACAGTTACTTCCCATGTCTGCCTCAATAGCAGACTATGGACATTTCCTCCAGGAATCTGTCCAAACCTTTTTTAAACCCAGATACTCTAACCGCTGTTACTACATCCTCCGGCAAAGAGTTCCAGAGCTTAACTGTTTGTCGGAGGATGTAGTAACAGCGGTTAGAGTATCTGGGTTTAAAAAAGGTTTGGACAGATTCCTGGAGGAAATGTCCATAGTCTGCTATTGAGGCAGACATGGGAAGTAACTGTTTGCCCTGGGATTTGTAGTATGGAGTGTTGCCATGATTTGGGTTTCTGCCAGGTACTTGTGACCTGACTTGGCCATTGTTTGGAAAACAGGATACTGGGCTAGATGGACCATTGGTCTGACCCAGTATGGCTACTCTTATGTTCTAGGAGCCAGAATTACCTTTCAGCCTCTTCATCAGAATGTCCAACACCAAATCCTTCAAAGTAGGCTCTACCCACGTTAAATGCTGCAGCAGATTTTAAATGTTTGGCTTTAAGGTTCTCACAGCAGACAATTTTCAGCATATATTCCAAACCTTTTTGCTTTTCAAAAATAAAAAATAAACAGTTTATAATTAAGTGCTGCATTTACTAAACTACACTTACTAAATTATGCTTACTTACAGCAGGTCCCTTTTTATGCAATGAGATCTATTTACTATTATCACATATTAACAGCATTTGGACATGCTGTCCAGTGACCATTAACTGAAATTGCTTACCTGTAACAAATGTTCTCCATGGACATCAGGATAACACAGTCACACTCGGTAGCTTCCTGCATGGGCTGCCTGTCTGGATATGGTTTATCAAGCTTGATAAATGCTTCAGCCAATGGTGTGCATGACTACCCTTTCCCACCTTTCCAACATCAGCTATCTCTTTAGTTCAGTAAGGGCCCTCTTTACTAAGCTGTGCTAGAAGCACACTAGCATTTTTAGCACGCGCTAAATGCTGGAGACACCCATAGGAATATATGGGTTTCTCTAGTGTTTAACACACTAATTTTTAGCACACCTTAGTAAACAGGGTCCCAAATATCAAGCATGGAGCAATTTTTATAGATTAGATAAAGACTGAAAGTAAGTTTGTTGATCTTGTCTTATTGCAGAAATTCTGCGTCCAATATATTTTCTTTTTTTTTAGGGGGGAGGGGTTAAGAGGATGGCAGACAGGAAGGTGTGTCTACATTATCCTGATGTCTACAGAGAACATCTGTTACAGGTTTTCATGTATCTGCACGATAATATAGACACACTTGGTGACTCCCAAGTTTAGGGTTGCTGCAAATTGAGTAGAATCATGCAACCTGGTCATGAAGAAAAAAAAGGTGCAGGAAGTCACAATTTAAGCAAATACATTTTGAAGAACAGCTTGTGTAAATTTTACATCATTTATGAATCACAATGCCCAAGCAATAATGTTTAGAAAAAGTATGGCATGTGGACCATATAGCAGCACAAAAGAGGGATGCTAGCATATGAGCTGTTGAAGTGACCATAGCATGAAAAGTGTGTGCTCCAATTCTACCTGGAGGCATAATATCAGCCTGTTAATAGGGGGTGTAAGGGAGGCATTTGTACCCCCTCCCCCTCCATAGATTTATTAGCTGCTTCCTGCCTCCTTGTTGCTATTCCTCTTTCCTCTCCAGGCCAGGATTCAGCACCTCCCTCCTTGCCACAGCATTTTTTTCTGCTCACCAGGCAGGCCAGCCAAGTCACCCAGAAGACAAGGGAGCATCAGTTTACAACAAATGAGATCATGCACAGCTCACCACAATCCTGACCTGCCCGGAGGGGTTGAACTCTGATGTGACCTGCCCCCTTTGACATACACTTCCTTTGGGGGCTGGGCTGGGATGCCTCAGAGAGTTCAACTACTCCAGGCAGGTTAGAGGTTCTGTGGTGAGCTGTGTGTGATCTTGTTTGTTGTAAACTGATGCTTTCCTGTCTTCCCAGTGACTGTCAGCGAGATGCTGTGGCAAGGAGGGAGGTGCTGGACCCATAGTTTTAAACTGAAACTTTCTCTTAAGGTGGAAACTGAACAGCAAATAGTATTAAAAAGGATAGTAGCAAGGCTCAAACTGTCCTAAAAGAAAGTTTCTTTCTGTTCTTTGCTTGTTGGAGAGGTAGCACTGCTATTGAGCTGAATTAGGTGTTAATTAAGTTGTGAGGAAGTAACAAAGGTTACTAAGAGCAATCTGATTGCTGGGCTAGCTTCAAAGGGTTTGTTTGAAGCAGTCTCTTTAGAATCCAAACTATATAGAAAGGAAAGGTCCCACTTAATTTTCTTTCTGAGACGTTCTGAGAGAAGAGGACATTTCTCTGGTAAATGACATTATTTTGCTCAGTGCTTGGTAACTTAAAGATTGGGTTTGACAAAGGAATTGTAGGATATTGATAAACAGAGTTACAATTAAAAAAAACAAACTTCATTAGCTAGTCTCCGTACCCTTTCCCCCATAGTTTTAAAACTTGAATTTTCTGACACAGTATTAACAGACTCTAGAAGGAACAGCAGGGCCTAGTTCAGTCCTGCGCTAGCTCGTGACTTGGACCACAAGGAAGCGACTGCCTAGCCTGCGCCAAGAGGATTTTGTGACAGAAAAAAATAGTTTTAGCTAACCGCACTGGGTGAGAACAGAAGACAAGAAAGGGGTTGCCATAGAAAATGTGGACCTCTTTAGCAGCGCAAGAGGCAATGCACCTTAATCTCAGGGCACCCTGAGTCTCCGCAGAGAAGGAACAGGATAAGGATACCCAGACAAGTCCTCTTGAAGGAATGCCGTGCCACATGACAAAAACCCTTGGCAGCTTCTGCAAGTGAAGCTGCTCTCCGTGTAGACCCAGGTACAAAAAAAAATGCCCAAGGCCCAGAGCTCTTGCCGCTGAGCCTGAGCACCCCTGCCACATCAGGGACCCAGGAGCCTAATTACATCCACCAACACATGCATCTATGTCTGCACTGGCTGTGCCGGCTCAGGGCTTTTTTTTTTTTTTTTTTGGAAACAGAGCTCCATCGTCACGTCATAGGGAAAAAACCCCTTCACAGATAAGCCTCTCTGGGAAAGAGCCCGGAGCTGTATGGGGAAACTCAGCATCCAAGGAATTCAAGTCAGCAAGAAACACTCGATTCGCATGCTAGCAAAATGGCTGACAAAGCTGTGCTAGCATGAAGAGATGTGCATCCTGTGCACAAGAACAGCTAGCAAGGCCTGTACTGGCACTGCCACAGAATACCTATTGGGGAGAGAAACACCGTTCAATAAAGGAAACCGCGGAACACTTCACGTGCAATAGAGGAAACTGTGGAACGTGACCCAGCAAAGGCAAGAAATAAAAACTCACCCCAGGTGCAGTTCAAGGAGTCCCAATGTGTCTCAGTGCAGTCAGGCACAAAATGCTGTCCTCCCCCTTACAAAAAATAGGAGTGGGAATGTGAACCAGGCTTATCCAAAGACTAAAACCAGACAAAATCTTTAATAATCAAATAAACAAAATTTATTAATGTTTTCTTTAAAAACGACTCGACACAACGTTATGTTTCGGCCTGGTGGCCTGCATCAGGAGTCTTATAACCTTGGTTAATTATAAAACTCATGAACTGATGATATAAAATAATCTTGCGTTGCAATTGGAAAATAGAGATCTTGAGACAATAAAAAAAGGTCTTGAAAAAGACCATTGAATTGATCCGTGAAACACTATGGTCTGCGTGAATACAGTGATCAAGCGAAACGTATATATATTTTTGGAGAGATACCAATGCCAGAAATGGTATTCAATGCTGATGAGTCACAGAAACTGAAACAAATCTCTGTAAACCTGCAAGATGTAATGGGGCTATTTGACAAACTGAAGAGTAGCAAATCGCCTGGATAGGATACAACCCAGATTACTGATAGAATTGAAAAATGAACTTGCAGAGCCATTGTTAGTAATATATAATTTATCTTTAAAATTAAGCACGGTACCAAAAGATTGGAGGGTGGCCAATGTAACGCCAATTTTTTAAAAGGGTTCCAGAGGTGATCTGGGAAATTATAGACCAGTGATCCTGACATCACTGCCAGGCAAAATGGTAGAGACTATTATAAAGAACAAAATTACAGAGCATATACATAAGCATGGATTAATGAGATAAAGCCAACACGGATTTAGTGAAGGGAAATCTTGCCTCACCAATCTACTACATTTCTTTGAAGGGGTGAATAAACTTGTGGATAAAGGTGAGCCAGCCGGTATTGTATATCTGGGTTTTCAAAGGGCGACAAAGTTTCTCATGAATGACTCCTGAGGAAATTAGAAAGTCATGGGATAGGAGATGATGTCCTATTGTGGATAAAAACTGGTTGAAAGATAGAAAACAGAGAATAGAGTTAAATGGTCAGTATTCTCAATGGAGATGGGTAGATAGTGGGGTTCTCCAGGGGTTTGTGCTGGGACTACTACTTTTGACATATTTATACACTATCTAGAGATGGGAATAACTAGTGAGGCAATTTAAATTTGCTGATGACAGAAAGTTATTCAAAGTTGTTAAATTGCAAAAGGATTGTGAAAAATTGCAAGACAACCTTACGAGACGGCATCCAAATGGCAGATGACGTTTAATGTGAACAAATTCAAAGTGATGCATGTGAGAAAGAGGAACCCAAGCCATAGCTAATTGATACAAGTTTCAACATTAGGAATCACCACCCAGGAAAAGGATCCTAGGTGTCATCGTTGATGATACATTGAAACCCTCTGCTCAGTGTGCAGCAATGGCTAAGAAAGCAATGTTAGGAATTATTAGGAAAGGAATGGAAAACAAAAATGAGAATCTTATAATGCCTTTGTATCACTCCATGGTGCGACTGCACCTTGAATACTGTGTCTGGTTACCGCATCTCAAAAAAGATATAGTGAAATTAGAAAAGGTATAGAGAAGGGTGATGAAAATGATAAAGGGGGTGGGGTGATTTCCCTATGAGGAAAGGCTAAAGTGGCTAGGGCTTTTCAGCTTGGAGAAGAGATGGCTGACGGGAGATATGAAAGAGGTCTATAAAATACTTAGTGGAGTGGAATAGGTAGATGTGAATCACTTGTTTACTCTTTCCAAAAATACTAGGACTACGTGGCACGCAATGAAGCTACAAAGTAGTAAATTTAAAACAAATTGGAGAAAATATTTCTTCACTCAACAAATAATTAAACTCTGGAATTCGTTGCCAGAGAATGTGGTAAAAGCAATTAGCTTTGTACCAAATACAGAAGAAACCTGTCTTCGCAAAAACAACAATAAACAAAAACAGCGAAGATGACACTAAATAACAATAAAGTGAAAAAATAGAAAGGAAGATGAAAACAGGAAAAAACATAAAAAATGTGACAAAGAAAAAAATCCAAAAATATACACTTAAAAATAAAAAAATGAAACACAAAATGTGTGTATAAACAAAATTAAAAATCAGAAAAAGACGACACAAGAATGATGCAAAAAATAAAAAATTAATTAAAATAATATAATTTATTAAGGTGATATGACTCGACACAGCTGTGTTTCGGCCAAACCGGCCTGCATCAGGAGTCTAAATAAAACAAATTCAATTTAATTTGAAACATCTCAATTTTTGTCTCTTATACTATAGATTAATATACAATAGAAACAAAAAACAAACAACAAGGAAACAAATATATTACAGTAAATAGTCGCTATAACAAAGAAGATTCATGAATTAATTACATACTTATTAAGAACTGTAGAACAAATGAATATATATATTTCCAGAACTTAATTTTCATTTTATCTATCGATAAATCTCATGTTGTAGTATGAACTAATTATATCTATTGTAAAAGACAAAATTCCTGCAGGTGTTCAGACTTCAATTTATATATATATATAATATGATCCAAATTAATAATCATTATGAAATTAAATTATTGAAAGTGAACAATGTTATATATAATCTTAATATGCAATACATATTTAGAGAAAGAAAATTTTTTATTTTTTACCTGTTACACCATGTGTATGTTCTCTGGCAATATAAATTCTTGTAAGGAATTCAATAAAATGTCATTCAATAACACTCTACCTTTAAAAAGGCTGTGTGCGTAGTTTAATAACAATCTATATGGTAAAAGAGGAGAGAATATGTTAACTGTAAAAATAAATATTCTAATTCTTACTATAGTTCTATTTATTTCTTTTTGTAAATCATGTATTGTTTTAAACATATTTCTGTTTATTAGGAAATGCATATATTTGTAATAATGGCAGGGAAAAAAAGATTTCTATGATATATATATCAAAAGTCTGGGAGACGGAGTGGTGTGTTTGCAGATAAAAGTCTTGTAAAGATCGTATGTATTGTCTTATAGCAGAGCAACAGTATGCTGTTTGTAATAATAACGGAACACGGTATTCCTGTAGCATATATAACGAGAGTCATAAAGATCAAATAATCTATCTACAGAAAAAAGTCTTATAAATATCATTTATATCATCTTGCAACTGGATATAGGTATTACGGGTCTATTGGCGGAACAATGAATTTGAATGATAAAGATTATTAAAGATTTTTCTTATGTTTGACTGCGTAATGTGTGTTTTTTTTTTTTAAATTGTAAAGAAAGTAGGATCTCTAGAATAAAAATACAAATAGCTGCTACGATATATCATTCAAATTCATTGTTCCGCCAATAGACCCGTAATACCTATATCCAGTTGCAAGATGATATAAATGATATTTATAAGACTTTTTTCTGTAGATAGATTATTTGATCTTTATGACTCTCGTTATATATGCTACAGGAATACCGTGTTCCGTTATTATTACAAACAGCATACTGTTGCTCTGCTATAAGACAATACATACGATCTTTACAAGACTTTTATCTGCAAACACACCACTCCGTCTCCCAGACTTTTGATATATATATCATAGAAATCTTTTTTTCCCTGCCATTATTACAAATATATGCATTTCCTAATAAACAGAAATATGTTTAAAACAATACATGATTTACAAAAAGAAATAAATAGAACTATAGTAAGAATTAGAATATTTATTTTTACAGTTAACATATTCTCTCCTCTTTTACCATATAGATTGTTATTAAACTACGCACACAGCCTTTTTAAAGGTAGAGTGTTATTGAATGACATTTTATTGAATTCCTTACAAGAATTTATATTGCCAGAGAACATACACATGGTGTAACAGGTAAAAAATAAAAAATTTTCTTTCTCTAAATATGTATTGCATATTAAGATTATATATAACATTGTTCACTTTCAATAATTTAATTTCATAATGATTATTAATTTGGATCATATTATATATATATATATAAATTGAAGTCTGAACACCTGCAGGAATTTTGTCTTTTACAATAGATATAATTAGTTCATACTACAACATGAGATTTATCGATAGATAAAATGAAAATTAAGTTCTGGAAATATATATATTCATTTGTTCTACAGTTCTTAATAAGTATGTAATTAATTCATGAATCTTCTTTGTTATAGCGACTATTTACTGTAATATATTTGTTTCCTTGTTGTTTGTTTTTTGTTTCTATTGTATATTAATCTATAGTATAAGAGACAAAAATTGAGATGTTTCAAATTAAATTGAATTTGTTTTATTTAGACTCCTGATGCAGGCCGGTTTGGCCGAAACACAGCTGTGTCGAGTCATATCACCTTAATAAATTATATTATTTTAATTAATTTTTTATTTTTTGCATCATTCTTGTGTCGTCTTTTTCTGATTTTTAATTTTGTTTATACACACATTTTGTGTTTCATTTTTTTATTTTTAAGTGTATATTTTTGGATTTTTTTCTTTGTCACATTTTTTATGTTTTTTCCTGTTTTCATCTTCCTTTCTATTTTTTCACTTTATTGTTATTTAGTGTCATCTTCGCTGTTTTTGTTTATAAAAGCAATTAGCTTAACAGGGTTTAAAAAACGTTTGGCTAATTTCCTAAAAGAAAAGTCCATAAGCCATTATTAAGATGGACTTGGGAAAATCCACTGCTTACTTCTAAAATAAACAGCATAAAATTTGTTTTACTGTTCTGGGATTTTGCCAGGTACTTGTGAACTGAATTGGCCACTGTTGGAAACAGGATACTGAGTTTGATGTACCTTCAGTCTGTCCTAGTATGGCAACGCTTATGTTCTTATGTTAACCCATAGTCTTGGGTGGACAGTAGACATACTATCTGTATACAAGGATTTATAAAGTTTGACTCATTTGCCTGTTGCAGAAGTTCAGTAAAGTTTATTTGGAATAAAAATACAATCCTTGGAGTGATGAGTATTCTTTGGAGTGAGAGTGCAGTGGATGCTCCGGGACTGATAAAAAATATATGGCAAACCTGGTTTAACATCCTTCGGCCTACCAGAGTAAGTTCAGCCCTGGCCAGCACCCAAGCTCCAGTGAGAAACAGTGGCGTAGCCAGAAGGCAATTTTTGGGTGGGCCAACAGGTTGGATGGGTGGGCACTAGAGTTGCCAACTTTTTTGAAAGTGAAAAAACAGCAACCTGATGCACCCATGCTCTGTCCATACCCCTCTCCCCATAACTTCAATGAGGGTTGCAGGGCAGGCTTCAGTGGCTGCAGGCCAATTGAGAGCTAAGGGAAGTACAATAGACTGCACTATTCAGCCCCATTGAGCCATGGTCCTCCAACAAATATATGGTATTGAAGCCAAACACATTCTGCATCCAGAGAACCTCCTGGCCCTCCACCAACAACGGATATAGAGCATAGCAAGGACAATCTCTCTATATAAAAAGCAACACCAACGTTCTATGAAGCCTCCAGCCGGAAGTGTGAAGGGGGCGAGATATCCGGTTTCCCTATGAGTGTCTGCCCCGCCCTCTCTGTAACACAGTCAGTGAAGGAAAACAGCAGAGCACGAAATCAAATCGCTGGCTCTGTAACAGTGAAGGACTCAGAGGGGGGAGGGGAGAGAGGCCAGAGGGCAGGGACACACACACTCCCACATGCACACAGAAGAAAATATTGCTAGCCCCCGTTTCATTTGCATCAGAAACGGGGCTTTTTAACTAGTTCTCCATAAAACTCATCATACAAAGAAATTTTGTTTTCTAGTGTAATCTCAATTACAGACATATTATAAATTAACTTAAAAAAAATCTATAAAACAAAAAGTCACTCAGAACCTAGAGCAAATCTACCATGCCAACACTAACTTCCAAAAACAAAGATCCTACCTATGAAAAAGAAGTGCCTTAAATATTATAGTAGGGCCCAAAAATACAAATACTTTTATCAGGAAAGCTGAACAAGCCAAATTACTACAGAATGCTACATGGAAACTTCATGCTAACAGAATACCTCAGTCACACACACAAGACACAAATGCAAAATACAGAATAAGTGACCACAAACTCTAGAAATATAAATTAAACGGAAACCCCAAGAAACTAGACCTTGCATGTAGTACAACACTAGAGAAACAAGAAAGAAAGGCATTTGCTCCTGTGCAAAATATAAAGATGGCACATGCCAGGGATGGTGTTAGGGATTGCAACTAGGGCAATTGTGCTTGGTTCCTTGGCCAGAGAAAGCCTGCATGCTGGAAGCTGAAGACGCAGCCTGGTAATGGACGTTGGGGTCCTTTCCTAGATTTCTGTCCTGGACCCCAGCCATGTTTAACATCAACTTTGGCAAGATGTACATTCCAAATCCAACATATTATATTCACAACATTGACAATAAAATAATATTTTTATACCTTTTTGTTGTCTGGTCATTTTTTCTCAAATCATATTGGTCCCAGTCTCTGGTTTCTGCTTCCCTCTTTCTTCTCTTAACTCACTTGCCAGGGTCTCCTATTTGACATTTCTTCTTTCTTCATGTCCATCATCCATCTCCCATCTCTGTTTTCCTATATTTCCTTGTCTAGTATCTCTCCTGTGTTCATATCCCCTCATCCATCATCATTCCTCTGTTCACCTATGCACCCCATGCCCAGCATATCCCTTCTGTGTTCCTATTCTCCCCCTTGTCTGGTATCTCTCTCCCCCCCTCTGTGTCCATATACCCCCCTCTCCAGTGTCCAGCATTTTATCTCTATTCCATATCCCCGTCCCCCCCCCCCCTTGTCAGGCATTACCCCTCTGTGCCCATGTGCCATCCCCACACAGCATCTCACATTTGTGTCCCTGTCCCCATGCTCCCACCTAATGCCCATCATCTCCCTTCTGTATACTTACCTATGTCCCCTTTCTCCCTTCTCCACACCAATGTGTCCCTCTCCTCTCTGATCCCATCCCCCAACCAGCTTCTCTTCCGATCTTTCCTTCCCCTTATGCATCTGGCTCTTTTTCCATGCACCTCTCCTCTTCCCTCCAACCTCCCCTCTGCAAATCCCAAACCTCTCCCCTTCCCTCTGCAAATCCAAAACCTTCCCTCTGCAAATCCCATACCTCTCCCCTTCCCTCCAACCTCCCCTCTGCAAATCCCAAACCTCTCCCCTTCCTTCCAGCCTCCCCTCTGCAAATCCCAAACCTCTCCCTTTCCTTCCAACCTCCCCTCTGCAAATCCCAAACCTCTCCCCTTCCCTCCAACCTCCCCTCTGCAAATCCCAAACTTCTCCCCTTCCCTTCAACCTCCCCTCTGCAAATCCCAAACCTCTCCCCTTCCTTCCAGCCTCCCCTCTGCAAATCCCAAACCTCTCCCCTTCCCTCCAACCTCCCCTTTGCAAATCCCAAACTTCTCCCCTTCCCTCCAACCCTCTGCCCCTCTGCAAATCCCAAACTTCTCCCCTTCCCTCTGCAAATCCCAAACTTCTCCCCTTCCCTCCAACCCTCTGCCCCTGGCAAGTCCAGCACCCTTCTGTTCCCTTCCCAGCCTCCCCTTACTGGCCCAGCACCCCACTGATTTCCTCACCCTCTCCCACCCCTGCTGCAGCGCTTCATTTAATTCTGTCCGCACTGCTGTAAATGCACAGTCTCCCACCCCCCGCGGCGGCGCTTACAGTTTGTTACGGCGCTGACAGCAACTCTACAGATACGGCACCGACGTCCGACGTCCTGCTCCGGGGCCTTCCGCGTCCCGCCTCCGTAAACCGGAAGTTACATCAGCGCGGCGGAGGGAAGGCCCCGGAGCAGGACGTCGGACGTCGGTTCCGCATCTGTAGAGTTGCTGTCAGCGCCGTAGCAAACTGTAAGCGCAGGGGTGGGAGACTGTGACAGCAGCGCCCACAGAATTAAATGAAGCGCTGCGGCAGGGGTGGGAGTCGGGAGAGGGTAAGGATCTGCTTCTGGGCGGGCCTGAAGCTAAACTGGGTGGGCCTGGGCCCATCCAGGCCCACCCGTAGCTACGCCCCTGGTGAGAAAGCAGAATTGTGTGTGAAAACTGATTTGTTGTGTGACCAGGGTGAAGGGGGTTGCCCAACCCCAAGAGCTAGGTGGTGCCTCAGGACGCAGATGTAATGGCGAGACCCAGGTTACACACACAAGAGAAGTTAGGTGCTCAGTTTACAGAATAGGGGCGTAAGTCAATTCTGTGCACAACTGCTGATTAGTGTTTGTTAATGCCAATTATTGGTACTTATCTCCAGTTTAGTACAAGGGACTAATTTTCAGAACAATTAGACCTACAAAGTTCCATAGGTTACTATCAGGCTCATTTTCAAAAGAAATAGACATCCAAAAAGTGACATAAGTCGCTCACAGAAACGTCCAAATCAGTATTTTTGAAACCTCTTTTTGGACGTCTTTCTCTGAAGTCCGTCAGAAGGACATCCAAATCTCAAGGGAGCATGCCAGGGGTGTGTTCAAGGCGGGACTTGGGCGTTCCTAAAACTTGGACGTCTTTCAGCCATAATGGAACAAAACAAAAATGTCCAGGACTAAAACTTAGACGTTTTGAGCTAGACTTGTTTTTATAAAAAAAATAGCTGTAGTGGGACTTGAACCCACTTTCCCAGGATCAAGGTCTGCTACACTAACCACTAGACTAGTTCTCTACTCCACACAAGAGGTGCCCCAAGTGATCAGATGGCCACTGGAGGGACTCGTGGCTCACCTTCCTTTACGCCCCCAAATCACAAAACGTTTTTCCAAACAGCATTTTGAAAAGGAAAACAGACTTTTTTTTGTAGAAAATGACCTTTCCTGTTCTGATTTTGGACGTTTTACAAAAAAATCTCCAAATTCAGACATATCCAAAAATGCTCCTCATGCTTTTGACTTGCCCAAACTCAGAAGCAGCAGCAGTGGGAATTGAACACTTGTTGCCTTGCGCAAAGCCTGCTGCACTAACCATTAAGCCACTCCTCTTCTGTTTTGGAAATTTTGCATTTGGACGTCTTTTGTTCGAAAATAGACCAAAAAAAAGGACGTCCAAATCAGAAAACGTCCATAGCATTTTCAAACACAAAGGATAGACGTCCATCTTTTTCGAAAATGACCTTCTTTCCTGTTCGGAATTTGGAAGTCTTGGTAAAACGTCCAAACTCTGATTTAGACATTTCTTTTGAAAATGCCCCTCCATGTAATTTTGTAAGTCTAAGTGCATTGAAAATACACCTCAATGTTACATACGGAACTGACCCTATTCTATAACTGGGCTTGCATTTACTTGACCAACTTTAGGCACCATTTATAGAATTTCAGGTACAGAGTATGAATATAGTGTACACAGCCGAGGAAAAAACTTATAGAACCCTTAGCAACACAGTCATAATAAAGGATATTTTTGTAGCTAAAAATATATGACCGTGTTTCCCACCATCAGGTATGCTACAGAAAATTTAAGCTACAGAAAAGTCACCAATGTTTGACACTCAGATCCAGACCAGCACCTAGGCCAGTGATGGGCAACCTTTTGAGCTTGGTGTGTCAAAATTCGCCCAAAAAAACGAGCATAACTCGGGTGGTGTGTCACTTCGAGAAAAATCACTGCTACTAGGACCGCCCCCGGGCCCCCCCTACCCAAGATCGCTGCCCACCCGAGGTCGCTGGGCCCCCCCCCCCTCCACCCGCTACCGGGCCCAGAACTAACCTTAAAGCCTCCTTTCACGTCGCAGCAAACAGCAGCATGGCAGACCTCTCCTCCTTCCTTCTGTGCTCCGCCCTCGCGGACGTTACGTCAGGCGAGGGCGGGACACGGAAGGAAGGAGTGGCCTGCCCTGCTGCTGCTTGCTGTGACGTGAAAGGAGGCTTTAAGGTTAGTTTCCGGGAGCGAGGAGGGAGGGCGGACCACACTGCGGCGGCGGCGCGTGTTATCGAAAATGGCTACACGTGTCAGTGCTGACACGCGTGTCATAGGTTCGTCATCAGGGACCTAGGCTATGCTCTCAGTACCTCCTAGTTATACAAAATACCAGCAGTGTAGTCATTCATGCTTCTTCCATGTAGCTACAGCATGTGCCCTGGAGTTTATCATTCTATTGATACACCACTTACTACAATACAATTGAGGAGAAGTGTGGTAATTAATGAATGGTATGCAGGGCATAGATACCCAAGTCCATTTGTGCAGCACAGACTTTGCACACAGCACCTCCTCCTCTTCCATCTCCTTCCCTTTGAGTCTTCCTAGACTATTTTATCACCAGATTAAGTAAAATGGGGTAACTGTCTACTGAGTGTGGAAGCAGTGAATGAGATCTGGCAGCCAGATAAAATACCCATAGTAACTAAGGGATCCTTTCACTATGCTGCATTAAGAAATGGGCTTAGTTGCCCCATAGGCATTCCTTTCCTGTACGCTATGCCCATTTTTAATGCAGCAGGCAAATAGAGCCTTTTTGTACTATTTGAATTTTTGGGCATGCGCTAATGTTTATATTAGTGCATGCTCAGTAAAAACAATTACCACGGAAGTGTTAGAGGGGGACCAAAACTGTTTTTTCCAGTTTTGTCCAAAACCAAATCTATAACTGAAATTTGCAGCTTGAACGACCCAGCCCCTGACCAGGAAGAGCACTCACTTCCTTCCTCCATCTCTTCTCCTCCTTGACTGCTCCCTCTGAACCAGGGGAGCTACCACTTCCTTCCTCCCTCACCCCCCCCCCCCTTCTGGACCCACCTGTAGGTCACTGCCACTACCGCCTCAGGCCTACCTAGTGGTCTAGTGGCTATTTGGGGCAGAAGTGATCTCCAGTCACTCCTGCCCATCTATGTCTGCAGTCAAAATGGCTGCTGTGACTTCCAGTGTTAGTCTGACGAGACTACTGCTGGAGTTCATGGCAGCCATTTTGAAACTGGAGCTGGCAAGGGCAGGAGCGATCCACAGTCACTCTTACCCATGCCAACTCCAATCTCAAAATACCTGCTGCAAACTCTGGCAGCAATCTCATGAGCCTGCCGCTGGAAGTCACAGCAGGCATTTTGACTGAGGACACGAGATGGGCAGAAGCAACTGGGGATCATTCCTGCCCCAACTAGCCACTACACCACCAGGAAAATGGGGTAGGCCTGGGGTCGGAGTGGCACAGGATTGCAAGTGGGTCTGGGAGGGGGGGGTGCCGTCTTCAGGGAGGGAGTGGAAGCTCCTTGTGTCAGGAGAGGAGTAAGAGGGAGGAAAGGAATGGGAGCTGGGGGCTGCACAGCACAGTATTGGTGTTAGTCAAAAATGCACTGGCATTTTCAGCCAAAACCAAAACAAATTTGAATTTCAGGCTAGTTTTGGTACCAAAACCAAAATTGTCAGCCTCTAGGGAGCACTTACTGCCTCCTATTTAGGTAGCATTAAGGGCTCCCGTGTTAAGGACATGCTAACCAGTTAGCATGGCAGTAATTTGCACACACTTGCTATTAGTGCATCCATACCCATTCAACTCTGACACGCCCCCACCCAAAAAAATAATTGCTATGTGGTTAGTGCATGCAGATGGCAAAAACTAATGTGGAAAACTTTAATACGTCCTATGTTAGGCCATTTTTACTGTGTTAGGTGAGCGTTAGTTCCTAATCTTTTTCCTTCCATTGTGTTGGGTTCACGTGCTTCTCTGTATCCTTTCTACTTTTGCCTTAAATTTTTTTTGCTTTCCTAATTCTTCTTTGGGCCACATGAGTGCTTTCCTCAGAGGCTGGTATGCCACATAATAGTTTTGTTATTTATTTATTATTTACCACCTTTTCTTTTTAAGAAATTCATTCACCCAAGGCCAAGTACAATATAGCCCAAACACTGGCAATAAACAATTACAGCAATAAAAATATTCAAATAAATACACATTACGGCATAGGTTGCTACTTACAATGTCAACACAAAACATATTGAAACATCTCAATAGACAGCATAAGGGGTAAGTGGAGATGGAACACATAGACAAACAAGACAGCCTAACAGAAATCTGAGATAGAAGATAAGAATCACTATCTTAAGGAAAAATTGAACACGGAATCAGAAAAGGTGCTTGAAAATGGTCTCAGCTGGAATATGTGTAGTAAGTCCTGCTACAGTATGTGCAGTCAGTGTTAGACCTTGAACACGTGACCAGCTAGTTCTTTGCTTCTTCCATTAAATGTTTGGGAGAATAGCCAGGCTTTCACCTGCTTCCTGAAGTACAGATAATCTTGTGCTAGGCGAAGCGTTCCAGAATATGGGGCCTACTCTAGAGAAGGTTCATTGTCAAATGTCACTTCCTTTGGACAGGGTAGTTAGTAATACTTCCAGTGAGGACCATAGCAACCTTGGAGGTACATTGAAGAAGATCTTGTTCAAGTACTCTGTCTCATTTCCTTTAAAGGCCTTGAAGATCAGAGAGTTTTTAAAATTTAGTCCTCTATTATACTGGTAGCCTAAGACGATTTTACAGATATGGTGCAAAGTGATCACATATGGTGCAATGTAATCACATTAATCAGTTGTGCTGCAGCATTCTGAATCAACTGATGCTTGTGGAAAGCCTTTGTAGTCACACCAGTGTTATCATGACATGGACCAAGGAGGTTTGATTAACAGGAGCAGGTGTGACGTTACAAAGCTGAAGCCTGTCCACCCAAGGTTTTCATTCTCCCCAATGCAGCCGCCACCATCTTGGTACACTCAAACCAATGTAATTGATAGGGTGACAAGCTTCGCCTATTGGCTTCAGGCCAGATAATGGGCCAAGCACGCTCCAGCTGTATCCTGTTAATCAAACCTCCTTGGTATGGACATCTGGTCATTTCGGGCACCTTTTTGTGCCTTATTCGTAATAAAAACAGAAGTAGCTGAAAACGTCCAAGCTTTAGTCCTGGACGACTTTGCTTTGTTCCATTATGGCTCAAAGACGTCCAAGTCTTAGGAACGCCCAAGTTCCACCGCGAACACGCCTCCAATACACCCCCTTGAGATTTGGACCTCCTTGCGATGGACTTCTGACAAAGACGTCCAAAATGCGGTTTCAATTATACCGATTTGGACGTCTCTGTGAGAAGGACGTCCAAGTGCCAATTTATGTCACTTTTTGGACATCCATCTGTTTCGAAAATGAGCCTGATTGTATCATATGATTGCTATTACTAGGATTTAATTTTCTTATCTCCAATTTTACCTTATTGTTCTGAGTATTATGTTGACATTTAGTGATTTTACCACTGTTATGCAGTTAATATAATCTAACTTTTTTATATCACACTATACTTGTACACCACCTTGGGTGAATCTCCTCCTAAAGATGGTTAATAAATCCTAATAAATAAATAAACTCAAAAGGAAACAATAGAGGCAAATTAATATTTAAAGGAATCTGGCTAATTTACTGCTCCCCTCTTGGAGAAAATATTTTTTCATTCAAAGTATAATTACACTCTGGAATTTGTTGCTGAAGGATGTGGTAAAAGCAATTAGTATAGCTAGTATAAAAAAGGTTTGGACAAGAGTTCTGGAGGACAAATCCATAAATTGTTATTAAGACAGACTTGGGGAAAGCTGCTGTTTATCCCTAGGGGTACGCAGCATGGTACCTAACTATTTTTGGGATCCTACCAGGTACTTGGGACCTGTATTGGCTTACTGTTGCAAGGAGGATACTGGGCTTGGCCTAGTGTGGCAGTTCTTATGTTGTTCTCTGACTGCAGAAGGTGCAGTACTGTGTCTGACTCTAAAGGTCTGTCTATGTCGCATTCTGGTAAAAACCAATTGTCATAGTCTTCTTCTCACTGAAGAAATGTGATTCTCCATCTCCATCCTGTGGGCACATGGAAAGAATAATCACAGTATCCGTTCCATTGCTACTAAGCAGCTGTTGTTGAGATGAGAAGCATGAACCAATTCCCTCTGCATAGGGTAGATTTAATTACCTGTAGCAAATTAACACTAGAGAAATTAGAGTGCATATAAATGAACACAGTGTGGGAGAATCTTTGTGCTGCAGGGAACTAGAACAAATGAATCATTAGTATTTTAGTCATTACACCATGTGGATATTTAACAGATCAGAATATAAAATGTATTAAATGTACTCATTTGGATTTTTGAGTCTGTACCATGCCCAGCAATAAATTATCTTAAGTGGAAAGGCTAGAATGGTTACCTTGTCTTCTTCAGTTCCTAATCCATCATAGTACATGATTCCTAATTGATACAAAGCACGAAGATCCTCTTCTTTGATTTTGTAAAAGTGTAGCAGTGCATCTTCATACCAACCCTGCACAAGACATAAACCATTCTGAAGAATCCAAGGCTGAATAGAAAATACTAACTATAGGCGTATCTTCAGAAGGATGATGAGACAAGTATTTAACAATGCAGTCAACAAAACATCATTATGGGGGTAAGTTACCAAGGTGCGGTAAAAGAGTTCTTACTGCACCTTAATTAATCATGGGAGTCACCAACCTGTGGTATCTCTGTACTGCAGGTTGCTGACTCCCAAGATAAAGAGCTACAGCTGCTTACGAGCCACCTCACAAGCAGCGTTAGTCTATCAGCCCGGGGAAACGCTGGGCCACCAAGCTGTGGCCTGATGCTCCTGGGTGCACCATAAAGGGGCAGCTGGCCTTCTCTTCCCTCCACCCTTGACTCACAAACCCCTAATAAGGACTCCCTCGATCATGACCCTGCCATGAGGAACTCCATCTCCCAAGCTCCCATCCCCCCATCCCCCCCAAGTTAGCCCCCACCCCCAAAAGGTCCTCCCTATCCCAATGGCACCCCTAGCAGTAGTCCCATGCTTCTACTGTTAGGGAATCATACTTCCAGAATGGCCTGATGATCCTAGGTGGTAAAATTTACCAGCTATACTGCAGCTTAAGCTGTGCACCCAGTGCACACCACAAGCTGCAGCATACTTTTTACATAGTAATGAGCTGCTTTATATGCATTTGCATGTTTTGGATTTCATTACTACGTGTCTTACGTTGACTTACATAATGCATTAGGGCAAGACAACCTGCATTAGTGAGAGTAGAAGAGTAGTCTAATGGTTAATGCAGTGGCCCAAAACCAGAACTGGATTTGATCTCCCACTGCATCTCCTTGTGACCCTGGGCAAATCCCTTAACCCTCCATTGCCCCAGGTACAAGAAAAAAAAACAAACCTTAGGATTGTGAGCCCGCTGGGGACAGAAAAAGTATCTGTAGATAATATGCAAACTGCGATCACGTGATGCACTGAAGAGACAGAACATGTTCTCTGTCTCTCCGGGGGCCCCCTGCACTTTGTTTCAGATAAAAAAGCCTGAAGTACCTACCTACCCTTGCAAAAATTGATTGCACGATACATTGCCAGATCTATGGCCAAATATCTGACTTCCACAGGAGGTATAATGTCGACTAAAAACCTGTGTAAAGAGAAGGACAAGGGCCAAACGGGAAAGCAAGATGACAGACCTGGAGCCTATTACAGTGCAACAACTTACTCAAATGACTGAGGCCGTTCACCTAGCATTGGAGCACTGGTTTACTAAGCTTTTGGGAAAGATATCGATTATCGAAACATTGCTGGTGGACACCGTCGCATCGGTGACTTAAAGGATAGAGTGTCTTCCATGGAGGACTCTGCATTGGACTCTGCTCCTAAGATTATCTCTAGTGAAAAACAGCTCAGGGAGCAAGCAGAGACAATAGACAATTTTAGAAATCATTCTCGCCATGCTAATCTCGGGATTATTGGATTCCCAGAAACTGTGGTGGACCGAATGCTTCCTGCCATTTTAGAACACTGGGTTGTATCCAAATTCACATTATCAGACAGCGTGGGGCCACTCTGCCTTGAACAGGCACACAGGGTCAGTCACCAGCAGAAAGGCAGATTAGGCCAAGAGCAATCCTCATCAAACTTCATACATGAAATATTGAGAGGATATTGCCAGAAACAGGATACCCTGCAATATGAGGGAACACAGATCCAGATCTTCCAAGATTACTCGGCTGCCCTGCAGGAAAGAAGGCAGAAATTCACTACTCTATGCTCTACCGTCACAATAAAAATATTTGATTTATGTTTCTCTACCTGGCCATCTTAAAAATCCAAGTTCATGGCCAATGGAATACATTTGACTCCTGGGAGACAATGCGGGATATGGTTAATAAGCTGACCACTCAAGAGAATGTACCTAATCCATCTTAATTGTGACTGTATCACTGCATTAAAATACATAGTTAATATACTTGATGTAAGACTAAGTTCTGATTTATATATTAAGGGTGTTGGGTGGTAACATAGGATGTTGGGTGGGATAATTAGCGACGAGGTGTGGGGTTCCACAGCGTCAAACGTGATGTTCCACTCATCCACTTTCCAGTGGGGGAAATGTCAAGAAAGTGAGGAGATGGGAAGAGTCGAGGGGGTAGGGAATGGGGCAGATTGGGGAAGGGGGAAGAGATGAAGGAGAGCTGGGGAAGGTCAGTTTGACTATTCCAAAGGACCAGGTCTGGTTGGGGGCTGCTTTTGTGGGGCAGGGAGGCATCAAGTAGTTTTCAACACAGGATGGGTGGTGAATTTGTGGAACTGTATCTGAATTCAAGAAAGCTTGGGGCAAGTACATAGTATCTCTAAGGGAGTGAAAGAGAGATAGATGGCATAGATGGGCAGACTGGATAGGCCATGTGGTCTTTATCTGTCTTTATTTTTCTGTGTTTCTATGAACTTAGCCACCTCCCTTACAAAATTAAAGAATAAGAGCTCCTCAGGAGGAGATTTCCATCTCTCATGTGGTGGGGAGGGATCTGAGGAAAGACCAAGGGACACCTCCTCCAAAATACCTCTGGTGCTTCTTCAGACACCCAAGAACACTGTCATGATCGAGTGAGGTCACTTATTTGTATGGGAGGAGCAAAAGGACGAACGATACCTATGACTGTGAGAGTAGTAAGACCTCCATTGACCTTGCTAAAATACCTCCTATATGAGAAGGCCAAGCTGGGAGTAGGCCTAGAGAGAGAACAGATGGTGTCTGAGTGCTACTTGATGAGATCAGCATCCTCCTTCACATTCTCGCCAAAACAATTACCTCCACAGCACGGAATGTCCACCAGCTTCTCCTGCACAGCTGGTTCCAGTTGTGAAGCCCATAGCCAGGCAAGTCTGTGAATCCCAATCCCCACTGTGGAGGCCTTGGATGCTATATTAAAATTATTATAAGTCATCTTGACCATGTATTTTTTGCACTCCCACTGTTTCGCTACTAGCTGGAGGAGCTCATCAGCTTCTCCTGAGGGAGAGTGTCAGTGAACTCCACCACACTGTGAGTAACATTCAAGAACTTCATGCTCATAAAGAGTTGATAAGCTCTGTGGGATGTGAACATAGCATTCTGAAACACCTTTTTCCCAAAAAACTCCTAGGTCCTTCCAGGAGAGCTGATTTGACCACCATGGAATGGTGAGGAAGCTGGAGCTTCTCAAACTTCAAAGCCTTTTGGACTCTATACACAGAGACAACCTTCTTGTCGACCTGTTGTACAGAGAAGGAGGATCTCCCACATTTTCCTCTGTACTAGTTTCAGGATTCTGTGCACAAGCACTGTCACAGCCTCCTTCGTGGGTATCATCAAATTGAAGGATGACCAGCATCTCTGCTCTAAAGTCATAGTCGGTCTCTATCTCAAATGAGATGAACTTAGCCACCTCTCTTACAAAAGCAAAGAATGAGAGCTCCTCAGAAGGAGAATACCATCTCTCATGTGGTGGAGAGGGATCTGAGAGAAGACTAAGTGACCCCTTCTCCGAGAAGACCTCTGGTGCTTCCTCAGACACCCATGAGCACTCGGAATCAAAATCATAGAAGTACTTACCTGGAGACATCTAAGTCTCTTCCTGCCTAGGATGACTGGTCTTGAGGTCATACCTGAGCTGGGGACACCAAAGCACTGAGGATCTCTGGTGCCCTGGGGAAGCTTCCTCTCTCAAAGGGCTAGAGATTATTACTGGACCTTCAAGGCCTCAGTGTCGATGCACCACACAGAGGTAGGGAATGAGCCTCTAGGATGAGCTGAACCACTTCCATCTTTGCCATCAATCCTCTCAATGCTATAGCTTCTTCCTGAGCAAAGAAGCACTGCATCTCCTTCTGGAATCAGCCCATCAGCCTCTCCACCAGGTCACATCCTTCAAACACATCTGGGGTATACTCAATGCGTTTTTTCTAGCAAAAAAGGTGGCGGTACTCAAATGCTAGGCCACCCTTCAGGGGTGGGGTGATCACTGAGGTACTCATCCCACAATAGCCAGGCCCCCTGCAACCAGTCACAGAATCTATGACAAGGCAGATTTGGTGTGTAGAGCTTGAGCTCTTTCGTTAAAACTTGGGGTCCATGGATCAATTTTAGCAGACAATGGAAAAGGTGCTGGTACTCAGAACCCCCAAGTACACCCAAGTACCCCCTCAAAAAAAGCCCTGGGTATACTGGTGCCTGGGTCTCAGCTCCTCGGAGTCTGGTGCATCCCCTCTGATTACCAGGAGGGTAAGCTACCCTTAGGTCAGGGGCACTTTGAGGGTACTGATGTTGATTCTTCTTGGGCTCCACACAACATATCACATTGGTTTCCCTCAGCACTGATAAGGATGAATCCTTATTTGTCTTTGTGAGGAGGGGGATTAGAGGATGCCCAATCCTGACAGTCACTATTGATATTCAGAGTAGAGGATGTTGGAGGTTTCCTTGATGGCAATGCATCCCCAGTGTACGATGCAGCTCCTGGAGCAATAGAAACCAATGCCTCCAATACCAATGGACTGGACTTCTCGGCTCCAAACAGCGAAGTTACTTACCTGTAGCAGGTATTCTCCGAGGACAGCAGGCTGATTGTTCTCACATATGGGTGATGTCCACGGCAGCCCCAGGTCCGGAAAATCTTCCTATCAACAAAGGTTGCTAAAGCCTTCGAGCGTGCGGGTGCGCGGCCATCTTCCTGCCCGTCGTGTGAGAGTCCCGCTTCAGTCAACGTAAGAAAGGAACAACTCCAAAGGGGAGGTGGGCGGGTTGGTGAGAACAATCAGCCTGCAGGTCCTCGGAGAATACCTGCTACAGGTAAGTAACTGCTGCTTGTTCTCACATATGGGTATCCCTAGCCCCCGGGCTCACTCAAAACAACAAACAGGGTCAATTGGGCCTTGAACGGCGAGGACATAACAAAAAATGACCTACGAAGAAACGTCTAACTGAGAGTGCAGCCTCGTACAGAATAAAAATGGGCCTAGGAGGGTGGAGTTGGATTCTAAACCCCGAACAGATTCTGCAGCACCGACTGCCCAAACCGACTGGTGCGTCGGCTATCCTGCTGAAGGCAGTAATGAGATGTGAATGTGTGGACTGATAACCACGTCGCAGCCTTGCAAATCTCTTCAATAGTGGCTGACTTCAAGTGGGCCACTGACGCTGCCATGGATCTAACACTATGAGCCGTAACATGACCCTCAAGAGTCAGCCCAGCTTGGGCGAAAGTGAAGGAAATGCAATCTGCTAGCAAATTGGAAATGGTGCATTTCCCAACAGCCACTCCCCTTCTGTTGGGGTCAAAAGAAACAAACATTTGGGCGGACTGTCTGAAGGGGCTTGTCCGTTCCACATAGAAGGCCAATGCTCTCTTGCAGTCTAATGTATGCAACTGACGTTCAGCAGGGCGGGTATGAGGACGGGGAAAGAATGTTGGCAAGACAATTGACTGGTTTAGATGTAACTCCAACACCACCTTTGGCAAGAACTTAGGGTGAGTGCGGAGGACTACTCTGTTATGATGAAATTTAGTATAAGGAGTATGGGCTACCAAAGCTTGAAACTCACTGACTCTACGAGCTGAAGTAACAGCCACCAAGAAAACGACCTTCCAGGTCAAGTACTTCCGATGGCATGGCAGGAATTCAGTGGTTCAAAAGGAGGGGTGAGAACGAAGTTGAGATCCCATGACACTGTAGGAGGTTTGAAAGGAGCTTTGACAAAAGCAAACCCCTCATGAATCGAACAACTAAAGGCTGTCCAGAGATAGGCTTACCTTCCACACAATAATGATAAGCACTAATAGCACTAAGGTGAACTTTTACGGAGTTGGTTTTAAGACCAGACTCTGACAAGTGCAGAAGGTATTCAAGCAGGGTCTGTGTAGGACAAGAGCGAGGATCTAGGGCCTTGCTGTCACACCAGACGGCAAACCTCCTCCATTTAAAAGAGTAACACCTCTTCGTGGAATCTTTCCTGGAAGCAAGCAAGACTTGGGAGACACCCTTAGAAAGACCCAAGGAGGCGAAATCTACGCCCTCAACATCCAGGTCGTGAGAGCCAGAGACTGCAGTCTGGGATGCAGAAGCGCCCCCTCATTTTGAGGGTTGGAAAACACTCCAATCTCCACGGTTCTTCGGAGGATAACTCCAGAAGAAGAGGAAATCAAATCTGACGCGGCCAGAAGGGAGCAATCAGAATCATGGTCCCGCGGTCTTGCTGTAGTTTCAGCAAAGTCTTCCCCACCAGAGGTATGGGAGGATACGCATACAGAAGGCCTGACCTCCAATGTAGGAGAAAGGCATCCGAGGCTAGCCTGTCGTAGGCCTGAAGTATGAAACAGAACTGAGGGACCTTGTGTTTGTTCTGAGTGGCAAAAAGATCCACCGAGAGACCACTCGTGAGGTTGCATTAATCCTGCTCAACCTGTCGGCCAGACTGTTGTTTACACCCGCCAGATACATGGCCTGGAGAAACATGCCGTGACGGTGGGCCCAAAGCCACATCTGGATGGCTTCCCGACACAGGGCGCGAGATCCAGTGCCCCCCTGCTTGTTGACATAGTGCATGGCAACCTGGTTGTCTGTCTGAATTTGGATAATTTGATTGGACAGCCGATCTCTGAAAGCCTTCAGAGCATTCCAGATCGCTCGCAACTCCAGGAGATTGATCTGAAGACCTGATTCCTGAAGGGACCAAGCTCCCTGAGTGTGGAGCACATCTACATGAGCTCCCCACCCTAGGAGAGATGCATCCGTAGTCATCACTTTTTGAGGCTGAGGAATTTGGAAGGGACATCCCAAGGTCAAATTGGATCGAATCGTCCACCAGATCAGGGAGTTCTGAAAAGCGGTGGACAACAGGATTGCATCTTCTAGATCCCCTGAAGCTTGATACCACTAGGAAGCTAGGGTCCACTGAACTGTGGAGGCCATATGGCCCAGAAGTCTCAACGTCTGCCGAGCTGTGATCTGCTGAGATGCCCTGGCCAAGGAAACCAGAGAGAGAAGGTTGTCCACCCTCACCACGAGAAGATAGGCCCGAGCTGTCTGAGAGTCCAGCTGAGCTCCTATGAATTCTAGTTGTTGAACTGGAATGAGATGGGACTTTGGGTAATTTATAACAAACCCCAGTAGCTCCAGGAGTTTGAGAGTCATCTGCATGGACTATAGAGCTCCTGCCTCCGAGGTGTTCTTCACCAGCCAGTCGTCGAGATAAGAGAACACATGCACTCCAGGCATTTTGTAAACACCCGGGGCGCAGAGGCGAGCCCAAAGGGCAGCACACAATACTGAAATGCCATGTTCCCAGATGGAATCGAAGATACTGCCTGTGAGCTGGCAGTATCGGGATGTGTGTTTAAGCATCCTTCAAGTCGAGGGAGCATAGCCAGTTGTTTTTCTGAACCATGGAAGATCGCTTTCAACTCCAAGCGATTGATGGACCACTCCGACTCCTCGGGTGTCCAGAGACCCTGGGAATGCCTTCCCCGGCAATGTGCACCCCAGCCCTTCAGGCTGGCATCTGTCACCACCAAGCACCAATCAGGGAGTGCTAGTGGCATTCCTTGCTGCAGCATGCTGTCTGAGAGCCACCACTCCATACTGAGCCGGGCCGCAGGGAGCCACGTGAGTCTGCATTGGTAATCCTGAGATATGGGAGACCATTGTTGAAGCAGGGAACACTGCAGAGGTCTCAGGTGCGCTCTCGCCCATGGTACCACTTCCAAAGTGGCCGTCATCGACCCCAATAGCTGGACTATGTCCCAAGCTTGCTGGCGAGGCATCCTCAGGAGCAGACGGACCTGGTTCTGAAGCTTGCACCGCCTTTGCTCGGGTAGAAAGACAAATCCTGAGGCTGTGTCGAACCGGACCCCCAAATATTCTAGAGATTGAGAGGGGGTCAGGTGACTTTTGGCTATATTGATGATCCCATGACACTGTAGGAGGTTTGAAAGGAGCTTTGACAAAAGCAAACCCCTCATGAATCGAACAACTAAAGGCTGTCCAGAGATAGGCTTACCTTCCACACAATAATGATAAGCACTAATAGCACTAAGGTGAACTTTTACGGAGTTGGTTTTAAGACCAGACTCTGACAAGTGCAGAAGGTATTCAAGCAGGGTCTGTGTAGGACAAGAGCGAGGATCTAGGGCCTTGCTGTCACACCAGACGGCAAACCTCCTCCATTTAAAAGAGTAACACCTCTTCGTGGAATCTTTCCTGGAAGCAAGCAAGACTTGGGAGACACCCTTAGAAAGACCCAAGGAGGCGAAATCTACGCCCTCAACATCCAGGTCGTGAGAGCCAGAGACTGCAGTCTGGGATGCAGAAGCACCCCCTCATTTTGAGGGTTGGAAAACACTCCAATCTCCACGGTTCTTCGGAGGATAACTCCAGAAGAAGAGGAAATCAAATCTGACGCGGCCAGAAGGGAGCAATCAGAATCATGGTCCCGCGGTCTTGCTGTAGTTTCAGCAAAGTCTTCCCCACCAGAGGTATGGGAGGATACGCATACAGAAGGCCTGACCTCCAATGTAGGAGAAAGGCATCCGAGGCTAGCCTGTCGTAGGCCTGAAGTATGAAACAGAACTGAGGGACCTTGTGTTTGTTCTGAGTGGCAAAAAGATCCACCGAGAGACCACTCGTGAGGTTGCATTAATCCTGCTCAACCTGTCGGCCAGACTGTTGTTTACACCCGCCAGATACATGGCCTGGAGAAACATGCCGTGACGGTGGGCCCAAAGCCACATCTGGATGGCTTCCCGACACAGGGCGCGAGATCCAGTGCCCCCCTGCTTGTTGACATAGTGCATGGCAACCTGGTTGTCTGTCTGAATTTGGATAATTTGATTGGACAGCCGATCTCTGAAAGCCTTCAGAGCATTCCAGATCGCTCGCAACTCCAGGAGATTGATCTGAAGACCTGATTCCTGAAGGGACCAAGCTCCCTGAGTGTGGAGCACATCTACATGAGCTCCCCACCCTAGGAGAGATGCATCCGTAGTCATCACTTTTTGAGGCTGAGGAATTTGGAAGGGACATCCCAAGGTCAAATTGGATCGAATCGTCCACCAGATCAGGGAGTTCTGAAAAGCGGTGGACAACAGGATTGCATCTTCTAGATCCCCTGAAGCTTGATACCACTAGGAAGCTAGGGTCCACTGAACTGTGGAGGCCATATGGCCCAGAAGTCTCAACGTCTGCCGAGCTGTGATCTGCTGAGATGCCCTGGCCAAGGAAACCAGAGAGAGAAGGTTGTCCACCCTCACCGCGAGAAGATAGGCCCGAGCTGTCTGAGAGTCCAGCTGAGCTCCTATGAATTCTAGTTGTTGAACTGGAATGAGATGGGACTTTGGGTAATTTATAACAAACCCCAGTAGCTCCAGGAGTTTGAGAGTCATCTGCATGGACTATAGAGCTCCTGCCTCCGAGGTGTTCTTCACCAGCCAGTCGTCGAGATAAGAGAACACATGCACTCCAGGCATTTTGTAAACACCCGGGGCGCAGAGGCGAGCCCAAAGGGCAGCACACAATACTGAAATGCCATGTTCCCAGATGGAATCGAAGATACTGCCTGTGAGCTGGCAGTATCGGGATGTGTGTTTAAGCATCCTTCAAGTCGAGGGAGCATAGCCAGTTGTTTTTCTGAACCATGGAAGATCGCTTTCAACTCCAAGCGATTGATGGACCACTCCGACTCCTCGGGTGTCCAGAGACCCTGGGAATGCCTTCCCCGGCAATGTGCACCCCAGCCCTTCAGGCTGGCATCTGTCACCACCAAGCACCAATCAGGGAGTGCTAGTGGCATTCCTTGCTGCAGCATGCTGTCTGAGAGCCACCACTCCATACTGAGCCGGGCCGCAGGGAGCCACGTGAGTCTGCATTGGTAATCCTGAGATATGGGAGACCATTGTTGAAGCAGGGAACACTGCAGAGGTCTCAGGTGCGCTCTCGCCCATGGTACCACTTCCAAAGTGGCCGTCATCGACCCCAATAGCTGGACTATGTCCCAAGCTTGCTGGCGAGGCATCCTCAGGAGCAGACGGACCTGGTTCTGAAGCTTGCACCGCCTTTGCTCGGGTAGAAAGACAAATCCTGAGGCTGTGTCGAACCGGACCCCCAAATATTCTAGAGATTGAGAGGGGGTCAGGTGACTTTTGGCTATATTGATGATCCAGCCCAGAGATTACAGTATGGAGACCACTCTGGCTGTAACATGATGACTCTCTTCTGCAGAATCCGCTCTGATGAACTAGTTGTCTAGGTACGGGTGAACCCGAATAACCTCTCGCCTGAGAAAAGCAGCTACTACCACCATTACCTTGGAGAAGGTTCGGGGAGCTGTGGCGAGGCCAAAAGGCAAGGCCCGAAACTGGAAATGTTTTCCCATCACCGCAAAACGCAGAAACCACTGGTGCGGGGGCCAAATTGGTATGTGCAAGAAAGCTTCTTTCAGGTCCAGAGATGTGAGAAACTCTCCTGGCTGTACCGCCGCAATGACGGAGCGCAGGGTTTCCATGTGAAAATGCCACACTCTCAGAGACTTGTTGACTTCTTTCAAGTCTAGGATTGGCCGAAAAGACCCTCCCTTTCGCGGCACCACAAAGTAAATGGAGTAACGGCCAGAGCCGAGTTCGGCGGGAGGCACCGTGGACACGGCTTCTATGTGAATCAAGCCTTGCAAGGTCTCCTCTACCGCCGCCCATTTGGCGGCAGAACTGCATCGGGACTCCACAAACACGTCTCTTACCGGGGCATTGAATTCTATTCTGTAGCCATCTCTGATCAGGTCCAAGACCCACTGATCTGAGGAAATCTTGGCCCACTCCTCAAGAAAGAGGGAAAGTCGTCCTCCTATTACAGAAATCGAGGAGGGGGCCGGCGCACCATCATTAAGAGGGTCGCCCTTGGACTCTAGGCCTTGAGCCAGTCGCTGCGGAATGCTTGTCTGAGCGAAAGGAGTTCCTCTGCTGAAAGCGGGCACGAGAAGTGAACCCAGCAGAATGCCCCGGGCGGTACCTTCGAGCTTCACGGAAGCGAGGTCTGTAAGAGGTGGGAACCGCCTGACCCTTGGAAGAAGGCCGCGGCCTATCCTTGGGTAAGCACTGGGGTTTAGCATCCCCCAGGCCTTTAACAATTTTCTCCAGCTCCTCACCAAATAGGAGAAGGCCTTGAAAGGGCAACTTCACCAACCTTTGCTTAGAGGCCATGTCAGCCACCCAATGCCATAGCCAAAGAAGGCGGCGAGCCACCACAGCCATCTGCTTAGCCGAAGCTCTGACCAGATCATAAAGGGCGTCAGCCAAGAAGGACAAGGCCGACTCCATTCACGGTGCCACCTCAGAAAGGGGCTCCGCTCCATCTCCGGGCTGTTCCACTGCCTGTTGCAACCAAGCGAGGCAGGCTCGGGCAGCGTAGCAGCTGCATGCAGACGCCCGTAAGGATAGGCCTGAAATTTCAAAGGACAGTTTCATAGCCAATTCTAGGCGTCGGTCCTGCATGTCCTTCAGGGCAACTCCTCCTTCCACAGGGAGGGTAGTTCTCTTTGTCACAGCCGTGACTAGGGCATCCACTTTAGGCACTGCTAGGCATGCCAAATGCTCCTAACTTAGAAGGTATAATTGCCCCATAGCCCTGGCAACTTTCAAAGGCCCCTCGGGGTCAGCCCATTGAGCCGAAATAAGCTCTTGGATGGAGTCATGCAAAGGAAAGGCTCGAGCAGGCTTCTTGGTACTTACCAGAGGAGGCTTCGGCACTCCCAGGATCTTCAATAGAGAGGGCCTGCTGTGCATCAGAAATAAGTGCTGGCAGCTCATTGCGGTGGAAAATCCTCACCGCGGAGGGATCATCTGGATCCGGTGGCAATCCGGCACCTTCCTCTAGCTCTTGACCACAAGGGCCTGCCAGCAAGGGCCTGCCAGACCCCTCAGACTCCTCAGACTCCTCACATCCCGACCACAGGGGAGGGGGGGGTGCGCCACTCTCTGAAGGGGAATTTACCCTTCTGCGTTTGTCTTGCAGCCATCTGTCAGGGGAAAACGCGCCTGATGGCAATCCAAGGCCTGGCTCCACTGGAGGGGAAACTGGCAGCAGAGTCGAATGAGACTCCTGCGGGAGAGCGCGTTTTAACATAAAAGCGTTGTGCAGCAGCAATACAAACTCAGGGGAGAAGGGCTCATCCTGGCCTCCCGGTTCCAGTCCGGGGATAGCAGCTCTCTTGTTGGCCTCCATATGAGGCTCCCCTCCAGGCTCAAGCCCCTCCGCTTCTGCGGGATTTGCGCCATGCAGAGCGTCCAAAATGGCGCCCGCTGCCAGCTCCGCTGAGTGGGAAGAAACATTGCTCACCATGTTCGTGCCGGCTCTGACGTCTGAAGAGCACGATTTACAGAGCCCTGCTGCTGATCTGCGCTTGCCACAACGGGAACAGCGCTTAACAAGCTCTGCAGCCATCGCCGAAAACGGCGGAAAATTCAAAATGGCAGATTCGCGCCAAAACTGTCCCGAATGCAGGCCCTCCACGGAGGAGCTACAAAATGCTCTTACCTCACCAGACCGAGTCCCAGAGCTCCGGTCACGCTGCACAATCAGAAGAAAACCTCTTTGCTGGAATTGCAGCGCCAAAGCGCAACTCAACTTTTTTTTTTTTTCACACTGTGAGGAAAGTTAGAGGCAACAGCGATAGAGGCAAATTTTCAACTCCGGAGGATTAGTAGCGAGGGAAAGGCAGTGAAAGAGCGAACCTATGTGCCTGCATCCACCATGTAGATCATGGGCAAAGACAGGGACAGGGCAAGCCTATGTGTCTACATCCACATCGGGGGCCGGGTAAGGCAGGGAAAGGGCGAACCTATGTGCCTTTAAAGTGGGCACCACCAACCACAACACCCCTGCTACAACTGGCAAAAGCACAGGAGCCACCCCAGGCAGATTTCTGAAGGAGTTGAATAAGCTGCGTCCACCCTGCTGGGGAGATAGAGAATACTGAAGAGGCAGATGGAACTAGCTGGCCAAGAGGCACTATGGTTTTCAGTGCTCTCTATCTCCGCCTACTGGTTGATGGACACAACCCACTCGTAATGGATTCATCTGCTTGATGACAAGGAAAGATAATGTTAAAGTGACAGAATTGTAGGACATACATGGTAAGGAGGAGGCACTGTGGGTTAATCTGGAAAGAGGGAATGGAATATCTGTTTACAATGGTGTGATATATAGGCTTCCTTCACAAGCAGAAGTGGTGGGCATAGTTAATTGAAGATATTTACAATATAGCTAAGAAAGGGGCGGTATTACTAATAGGTATGGCAATACTTATGTACAGAAAAGGGAAAAAAGGGCAACATCTGGAAAGCTATTAATAGTAATGCTCATAGTATGGAAAATAAAGTTTCAGATCTAGAAACTGTAATGGAAAAGCTGACTTGGATTTAGTGGTGGTCATGAAGATGTGGTACCAGGGTCAGTGCAAGAATATCTTGCACCTCCTCACCTTCCACTACCACAAGCATGAGCTCGAGTAGACTTTTTAAATTTAACAGTGTGTCAGCTCCTTAAGCCAGATGAGGAAGAGTGAGTTACTTTCTTCTGGAGGAGAAAGGGTGTTAAGAATGTGTCGGTTTCCTCTGAGGCACATGGTCAGTCTTGCAAAGTCTGGTTTGGTCTGTGCCTTGGCTACACACTGAAGAAGTCATCAAAGGAATTTTAAAAAATGCTAATAAATTTAATTTTTTTCTTTTTAGGAATTAAGAAATAGAAAAGTAAAATGTAAAGAACATGACACACTGTGTCAGTATAACAAGAAGGCTGGGGTGTGTGGGAAAGGCTGCACATAATCAGAAATTTACAGAGGTTCTGAGCTCTGGGAAAGCTGTTCCATCTCTGTGTTGTCAGATAAGATCATTCACGTGTGCCTGATTCAATCCTCCTTGTCACCAGCAAATGAATATACCACACCATAAAAATGTTTAGTGTCCCTTGTCTCTGTTCAGAGATATTCCTAGGGATGGTGAAGCAAAAAGGGAAACCAAGGACTTACCCCTCAGAGTCCTCGCTGCTCCCTGCTGCTTATATTGAGAAGTTTGTGGTCCATTTGACTGGAAAGTCTTCCAGAGCCGGTGCTGGAGCTGAGGCAACCTTGACAGAAGAGCTGAACATTATGCTCAGTGACTGTCCCATCACCCCCTCAACTCACACATAGTTGTGCTTCCAAAATCGTCAATGGCAGCACAGTTGGAGCCACTTTGAGTGAGGGGAGTCCCTAGAGCTTCGAAGGAGTTACCAGAGGAGCAGACACTGCCGTGGGTGAGAGCTCTACAGTGGCAGGAGGCACTCCCACGGCCTTGGTGATCTCTCCTGTGTTGCAGGAGAGTGGTGGTGCTTCTGGGACAGAGCTTGTCTTGCTGTGAGCTCAATGAAGGGACAGGTTAGTGAACCTTTGGTCACTCCTTTGATAAAAATGCCAATATTACATTGGATTCTATCTGGAACGCTGTGGAATGTTTAGAGAAGATTTTCTCAGGAAATAAATTGGAGATGGACAATTCTTTACAAGATTGTAAGTCTCGTTTAGTAACCTAGGAGACAAGGAATTTGAACTCGAGAGGAAAGTTAAATCTATTCAGCATAATCTTCAGGAGGTACAGGCAAGAGGGATAACGTCTGGAGGTGGAGTTACTGGATAGCTGGAAAATTATACGAGGAGGCTAAATTTGTGGTTTATTAGCATCCCTAAAGCTACTAGTATTTCACCAGTGGGGGTGTTTAAGAAATATCTAATAGATATCCCGGGAGTTCCTAAAGAAGCTCTACCCCTACTTTTCATGTCTATTTCCTGCCTGTGAAGAACTGGCCAGAATCGAGGCCAGAAGATCTGTCTGAGGATAGTCTGAATATTACACAACTATTGGAAAGATCATTGGAAGAAGAGTGTGTTAGGTCTACTCTCCTGGTGACTTTTGACTTTGAATCAGACTAAGACTGGGTGATGAGGCTTTATTTTAGAAATCGTGATAAATTGTATTTGGGAGGAAAGGTGTGGGTTTTTTCTGGCATTTGTGTAGATGCACAAGAAAAGACATAGAGGGACATAATCGAATGGGGCTGGCCATCTATATGGCTGGCCATCTTCAAGGCCGGCCCCGTAAAGCGGCGTCCCGACCGTATTATCGAAACAAGATGGCCAGTCATCTTTTGTTTCGATAATACGGTCTGAGCTGGCCAAATCTCAACATTTGGGCCGGCTTTAGAGATGGCCGGCATTGGTTTTCAGCGATAATGGAAACTAATGGTGGCCATCTCAAACCCGGCCAAATCCAAGGCATTTGGTCATGGGAGGAGCCAGCATTTGTAGTGCACTGGTCCCCCTCACATGCCAGGACACCAACCGGGCACCCTAGGGGGCAATGCAGTGGACTTCAAAAATTGCTCCCAAGTGCATACCTTCCTTACCTTGTGTGCTGAGCCCCCCAAATCCCCCCCAAAACCCACTGCCCACAACAGTACACCACTACCATAGCCCTAAGGGGTGAAGGGGGGCACTTGCATGTGGGTACAGTGGGTTTTTTGGGGGGGGGGTTGGAGGGCTCCCATTTACCACCACAAGTGTAACAGGTAGGGGGGATGGGTCTTGGTCCACCTGCCTGAAGTGCACTGCACCCACTAAAAACTGCTCCAGGGACCTGCATACTGCTGTCATGGAGTTGAGTATGACATGTGAGGCTGGCATAGAGGCTGGCAAAAAATGATTTTTCATTTTTTTTTTTTTTTTTTTAGGGTGGGAGTGGGTTGGTGACCACTGGGGGAGTAAGGGGAGGTCATCCCTGATTCCCTCCGGTGGTCATCTGCTCAGTTGGGGCACTTTTAGGAGGCTTGGTCCTAAAAATAAATGAACCAAGTGAAGCCGGCCAAGTGCTTGTCAGAGCTGGCCTTCTTTTTTCCATTATCGGCCGAAGCCGGTCATCTCATAACCACCTCCCCATCCCGCCTTCCATACCCTGCTGAAAAGCCCCCTTGAAGTTTGGCCGGCCCTGCAACGGAAAGCAGTTGAAGCTGGCCAAAATCGGCTTTCGATTATACCGATTTGGCCGGGTTTAGGAGCTGGCCGGCCATCTCCCAATTTGTGTCGGAAGATGGCTGGCCTTCTTGTTCGAAAATAAGCAGGATAGACGTTTTTGGCCATGCGCCCAGAAGCTTTGTGGGTGTGCGTTTCTTCTTATGTTTTCCATGTAAATGTTTAATACAATTGAATTCTACTAGATACCTTTTCTATGACCCAATACATCTTAGGGCTTTTCTTGATAATAGACGTCCAGTACAGCTTCCAGTAGGGTAGGTGGTATATAAATTAAGAACTATAGAGAAGTTATAAAGGATAAGTTTATGCCTAGAGCAACACTTGTTTCGTGTTTGGGTTTAAATTTCTTTTTGAATGGGTTTAAATTTCTTTTTGAATGTTAGCCTCTTTCTTATAGGTTCCCTCTCTCTATTTTATGGGCTTATAGGAAGTTCAGTGTTATTCTTTGATTATAGATGGGGATCATGTTTACAGTTTTTTTCTTTTTATCATTATTACTTGATCACTGTAACTTTTTTCTTAAATGCATGATATATGCTTGTTTAATTTTGAAAATTGCATAAATAAAAAAATTAAAATGTATTCTATTTATAGTGCTTATTATTAGAAAACCAAACCTCTTCAAACCAGAGTTGACCCAGCAGGAAAGATGCCTCTTTATCTCCCTCTTTTATCCTTGCCTTCAGTACCTCCTCTGCTTTTTCCAACAAAATATCGTGTTCATAACCTGCCATCAAAAAAAAAAGAGAGAGAGAGAACCTCACCGTTGTATTTAACCTTTTCAAATAAAGAATGTACAAATACATTTTACTGGATTTTGCATTTTTATAATATCCTTATTATCCTTGGAATAAATATTAGAATAGTAGAGATACTTCTGTGGAATTAGGAAAGAGAGGAAGACCACTGTGGTTCTGCCCAACTATATGAAGAGTGGTAATATTTACTCACTATCCCCCGGATTCTATATAGTGCACCTAGAGATTCATGCTGAAATCGTTCCAAAATTTACACACATATTTATAGAACATGGCCCAGTGTGTGTACATCTTTTTGTTAGTGTAAATGGATGCGCATAGATTTAGGCACTGAGATATCAACTAAGTAACGCAACAATGATTTTGCTACTGAGAGAAAAACATGTGATTTATACTAAATTGAACCCGCCGATTCCAAATATGAACTCCAAATTTGCCTGACACGTCTAGATTTTAAGTTATACATGCAAAGCCTATTCACTTATAATATTAATGCATTATATATTGGAAATATTCCAGCGGACATGCCTGGACATGCCTGGACCTGTCCGGACGCGCTCAGACAGGTCTATTGGCTGATGTCAGCAGTAAGTATATAAGGCAAGATGCATAGATGCAAATGTGTTAATGATCCAGACAATTTCTGCTACATATGTGGCAAATACACTGATCAGCGCAAGAATCTGACAAAGCGAATGCGCCTTGCTTACAAGTATTACTTTGACTGTCAAATTGGAGATCAAGGTAAAAGCTGGGCACCTCATGTTTGTTGCACTATGTGTTACTCTGGGCTAACACAGTGGTTGAATGGTAAAAGGAAAGGAATGGCTTTTGCAGTGCCGATAGTTTGGCGTGAGCAGAAAAATCACCATTCAGACTATTATTTTTGCATGACTAAAATCGCCGGATATTCAAAGAGAAACAAGTCACAAATTGTGTATCCTAACTGTGAGTCTGCTCTTAAACCAGTACCACACGATGTAGAGAATCCAGTGCCTGCCCCTCCTGCAGCAGGAACGGCAATTGAAACTGACACTTCTAATCCTGATGAAAAAGAAGATGTTGATTGGCATGATGTATTTCCTGATCCAGAACAACTGGAGGGTCAGCCACACTTACTGAGCCAATCAGATTTAGATGATCTGGTAAGCGATCTGTCATTATCTAAAGAAAAGTCAGAACTGCTAGCTTCTAGACTTCGGGAATGGAATTTGCTACAATGATGCTCCACAACTTCACACTTTCGTCATCAACACACCAAGTTAGCTGCATACTACGCAATGGAAAGCGATGTCTGTTTCTGTACTGCTATAAATGGTCTTATGATGGAGTTAGATGGTACACATGTTCCCGATGAATGGAAGCTATTCATAGACTCTATCAAAACGAGTTTGAAAGCTGTCTTGTTGCACAATGGTAACGAAAAACCATCTGTTCCATTGGCTCATGGGGTTGGAATGAAAGAGACCCATGCTTCTATGGAGTTAATTTTGAAAATGATCAAATACTCTGAACATAAATGGAATATTTGTGCTGACCTGAAAGTGATAGCACTGCTTTTTGACCTACAGTTAGGGTACACAAAGCATACCATCACCGTGGAAGGCAGACTGCGGAGTACCACAAGGATCATCGCTACCACCAATTCTCTTCAACCTAATGATACCCCTTTAGCCAAGACCCTATCCAACCAAGATTTGAACCCTTTCATATATGCAGACGATGTCACAATATACATTCCTTACAAATCTAATCTGACAGAAATCTCCAATGAAATCAAAAGCAGCTTGAACATCATGGACTCCTGGGCAAATGCTTCTCAACTAAAACTCAACAAAGAAAAAACACACTGTCTCGTTGTCTCATCCCAACACAACGCGGATTACCCCACAATTATCAACACCCCAGACCACACCCTCCCTATCTCAGACAGCCTGAAGATCCTCGGCATCATAATAGACCGCAACCTAACACTAGAGAAACAAGTGACATCCACAACCAAGAAAATGTTCTACTCAATGTGGAAACTCAAACGGGTGAAACAATTCTTCCCAAGGGAAACATTTCACAACCTGATACAATCAATGGTACTAAGTATAGACTACTGCAATGGAATCTACGTGGGATGTAAAGAACAAACATTAAAGAAACTTCAGACCGCTCAGAATACGGCAGCCAGACATCTTCGGAAAAAACAGATTTCATAGCGCTAAACCCCTCCGCGAAAAACTACATTGGCTCCCAATCAAAGAACGTATTACTTTCAAAATCTGCACAATGGTCCACAAAATTATCTACGGTGAAGCCCCGGGATACATGACAGACCTGATTGACCTACCAACTAGAAATACTTCAAAATCATCACGAACATACCTAAACCTGCACTACCCAAGCTGTAAAGGACTCAAATACAAATCAACTTACGCATCCAGTTTTTCCTACATAAGCACACAACTGTGGAACACACTCCCAAAAGCCATGAAAACCACGTACGACCACCTACACTTCCGGAAAACACTAAAAACGTATTTGTTCAAAAAGGCATACCCTACCAACCCAACATAAATGCCTGACCGCTGGAACACAACAAAACCAAAATACGGTATGGACACAACACAACTCTTCCATGTATGATGTCCCTATGTGGCTATACCACATAAACCGTACCTTAGCTCACGTGGCAATACCACATGAACTTTATCTTATCTCTACATCACTCTGTATTTGTCTACACCGGAGTCTGCAATCACATCTCCGGCACTATGTAAGCCACATTGAGCCTGCAAATAGGTGGGAAAATGTGGGATACAAATGTAACAAATAAAAAATAAATAAATATGTGATTCTTGTGCCTATGGAACAGTCATGACGACAAAAATCATTACAAAATGAGACAGTGGCCTCTCAGAGTCGAGCACACAGTTGTTCGGTACAATGTACAACACAAATCACTGGTCGATCCACTTAAAGTTTTATCTTCCACCACTTCACATTAAACTTGGTTTAATAAAAAATTTTGTAATTGCACTTGATCGTGATGGAAATGGTTGCCAGTATTTGAAGGAGATGTTTAGCACACTGAAAACTGAGGCTAAAATAAAGCCCGGAATTTTTATTGGCCCCGAAATCACAAACTAATGCATGATGACACATTCAGAACAAAACTCAACCTCTGGAATTTGCAGCTTGGGATGCATTTGTGCCAGTAGTGCAGAAGTTCCTTGGGAACAGACGAGCTGAAAACTATGCTGAACTAGTAGACAACATGCTTAAAGCATATGAACAACTTGGCTGCCGAATGTCATTGAAAATGCATTTCTTATATTCCCATCTTGACTTTTTTCCCACCCAATTTAGGACACGTAAGTGACGAACATGGAGAGAGGTTCCATAAAGACATTTCTACAATGGAGAACAGATATCAAGGCCGCTGGAATCCCAAGATGGTGGGGGACTATTGCTGGTTTTGCAACGGAAAATATGACCGGTCACAAATGCAAAAGCAGATGCCTGAAGCATTTTTAACAGTACTGGGCCTTGCTGAAGTAAACACTTTTAACTGGAATACGAGACTTTTTTGAAATTTTGTTATTCCATTACATTTTCATATACTGTTTACTACGAAAACTTTGATGTAGATCAGCTAATTGTTGGAGTAAAACTCATTCTGTAAAAATTATTCAATGCTTTTCAAGTGCTTAATTCATTTGGGCAAACTTATGCACAACAAAATTTCCTGACGTGTTACAACAATTCTGACTTCGGATTTGGAATACGCACATTGAATTTAATATAGGACAAATGGTTTTGCCCAGTAGCACACGAAAATGTTTTTGTTGTTGTGCTAGGCACCAATGATAGACTATGCTTAGTCGGCATTGATTTCAGTGCTGATTTTTTAGGCACCATATATAGAATCTCATACTATGGGGCAATTCTATAACAAAGTGTGTAGAATTAAGCATCTAAATAGTTGACTATTCTGTAAAGGAAAGTAGGTGCTTACTTTCTTTTATAGAATACTAGTGTAACCAAGCATATAGGCGTTTAACATTTAGGCACAAACACTTATGCCAGGCATAGAACTAGTGTAAATATGAGCATCTAAGTATACCAGATACCCGAATAACTTACAGTATTCCATAAGTTACACACATAAGTGGAAGCCCCACTTCTCTCCTATCCATGCTCTGTCCCTGAGTAGTCATATCTTGCATATTCACACTATCTAAATTCAGTGGGTATTTGCAGAATAACACTTAGGTGGCATGCTGCATATATGTGCCTAAGTGCACACATATGCGTGTATATGCTAGTATGCTAAACATTTATGCATATAACATGTATGTAAATATTAGGGCTTAGTTTAAAGACACATAGAAAAAAATGAAGGCAGATAAAGACCATATGGCCTATCCAGTCTGCCCATATATGCCATCTACTCTCCTTTTCACTCCCTTAGAGATCTTATTATTTTTTTATTTGTGACATTTATATCCCACATTTTCCCAAAAAGTCTCGAGTTCAATGTTGCTTACAATATAGACTGAATGAATATAGAATGAAAAATTACATTGGATTGAGTATCAAGAAATAACAGATTAATAGAAGGGTTATAACAATGTACAATTTGATACAGACATAATACAAGCAGAAGATAAGGTTGTTGCCCAGTTAATTAGATAAATAAACTTAGACTAATGTGAAGAAATTTGAAATAAATTTGTAAAGAGATGAGTTTTTAACTCTAACAGATTTAGGGATAGAGTTCCAACATTTAGTTCCAATGTAGGAGAAATCTGAGGAAAGTACTGATTTGTAGCAGACATTTTAAAAATTCAGCAAGTGGAGTCTGAGGAAGTCTCTGGCTCCAAGGAAGGCATTACATGAAGATAGTTCAACCAAATGGTGCATATAATCTGGAGCTAGTCTGTATATTATTTGAAAGATAAAAGTACATATCCTAAACGAAACCCTAACTTTAATAGGGAGCCAATGCAGTCTAATTAGTAGAGGGGAGACGCTTTCAAAACGTGGAACTTCTTCTTGCAACCTGAATAAACAGCATTACAGTAATCCAACTGGGGTAGTAGTAGAGAACTAAGGATTGAACAAGGAGACTGAGGATACCAGATGGGAAGTAAGGCCTGATGTATTTAAGCTTCCAGAGGGTCAAGAAATGATCTGATGATGACTTTGTTGCATGTTGCTCAGACGTAAGCTGCTGATCAGTAGTTGCATTTCAAATCTTTAGCTTAGACTCGATGGGATAGGGATATTTGATTATAGTAAATGAATTGAAAAGAGTAGAATCAAATGGATTGGTAATGACCAGGAACTTGGTTTTATCTCTAAGTTTACGTTTGAACTCAGATGCCCAAGATTCCATGAGGTTGAGTTCAGATTTGATTAGAATCAAAAGTGCAGAGATGCATTTACTAAATATTAAGTATATAGTGACATCATGTGCGTATATGAAGGTATTAAATCCTGCTGATTCAAGCCTCCTACCCAAAGGTGAATTATTACATTGAACAGAATGGGGGAAGCCCTGGGGCACACCGCAATCAGAGGACCATGGAGGAGAGACAGAATAGACCATCTTTACTTGGTAAGATCTGAAATTAAGGAAACCAGGAAACCACTGAAGGATATTCACACTTAATCCAAAGTGATCTAATATATTTCGTAGTATGTCATGGTCCACCAATCAAATGCACTTGACATGTCAAATTGAATCAGGATTAATTTATTAGCAAAACTAATTCTTCTTTGAACTTGGAAATTAAAGTGGTGAGGACAGTTTGGTGTTGTGAGAGGGCCTAAATCCTGATTGGGATTTGTGCAAGAGTGAAAAAGATGAGAGATATTCCATAAGCTGGGCTGCAACTATGCCTTCCATGACTTTAATTAGTAGGGAGATGGATGCTACTGATCTACATTTGGTGACATCATTGATTGATGAAGATGAATTAGGAACATGAGTTAATATGATAAACCTTTATTCTTTGAGGAGTGACCTTGTCTTAGCATGAAGAAAATATTGGATTTAAGGACATTAACAAATGTAACTGGAGCTTCCTTTAAAAGGTAATTCGGTAGACTGGCAGCAGCTAAGCTCTATCTTCCCCGAACACAAGGGGGGCTAGGATTATTGAATCTAAAGTACTTGTCGGTGGCTAGGAACATGCGTCACCTTTCAGACTGGTTCCGCAATACGAATTATTTTTCATGTACGGAAATTGAAACAAAATTTTTTTATCCGCGTCATTTTAGTTCTTGGTTGCATGCGAGACCAGGAGGGGTCCGTACACCCCAGGCTTTTGCACCCTTGATATCTCCCCTACGACAGACTTGGCGCTGGTTATGTCGCAAATATAACCTTTCAGCGATATGTACCCCCATTGTTGCCCATAAGAGGCAATGAACATTTTACCCCAGGTAATACATCAATCCTTTTTGCGGATTGGATGGCCATGGAATACAGTACATTCACCAGTTATACTCCGAAGAGGGAACTTTGAAAACAATGGAGGATCTAGACAGGGAATTTGGCACCACAAGGAGGGATTTCTTTGCCTCCTTCCAGTTATGCCACTATTTGAGATCACTACCCCCTGAACATCTGAATACACAGACTTGGGATAAGTTAATGTCACTTTTAGCATTGGATGCTCAAGGAGCCGTACCCTTAAAATATTATCATGCAGAATTACGGGAACACCTGGGAGAATACGATTATGCGCAGCTGGCAGTACAATGGAATAGAGAATTAGCTACGGGCATTCAACCTGAACACTTGAAGGCATGTTTTCGGGACATTCCAGAGGTATCAGAAAGTGTGGCATTGCAAGAAACGGCGTATAAATTCCTGACCCGAATGTTCCTATCTCCGCATAGAACATGGAGAGCACACATGGGGAGCTGAGGATAAATGCTTGAAATGTGGACATTCTCCAGCGGATTAGGGCACATGTTTTGGACATGTCCAAGAGTAGCAGACTTTTGGATGCAGGTATGCAATCATGTGTCAGATATGTGGAAGATAACGTGGCGGCGGAAACCGCAACTATTATTTGATAAGTTTCATTTGTCTCAACAGCCCCCTAAAGGGATGCGTCCGTTTCTTAAACGGATGGTACTGCTAGGTAAGAAGGCAATCTTGAGCTTGTGGATCACTTCAGAGTGCCCATTATTGTCCCACTGGAGAGCGAGGATGATTTTCAATGTTCTCTGGAACGCAGAGCAGTGGGTGATTTGGCCTCACCCAGAGGGGAGATCTTTTGCCAGACTTGGGCCCCCTTCTGGGACTCATTAACGATGGTGGCTAGAAGCAGGATATTAAACTCGTAAGGCACAGTTAGATGTAGCAAATGGCACGGCGACAGAGGTGAGAAAGGGAAGAGTTTGGGGGAGGCTTTGGGGGGAGGAGAGGGGAAGGGGAGGGGGGAGGGGAAATGTTAACCGTTTTTTGAGGAGGGATTGGCACATTTTGTTCTAACGCACAGGCCTATTTTGGCCCTGCTATGTGTTCATGCTGTCAGATGTATCTCTCAAAGACTTGATATTAATACACATTACAACTTGAAACGCGAGTAGAAGAAATGAGGGAGGGTGCTGAGGGTGGGGTGTAAAGGCATAAAAAGAAATGGAATGGCAACAGCAGAGGAACTGGTAATTGTTGATGATGTTGTTAATGCTTTCTTGTTGCAATATTTTGTATGTAACCTTGAACCTTACGCCAATAAACAGATTTAAATAATAATAAAAGGTAATTCGGAAAAGCATCCAGGGAGCAATGGGAGGAGGAATATTTCAACAGAAATTATTTTACTGTCTCCAAAGAGAGAGCTAGTAAGGAAGACCAAGCAGCTACTGAACATCCATGTCAGTTTGCTAGTTCGGTAGGAAGGGTAATAGAAGCTGAGTTAAGATTCATAACGCCTTGTCTTACATTAAGGACTTTATGTTTGAAATAGGAGGCTAATTGGGATGCAGTAGGAGGTAAGTCATTAGTTTGAGATAAACACTTGGTGTTTAGGAGTTAATTACATTATAAAGTTTTTTGATTTGGTTGCTATAGAAATGGCTTTTGGCTTCTTCTGATTTTAGATTTGTAGGTTCTTATAGCTGATTTTCAGAGTTTTTTTGTCTTCATATGATCTAGTTCCTCTCTATTTTGCAACAATGCCTTTTCAGTAAAAGAGTTTCTTGATTGAACCAAAGTGATGATTTTTGAGAAGTCCTTATTTTGGTTTTTAAAGGGGCCAGGTCATCAAGAACAGATTTGCTTAGAGCATTCCAAATTGACATGAAGTGAACCTAGTCCAGTTTGGGGCCAATCGTGATAATTAAATATGCTGGACAGAATCTTAAGGGATCAATTTTACCTTTCAAAGTAAAGGCTAAATAATCTATAGGAATTGAACTAATTTTTGTAATTTCCTTCCAGTTTAGAGTGAAATTTAACTTTTTGTGGTCTGACCATGGTATTGGAGGCGTTATCAATAAAGTGGTTATACAGATTAATAAATCTATGAGCCAACAGATCCAATAAGTGACCTTTAGAATGGGATGAAGAAGTGCAGGTGTGGATGAATTGCCATGATGACAGGAAATCATTGAAACCTTTAGTGTTGGCATTGTTCATGTTTTCTAAATGCAAGTTAATATCCCCCACAGGCAGTACATTATCATATTTAATACATAAGTTAGATATGAATTCAGAGAAACAGATTGATGACCAGCTGCCTGGTGAATGGTAGAATAGATTAAGACAAATGGAGTTATGTAGAGAGTCATCATTAATTTTACAAGTGATAATTTCAAGATCAGGAGAGTTGAGATAAGAAATAAGCTCAATTTTGAAAAAGGAATTGTAGATGATGGCAATTCCACACCTCTTTTTGCTAGTCTTGTTTGGTGAAGGATTTTGTACCCAGGAGGACATAAATCGAAAAATAATGGGTCATCATTGGAGTGTAACCAGGTTTCAGATATTAAGGCAAGATCAAGATCTTCCTTCTCTATCAACCTCTGATTAAGGCTGTTTTGTTTACAATGGACCTGGCATTACTGTATTCTACCCGGATAGGTAGGAAAGATCTTGGGGGAATGTTATTACAATTGATATTGATTAAGTGGCATTGGTGAAGGAAGCCTCTCAGTTTGGCCTTTGATTGAAAGAACCAGTTTTGAGTGAAGGTGAACAGTTCTGTTCAGAGAGACTAAATTGTGTCACGTTACTAAGCTGGTTAGAAGAAACATCGTTTAGATTATTTTATTTATTTATTTGCTGCATTTGTATCCCACATTTTCCCACCCTCTTGCAGGCTCAATGTGGCTCATTAACGGAATGAGAAGTACAGAGTATTATTATAATTAAGGCACAAAAATATCAAGTAAATTAGAAGTAAATAAATAATAATTCATATCAGGTATATGAGATCAAGGATAAGTATAAAGTTCAATAATAGCAATGTGATTAAAGTAACCAAATTAAAGAGTTCAATGTTGGCTTGTTCTGGTACAGTTTTGATGTTTAAGTCTTTTATGAAGGATTCTTTATTATGGCTATTCCAACAAGGCCTTGCTCTATTGGTTATGATCAGTGGGATATTGAATTGTGATTCAGAGCCTCAGATTGAGGACTTATTAACTACGAGCATAGCGCGAAATAGCAGAGCCAGTTGGTGAATTTGGAGAACACTGGTAGGGTAGTGAGAGCAAATTACAGAGACAGAAGGATAACATGAAACTCACACTAACATTAAAAAGGAGACAGCAATAAAAATGTGATAATGTCAAAGTATAATATAAAACTGCAGACAGAGGAGTTGGAGCAGGTGGAGAACTCAGGAGATGGCACATATTAAATAATACAGTTAATGATGTCACCCACCCACATCTGATTTGAAAAGCCACTTTCTCCCTCTTCTGCCTGCATGCTGGAAACTGCTCTCCCGATGTACAAAGGAGCTGGCAGACAGAGGAGTTGGAGCAGGTGGAGAACTCAGGAGGCAGCACACATTTAAGTAATACATAAGTATTGCCATACTGGGACAGACCAAAGGTCCATCCAGCCCAGCATCCTGTTTCCAACAGTAGCCAATCTAGGTCACAAATATTCTCCAATTTGTTTTAAATGTACTACTTTGAAGCTTCATTGAATGCCCCCTAGTCCTAGTATTTTTGGAAAGCATAAACAGACGTTTCACATCTACCCGTTCAACACCACTCATTATTTTATAGACCTCTATCATATCACCCCTCAGCCGCCTTTTCTCCAAACTGAAGAGCCCCAGCCACTTTAGCCTTTCCTCATAGGAAAGTTGTCTCATCCCCTTAATCATCTTTGTTGCCCTTCTCTGCACCTTTTCTAATTCCACTATATGTTTTTTGAGGTGCGGCGACCAGAATTGAACACAATACTCTAGGTGCAGTCGCACCATGGACCGATACAATAGCATTATAATATCCTCATTTTGTTTTCCATCCCTTTCTAATAATACCTAACATTCTATTTGCTTTCTTAGCCGCAGCAGCACACTGAGCTGAAGATTTGAATGTATCATCAATGATGACTCCCGGGTCCCTTTCTCGTTCCGTGACTCCTAACGCTGAACCTTGCATGACATAGCTATAGTTTGGGTTCCTCATTCCCACATGCATCACTTTGCACTTGCTCACATTGAACGTCATCTGCCATTTAGACGCCCAGTCTCCTAGTCTCGCAATATCTTCTTGTAACTTTTCCCGCGATTTGACAACCTTAAACAACTTTGTGTCATCAGCAAATTTGATAACCTCGCTAGTTACCCCCTTCTCCAGGTCATTTATGAAAATGTTAAAAAGCAACGGTCCCAGCACAGATCCCTTCTCCATTGAGAATAATGACCATTTAACCCTACTCTCTGTTTCCTATCTTTCAACCAGTTTTTAATCCATAACAATACACTATCTCCGATCCCATGACTCTCTAATTTCCACTGGAGCCTTTCATGAGGGACTTTGTCAAACGTTTTCTGAAAATCCAGATACACAATATCCACCGGCTCACCTTTGTCGACATGTTTGTTTACCCTTCAAAGAAATGCAGTAGATGGTGAGGCAAGACTTCCCTTCACTAAATCCATGCTGACTTTGTCTCATCAGTCCATGCTTTAGAATGTGCTCAGTTATTTTGTTCTTAATGATAGTCTCTACCATTTTGCCCGGCAGCAATGTCAGACTCACTGCTCTATAATTCCCCGGATCTCCCCTGGAACCTTTCTTAAAAATCGGCGTAACATTGGCGACCCTTCGATCTTCCGGTACCACACTCGATTTTAAGGATTAAATACATATCAACAACAGTAAGCTCCACAAGCTCATTTTTTGTTTCCATCAGTACCCTGGGATGAATGCCCTCTGGCCCAGGAGATTTGCTACTCTTTAGTTTGCAGAACGGTCCCCATTACATCCTCCAGGTTTACAGAGATTTCATAAGTTTCTACGGACCGTCAGCCTCGAATACCCTGTCCGCACCGGTATCCCAAACAAATCTTCCTTGGTGAAGACCGAGGCAAAGAACTCATTAATTCTTTCCGCTATTTCATTTATCTTCCCTCCGAGTGCCCCTTTTACTCCTCTGGTTCATCCAGTGGCCCAACCAATTCTTTTGCCGGTTTCTGCTTTTTATATACCTGTGTGTTTTTTGCCTCTACCGCTATCTTCTGTTTCAAAGTCCTTCTTAGCCATTCTTATCAGCACTTTGCATCTGATTTGACATTCCTTATGCCACTTTTTATTATCTTCAGTCGGTTCTTCTTCCATTTTCTGAAGGATTCTCTTTTTGTTCCAATAGCCTCTTTCACCTCTCTTTTTATACCATGCCGGTTGTCATTTGGTCTTCTGCCCTCCTTAGTTCCCCTGATGAAGCTTGAATATAAATTAAACAGAGATCCCTGTCGGAATTTTTAAGCTAAGTGCTTGTGATTTCTTCTAACAACTATGTTATTTTGAAAAAGACATTGATTTTTGCTAGTTTGAGTGCACATATAGAAATAAAAAATATAATCAGGAGGCTTATTTATGACCGATGATAATAACTGAGTCTGACAAATACGGTGCAGTTCGATTGTTCATAATACTGCCACGGTCGTGACTGCTGAGGCATTTTCCTCCTGTTTTTGACATTGATATTTTATTTTGAAATAGTACACTATTTCTTTAGCTTGCAGTTTTAATTATGGCAACCACTTTCTTGATTTTGTCTCCAAACAGATTTTCTTCAAAATAAGGGACATCCACTAGATGCTCCTGGACAGCAGATTCAAGGTTGGAGACCCTGAGCAAGGAGAGGACAATCACCATTGCTACAGCTAAGGCAGAAATATGTGAACAGACATCAAGGCATCAAAAGCCTGTCTGGCCAGATATTTTCGGACAGTCAAGAAGTTTTCTGTGTGGAATTCTTCCATTTTTCGTTTGGAAGGAATTCTGCAAAAGATGAGTACTCTGCATTACATATTTTAAATAATTAGGAATAAAGATGATAATCCAATATTGATTAGTTAGCCTGAATATTTTTTTTGACAAAAGAGTCTAATGTTCTACAGTATATCTCTTCCTGGAGGAGCAGGTGATTTTGCACTATGAGTGCATTTTAAAGCAGATCCCACCACAAGTGAATCGTGGGGCAGTTCTCCCAGTTTTTTGAGTAAAAGTATTTTTTCATTATTGAATGAAGAGGAACAGTTATTCCCTCTCTAGGAGGAGGATCATAATCTAGAACCTCTAGAGTCTGACTGAGGTTGTTCTGCTTTTAGTTTAAATGGTATTGCCTTGAGCCATCTCCCAGACAAAACCAGGGAAAACAGATGCTCTCTGGAGGAGATCTGCATCTCACAAGTGGCGGAGAGGATCAGATGGAATGCCATAGGAATCCTCAGCTGAGAGGTTCCTGTGGATCATGATTTGTCTCCCAGGAGAAGTCTGAGTAAAGAAGTACAAGGAAGAAAATGATGACAGGAGCATCGGCTCTGCATTGAAGCAGATGGGCCTCTGGTGTTGGAGAAAGTTCATCTGGCGATGTCAATGCACATGTCGGTCAGGTTCGTGCCACACCAGATGGTCGACACCAAGCCTGCGTGTGGGACCTCTCCTGTGACTGTCTCTCTGATGCATCAACAGGCTGGGCTGAGACTGGCGCAAGCACCCTGTAAGCCTGTATAGACTGAAAAGGGAGGATCAAGATGGCGGTCTGACCGTTTGGTTGTCTCTCAAATCATTCTGCTGTCTGCTTGCAAATCGTTGTTCTTCATGCCTCATACGAAGAGAAAGGGGCTGGTGAAAGGCCAACTGCCGCTGGTCAGAACATCTTCCCCGATTCAGCAGTCAATAGACAGATACACAACAGCAAGTTCACAAGCAGCTGGAGTGATTGAGCCCTTGCTAAGAGCCAGAGGAGCTTCGGCTCTCCGGGCAACTGAAACATCTTTGTTGCCTTCTGAACTTAATCCTCCTCCGTGTCCTGCTTATGCTGGGAAAAATGCAGGGGCCCTGAATGATTCGGAAGTCGAAGAAATCAGGACTCCATTCGGCAGTGCACAAACCCAGCGAGCAAGGAGAGAGAACAAGGAGCTATTAGCTCCCACGGAGATTAACCTCAAGGCTATTTGTAAGTCTTTACAACAGTGGCGTTCCTAGCCTGGATGGCACCCGGGGCGGATCGCCGATGCGCCCCCCCCCGGTGAAATGACACCCCCCTCGGGTGCATGCTGCTGGGGGGTGTGCCGCGGCGCGTGCCTGTCGGCTCCGAAAGGTTCGCTAACTTCGCTCGTTCGACTGCAGCTCCCTCTGCCTGGAACAGGAAGTAACCTGTTCCAGGGCAGAGGGAGCTGCAGCGAACGAGCGAAGATAGCGAACTCGGAGCCAGGCGTGTGCCGCGGCACCCCCCAGCAGCATGCACCGCCCCCCCCCCCCTGGTACACCACTGCTTTACCAAGATCTGACTGAAATGGTAACAAAAACAGCCCAAGACACGTCAGCAATTGTGAGTAAAGTTGATTTCTTAACTCAATCTTTGGAAATACTAAGCAAACAATCTAAGAATCAGATTATGCAAATGCAACAAGATATAAAAGAAATTAAAAATACAGAGGAAGTACTGATAAAAGATAAAATTACCATTAACAGAAAATTTGAAACAATTGGAAAACTTTAATAGACGTTTCAACTTAAGAATCCTCAATTTTCCTGTGGTGGAAGGTATAAATCAAATGGAACTATTTAGAAAATACCTAACAGATGTGTTAGCTTATCCAACTTAGCTATTCCTCTGGTGAATAAAATATATTATTTGCCATTGCGGCCATCAACTGGAACAGAATCTTCAAAAATGGAAAACTTACCAACTGAACCATTGAATATATCAGCTTTATTAAAAGACTCTCTTTCTGACGTTACTCATCGAAGAACATTAATTGTGTCTTTAGTATTGAGCAAGATGTAAATTCGATTATAAAATTAAACTTCAAAAAATTCTCTAAACAAATTTTGTGGACAGAGGATTTGGCTCTTCCATGACGTCACAAAATCAACACAGGATAGAAGAAAGAGATTTTTGGCTCTGAGAGAAGAAACAAAAAATCTGGGGGCAACATTTTCTTTAGTATATCCATGTAAATGCCTGATAAAGTTCTTAGGGATAAATATGTCTTTTTGAACCGGATCAGCTTCAAGTTTTTTTTAGATAGTAAAAAGATTCCAGATAATCAAGAGGTTTGGAGAATAAGATTAAAAGTATGTGAACTGGCCAGGCCATTTTCCTTAAATTGGTGTTATTATATAAATATCTCCTCATTTATAAAGCTTTCCTCCCCCCCCCCCCCCTGTTTTTTCTTCTTTTTGTGGTCTAAGAAAGCGATTGACTGTGGATAAAACATATTCTGCCTTTATTTCTTTTTTCTTTTTATGTATTGTATTAGACTACAGTCATCTCTGTATTACTGTTTGTAAGTGACCCTTGTAAAATGAAAGATTATAAATAAATAAATAAAAGCCTGTATAGACTGAAAATGTAGTAGGCCTGAAAGCTGTTTGAGCATAGCCCAGATTTCCTCCTGAAGAGTAGATGTTGGTACCGGCTGGGGAAAGCAGTGCGGACGCAGTCTAAGATATGGCTTGTGTCTGATCTCTTGCAGTGAATGTATGGGTGGGGGAGAATGAAACTTGAAAAATTACCATGCTGTATTGTTATATTTCTTTTTACAGATATTATTGTCTTGCCATTGTGTGGTGTAATTTAAAAAAATAATAATAATGAAAAAATGACAGCATTCAAGTAAGTTTCAGTAATGGGGTACCATTAGTTCAGGTAGGACGATATTGCAGCAGATGGTACCAGGTGTTAAATATTTTACAATAAATTAAAACAGCAATAAAAAGTCCAACTTAGCAGCAATAAACACTTCAATACCTTCAAACATAACTACTGTACTTGTGCAAAATACCACACACACGTTCCTCAGACTGGGTTGTTGCTTGGCTCCCCTCGGTACCTCCACAACCGGGGCTCGGAAACTCAACAACAAACTGATCCTAATCAAATACACCCTCAGACAGTATATCAGAAAGAAACCCTTGCCCCTTAACATGATTTAAATTTGGTCAAGTCAGTGTCCCTAAGGTGGGTACATATACAGTCAGTGTACTCAGGCCTGAGATTTCTTTTATTAGGGTGATTTGTTTGCACACAGTGATATTATCGGTATATCAAATCTTCGCTAGCATCGCACATTTGAAGTCCTTTGGTAACGGCATCAGCTCCTGGGTTCATGAACTCTGGAGTACCTACTAACCCATAGGCAGTCAGTGGCCCAACTGTTTGGGGAGGCTAAAGAGGGCGGGGTTAGGGGTGGGGCCAAGGGTGGGACTTATATCCATAATTAACTTATATACTTGTGCATCACCATAAATCTACTCTAGGGGAGTGAAGGGTGTCCCATCCCAAATGTGAAAAGTTACAAGTACCACTCTAATTAGTGAGATTGAAGGTTAGCAAGTGAAAGTTTTCTTGCAGTGTATTCGGTATATAAATTTGTTATGGTGGAGAAGAGACTGAGTCCCAAGGAAGGGCTGCTGGTTATTGACAAGTAATGCTTCCATATGCGTGTAAAATGGATTTATATATCATAAATGACATATATTTTAAACTCAATTATTTCAGGCATTTAACCAATACTAAACCACATACACATACAGATCTATGGAACAATTCAACACCAGATCCTCCAAAATATACTAAAACCAAACCATGTCTGGTGTTATGACAAACGAAAATTAAATTAAAGTGTTGATGCTTGTCACCTCAATAAGGCCAACAATCCCTCAACTGCAAAACACTATGCACAACACTCAGAACCTTATTGTACCATAAATATTACACTGGGCATGTAGGAGTGGGCACTCGATATGGCCTGCAGCATCCACTGAACTGGCAGGATGGCCGCGCGGGGGGAGGGAAAGAGGAGAAACCGCGGGGCACAGGCAGCGCTGCAAAGAAGAGAAAGGACTGGCCTAGAGGAGGAGAAGAATAAGGACGGAGAATGAGAAACGCTGATCCTGCTGCTGTTTGTTGAGAACTTGTGGCCTGTTATACTGGGCATCTATGTACTAACCTGACATTAAAAAACACAAAAAGAGAAAATCCTGACTCCCTGTCTTTGGTGAGTGCACCCTAACTTCAGTCAGTGGTCTCTTTGGCTAGGTGCCGTGAAAGCTAGTTACTCAAAGAAAAAGATAAGCAGGGGAGCTCCTATCTAGTCCCCACCCTTTTTTTCCTTAGATTCTCTTCCAGGATCTCTTCCCCACCTGTAATATACTGGCACTGTCAGGGAGGTAGGCAGGATCTCCCAGAAGTGGACACCTGGCAGGAGGCATGCACAGTGGCATGTTTTAGAACAAAAGTACTTAGTACAGTATTTTAATTTCTCTTAGATAAGCCTTTCTCTTGGGAGTAGCCTGTGCTTCAGCTGGGACACACTTTAATGTAGGTTTTTCTTGAGGTCTGGACATACAGCTCGGGTGCGGCAGTTTCCTCTTCAGGGCAGGACTCCCCTTTACGGGCAAACTCTCATGGGGCCAGTTTCACTCTCTCTGGACCGGGGCACACAAGGCTGGACACACACACAAGCCGAACTCTTCAGGGATGTGGTGCTCTGGGCCACGCCACTCCCTCCTGGCTTCACGCCCTGGCCCTGCTCTCCTTAACCCTGCCCCAGACTGCATGGCCCCTCATGGACAATACTACACCCAGCACAGTCCTGTGTTTTTCCCAGGGTAGATCTGCCCTAACCCCAGCACGACACCGATTCTCAGCACAGTCCCACTGGCTCCTCTGCCTTGCTATCCATCTGGGCTGGTCTCTGTTGAGGATACTTGGGCTGAGCTTGCCTGCCTTCCTGCAGCTCAGCTTCTCCTGTGTCCCAGCTTTCTCCAGAATCCCTCCTTCCCTCTGCATGCCTGCTTCAGTGCCCTACACTCCCCCAGACTTGCTTGCAGCTCTCTTTCTCTGGTTACTCATAGTTCAGGTTTCCTTCTCCACTGCAGGCTTGCCTCTCACAGCCTCCAGCTATTGTCTTCTCTGCTCAGGCTTGTACTCTCTAAGCATGCAGCCAGAAGTGGAGCCAGGTTGAAGGCATGGGGGGAGCAGGAGCTGACCTCCAACAGCGCCGGCCCGCATTTTAAATGCAACACATTGAGTAAAAAACAGACGCTGGCGCAAATCCGTTTGGGGGAGCAGCTGCTCCCCTGCCTCCCCCCCCCTCCAGCTACACCACTGCATGCAGCTCCTTCTCTGTGCTGGCTTCCCTCTTTCCAACCTGCAGCTTCCTTTCTCCTCAAGCTTTCTTCCCTGCCTTCAGCTTGCCAGCAGTCTGGGCTGGCTTGCTTTCTCTCTGAGCCTGCAGTCTCACACATGCATGGCTTGTTCTTCCTTGCTTCCTGCTTCTCTCTCCCAGTTCTTCCCTGGGCTGCCCCACCTCCTGCCTCCCAATTGGTTAAAATTTGCACCCTCTGCCAGGCCCTGGCTCCTACTGGCTGCCTTCTACACTGCCCCTCAGGCTTGTCTCACATGCCCCTCAAGCTCCCAGCTTCCCCTGGGGCCTCTAACAGCCAATCAGGAGCCTTGTAACAGACCTCCTCACTGCACATCACATCCCCCCCACAGTTACTGAACCCATAACATTTAAATAGTAAAACTGTTGGAATGTAATTGTATTTTACATGCATTGCCTGTCACCTATTATTTCTCTGTGATTACTCTGTGACCTCTGATGTGAATTACTTAGAGAGGTCACACAGCTATGTAACTTCCTGTGGGGGGCAGATGCAGCAGATGCAGCACATGCAGCACATGGAGCACATGGAGCTCATGTTCTCTCCTAACCTGAGAGGATCTATGGTGGTGTGAGCATCCATTACCATCTAAGCACATGGAAGGAGCTGATAATACAAATGTATAGTAATATGTATATATAAGCCTGTCTGATTATAATCTAACTGCAAACTGTGAGTAAACAGATGTTTTGTTACTTCAACTTTAAGTGACTCAGCAGTGAATTATTCAGGGGTGAATGAGAGAGAGATGAAGAAAGAAATTAACATTTCTAAAGCTGAAGCTGTGTGTACTAAAATCTGCTAATTATTTACTACAAATAATCCAACAAAAGGGTTATGGGCCCAGGGCCAGGAATTGAAAAAGAAGAGAAATATTACCAGGCAGAAAAAAGGCCACATTTTTCTCTTAAGTTTTAAAGGAAAGATTCAGTCTGTCTCTCTCTCCCCCCACACAGCAGACAGAAGGCTAAGAAAATGGCTGAGGGAGGAAATTCACCATTTTTCTATTCTCTCAAGGTGCCTAGATTAACTGAGTTTAATTATCAGAAGTGGGAACTAAGATTCATATGTCTCCTTCGAGCAAAAAGATTAGATATATGCTTAGACCAAGACAGAACAGCTGAAAATATGGCTGAATGGGACAATGCAAACTATTATGTGAAGTGCATGCTTTTGGAAGCTCTCTCAGAGAAACAAGCCATATTAGTGGAGGGAAAAGATACACCAAAGGACATTTTATATAAACTGAGAACTATGTATGCAACTACATATGCAAAGCAGCAACCAATTTGGCTGGCAGAGTTGAATGAAACCAAATTAAGGGATAAAAGTAAATGTAATGATCACATTATGCATCTTATGTCTTCATTTCAAAAGCTAGAACTTTCTGGAATTCCCATGTGTGATGCATTGAAAAGAGCATTTCTTTTTACCTCACTATCAAAGAAGTTTGATGTTTTTAGGTCTGTAATGAGGCCATTGAAGGGCAATCTTTTGAACAGGCAACATCAAAACTAAGGCAGGAATGCATAATAAATGATTCTGAGGAGATGTGTTCTCAAAGGTCAGTTCAGAGAGAAATGAAACAAATTTCTTGGCAAAGAACAGAGGAAGGCGGAGCTATGGGAAAACTCCACCCAAGGGCAAGCTGATTTGCTACTCATGTGGAAAGGAGGGACATGTATCTAAATGGTGTAAGGAAACACAAAACACTCCCTCTAGCTCACCTAAGCCAATGGAACTAAAGAATTTTCAAACCAGGAAATGTATGAAGGACAAAGATAAACACAAGGGCTTTCTAATGGCAGAAAAATCTTTGACTATGGTAAATAATAATTCAAATGAAAGTACTTGGATTTTGGATTCAGGGAGCACATGCCATTTAACCAATTGTAAAGATTTCTTTCAGGAAATGTGTCCAGAAGAAGGAATTCTTAAAACTGCAAACGCAGGGACTGCTAAGATCCAAGCAAAAGGTATTGGATTCTTAAAATGCAAAGTGTCGAATGAAGTTAAAGAAATTCCTGTAAGTGATGTCTTGTATATTCCCCAAGCAGTTTGCAATATGCTTAGTGTATCTACATTAGATAAGAAGGGATTTGTGATTCATTTTGAAAACAGTAAGTGCACAATCTCTAAAAATGATGAAGTGTATGCTGAAGCTTTTATGCATAATGATGTTTATAAACTGAGCATTTCAGGTGAAGCCTCACATATGGTGCAAGTAAGGAAGAATGATGGTAAATGTAGTCTGGAAATCTGGCACCGCCGCCTGGGACATCGTGATTCTAAGGTGATCCAGGATCTTTACAGTAAGCAACTGGCCACCGCATTCAGATAAGTGCAGATGCTGGTAATATGGAGAAATGCATAGACTGTGTTACTCAAAAAGGTGTGAGACCCTCATTTCCTGCATACACAGGAAATAGGAGTAATAAGTGCTGGACTTAATACACAGTGACTTATGTGGACCGTGTTAATATCCCACATTGGGAAAATAACAGATTTGTGCTAATATTCTTGGATGATTTCTCTAGATATTGTGTGGCCTATTTGCTGAAAGAGAAAAGTCAAGTCACAGACATGCTGAAGAAATACGTAGGCCATGGTGAGCAATAAATTTGAAAGAAACCCAAGGTTCTTCAGACCGACAATGGTGGTGAGTTCACTTTCACACAGCATGCGCACATTTCTAGAACAAGAAGGCATTCAGCATATCACAACAGTAGCTTATACACCAGAGCAAAATTCTGTTGCAGAGAGAAAATTTAGGTCACTTGTGGAAATGGACCAGATGTATGCTGTCAGATAGCAATCTCCCTAAAAGACTATGGGGGAAGCCATTCTCACAGCAGTGTACCTACAAAACAGAATGCCACCTAAAGGCGCTGAGCGCACACCACATGAGACATGGCATGGTAGGGAAGCCAAACCTGTCACACATAAGAAATTTGGAAGAACAGCATATGCTCATGTACCAAAGCAAAGAGGCATAAGCTGGATTCCACAACAGAAAGGGGCATTTTAGTTGGCTATGCTCCAGGACACAAAGGATATAGAATTTTGAATCTGAAAACTGGCATTGTTGGCATAAGACATGTTACATATTTTGATGAAAACAAAAGGTTGATAAAGGCTGGATTATCCCAGATGAGCCTTATCATCCAGAATATGAAACTAGAACCATAATAGAACATGCCAGTGTATATAAATGCCATACCAAGGCAGATGTCTGAAAGCAACTCACCTGTATCTAACGAGGAACAGGCAGAGGAAGCAGACACAGAAAGGATCATTGAGAAGACAGTACAGTTGGAGAAGGGGAATCAATTGGAGATAGGACTCTCAGATTTAGAGGATGCGGAAAGGTCAGACCAACCTGTAGTCAGACGCTCATCCAGGGAAAACAAAAGGTGTTCCCCCCCCAAGACTGTCTTACCTAACAAAGTCAGCAGAAGCTCAAGAGCCCTTAACATGGGATGAGATTGAGAAATGCCAGCAGAAGAAGCTGCTGAATGGCATAAAGCTGCACAAGAAGAAATTGATGCATTGGATAAAATAATACTTGGATTCTTACAAAATTACCTCCTGGGCAAGAAAGCTATAGGATGCAATGGGTATTCAAGTTAAAAGGAAATGCACACGGAAAAGTGGAAAGGTATAAAGCCAGATTAGTTGGCAAAGGGATATCTTCAAAAATATGGAGAAGATTTGATGAAGTGTTTGCACCTTAGTGAAACACACGACAATCCGAAACACTTCTGAGCATTGCAGTCTCAAAAGGCATGCAAGTCAAACACATTGATGTAAAACAGCGTTCTTCACGGAGATATAAACTGAAGACTTGTACATGGAACAGCCAACAGGTTCATAAATACAAAACAAAGACAGCTAGTGTGTAAATTAAACAAAGGTCTTTATGGATTAAAGCAAAGTGCAAATGTTGGAATGAAAATTGCATGAATATTGACAAATTTAGGATTTACGCAAGGTGAAGCAGATAAATGCTTGTACACAGGTGCACAAATGGACAATATGCATACATTTAGCTTTGTGATGATCTGCTCATTGCAAGCAAAAGTGAGCAAGAGTACAAGGACATTGTAAAGTGTTTAAACCACAATGTTTGAGATAAAAGAAACTGGGTAATGTGTCATACTATCTTGGTATAGAAATTGAGAAACAAATGATGGTTCTATCTTCTAAGCCAGAAGCAGAAAATAAATGAGCTTATTGAAAGTTTAGGTATGCAAGATGCCCAAGTTGTAAGCACTCCCATGATCACTGATTTTTCTGAAGGATGAAACACGTAAGAGAACCTTTACCAGATAACATCCAATATAGATCAGCCATAGGTAAGCTTTTATATCTAACTACCACATACAGGGATGATATAGCAAATGCAGTAGGAATTTTGAGCAGAAGGGGTCAGCTCACCTACAAATCAGATTGGACTGCAGTTAAAAGGATGGTAAGGTATTTAAAGGGTACCATTGATTGTAAATTAAAGATTTCAGCCAATAGTAATCAAAACTAATATGTTACTGTGATTCAGATTGGGCAGGGGATCATTCTGATTATAAATCCACAAGTGGATATGTGTTTATGTATGGAAATGTACAAATTTCATGGGCCCAGTCATAAACAAAGTATTGTGAGTTTGTCTTCTACAGAAGCTGAATACGTGGCCGTATCGGAAGCGTGCAGAGAACTGATGTGGATTGAAAAAAACTTTTGCTGGATTCGGAATAGCTGAGCAGAGACCAATCCAGATAATGGAAGCTAATTCAGAGCTGCATCCGACTGTCACAGAATGACAAGGTTCAGTCACGCACCAAGCACATCGCAACGAAATACCACAACGTGCGAGAGTTGGCGAAAGAAGGGGTCATCAGTCTACACTATTGTCACACCAGTGAGATGACAGCTGACATCATGACCAAACCGTTACCCAGAATACATTTTGTGAATCTGCGTATAAAGCTTGGGACTTTGGTATGAATACAATATTGCATGACAGTTATGCATGAGAAGGGGTTGTTGGAATGTAATTGTATTTTACATGCATTGCCTGTCACCTATTATTCTCTGTGATTACTCTGTGACCTCTGATGTGACTTACTTAGAGAGGTCACACAGCTATGTAACTTCCTGTGGGGGGCAGATGCAGCAGATGCAGCACATGCAGCACATGGAGCACATGGAGCTCATGTTCTCTCCTAACCTGAGAGGATCTATGGTGGTGTGAGCATCCATTACCATCTAAGCACATGGAAGGAGCTGATAATACAAATGTATAGTAATATGTATATATAAGCCTGTCTGATTATAATCTAACTACAAACTGTGAGTAAACAGATGTTTTGTTACTTCAACTTTAAAGTGACTCAGCAGTGAATTATTCAGGGGTGAATGAGAGAGAGATGAAGAAAGAAATTAACATTTCTAAAGCTGAAGCTGTGTGTACTAAAATCTGCTAATTATTTACTACAAATAATCCAACAAAAACTCCTTTGTCTGGCACTTAACCTCATACCCCCCCCTACCCCCCCACAGCCATGCTTTAGAGTGGTTTGTGAAAATCTGAATGTTTAAAATCACTTTTAACCCCCAAACCAGGAAACCCAGGATTTGTAGCATTTCACAGTCAAACTTCACTAAAGAAAGTCAGAGCACACCTCTGGCAGTTCTGGGCATCTGAATCCTTAGTTTTTACAAACAGTGCTGGAGCATTTAAAACACTTTAAACATTTTAATTAAAAGGTGTCAGTACCTGTCTCCATTTGGAGCACTGTTTTGGGGCTGTTCTGAGGCCCCCCCCCCCCCCCACACGGTAAACAATTTATAACCGCAGGGTACATTCAAGAAGAAACACATTGTGTGTAGAACTTTCAAACTTTCACTGCCAATGGAGTAGTAGCCCTGTCTTTGGTTCTAGCTTCCTCGACCATTGCACTTTTACTGCAAGGGGAAGAGACTTGGTTCTGTCTTCCCCAGCAACTTGCCCATCTGATTAAAGGGAGAGGGCCCCTGGATACCAAAGTCATTGCACCTGTCCTGCAGAGAGTAGAAGAGCCATGCACCTAACAGAGCCCACATAGGGGAGAAACATAATAAGATCAAACCTGAAGAAACAGGAGGGGAACAGAGGAGGGTCCCAAGAGAAACCACAGATAGAGAACCTCTGTGACAATGTCCCATCACAGAATGGACCACCTATAAGGCCTTTGTATGTAAAGGCTCTGAGAGTCATGTCCTCTCCCGTCCTGCTCACTACTGCAATACCCTATCCACCCCTCTCCCCCACCACCTCATCATCCTATTGTCCTCCTCCTCCTTCCTAGCTCTCAACCTTCAACTCCTCCTTCCTGCCATGAACCCTTTCCCCAGTCCTCCTAAGTGCTTCCTGTCTTCGTCGCCCTACCTCCCCTACCCTTCTCCGCACTCTCTTGCTCCTTCTCCTGCTATCCGCAGGCGACATCAATCCCAACCCAGGTCCCCCACACCTGTCCTCGTCCTCGTCTCATCTATGCAAACGTTTCCGCAATATCTCCAATCTCATCTCTATTCCCCTCCTCCCCCCCCTCCTCCTCCCCTTCTCGTGTGCCCTGTGGAATGCCCGCTCGGTCTGCAACAAACTTTCTTCACCCATGATCTCATCTCCCATTCCCTCCAAATGCTCGCCCTAACCGAAACCTGGCTCACCCCTGATGACTCTGCCTCAGTCGCGGCCCTTCGTCACGAAGGCTATCTTTTCTCCCATTAGCCCCGCCAAGTTGGCCGCGGTGGTGGCGTCGGACTACTACTTTCGCCCTCCCTGCAGTTTTCAACCCCTCCTCCTACCACAGTCTCACTGCTTCTCATCCTTTGAAGTCCACTCCATCCGTCTATTATACCCGCTGCCACTCAGAGTTGCAGTCATTTTACCCGCCCCCTGATAAGTCCCTCCCTTCCTTCCTTACCGACTTCGATGCCTGGCTCTCCGTTTTTCTTGAGCCCTCATCCCATCCCTCATTCTTGGTGACTTCAAATACACACTGACAACCCATCCGACTTATACGCTTCTCAGTTCCTCGATCTGACCTCCTCCTTCAACCTCCAACTGAGCTCCACCACCCCTACTCACCAATCTGACACTGTCTTGATCTCGTCCTCTCTTCCACCTGCTCACCCTCAAATTTCTGTGCATCAGCTCTTCCTCTCTCTGACCATCACCTGATCACATTCACACTTCATCACCCTCCCCCTCAGTCCCGCCCCACACTAACCACTACTTCCAGGAATCTCCAGGCTGTTGACCCCCCCCCCCCCACCTTATCTTCTAGTATCTCTGATCTCCTCCCTTCCATCTTGTCCTCCGAGTCTGTCGACAAGGCTGTCTCCACTTACAATGCCACTCTCTCCGCTGCCCTAGACACCCTTGCACCGTCCATCTCCCATCCCACAAGGCGTACTAATCCCCAGCCCTGGCTGACCCCTTGCACCCGTTACCTTCGCTCCTGCACCCGATCGGCTGAACGCCTCTGGAGGAAATCTTGCACCCATACTGATTTCATTCACTACAAATTCATGCTATCCTCCTTCCAGTCCACCCTATTCCTCGCCAAACAAGACTATTACACCCATTTGACTAATTCTCTCAGCTCTAACCCTCGTCGTCTCTTCGCCACCCTCACACTACCCTTTTCAAAGTGCCCTCCCCACCCCCCCTCACTCTCTCCTCAATCACTGGCTGACTACTTCCGCGACAAGGTCCAGAAGATCAACCTGAATTCACCACCAAACCTTCTCCTCCTCTTCAATCCTATTACCCACTCCCTCAACCAACACACCCAGGCCTCCTTCTCCTCTTTTCCTGATATCACTGAAGAGGAAACCGCCCCATCTTCTCTCCTCCTCGAAATGCACCACCTGTTCCTCAGACCCCATCCCCACCAACTTACTCAACACCATCTTTCCTACTATCCCCCCCCCCCCCCCCCCCCCCCCCCACCATCTGTCATATCCTCAACCTTTCTCTCTCCACTGCAACTGTCCCGGACAGCTTCAAATATGCTGTAGTCACACCACTCCTCAAAAAACCATCACTTGACCCTACCTGTCCCTCCAACTACCGCCCCATTTCCCTCCTACCCTTCCTCTCCAAGATACTTGAACGCGCTGTTCACAGCCGTTGCCTTGATTTTCTCTCCTCTCATGCCATCCTCGATCCACTTCAATCCGGCTTTTGCCCCCTACACTTGACTGAAACGGCACTATCTAAAGTCTGCAATGACCTGTTCCTTGCCAAATCCAAAGGTCACTACTCCATCCTCATCCTCCTCGACCTATCCGCCACTTTTGACACTGTCAATCACAACTTACTTCTTGACACACTGTCCTCTTTTGGGTTTCCAGGGCTCTGTCCTCTCCTGGTTCTCTCTTATCTATCCCATCGTTCCTTCAGAGTACACTCTCATGGTTCGTCCTCCACTCCTATCCCGCTCTCTGTTGGAGTTCCTCAGGGATCTGTCCTTGGACCCCTTCTTTTTTCAATCTACACCTCTTCCCTGGGCTCCCTGATCTCATCTCATGGTTTCCACTATCATCTTTACGCCGATGACACCCAGCTTTATCACTCCACACCAGACATCACTGCGAAAACCCAGGCCAAAGTATCAGCCTGCTTATCCGACATTGCTGCCTGGATGTCCAACCGCCACCTGAAACTGAACATGGCCAAGACCGAACTTATCATCTTCCCACCCAAACCCACTTCTCCTCTACCTCCGCTCTCTATTTCAGTCGATAACACCCTCATCCTCCCTGTCTCATCTGCCTGCAACCTCGGAGTCATCTTCAACTCCTCCCTCTCCTTCTCTGCACATATCCAGCAGATAGCCCTGTCGCTTCTTCCTCTATAACATTAGCAAAATTCGCCCTTTCACCTCTAAGCACACCACCCGAACTCTCATCCACTGTCTCTTTACCTCTCGCCTTGACTACTGCAACCTACTCCTCACTGGCCTCCCACTTAGCCATCTATCCCCCCTTCAGTCCGTTCATAATTCTGCTGCTCGTCTTATCTTCCGCCTCGATCGATATACTCATATCACCCCTCTCCTCAAGTCACTTCACTGGCTTCCGATCAGGTACCGCATACAGTTCAAGCTTCTCCTACTCACCTACAAATGCACTCGATCTGCAGCCCCTCCTTACCTCTCTACCCTCATCTCCCCTTACGTTCCTACCTGTAACCTCCGCTCTCAAGACAAATCCCTCCGTTCAGTACCCTTCACCACCACCCGCCAACTCCAGGCTCCGCCCTTTCTGCCTCACCTCACCCCATGCTTGGAACAAACTCCCTGGCCCATACGCCAGGCCCCCCTCCCTGCCCATCTTCAAATCATTGCTCAAAGCCCACCTCTTCAATGTTGCCTTCGGCACATAACCACTACACCTCTACTCAGAAAGCTAGACTACCCCAACTTGACATTTCGTCTTTTAGATTGTAAGCTCCTTGAGCAGGGGACCGTCCTTCTTTGTTAATTTGTACAGCGCTGCATAACCCTAGTAGCGCTCTAGAAATGTTAAGTAGTAGTAGTAGTAGTAGTCATGTTACTTAACAGAGATCTAGAGAGCAGCTCTCCTTAGAGGAGGGAACCAAACAGAGTAAAGCTATCAATAACTTTTACCAGGAATTTCAAGTTCATAAGAAGTCTAACTAAATACGGTGTTTGAACTACTACTTGTAAATAGTTTATGCTGAAACTGTCCCATGTTTTTATTCGTTTATTCCTGCCTCATCCATGTTTAAATAAACCTTTTAGTTCAGAACTGCAACGCCTGGCCTGGACTAACTTATTGGATGAAAGGAGAGTGATGAATGAATGGGATTATTGTTCCTTTGGCATCTCAGCTCTTGCTGGTCTTGGCCCTGACCCCACAAACAAACTCTAAAATTTACAAATGGTAACCCACCCTGATGCTCTCCAGGCAAGCAAAGTTTACATAACCATCTGACAATTAGTGGCTGAGTGTACAGACAGAAAAGATCCCCTAGGAATATGCCATTTTTCTAACACTGCAGTTTTTTGTTCTGCCTATCTTCCAAGGGATTCAGAGCCCTGCTGGAGATGTTACTAGACTCCATCATACAGTAACTGAGCTCTGGAAATAATACACTTAAAGCAGCCATTCTCAACCCAGTCCTTGGGGCACACCTAGTCCCATCGGTTTTTCAGGATATCCACAATGAATATTCATGAGTTGCATTTGCATGCAATTGAGGCAAGGCATGAAAATCTATCTCATGCACATTCATTTTGGATATCCTAAAAACCCAATGGGACTAGGTATGCCCTGATGACTGGGTTGGGAATGGCTGACTTAAGGAGTGGGAAGGGAATATAGTTAAGGAGTATGAGAGAGAGTATAATGGAAATGCAGAAGGAATGTTGAATAATTGGAGATGGGAGGGCAGAGGGCAGAGTCAAACTTGAAGAGTAGAGAAGCAGTAATGTAGGAATGTTGGACACCTGAAGAGTGGGTGTCTTTGGAGAAACAGGTGCAAAGTGTGTGGATAGGAGTAAAAGATATTGGAAATTCAGCTGGAAGAACAATGTAGTTGGTTTTGACAACACAGAATATGGATAGTAAGGCAATATCAGACACTCAAAGGGAGAAAGAATATGGAAGGTGTTAGATATCTGCATGGCAGGAGGTAGCAGTTATAGCAGTACTGGCATCTTAGAGGCTGTAAGGTCAGCATAGTGTCAGTAACTTGGAAAGTGGATAGGAAGCATAAAGTGAAACAAGGGCAAGTGCAGACAATTAGTGGGTAGAAAAGCACAGAGGCATTGTATACTAGGAGGCTAGTCATAGGTGCCCCATATAAGAGGCTTGGGGAGGCTAAGTCTCCCCAGCCCAGCTGTGACCTTCCCTGCAGCCCCACCTACCTCCTTTTCTAAATGCAGCCTGAGACGACTCCCGAGTTCAAATCTTCTGCTGCCGCGTGCCGCCGCTTCTGTTGAGCAGCGCAGCGGCAGCCAGGAACAAGACGTACAGCCAGCATAAAAGAAGAAGAAAAAGAAGCGCGGGGCCGCCCGCAGCAGCGTTCAGACATGCGCTGTCGGCTCTGCCGGTCTCTGCCCCGTGACGTCAATTTCCCGTTCCGGGGGGCATAGGACCGGCCAGAGCCGACAGCGCATGTCTGAACGCTGCTGCGGGCGGCCCGCGCTTCTTTTCTTCTTATGTCAGTGCTGCAGCAAAGAGGCCCGGGCCGGAGGGTGAGAAGAGAACGTGGTCACTGGCGGGAAATGGTAGGAAGAGAGAGAGGGAGAGCAGAGGAGAGCCAGGGGGCGATAGGGAGAGAAAGAGGGGCCATGGAAAAGAGCAGGGGAGAGCCAGAGACATGGAATAAAGCAGGGGAGAGCCAGAAAGTGATGGGGAGAGAAAGAGGGGCCATGAAAAGGAGCAGGGGAGAGCCAGGGACATGGACTAAAGCAGGAGAGAGCCAGAAAGAGATGGGGAGCGAAAGAGGGGACATGGGGCAGGAGAGAGAGAAGCTGCTGGGGAGAAACTGGGGGAGACCCTAGCTGTCAGACTGAGAAATGCTGGCTGGATGAAAGGAGGGAGAAGAGGAAAAATGCTGGAAGGAGGGGGCAGAATGAGGGAAGACGTTGGTAGGGAGGGAAAGAGGAAAGACACTGGAAGGATGGGGTGAGAGAGGACATGCTGAATGGAAAAGGGTCAAGAGAGAGAACTGTCTAGAAGGAAGGGGAGATAGAGGGAGACAATGGACGGAAGGATTGGGAGAGGGTAATGGGTGGAAGGATGGAGAGATAAAGAGGGATGACACTGGATGGAAGGGTAGGAGAGAAAGAAGGAAGGTGCTGGACATGGATGGAGGGACGGGAAGTATATGCACATGGATGGAGGGGAGTGAGGAGAAATGCTGGATATGGATGGAGGAGAAACTGATGAATTTAAGAGCTGGATCAGGATACTGAAGGATAGGGACAGGGCTACATATGGTAGACAGGACGCATAAGGACACAGGAGGATGGTGGACATGGTGAGAGAAAAAAATATCAAATGGAAAGAAGACGCTGCATAAAACAGAAGACACTGGGACCAAAGCGAATAGAAAAACTAAATGATCAGACAACAAAGGTAGAAAAAAGTATTTTATTCAGAATTTATTAACTGGAATATGTCAGCTTTTGGAAATTTGCATCTGTGATGTTTTGCATGTAAGTTTCAATTTTTCTAGTATTGCTGCATGCTGAGTCTGACTTCTTGAGGTAACTTTCCAGTTTAGTATTTTGCCTTCATATCTGTTGTGTCATATGTTTTTCATGTGATCAAGGTGCAGTATTCTGCTAGCGTGTAGTATTTTCAGCCCTTTTTGGGTTTTTTTTGTTTCACTAGGTTGTGCACTGCTGTTTTAGAGCCCGGTGTAATTACAGTGCTGCCTTTCCATGCATAAGGTTGTAGCTTGTCCTGTCCTTGGAATTAGTACTGTTATGGTTTGGTAAGGTTATGAGTGTGCTTTTGCACAAGTTTGTGTATAGTGTTTTGCAGTGGAGAGATTGTGTATTGGCCTTACTGAGGTGGCACCAAATCATCGGAAAGGGTTTTAGAGCCAAAATCATGACACACAACCTCTTGAAGGATCTACATATAGTCATTCATAAAAGGAGCTAATTGTGAGCACTTTCCACCCTAAAAGGGTGTTTTGTGGCTCTACATGAGAATTGTGATATTATGATCCCTTGTTTCATATGTTGACGGTCTGCATTTTCCGTATGGGTGGTATATTGGTTTATTAGGGTCTGCCCAGTGTTATGGTACAGTAAGGTTTCTGAGTGTGTTTTTGCACAAATTTGTGCATTGTGTTTTGCAGTTGAGCAATTGTGGTTAGTACATGCTTTGAGCAACCACTTTATTTTTTGACATACGATACATATTTAATATCTAAATTTAATAAAAGGTATTAATTGTGACTTATTTTTTACTTTTTTTTTCTATGTTGTCAGACAATTATGAATGCAAGCCCTGCCCTGGCCCTGCCCCTAACCCCACCCCCCTTTAGCCTCCCCAAACAGTTGGGCCACCGACCGCCTATGAGGCTAGTAAACTTGAACACTCTCTCCACAGTTCCTGTTACCTGGCAGTGATGAAGATGAGCGTTTACATCTTTCATGGTTACATCTGTCCTGACTCCAGACCCCCTGCGTTGATGCCTGGGAGCTAAAGCTCCCACTACCTCTCTCCAGAACATTCTGCAAGACAATTCTGCTCTTCCTGGGCAGTGGCTCTGGATTCAGCTTCCTCATCTTGATTCCACGTAGCACCTAAGAACACAGCAAAAGATGTACCATAATGGACTTGCAGAAGTACTATCCAGCCAGTCCTTTTCACCATGATGAAAGCTTAAACTCTGCTGCCCAATTTTTGTTTTTCAGTGTCCCTAACAAGAAAAGGAAAATATCCCCATCTAAGAAAAATATCAGTAAATTCTGCTAAAATGTAAATGACAAGACTAATTTGATAAAATCTAATATTCACGCTGTCATTCTTTGGTAGTCTTTATTCAATATTGAAGTCATTGCAATTACAAAAAAAACTCAATTGTTTGCTTTTATATTTCTGCTAAAATTAAATTACAGGTCTAACTTAATAAAATATAATATTTATGAAGTCATTCTTTATAGTTTTTGTTCAATACTGAAGTCATTAAAATTACAAATAAGTCAATTTTATGCTTTTCGAGGTGATGCATGTGGGAAAAAAGAACCCAAATTATAGCTACACCATGCAAGGTTCCACGTTAGGAGTTATGGACCAAGAAAGGGATCTGGGTGTCGTCGTCGATATTACACTGAAACCTTCTGCTCAGTGTGCTGCTGTGGCTCGGAAAGCGAATAGAATGTTGGGTATTATTAGGAAAGGTATGGAAAACAGGTGTGAGGATGTTATAATGCCGTTATATCGCTCCATGGTGCGACCGCACCTTGAGTATTGTGTGCAATTCTGGTCGCCACATCTCAAGAAAGATATAGTGGAATTGGAAAAGGTGCAGCGAAGGGCGACTAAAATGATAGCGGGGATGGGACGACTTCCCTATGAAGAAAGACTAAGGAGACTAGGGCTTTTCAGCTTGGAGAAGAGACGGCTGAGGGGAGACATGATAGAGGTATATAAAATAATGAGTGGAGTGGAACAGGTGGATGTGAAGCATCTGTTCACGCTTTCCAAAAATACTAGGACTAGGGGGCATGCGATGAAACTACAGTGTAGTAAATTTAAAACAAATCAGAGAAACTTTTTCTTCACCCAATGCGTAATTAAACTCTGGAATTCGTTGCCGGAGAACGTGGTGAAGGCGGTTAGCTTGGCAGAGTTTAAAAAGGGGTTAGACAGTTTCCTAAAGGACAAATCCATAAACCGCTACTAAATGGACTTGGGAAAAATCCACAATTCCGGGAATAACATGTATAGAATGTTTGTACCTTTGGGAAGCTTGCCAGGCGCCCTTGGCCTGTATTGGCCGCTGTCGTGGACAGGATGCTGGGCTCGATGGACCCTTTGTCTTTTCCCAGTGTGGCATTACTTATGTACTTATGAGTCCTGGGCTACCATGAGATTCATGTAGTATCAGGGCAACATGATCACAGAGGGGTCCTTTTACTAAGGTGCACTGAAAAATGGCTTGCGCTAGTGTAGGTGAGTGTTTTGGATGCGTGCAGATCCATTTTTCAGCCCACCTATAAAAAATGCCTTTTAAAAAATTTTGGCCAAAAATGGACATGCGGCAAAATGAAAATTGGTGCACGTACATTTTGGGTCTGATACCTTACCGCTACCCATTGACTTAGCGGTAAGGTGTCACATGTTAACGAGGTGGTAATGGTCTGCGTGCGTACAATGTCTTTTAGTGCCCGGTTAACACTGCACATGTAGTGGAGGCGCATAAAAAATTAAATTACCACCTGGGCCATGCAGTTGCCAGGTGGTAATTCCAAATTGGTGCGCATAGGCGCCTATGTGGCTTAGTGAAAGGGCCCCAGAGTTTCCTGCAACAACTCACCATGCTCTAGCCACATTGTATACAATTTCGTAAAGCAGAAACAATGTTGATGACCACCCAGAGGCAGTTTTGTCTTCACCAGCACCATTGAAAGTGGTGAGCATGAAGGGCAATCCACCCTAAATGCTCAGTTGGAGGGATGCCACATCACTCTTTTGAGTCATACTATAAGCACACGAACCAGAATGGGAAGAGGGGAATCAAAAATGACCCTTGCTCAGGGTGCCATTTTGTCCAATGATTGCCCTGATCTTCACTGTTTGAAAACCACACAAACCTGAGAACACTGTTGGGGAGATCACAATGCAGTTTACATGGGGCAATGGAGGGTTAAGTGACTTGCCCAGAGTCACAAGGAGCTGCCTGTGCCTGAAGTGGGAGTTGAACTCAGTTCCCCAGGACCAAAGTCCACCACCCTAACCACTAGGCCACTCCTCCACTCCTAAGCAAACAACTGTGAAACTGGAAGATCTAGAGCGACTTGACATACTAGATTAACTTCTTAGATGGCGACTCTGGTTGCATCAACTAAGGCCAGTGTTGGGCTGGGCTGGGTTGTGCGGTCTGAGTCCCGCATATAGTGATCCGGGTTAGGGTGGGCTGCAGAGAGCTTCAGCGGAAACTCCAGTGGTTTTGGAACTTGAGGACAGAGCCGGGCGGACTTCTATGGCCTATGTCCCAGAAACACCAGAGAAAGACCATGATCAAGTAAATAATATTGAGACAGCATGGGCATAATTATACATATATAAGAAATTATATTAAGTGTTAATTCTGTTTAAAAATCTGGTGTTTAAAAGTTTGGTTCAGTTCTGCAAGTGATGGAGGAATGTCATCTGGTTTAGATTATTTAGAAATTTTACGTTTGCCAGGCTAAAGGTTAGAAAGGTCAGAGACAGAAACTTCTTTCACCCCTTGTGAGTGATGGATTGCTAAATGCTGGCACATCTGTATACTATTATGAATGAACAAAGCATGAGCCAGACATACTGTAGTTTAAAGCTGGTTAAATAATTTTAGATATTCTTGAATTCTGATTCTGTGTATTTTAGAATATGTCTTATTTTAGAATATGTTTATTCTGTGTAGTTAATATGTAGAATACCTTTTTAATCTAATGTTTGTTCAACTCTTTGCCTTACATTCTGAGTAGGGCTGCAGTGAAAAGGTCAGCATATGGTTTAAATTTTCTGCAGTCCTGGCTGGTTTAATGTATGGAGCTGGTGGGTGAAAAGGGTCAAGAAAAAGTCTTGATTAATTATAGGTAAATGTAGGAATGGTCCTGAAAGTAATAACAAACTATAGCTGTATGCCATTAAGTAAGACTGGCCCTTGACCCCTTAATGAATGCCAGAGTTCAGTTAGCAGTTAGTATGAAGTTGACTAGGAATATGAGAAATTAATCATAATGAAAATGTAAGAGACTGGTGCCAAATTGTCTAGCGTGAGAGGCCCCAGGTCATAGGTCAGTTTGAGAAATATCAAACCTATGTAACTGATATTTTTAAAGTAATGATTGGCTGAGGCAAGGTAACCAATCTATTCTTTACCATCTGGAAAGTAAGGGGGGCTAGAGGTTAGAACTGTATATAAGAGGGAGCAGAAGCAGCTTACGTCAGAAGGAACAGACAGAAGAAGGAGAGCTGAAGGAAGACAGACAGCAGAAGAAGAGAAGGAGCTGAGACAGAAGCCATAACATCCAGAGAGCTGAGAGAGAGAGAAGAGAGCTAGAACTGATGTCCTACTCTGTTTGCTGGCAAATAAAGAAGATTTCTCCCTCATTCTGGTGTGTGCTGCTTGACTCCTGAAGTACCACAGATTCTGCTAACAATAGGGGTAATTCATGCATCCATTCCTGCAACAATATCACGTTCACTGTTGATTTAAATCTTGAATTGATAATGAATGTTACTATTGGGCAGACTGGATGGACCATTCAGGTCTTTATCTGCCGTCACTTACTATGTTACTAACAAATCACCAGGACCATATGGAATTCACCCCAGAAATCAAAAAGAATTCAACTATGAAACTGCATACATTTTACAAGTAATCCATAACCTGTCATTAAAATCAACTACTGTGCCCAAAGACTAGATGGTGGCTAATATAATACTAATTTTCAGAACAGACATACTGGACATATGGATACATATAACTTAATGGGGAAGAGCCAATATGGATTTAGCAAAACATAATTTTGCCTTTTCAAACTATTTTGAAATTGAGCAATAGGGATGGGGGAGGGAGGGAGGAGACTTGATATACAGCCTTTCTGTGGTTACAATCAAAGCGGTTAACATATTTTTTTCCTGGGGCTATGGAGGGATAGGTGACTTGCCCATTTTGAAAATAAATATTAAAATTTCTAAGTTCAATTATGTTTATTAAGGAGTTTTAGCAGTAATACATGGAGCCACATGAAAGCCAAATGGCAACACCGTGAACTGGAACAAACCCTGGAGTGTGGGAAAGACCATCTTTCCTTGGCAGCTGGGGTGAGGGGTACCTGCCAGTATCCCTTCGTCAGGCCCAACATCGAGATGAATCTGGCTCCTCCCAGTCACTCAATGAGTTCGTCTACCATTGGAATTCGAAAGGCCTCTAGTTTGGAGATAGCATTCACCTTCCAGAAATCAATACAAAACCGGATACTCCTGTCTGGCTTTGGCACCAGCACAATGGGGGATGACCAGTTACTGGTTGACTCCTCGGTGACACCCAGTTCCAGCATTTCAGCAACTTCTTTCGCCACAGCCTGCTGATGGGCTTCTGGAATCCAATAGGGACATTGACGGACCACCACTCCTGGCTCAGTGAGAATGTCATGAGTTGCAAGGTGGGTCTGGAAAATACATCTTGATTCTGACATACCAACTTTAAGCCAGCCTTTTGCGAGACGGAGAGCTGGTCATCAAATGGAACCTGCAAGGACCCAGATTCTGTCGGGATCTCTGCCCAAAGTCATCTCTTTGATCCATGGTAATCCACTTCTTCCACAAATATGGAAGATCTTTGCCTTGTCTCTCTTGTCCAGTTGGGCCACCTTATAATTGACAGGTCCTGTCCTTTCCACAATTTCATAAGGACCTTGCCATGCATAATAGTTTATTCTCTGAGGAGGGTAAAAGAACTAAGACTCTATCCCCGGCTGGAAGTTTTGTTGTACTGCCTTCTGGCTGTAGGCTTGACCCGCTTGTGCCTTTTCCAGGCAGAGCTTGGATGCCTCACAGGCTTTCTTAAGCCTCTACTGCATGGCAAGCACATATTCAGCCAAGTTCCTTCCTGGGCTGGGTTCCTCTTCCCAAGCTTCCTGCACCACACCCAGGAATCCCGTAGGTCTTCTCCCATATAGCAGATCAAATGGCAAGAATCCTATCATACTCTGGGGTACTTCCCAGATGGCAAATAGTATATACAGGAGTAAAGAATCCTAGTTTTTCCCATCTTCGGCTACAAACATCTTTAGCATCTGCTTGAGAGTTTTGTTGAAGCGTTCCACCAGACCATCTGTCTGTGGATGATAGATTCTGGGTAGCGAGTATCACAGTCCAAAATAACCAGAATGTCTTTGTTACCACGGGAGGTGCATTCTAAGGGTCCCACAAAGTCCATCGCTACTCTTTCAAATGAGGTGTTGACAAGTGGCATGGGCACAAGAGGGGCAGGTAGAACCCTCACAGGACTACTCAGCTGGCAGGTTGGGCAGGACTGACAAAAGAGCTCAACTTGCTGGACTACACCCGGTCAGAAAAACTGGGCTAAAATCCACTCCCAGGTCTTCTCCTCCCCCAGGTGACCTCTTAACAGGTGATTGTGGGCTAATTCCATGACCTGCCTATGATGATATTGAAGGACTAACAATTGTTCTAACTCTTCTCCCTCCAGGGTTCCCTTGGCCACTCTATAAAACAAGTTATTCTTTATTACAAAAACGGGAGTGCTGCCTTAGAGGGGTCATGGTTGCCCACAGGATTCCTATCTACTATAGCAATCCTAGCTCAGGCTGCTCTAATAGACTCATCCTCTGTGTCCCTGTAGTTCCCTCGCTGCTCCATTTGGGTAAGCTGTGTGAAGGGTCCAGGGTGTCTGGACCACCGTCTTCCCCCAGCACTGAATCTCCATCCACTGCAGCTCCCAGATTCAGAAAGCAATGCAATTTCTCTAACGGCCGCTGGTGGTGGGGTTTAGGCAATTCTGGATTTTCAGTATACAAGTCAAGGTCCTCCAGCAGGAAGATCTCAGGAAAAGACTCCTCCTCTTTCTTTGGGCCAGTGATCAGCTGGGCCCAGATGACACTGAAATTCGGGAAATCCTGGCCCAAAACTACTGGGTAAGGAAGCCAAGGCAAGATTGCTACTTCTAGCTGAGCTTGCCCTACAGGTGTTTTAAAAGAAACTTAAGCTGTTGGATACTGCTTCTGGTTGCCATGTATGCAAGCCAGGGTCACAGTATACTCGTAATTCAACTGCAGAAGGTTGAGTATCTGTCTCCGAAGAAGGGTCTTGACATTCCCATTGCCTTTGTACTACTTTTTGCAGCTGCTGCTGGCCTTCCACTAGGGCATAGATTAGTCTCTCCATGTTTTTGCTGTAACAGTCTTGCACAGAAAAGCATGCTGTGTGTGGAAAAAAAAAATAAATCCTGCCTGTCTAGCACTAACTATATATATTCCCCCCCCCCCCCCCCACACACACACAAAGGGGAAGGATAACCTCTTTTGCCCAATGTCCAGGCAAAGTATCGATAGGCCCAGAGCCCTGGAGGCCACGGATCTGACTTCCTAGGGCAGGATAAGCTCCAAAGATCCCACTCCTGAAACCACATGTGACACCCCAAGCAAGGGTTGAGGGTGGGCCTGCAAAATAACATAGTTGGACAAAGGTATATAAATGAAAAACAAGTGTTTTATTAACTGAATCCTGAGACCTGTTGCGTTCAGTTAATAAAACACAGGTCCAGACTCATGAATAAGCTGAGAGGGCTGAACTTAGGACCAAAAGTGGTGAACTGGATAGGAAACTGGTTGACCAACAAGTGGCAGAGGATGGTGGTAAATGGAATCCACTGGAGGCAGGGCAAACACACCACTCTCCCTATCAGGAAGTGGAGGTAGCCCAGTAGTGCTGAGACAGACACCCTGCTCTGCTAAAGCTGCTTTAAAGAGTACAACCAGCAGCTATTTATGGCTTTGGTGTGTGAACAACTTTCATTCAGGGTGAGCTGGAACAATATTCAAATTAAAGAGAACAGGTTTGGAGGCAGGTGTGCAAGTGAGACTGGGGAGAAATAAAAAATAAATAGTGTAATTGTTATCTGTAAGTGGTTCAAAGTTTTTGTTTTTTGAGCATGTACACTGAGAGGAGGGCATGACTGCAATGATGTGTACATAATTATCATAATTGGCTGAGATTCAAAGAGGAAGTTTAGCTGACGTAGAGTGTAGAATAGCTGGTAAGTAAAAATCTGATTGCGTTTTTTGTGTGTTTGTTTTTATATACAACATTCTGCTTGGATAGGGAGAGTTTGTGATATTTGAAAATACATTTTGCTTTAATGAAATTGCTAAACTTTAGAGTCAGAGACTTATCAATGAGGGATACATACAGTGGAAAGGAAGCCCTGGAAACAGAGTTAAGAGGACAGATACCAGCAACAGAATCAGATACTAGGCCAGCATGATCAGAAAAAGAAAGTCACCAGCCAACAAAGGTAGAAAAAAATCATTTTATTTTTATTTTAGTGTTTGGAATATGTCCACTTTGAGAATTTACATCTGCTATCTTATTTTGCAATGTATAGCAGTCTCCAAGAGACTGGGCTCCCAGTGAGCTAGGGAGGTCAGACTGTGTAAATGAGATGAAGAGACCCCCCCCCCCCCCCACCCCACTGTAACAAAGACAGGAACATGCATAATCAAAGCTTAGTACATAAGTACATAAGTACATAAGTAGTGCCATACTGGGAAAGACCAAAGGTCCATCTAGCCCAGCATCCTGTCACCGACAGTGGCCAATCCAGGTCAAGGGCACCTGGCATGCTCCCCAAACGTAAAAACATTCCAGACAAGTTATACCTAAAAATGAGGAATTTTTCCAGTCCATTTAATAGCGGTCTATGGACTTGTCCTTTAGGAATCTATCTAACCCCTTTTTAAACTCCGTCAAGCTAACCGCCCGTACCACGTTCTCCGGCAATGAATTCCAGAGTCTAATTACACGTTGGGTGAAGAAAAATTTTCTCCGATTCGTTTTAAATTTACCACACTGTAGCTTCAACTCATGCCCTCTAGTCCTAGTATTTTTGGATAGCGTGAACAGTCGCTTCACATCCACCCGATCCATTCCACTCATTATTTTATACACTTCTATCATATCTCCCCTCAGCCGTCTCTTCTCCAAGCTGAAAAGCCCTAGCCTTCTCAGCCTCTCTTCATAGGAAAGTCGTCCCATCCCCACTATCATTTTCGTCGCCCTTCGCTGTACCTTTTCCAATTCTACTATATCTTTTTTGAGATACGGAGACCAGTACTGAACACAATACTCCAGGTGCGGTCGCACCATGGAGCGATACAACGGCATTATAACATCCGCACACCTGGACTCCATACCCTTCTTAATAACACCCAACATTCTATTCGCTTTCCTAGCCGCAGCAGCACACTGAGCAGAAGGTTTCAGCGTATCATCGACGACGACACCCAGATCCCTTTCTTGATCCGTAACTCCTAACGCGGAACCTTGCAAGACGTAGCTATAATTCGGGTTCCTCTTACCCACATGCATCACTTTGCACTTGTCAACATTGAACTTCATCTGCCACTTGCACGCCCATTCTCCCAGTCTCGCAAGGTCCTCCTGTAATCGTTCACATTCCTCCTGCGACTTGACGACCCTGAATAATTTTGTGTCATCGGCGAATTTAATTACCTCACTAGTTATTCCCATCTCTAGGTCATTTATAAATACATTAAAAAGCAACGGGCCCAGCACAGACCCCTGCGGGACCCCACTAACTACCCTCCTCCACTGAGAATACTGGCCACGCAATCCTACTCTCTGCTTCCTATCTTTCAACCAGTTCTTAATCCATAATAATACCCTACCTCCGATTCCATGACTCTGCAATTTCTTCAGGAGTCTTTCGTGCGGCACTTTGTCAAACGCCTTCTGAAAATCCAGATATACAATATCAACCGGCTCCCCATTGTCCACATGTTTGCTTACCCCCTCAAAAAAATGCATTAGATTGGTGAGGCAAGACTTCCCTTCACTAAATCCGTGCTGACTTTGTCTCATCAGTCCATGTTTTTGTATATGCTCTGCAATTTTATTCTTAATAATAGCCTCCACCATCTTGCCCGGCACCGACGTCAGACTCACCGGTCTATAATTTCCCGGATCTCCTCTGGAACCTTTCTTAAAAATCGGAGTAACATTGGCTACCCTCCAGTCTTCCGGTATTACACTCGATTTTAGGGACAGATTGCATATTTCTAACAGTAGCTCCGCAAGTTCATTTTTTAGTTCTATTAATACTCTGGGATGAATACCATCAGGTCCCGGTGATTTACTACTCTTCAGCTTGCTGAACTGACCCATTACATCCTCCAAGGTTACAGAGAATTTGTTTAGTTTCTCCGACTCCCCCGCTTCAAATATTCTTTCCGGCACCGGTGTCCCCCCCAAATCCTCTTCGGTGAAGACCGAAGCAAAGAATTCATTTAATTTCTCCGCTACGGCTTTGTCCTCCTTGATCGCCCCTTTAACACCATTTTCGTCCAGCGGCCCAACCGCAGTTACAAGGGCTGGCCATTCCTAATTATGCTAATAGTTTTTAATAGGCTGTCCCACTGAAAAGCCTCTTTATAAAGGCAGTGCTTTCTCTGGAGAGCAGTGTTAAGAAACAGCAGGAATTGTGTTTATTTTTTTAAACTGCTTTCCTGTGTAAGCTAATTTACAGTTTTCTAGTATATGCTTGACATTGAAGGGTGTGGTAGACCCTTTTGTCAGGTCTGGCTGGGCCTGTAGTTTTCAGTCTAAAGGAAAGACAGGTAGCAATGGAGAAACATCTAATGAAGAAGCGAGACAGGAGGGGGGGGGGGCACCAACTGATAGTCTGCAGGGGGGCACCAGAGACCCTTGGCACGGCCCTGCTCGGAGGAAAGGAAGGTAAGCAGTGGAGTTCCTCAGGTGTCAATGCTGGGGCTCGATTCTATTTAATATATTTGTGAGAGATATTGCTGAAGGGTTGGAAGGAAAGATTTGCCTTTTTGCGGATGACAAGAAGAAAGCCAATAGAGTGGATGAGAAGGGAACTTCAAACATTAGAAGAATGGTCAAGGGGGGTCACGTGATGGCAGGATCCTAAGCGGACGCTCCTTGGCTGCTCTCCCCGATCTCACTGAATAAAACTGCAATACACTAGATTCCTGTCCCATTTGGAGGGACTGTGTACCTACCAGAAATACAAAGAAGCTTCGCTGGAGCAGATCGTCCAGTTGCAGAGGTTTTTGTGGGGGATTTTCCTGGTATGCCAGCCCAGAATCCGCGAGCACAGAAGAACCGCGGAGCGCAACACGCTGCCAAGATGGCGACCGGAGTAGCACCTGAAGGAGAGAATAAGCAGCAGGCCCCGCCAGTGATTGCATTGCAAGAAGCGGCGGTTAAAGAAATCATGAAACATATGGCAGCAGTGCTGGACGATAAGCTGTCGGCTTTACATGCGTTTATGGATGATATGAAAGAAAGCATAGTAACCCAGGGAAACCGTTTACAGCAGGCTGAGGAGCGAATCTCCCGCCAGGAAGATACGGTGAATGGCATGCAGTCACAGGTGGCGGCGCTTGAGAAGCGGTGCAAACTGTTAGAGGATAGAGTGGAAGATTACAAAAACCGGAGCCGGAGGAATAATAGGCTAGTAGGAGTTCCGGAAAGCGTAAAGGACAAAGTCCTTTGGGACCTCGTAGAGACATGGCTCCCTCGAGAGTTAGGGCTGGAGGTGGAAGGCCAGAGACTGAGGGCCGAAAGAGTGCACTGCGTGGGCATCATGAAGGAGCAGAGCAGCAGGCTGCGCCCGGTGATTGCCTGCATCCTCAATTACGCCGAAAAAGCCCAGCTAATGGCTAAATATCGCCAGCGAAGAACTTTGGTGCACGAGGGTTCGAGTATCCTGCTGTTCCAAGACTTCTCACAAAGAGTGTCGGAGATTAGGAAACGTCTCTCTCCGTACTGCTCTCAGTTATACAATAAAGGAGTCAAGTTCTCGCTGCAGTACCCCAAGGGTCAGAATTTCGCATGAGGGCAAGATATTATTTCTGGAGCGACCCGAAGAGTTGCAGTCCTTCATGGCCAATTTGTAATTAGAGGATTTGTAATGAAAGTGGCTGCAGAAGCCGGACAAAAAGCGAGGTTGCTTTTGAGAGTTTTGGTTTTCCTTTTATTTTTGTTTTATGTTTGGAAGCATATATCCCTCTCGCCCAGCTGGACTTCTGTAAAGGGCCTGAGGATATTTGCCCGACTGACCAGAGAGGAGATGTATCGGACAGTCTGTCAGTTATGGGATAGCCTACTCGATGTGAGGAGATGGAAAACTATCTGGCAAAGGCAGGGCTGCCGAGAGGGGGGACAGGGGGGACAAAAGTCCCGGGGCCCCGGCCTCCAGGGGGGCCTGGCGCCACCTGGCCCGCCCTCTGTCGCCGCCTGGCCCGCCCTCCGTCACTCCCGGAACTAACCTTAAGCCTCCTTTCACTTTGCAGCAAGCAGCAGCAGGTCAGGCCACTCCTTCCTTCCATGTCCCACCCTCGCCTGACGTAACGTCCGCGAGGGCGGGGCACGGAAGGAAGGAGGAGAGGTCTGCCATGCCGCTGCTTGCTGCGAAGTGAAAGGAGGCTTAAGGTTAGTTCCGAGGGCCCAGCCCGATAGCGGGTGGAGGGGGACCGGCGACCTTGGGTGGGTGGGCGGCGGGGGGGCCTGGCAACCTCGGGTGGGCGGGGCCCGGCGATCTCGGGTGGGCGGCGACCTCGGGTGGGGGGGGCCCGGGGGTGGCCTTGTCCCGGGCCCGGCTCTGGCTCTCAGCGGCCCTGGGCAAAGGCAGAGAGCTGTGAGGGAGTGTGCAAAGGCGAATGGAAGATCCTGCAACATGGACGGGATGGACGACTCTACTGTCTGTTGCCCGGCAGCTTCACAGCGGGGGTGAAGGGAAGCGGAGTCATTACAGGGACTTGCCTCTGTGCTTACTGTTGATGCATAGCCTTGCTGTTCATTGTGGGTATAACTGCCTTTTTATGTGCTTTCTTATGTTTAAGTATAGTATTGCATGAATAGAAGGTGAAGCACGTAAGAGACAAGAAATGCTAAATCCTGTGTGGCTCAAAGACAGGGCACTTACTGAGCGGGTGGGGGAGGAAAGCAGCTGCAGGAGGATGATGATCAATGCATTTCCTGATAAGGAGCAAACAACTCATTGGTTTTGGAGGGCCGATCTTCTCTGTATATCACCAATCTTGTATGGTTATTAGGGGGCAGTTTGTTTGAAGGTGCTGGGTGGGGGTGTGTGCAGGTGGGAACCATCGGGGGAAGCAGTTGATAGAGAGAACGCATGATACGTGAGTTAGAATATTTGTAGTTTAATATATATGTATACAAGGTGAGGGGAAGGGTACACAGGAGGGAGATAAAAGCTAATAGCGAGTGGTGGGGGGAGCAGCTTTCTTGGAAGGGGAGTTGTAATACTGGAGATTCTGGGGGGGAGGGGGGAGGGGCATAGAATGTTAAGAGGTGGAATATGTGAGCGGTGGAAGGATGCTTGGGGGTTGATGGATGAGTGTACTTGGTATGAGATGGCTGCAGAGGTAGAAGGGGGCAGGAAAGGTGTGTGGGGGGGAGGGAGCTTTTAGGGGGAGGGGGAAGGATAGGGGGGCGGGAGAGTATTCCTGGAGTCTGGGATAGGTTTTTGGATACGAAGGTGCAGGGGAGAGTACTTTTGACTTGGGAGATGAGAGAGGTAGTGAGCTGGGACACTACCTTGAACTCGGGACAGATCAGCTTGATAACGGGATCTTCCTGGTTTTATGAGTAATTTGAGGTTTGGATCGTTGAATGTTGATGGGATCCATTCACCCATAAAGTGCACTAAGATCCTGTCACACTGCTCTAAGCTGAAAATAGATGTATTATTTTTGTAGGAAACGCACCTTTCTCAAGTAGAACATCAAAAATTAAAGTGAGGCTGGGTGGGGGAATTAGTGTCCTCGTCTTTTAATAGCAGGCAGCGAGGCGTTGCCATCTTTTTCCTTAAGAAGCATCATGTATGCATGCATAAATTGATTCAAGACTCGGGGGGCAGGTATGTCATGTGGATGGGAGAGGTGGTGGGCCAGAGGGTGGCTCTCTGCTCTGTATACGCACCAAATGTATACTCTCACTTTTCTCAGGCCTCCTGGCGCAATTGGTGGCGGTCAGCGGCTATCAGTTGGTGCTGGGAGGGGACTTCAATATCACAGCAGACCAGCAAAAGCTAGACCCTCAGCGTGGAAAGATAAGGGGGTGAATCTGCTGATGAGAGAGTTAAGTTTATTAGATGCTTGGAGAATATTACATCCGGAAGCCCAAGACTATACCTTTTTCTCTCAAGTGCATGGAGTACATGCCAGATTAGATTATCTTCTTTTAGATGCCTCTCTTTTTTCACGGGTAGTTGCGGCAGATATTGTAGATGGGGCGATCTCAGATCACTGTTTGGTCTGGGTAGATATAAGAGGGCAGCAGAAAAAAAGAGAAGCCAGTGTGGCGTATGAACCCTACACTATATTTAGATTGTGAGTTCCGCTTTTACTTACTAGAAAAGTGGGAGAATTACCTGAGGGATAATGACCCTGATTCGGTGGATCCCATCACTTATTGGGAGGCGGGAAAGGCAGTGATAAGGGGGCATATTTTGGTTTATGTTGCAAAAACTCGTAAGGAAAAGGAGAGTCAACTCATTGCTTTATCGACCCGACTACAGAAAATAAGGGGGCAGCACATTTTTACTAAAGACGAACAGGTGAAAAGAGAATATTACGCCACACGCAAGCAGATAAATGATCTTTTGACTGCGAGAGCATCGCAAGACATTCAGATGTATAAATATAACCTTTATAGGTGGGGAAATAAAGCAGGGAAATTGTTGGCTGCACTTGTCAAGAGCAGGGGAGCGAAAAAGACCATAACTAGGATTCAGCCGTCAGGGGACAAAGTGGTAACAACTGATGCAGAGATACAACAGGAGTTTGTGAAATTTTATAAGGCACTATATGATAAAGGGGAGACGGATAGGGTACAGAGAGAATCCTTTTTCCAGGGGTTGGTTCTTCCCCAGCTATACCAGAAAGAGAGAGAGGTGCTGAATGCTCCACTGACAGAAGTTGAGATTGGGCAGGCGATCAAGCGCCTGAAATTGGCAAAGGCGCCAGGGCCTGATGGGCTTGGACCTGAATTTTATAAGATTCTGGGTATGAAAATTAGTCCTCCCTTTCAAGAGCTGTGTCGCCACTTATGTTCTGTGGGAGAGGCGGGAAAGAACATGACGCATGCACATATAGTGGTGCTCCCCAAGCCCGGGAGAGATGAAGAGCTGTTAGGATCGTATCGCCCAATATCGCTTCTTAATCAGGACATAAAACTCTTTGCGAATATTCAGGCCCATAGATTGGGAAAGGTGTTGCCAGCGCTGATACATGAGGACCAAGCAGGGTTTGTGCCAGGCAGATATGCGTCCTCTAATGTCCTGCGGGCGTTAACAGTTCTGCAAAGATTAGGGGCTGTGCCAGGTGATGCTATCAATACTAGTTTGGATGTGGAGAAAGCATTCGACAAGATTCTGTTGGATTACTTGTTCTGGGTGCTTCCTCAATTTGGTATCATGGGGGCGTTCTTGGGTGGTATAAGAGCCTTGTATAGTAATCCCACGGCCCAAATAATGATTAATGGAGCTCTCTCTCCAATTTTTGGATTGGAGCGTGGCACCAGACAGGGGTGCCCGCTTTCGCCCATGCTTTTTGTGCTATCACTCGAACCCTTTGCTGTAAAGATCAGACAGTCTAGCCAAGTGCAAGGTATCAAGGTGGGATTACAAGAGTTTAAAATAAATCTATTTGCTGATGACATGCTTATATATTTAGATAAGGCAACCACATCGCTTCCTAACTTGATAGAGCTGCTTACACAATTTGGGTCTTTTTCCGAACTGAGAATCAATTTAGACAAATCAGAAGCTTTGGCAGTATCTTCCCCGTGTAGATGCCAGCAGATGCCAGCGTTCCCTTTAGCCTGGTCGTCGGGAACGCTAAAGTATTTAGGAGTGTATTTGCATAAAGATTTGAAAGAAGTATATTGTCGAAACATACAGGACAAACTCAACATTATCCAAGCATTGTGTAATAGATGGCGAGAGCTCCCGCTCTTGCTGCTGGGGAGGGTGGCACTAGTTAAAATGGACATGCTGCCGAAGATGCTCTACCCCTTGCAGATGCTGCCGCTATGGATTACAAGAAGAGATGAACTCTGCTACAGGGGATGTATCAGATCCTTCATAAGGGTGGGACGCAGAGCCAGAATTGGTTTTGTTAAGCTTGCACAGTCTAGAGTCAGGGGGGGAGTAAATTTACCTGATCTCCGATTGTATAACATGGCGTCCTTGCTTAGATGGATTCATGAAATGCACACGGGGGCTTCGAGATTTGCGCCGCAATCCATCTGGGAGGCAGGTTCTTTGCCATTTGCAGCTTTTAATCTTCTGCAGATCGGAACGGGGGGACGAGAGAGTATGAACCCTCTGCTCCGCCTGCTGCGGCAAGCTTGGGATTGGTGGAGACGAGGTCTAGGGGGTGCGACGGGCCCTTCACCTTTTCTATCTGCAATAGACAACCCTCAGTTTCCAGCGGGACAGGATGTGACTCGTTTTACGGTATGGGCGCGCAAGGGACACCGCTATGTAGGACAATTCCTGGGACTAGGCGGAGGCTCTCTCCCCACATTTGCGCAAGTGCAGGAGGCTTGGAATTTGGTGCGTATAGATTACATGCCTTTTTTGCAGTGGAGGCACTATTGTGCTGCATTAACCCCTGCAAGAACTGATGGCCCAACCTGCTCCCAATTGGATAAGATTTTTTACCAAATACCAAAAGAAGCGAACAAGCTAGCGGTTTGGTACGCTATAGGGAAGGAGAATAAGCAGATGCGTTCCTTTGGCAGCCTAGCTAAATGGTGGGGAGAGCAACTGGGAGAGGAGATTACAGTGGAGACGCTTTCAGCATACTTTGTTGGTGCATTCAAGGCGACCAAGCAAGCCAAACCACCACAAGGGTGGAGGTACACAAATTCCTACGAAAAGTAGAATCTGAGGAAAGGGGGAGTAGGAGGAGTACGCTCTTGAGCAACACCAGTAGGCGACGTAGATAGGAACAATCTCTTTATTTAAATATACACTCGACTCAACACAGCCGTGTTTCGGCGCTACAGACGCCTTTCTTCAGGAGTCTATGAAATAAAACCAAACAATGGTAATATAACAAACATGCAGAACAAAAAGTAAAATAAATGTAGAACGTTAAATGTGTGATAAACATAAATTCCATGTAGAATTAAAAAATTAATAAAAACATTTTTTATAAAAAAAATTATTATTAGTATTGCAGAAATGCTATAATATATATACAAATATACATACATACATATATACATATATATATATATATATATATATATATATATACACATATACATATACATACATATACATACACATAAAATCCATACATATACATGTATGGATTTTATATGTATGTGTATGTATATGTATGTATATGAACATATGCACTCTCCACCTAGTCCTTTGCATTTTAGTGTCTCTGGACTGTTTGACAGGTGTCCCACAAGGCTCCTGTCTTTCAGCGGTGTTATTTAATCTTTTTCTTTTACCTTTATGTACATTGTTGGGGGTGCAATACAAGTAGTATGCTGATTACCGACAGTTTGTACTGCCTGTTGAGAACTCTTTTGAAGATACTTTTGTTAAATTGAGATTTTACCTTTCAAAAATATTGCAACGGATGGAGGAAAATCGTTTGAAACTGAATATTTCGAAAACTCAAATTCTTTTCCTCTCTGGTACAAAAGGGGTAAATTGTCCTAAGAAACATTGACTCTGCTAATATCCCTATTGTCCATCAGATTAGAAATTTGGGGGTGCAACTTGACACTACATTATCTATGAAAAAACAGGTTGGAAACATAATAGCAAAGGTATTTTATAAATTAAGAATTGAACGGTGTATTAGATCACTTGTTTCTGCCGAAAACTTTCATAAAATTGTCCAGTCTGTAGTTTGTCCACTGTTAGATTACTGTAATGGTTTGCTAATGGGGATTACTGGTAACATGCTGAAGGTGCTACAAGTAGTTCAAAACGCTATAGCCCGAGTGATTAAAGGAGGTTCTTGTTATGATCTGTTACTCCAATTTTGTTCTTTTATATTTTGTATATTATTTTTCCCCACTTAGACTTTTAAAGATATAGCGGGTTATAAATGAAGTTTTTATTATTATTATTATTAAAAGACATTTATTTATGCAGGCCTTTATGGGTATGAAAGGCATTTTAGTGGTTACTTCTAAAGCTGTTTATTTTACATTTGGACTTTGGTGAAGATTTGATGTTTTATGTTTATTTATTGGGATTTATTAACCGCCTTTATGAAGAGATTCACTCAAGGCGGTGTACAGCAGATACAGTTTAACATAAAACTTATAACAGCATAAACATAGAAAAATAATCAAGTATAAACATAATCATAAATACAATACATAAGGTAAACTTGAAAACAGCAGTTTGAAACCTAATAATAGAACTACTGTGAAACAGTATTAAAAAAATACACATTTAACAGCAGTGGAATTCAAATACCAGAGATATAATACAATGTTAGCATAATACTAATGATACACCTAATGAGTATGTATTAGAACATTCAACCAACACAGATATGATGCTAATGATTTTCTACAATATAGCTTAATCAAATAGCTGAGGGACCAAGTGCAGATATATGATGGGAACAAGATGTGTGGCATAGGCGCCGACTCCGTGGGTGCTGGGGGTGCTCGAGCACCCCCAATATTTTAACCCACCGGAAGTTCCCAGCCAGCCCAACCTGCCCGCCTTCGAACTCAACAGTCCTCCGTCCTCGCCTTCCTGCCGCCCAGAATTTAAAACTCATCTTACCTCGGGTCCCGGCAGCAGTGAAAGGCAAGCAGGATCGGCACTTCAGCCTTCCTTTCTCTCTCAGCTCTGGTCCCGTCCTTGCGGAAACAGGAAATGAGGGCGGGACCAGAGCTGAGAGAGAAGGGAAGGCTGAAGCGCCGAGCCTGCTCGCCTTTCACTGCTGCCGGGACCCAAGGTAAGATGAGTTTTAAATTCTGGGCGGCAGGAAGGCGAGGAGTGGGTGGAGGACTGTTGTGAGAGAAGAGGTCAGGCTGGAGTTGGGCCTGGAACTCGGAGGAGAGGGGGGCCTGGAACTCGGAGGAGAGGGGGGCTGAAAAGGGGCAGGTGGTGTTTGGGGTGAGTTACTGGACATGGAGGAGAGGGGAGGGAGGAGAAATCGCTGGACATGGAAGAAAGGGCAGGGGAGAGATGAGACTTGTTGGACATGGATGGAAGGAAGGGAGGGCAGGGGAGGGAGGAGAATTTGCTGGACATGGATGAGAGGGGAGGGGAGGGGAGAGAGGAGAATTGCTGGATATGAATGGAGGAGAGGGCAGGGGAGAGAGGAGAATTGCTGGATATGAATGGAGGGGGGAGAGGAGGGGAATAGGGGGAGGAAATGGGGGAGAGGGGGAGGGGGTTATGCACCACCTGTAAAAAAAAAAATTTTCAGCACCCCTAATCATTTTGAAAAGTTGGCTCCTAAGATGTGTGGTACAGAGTCAGTTGGGAGAATTAGATGGTTAGCTAAACTCAAGGCAAGTTCTTTATAAAGTTAAGCAAGAGATAAGGAACTAAGTTACAGTGAGGGGCATAATTGAACGAAAACGTCTATCTCCATGGGCGTTTATCTCCGAGAACGGGTCCGTGAAGGGGCGGACCGAACCGTAATTTCGAAAAAAATAGACGTCCATGTTTTATTCGACAATTTGTGAGCTGGGCGTTTTTGTTTTTCAGTGATAATGGAAAATGAAAGCGCCCAGCTCAAAAACGAATAAATCCAAGGCATTTGTTCGTGGGAGGGGCCAGGATTCGTAGTGCACTGGACCCCCTCACATGCCAGGACACCAACCGGGCACCCTAGGGGGCACTTTTACAAAACCAAAAAAACAGGTAAAAGAGCTCCCAGGTGCATAGCACCCTTCCCTTGTGTGTTGAGCCCCCCCAAATCCCCCTCAAAACCCACTGCCCACAAGCCTACACCATTACTATAGCCCTAAGGGGTGAAGGGGGGCACATACATGTGGGTACAGTGGGTTTGTGGGGGTTGGACGACTAATAAGCATTAAGCAGCACAATTGTAACAGGTAGGGGGGATGGGCCTGGGTCCACCTGCCTGAAGTCCACTGCACCCCCTAACAACTCCTCCAGTGACCTGCATACTGCTGCCAGGGAGCTGGGTATGAATGACATTTGAGGGTGAAAATAAAAAGTTGTGAAACATCATTTTTTTGTGGTGGGAGGGGGTTAGTGACCACTGGGGGAGTCAGGGGAGGTCATCCCCGATTCCCTCCAGTGGTCATCTGGTCATTTAGGGCACTTTTTGGGGCTTTATTCGTGAAAAAACAGGGTCCAGGAAAAGTGTCCTAAATTCTAGCTAAAAACGCATACTTTTTTCCCATTATCGGTGAAATGCGCCCATCTTTGTTCGGCAGATAACCACTCCCCAGTTCCGCCTTCGCCACACCTCTGACACGCCCCCATCAACTTTGTCCGCATCCGCGACGGAGTGCAGTTGAAAACGTCCAAAAATCGGCTTTCGATTATACCGCTTTATTCGTTTTTGTGAGATAAACGTCCATCTCCCGATTTAGGTCGGAACTTGGGCGTTTTTCTCGTTCGATTATAAGCAGGAGTGTGTGTAGCAAGCTAGTCCAGCTGCAGAACGAGTGTATAGTTAGTCACACTATGTATTAAAGGCATGGAGAAGAGGCAGGCTTTCACCTGCTTCCTGAAGTAGAGGTAGTCTCAAGTTATATGTAGCCCCTCTGGAAGTAAATTGCAGAGTGTGGGGCTATGTATTTTTGTAAGCTGTTGAGTTTAGGCGGGGTATACGTTTTAAAATATTGCATTAATTTCAATTTGGATTTTGATGTAAATATAATATTGAAGCTCTGTTGATTTCAGTTTTGGATACACTATGCTGTGGCTTTGATTGAGTACCCAATTTATAATTGGATATCACTACATTATTAACCATTCTTTATTATTAAAAATACTGGAAGCCTACACACAGACACATATATTTTTCCCCTATGGAGCACTCAGTGTCTAATTCTATTGCTTTTTTAGTTCTTTGCTTAATCTGTGAAAACTGTTAATTGCTAACAAATTTAGGGGTCCTTTTACTAAGGTGTGCAGACAGATTTAATGCATGCTAATGAATTAGTGTGCATTAAATGCCATGCAGCCCTTAGGTATACAATGGGCTGCGTGGCATTTAGTGCACTCTAAGGGCCTCTTTTACTAAACCGTGCTAGCGATTCCCGCTCAGCAAATGCGACACAGCCCAATCAAAATAAATGGGCTGTGGTGCACTTGCCATGCCAGGAATCGCTAGTGCAGTTTACATAGTAACATAGTAAATGACGGCAGAAAAAGAACCTGCACGGTCCATCCAGTCTGCCCAACAAGATAAACTCATATGTGCTACTTTTTGTGTATACCTTACCTTGATTTGTACCTGTCCTTTTCAGGGCACAGACCGTGTAAGTCTGCCCAGCACTATCCCCGCCTCCCGCCACCGGCTCTGCCACCCAATCTCGGCTAAGCTCCTTAGGATCCATTCCTTCTGAACAGGATTCCTTTATGTTTATCCCACGCGTGTTTGAATTCTGTTACCGTTTTCATTTCCACCACCTCCCGCGGGAGGGCATTCCAAGCATCCACTACTCTCTCCATGAAAAAATACTTCCTGACATTTTTCTTGAGTCTGCCCCCCTTCAATCTCATTTCATGTCCTCTCGTTCTACTGCCTTCGCACCTCCGGAAAAGGTTCGTTTGCAGATTTATACTTTTCAAATATTTGAACGACTGTATCATATCACCCCTGTTTCTCCTTTCTTCCAGAGTATACATGTTCAGGTCAGCAAGTCTCTCTTCATACGTCTTGGAACGCAAATCCCATACCATTCTCATAGCTTTTCTTTGCACCGCTTCAATTCTTTTTACATCCTTCGCAAGGTACGGCCTCCAAAACTGAACACAATACTCTAGGTGGGGCCTCACCAACGACTTATACAGGGGCATCAACACCCCCTTTCTTCTGCTGGTCACACCTCTCTCTATACAGCCTAACAACCTTCTAGCTACAGCCACCGCCTTGTCACACTGTTTCGTCGCCTTCAGATCCTCAGATACTATCACCCCAAGATCCCTCTCCCCGTCCGTACCTATCAGATTCTCCCCGCCTAACACATATGTCTCCCGAGGATTTCTATTCCCTAAGTGCAACACTTTGCATTTCTTCGCATTGAATTTTAATTGCCAAACCTTAGACCATTCTTCTAGCTTCCTCAGATCCTTTTTCATATTTTTCACTCCCTCCCGAGTGTCCACTCTGTTACAGATCTTAGTATCATCCGCAAATAGGCAAACTTTACCTTCTAACCCTTCGGCAATGTCCCTCACAAATATATTGAACAGAATCGGCCCCAGCACCGATCCTTGAGGCATACCACTACTCACCTTTCCCTCCTCCGAGCGAATTCCATTCACCACCACCCTCTGGCTTCTGTCCGTCAACCAGTTCCTAATCCAGTTCACCACTTCGGGTCCTATCTTCAGCCCATCCAGTTTATTTAAGAGCCTCCTGTGGGGAACCGTGTCAAAAGCTTTGCTGAAATCTAAGTAGATTACGTCTATAGCTCGTCCCTGATTCAATTCTCCTGTCACCCAATCAAAGAATTCAATGAGATTCGTTTGGCACGATTTCCCTTTGGTAAAACCATGTTGTCTCGGATCTTGCAACTTATTGGCTTCCAGGAAATTCACTATCCTTTCCTTCAGCATCGCTTAGTTTAGTTAAAAAGGCCCTAAATCCGTTAGAACACCTTAGAAAACGGATCCCATAGTTTAAATATTGCTAAGAGGTTCTTTTTTTAATCTGTTGCTAGTATCTCAGATTTTCCTACTTCTTTTCAGTTACATGGATTTTAATTCCAATTAATAGAGAAATGAAATATTTAAGAGTCACATTAGACTTCTTCTTATCTTTAAAACCACATCTTAGAGGCATCATTTAGAGTTTGTTTTGTTTAATTAGAAACTCTCTGTTACTTAAATTATTTTTTCCGCCTTGCCAATTTTCAGACTGTTCTGCAAGGATTTGTATTTCCATTATTTGAACATTGTAATGTGCTTTTCTGAAGATCTTCCTCAGATTGCACATCAAGTGCTGCAAGTCACTCAGGGGCCCTTTTACAAAGGTGCACTGAAAAATGGCCTGCGGTAGTGTAGATGCGTGTTCTGGGTACGCAAGGAATCATTTTTCAGTGCACCTGTAAAAAATGCCTTTTTAAAATTTTTGCCAAAAATGGACGTGCGGCAAAATGAAAATTGCTGCGTGTCCATTTTGGGTCTGAGCCCTTAAAGCCAGCCATTGACTTAGCAGTAAAGTCTCACGCGATTACCGGGTGGTAATGACCTGCGTGCATCAAATGCCACTTGACGTGCGTCCAATACAAGTGTCCAAAAATAAAAATGATTTTTCAGATGCATGTATTGGACGAGCGCGAAAAATGAAATTACCACAAGAGCCACATGGTAGCCGGGCAGTAACTCCATTTTGGTGCGTGTTGGGCGCGCATAGACACTTATGTGGCTTAGTAAAAGGGCCCTTCAAAATGTGATAGCACACTTTGCAAAGTTTCTTGTTTTGACTATATTTTGCCTGTACTGATGAAGTTACACTGGCTCCCTTTTAGAATTTAAGATCTTGATGTTGATTTTTAAGGCACTATCAATACAAAACAAAATAGAGGACAGAAAAGACAAACTAATCTTGCAAAAAACTCCTCTATAAAACTGACTAATTATATAATTTAAGACAAAGCAAATTATGCAATGGCATCAGGGAGGAAAAAGCCTCAGAACTCCACTTTAATATTTGTGATAGCATTTCACAGGAATCACCTCTTCGGCATAAAAAAACCTCTCTGAAAAAGCCATTTAAGCTCCATGCAATGCAAGCATTACTGACAACCCTTAACTTAAAACAAGTGTGTGACTTATCTTATTTCAGCATGTTCAAACAACTGTGGATCCCACCAACTATGGCCAAAGTTTCACAAAGGCTGTTTAGTGTATCAGGATCAATATCAGTAAAAATACATGCCATCATTTTACAGCATCACTGGATCCCCGGGAAGGTTTTTATGCCTATGAGGTGGTTAGCTGTGAAATCCTATCACAAACATTAAAGAGAAGGTGGAGTTCTGAGGGTTTTTCCTCCCTGATGCCATTATACTCTATACATATTGTGGGTGTCTGATGGGCCTAGCAACTGGTCCAGTAACAGCTGTCTGATCGATAAATGGCCTTTAAGAGCAGTTGAGCTCAGTGGTCTGGTATGTATTTGGAGTGCCTCTCTGGACGGTATATTAGACTACCTGTAAGATTTTTTTTCCTCCCAACTGAAATATATGATCTGAACTCTGCAAGACTGAGTAAGTGAAGCAAGGCCAGGGCTGTTGCAAAGTATTGTGCACTGACTATTTTTGACACAAATCCCCCAACAGAATGGAACCAAGCACGCCTTTGCCATAGTGTGATCAGTGAGACAGGAGCTGGGTCCGGAAAGGAGAAGTGGGCATTACATAAGGTTGCAGATGGTGGGGGGATAGAGAAGGGTGATAGAAAAAAAGCAGAGTCTTTTTGAAGAGAGAGATATCATGTGACTGGGCAAATGAGCTTATTTATTGATAAGTTTTGCTGATGTGACCAGTTGTGGGTTACTGCTGTAATGGTTAGACATGATAGGATAATTTTGGGTCTTGATACTGGGAACACATATTTGTATGTAGATTAAGGTAGGAATTATATTATCTTTTTTTGTAACTTTTAAATCTTATGTTAGTATACTATCTGTAGGTAGGAAAAGGGGAAGTTGGAAAAGTCTTCTTACTGAACAACAGGATATAGCTAGCCGACCACAAGGTCAGACGGTACAGCAAAAATAGCTTAGCTACAGTTTGGATACGTGATACAAAAACTATTGAAGTAGCATGAGGAGGGGGGCATAGAATCTTCTAGAGCAAGGAATGGGTGGGAAAGATGTTCTAGTAATTGGGCAGGATAAACATATGTGTACAAATGATTGGTGACAATGGATGGATGGGTTGCCTGAGATTACCTATTGTATGGTATGACATGTAATTAAAACAAAGGTATAAAAGCAGGTGTAAGGAAAGAAATGGGGGGGGGGGGGGGGGGGGGCTGAGGCTGAGTACTGCCCCCAAGCCAGGAAGCTGACTGGGTGGATAGGCCTCCCTGTTTCTCTTTTACATTTCAGAATTGCTTTACGCTTATGTTGCGGAACTAAACTTATTCTTTATTCTTTTCCTTGGAATAAACTTTCTTTTTATTTCTAAGTAAAGTTCTTTTTTTTATTAGTATAAGATAAAGCTAAGAATCCGGTCGGTGAGCACTTCAGCTGAGGTAGGGTGTGCCGGGGAGATTGCCACAGGTTTGGTGATCTAACTCTGACCTGCACAATATTGTGCTTTGTCTTAAAGTAATATAATTGGCCAGTTTTACAGCGGGTTTTTTTAACAGGATTTTTAAGGTACAACATGATTCTTCTTTATGTATTGCTGCAGCTTTGAAAAAATATAGACCATCACAAGCTCAGTAGTCAAGGGTCTTTTTGACATATTAGACTTGATATATATTAGGACTTGCTGTTTAAGGTTGCTGGCACAAGGTTGTTGAATGCCTTGTTACAAGCTTTTTTATGAGGATTATAATCAGAGATTCAGAATGTTACCTTTCTTTTTTGGCATGCTTCAGTGAATAATGTAGCCTGACAGGCAGTTTAGTATGTGTCTCTATTTTCAAATGATGTATGTTTCCTGCTCTATGTTGCCTTGATTTGTGGATAGTGTGGCATACAAGAAATTTTAAATAAAATAAACATTGTTTGTGTATCGCAAATATCATACTGTTGAAATCAGTTTCAGTCTTGTAATCTGCATATTTTAAATTTTCCTTCCATTTATTTTTGTCTCCTAAAATTTTACTAAGGATATATTTGAAGGAAGTGTTAAAGTTAATTAATACTTTAATTAATTAGTGTGTGGCTTAGTAAACCGGGGGGGGGGGGGGGGGGGTTAGATTGTAACACATCAGTTGGCCACTTTCTCCTCACCTTCTTTAACAATGTTCAAGGTTAAATAATATAGATTAGAAAAGAACATTTGATTATTATTAGTTAACTTACCCCCCCTGCTTACTAAGGTACGCTAGCGCCAACACAGCCCATTCACTTTGAACGGGCTGTGTCGGCATTGCCGTGTGGCTTAGTAAGCAGTGGGGGGTAAGTTAACTAATAATAATTAAATGTTCTTTTCTAATCTATATTATTTAACCTTGAACATTGTTAAAGAAGGTGAGGAGAAAGTGGCCAACTGATGTGTTACAATCTAACCCCCCCCCCCCCCCCCCCGGTTTACTAAGCCACACACACTAATTCTGACACAGTCCATTCACTTTGAATGGGCTGTGTCGGCATTGCTGCATGGCTTAGTAAACAGGGGGTAGCATAAACATAAGAACATAAGCATTGCCATACTGGGACAGACCGAAGATCCATCAAGCCCAGCAACGTGTTTCCAATAGTGGCTAATCCAGGTTACAAGTACCTGGCAAGATCCCAAAACACTGCAATACATTTTATGCTGCTTATCCTAGAAATAAGCAGTGGATTTTCCCCAAGTCCATCTCAATAATGGCTTATGGACTTTTCCAAACCTTTTTTTAAACCCAGATAAGCTAACTGCTTTTACCACATTCTCTGGCAACGAATTCCAGAGCTTAATTACACGTTGAGTGAAGAAATATTTTCTCTGATTTGTTTTAAATTTACTACGTTGTAGCTTCATTGCGTGCCCCCTAGTCATAGTATTTTTTGAAACAGTAAATAAGCAATTCACTTCTACCTATTCCATTCCACTCAGTATTTTATAGACCTTTATCATATTTCCCCTCAGCTGTCTTTTCTCCAAACTGAAGAGCACTAGCCGCGGACAAAATAAAACTGACAGGGGGGGGGGGGCGTTGTATGTTACCATATAAGTGCTAAGGTAAAGCGGGAAAGAAGGGACATGCGCACAAGTATAACTAATTTCTTTAGCTTTTCAGATGACCAGGTCAGCCACGTCATCATAATGTAATTCAGCTGTATGGCTACCAGATCTTCTCATCCATAGAGAACACATGTTGTTGACTGCTGCAGGAAGGAAGCAGCAGGAGAAGGGAAGCGGTAGCATTGTATTTATTTGGCCGGCGGGCCTTCGGCAAAAATACAGTAAAAAGGGTCTGCAGTTTGGGAGGGGGGTTGTTAGGGGGTGTGTGGCCAAAGCTCACCGTGGCTATGCCACTGGACTAGGGTGCAGACTACTTTCTTTTGCCTATAAGCACAAAATGGGTAGCCTTTCACTTCTGGCACTCAGAGTACAAACCAAACTAATTCCCATGTTCTGGTTATCCGGAATATTACATTTGCCAGAGTGGAAGAACTAAGGCTGAGGCTTAGTCACTAGCACAGCAGAAAATCTTTACCATGGCCTTAAAGTGGGGTCATCTGCCAACCCCTCCTCCAAGTTCCAGCATCCACGTCCTCTGCTCCCAGAGATAATGAAGAAGCAAAACACTACATGCAGCACGAGATACAACCTCCACCCTACTCAATCCTAAACCACAGCAGCGCTTGCGCTGTGCTCCTCGGCACTGCACTGCCCCAATTTCCGACACAGACACAGCCAGGTAGCCCCGCCTCCTGGCGCGCACACGCAAGCTCTCAAATGGTTGCTGCTACCAAGGAGATTTAATAGGAGATGAAGTGACATCAGAATGCTGAAACCAATTAGGTCAATCTAGGTTTCCCCTTCCCAGCGCAGCTGTCATCCTCATTCACTCAAAACAAAGCAAGCAAACCTATGAGCTGCTGCATCCACCTGGTTGTTGTTTTTATGGTTGGTATCATTTCTATTTAATTTCACTTATATTTTCAAACATGCCAGCTTGTGCAGCATACAGATGTACACAGAGGAAGTATAATAATGGAATAACTTTTCATAAGTAGAGTAGTAATTTTTTAGAAATCTTAATCGGTGGTCAGTTGGAGGGGCTGGTTACAGGGACACCCTAGCATGTGTTATATTTGTGCAGAGATTTTTTTTTCTCCTGGTAATGGACCACTAAAACAGAGACATCATGTTATGAGAATCAGGTGCTTAACATTCAGAGTTTCTATTTATTTATTTATTTATTTATGACATTCATATCCCACATTTAACATGTATTAGGTTGAAACCAGTGAGCATTTGAAAGCTTTTCTTTTTCCTGTGCCTAAATCAAAAGAGAAAGATGGTTTGAGGGAACTTGCTCCTTCTGTTTTGAAGAATGCAGTGGTATATTATAAAAATGCACTTAATATTGTTTATTACTATTATTTACTACTGGTTGATATATAGCAGAAGTTAACCAAGTCAACTTCATGCATTGTAATATAATTTTTAATAGTATTTTCAAAATTATTACACAATTACAAATAAAATTATAATGTTAATTATACAACCATGTCTGCCTCTTATGGTAGTTAGGATAATCTGGTCCTGGAGTTACCCAAGGCAGTCAGGTTTGTCAGGATATTGACGAATATTCATGGGAGATTTGCATACAGTGGAGGCAGTGCTTGTTATGAAATGCTTTGAGTCCTACTGATCTGTACATCTGTTGTGTTATTTTGGTGGGTGGAAACAGTCAGGTGGGCTTATAGGGAGGGAGGGGAGTATGGGAGGGGCAGGGTTCTTGGGGTATGTTCTCTGTAAACGTTTTTATTGTGCTATATTGGATGGTTTACTGTTTTTTTTCTTGTTCTGTATGAATCTTATCAGCCAACATGTTTTGCTTTTAATAAAGATAATTAAAACATAAAAAATAAGTTTTGGATGTCACTGAATTCTATTATTTTGTTTCACTGTATTTCCAGTTTTGGCACAGTATAAGCAATCACAAGAACAAAATATAAGAACAACAATGGACTGCATTAGGGCTTATAGCCCATTTAGTTATGTTTTAACAAATATCTGTTTGACAGAAAATATTTTGATTATTTTGACTTATAAACCACTTGTCCCTGAACCATGCTCAAACAGAAGAATCCATTTGTGTACCTAGGTAAACGTCTACAAAACAGATGAAGATGTGATTCCATGTGCCCCAATGAAAGGAGAGTTTAATTCTACTTCCATTTAATTTCAATATATTCCATCATCTTTATAACAAACACCAGACTTCCCAAGGCAGATCACAACAACATTTAAGATGAAGCCATCAGGAAACTGGATATCCTCACTGAAATTTGGCCATCTGTATTGTATACAGTGTATTTATTTAGCTTTTAGTGTAGAAAAATGAGCCCAAAATACAGAGTTTAAAATTGTTATTTCTACCAGCTATAATAATTTTTAAAGCTGTTTTAGTGATATTCAATTGTTATTTCATGATATTTATATCTACATATGGGAAGCTTTCAAATACTACTACTATGAATCATAGCACTACCAGTCCTACGCAGAGCTTTACAATTGATTAAAAAGCTGTCCAATACAGTGGCGTAGCCAAGGGTGGGCTGGGGTAGGCCCAGGCCCACCCACTTTAGGTTCAGGCCCACCAAGTAGCAGCACACCTATAATATGGCTGGCAGGGACCCCAAACCCCACCAGCCAAAAACTCCCAACAACTGTTTGCTGCCGGTGAAAATCTGCTATTTATTTATTTTATTGCATTTGTATCCCACATTTTCCCACCTATTTGCGAGCTCAGTGTGGCTTACAATACATTGTGAATGATGGAAATACAATGTGTTACAGTACAATTATGGGTTACATTATGAGGAGTTGTGGGAAGACAAAGTCAAGTCAAAACAACATTTAGAGCGTAGAAACTATGGGATGTTACAATGGGGAAAAGATAGGGCGATAGAACAATAGCATGAAAACCTTAAGGTAAAGTAATTTTATATGTGGGTGGAGTATTCGGGGTAAGAGAATTTAGAAGAAAGTGTATTGATGCATTTCTGTTAGTGTGTATGGACTTCAAGTGTTTTGATCCTTGCAATAAATTTTCTCAAAGAGATAAGTCTTTAGTCGTTTGCGGAAGTCGGTTAGTTCGTAGGTATACGGGGGAGAGGGGATGTTTGAAAGACCATATGGCATACAGGCGAGAGAGAGAGAAATCAAATCACTTGTAGGACAAGGCGGAGTTCTGCCCACCCACCTTGGGTCCAGGCCCACCCAAACTTGGGTGTCTGGCTACGCCCCTGGAGTAAAAAAAAAAAACAACAAAAAAACTTTTGTCCTCCAACTTTTAAAGCACTGCCTATCCAATTGAAACAGCTTTAGACTTGTTACAGATGGTCCAACAATTAAAAAAAAAAAAAAAACTCCGACAATGTGGATGCAGCAGCTCGTAGATTTGCTTGCTTAGTTTTGGGTGAATGGGGATGACGGCTGCGCTGGGAAGGGGAAACTTCCCTTGTTCTAACTGTTCTAATTGTCTTCCTTGCTTACAGTGGACTAGATAGGATCACTTCCACTCCTGTTTACTAAACCCCCTTGGCTGCTACAAGAGACCTCGCGCTGCCTTCACTTTCGTTTACCTCTTGCAGTGTGGATCGAAGGCTTCTCGTTGCCAAGAGACAAGACCTCAACAACCGTCGCTAGGTACGAAGGCGTGGAGGCACGCTGTCATCGCGCTGACCCCATGCCTTGGTGACTGTGACTGTCAAAGAAGTCGACGTAACTTCAGGGAGCTGGCAACTTTAATGTGGTGCAATGTCGCTTCGCGCTAGTTCAATTGTGAGAAATGTTTGCATGACCAGTTTTGCCTTAAAGTTTAGCGACGCATGAAACGTTGTCATGCCAATTAAGTTATCTGACTACTGAATAGGCCCCAAGGCATCATATCGCCAGATTTGTGCAGTTTTCGCAGGGTAGTTCAATCGATCCCCTCATTCACTGGTTTGCGAGAAGGATACCTTCCAATTTGGTAGGGATTCAGAAATCAATACGTCTGTATGGTCTCTGGCGCCCCCCACCCCCCTTCCGCTTCCCCGGTCCAGCAAGCATCTCCTTTCTCTCCTCCCTCCCCTCTTCTGCCACTCCGCCGTCCGCCCCATTTTTCAGTCCAGGGCCTTAAAAGGTGAAGAACAAAAGGTTGTTTGTTTTGTTTTTTTACTTCACGACAGCTTTTTAATTTATTTGAAAGCTTCCCGTATGTAGATATAAAATTGAATATCACTAAAATTGCTTTAAAAGATTATTGTAGCTGCTGGAAACAGAACTAATAAAGGCTGTATTTTGTGCTCCTTTTTCTACACTGTTCTATAAATACAGTAATATATGGCCAAATTTCAGTGAGGATATCCTGTTTACTGATGGGTTCATCTTAACTGTTATTGTAATCTGCCTTGGATAGCCTGGTGTTATAAAGATTGGAAGTCAAATTAAACTCTTCTTTCATTGGCGCACATGGAATCACATCTACATCTCATCTGTTTTGTACAAATGGATTATTCTGTTTTGTGCATGTTTCAGGGACAAGTGGTTTTCATAAGTCAACATAAAAAGATATTTTCTTTCATGCAGATCTCTCATTTGTTTTAACATAACTAAATGTCTTTATAAATACTAGTTGTAGTGTTTATGCTGATGACCACTCTCTGATATTGTTACATTCAGCAGTCCATCTTGAGAATATAATCAAAAAGCTCAGATATGAGTTACAGAGCCTAGGATTGGTCCTGGTTATAGTCCTGGTTACCCAGATTTCGTTCTTGTGGAAGAAAAATTGCATAAATGATAGTTGTAGTGATTATAGCAATATTAATAACTTGTATTGGATTGCAATGTTGTGTGCAATGTTTTCAATGTTGTGTTAAAGAGATGACCATTAAGAAACCACCTACCATGGCTACACGTATAATGTATGCCACAAATCACTTAGTTGAAGAACAGACTGAATATGCAGACTTAACTTTAAATGGGGGAAATTGTAAAGAGATAATATTGGAGATAGAATCCCTAATGAATATTGATGAATGTTGTTTAAATGATCCTTAAAGGAGATCAAATGACAAGAGGAGGGAATTGTGGATTTGGTAAACATAGAGTTAATGTTTTTAGTAAGAAAAAAAAAAAAATTAGTAGAAAAACTGCTGCTAGGTTATAGGAGACTAACTTGTTTTTTCACTTCTTCACTCTGACCGTAGGAAGGACCCGATCTATGTAGAATGATCGTTCTTAGAGGGTTGGGAGGCCCCCAGGCACCAGGTGCATATCTAAAGTTAAGCGTGACTAATGAGGGATGTTTCTTTCTGACTCCCCAGCTCCAAAATGACTTTTTATGGTTAAGAAAGCACCATTTTTATAGTCCTGAAACTGACCATGTATCTCACCTATCAATTAATATTCTATTTCTTTGTATTCTTGTTGACCTATTGAATCCGTTGATTAAGACTGGTTGTAAGTTTGTTTGTTCTAAATTGCTTATATAAGCTGTATGCTTTCTCTGACAGACAAGAAGTTCATGAAAGACAACTGACCTTAGTTGCCAGTAGTTTTTTACATTACATTACAAGAGTACTTATAGATTGCTAGCTCTCCAAAGCGGCATTCAAAAAAATAAAACTGATACAATCATCAAGAAATTAGAAATAATAGTAACAGAAAAAAATTGATTATGTAGAGGGAATGGGTAAGGGAAATGGGATTTGATATACTGCCTTTCTGTGGTTTTTGCAACTACATTCAAAGTGATTTACATTGAGGCTCATTTTCAAAGCACTTAGCCTCCCAAAGTTCCATAGAAACCTATGGAACTTAGCCTCCCAAAGTGCTTTGAAAATATGCCTCATAGTATATTGAGGTACTTATTTGTACCAGGGGCAATGGAGGGTTAAGTGACTTGCCCAGAGTTATAAGGAGCTGCAGTGGGAATTGAACTCAGTTCCCCAGAATCAAAGTCCACTGCCCTAACCACTAGGCTACTCTTCAAGGCCTTATGAAAGCTTTAAAAAGGCTGCACCAATTGAAGACCAACAGGAAGACGATGCCAAAGGCAAACTGCTCAAAAGAAAAATGAATGGGAAAATATAGCTCTAAATCTAATTTGAGTTATAGAAGGAAAAGCTAGAAGCAATGAATTACAAGTATGAGACCTGGTACTCAATTGTAAAATGTTAAAAGACTACAAGAGATCTGCTGTACAAATACCATATAAAGACTTAAAAATCAAACATAATAACTTGAAAGCAATCCTTGCTTGAACTGGTAACCAATGCAACTCCAACAACAGTAGAGAAACATGGTCAAACTTATAAAAATTAACCTAGCTGCCAAATTCTGGATTAGCTGCAGTTTAGAGATATACTTTGTAGCTACTCCTAAATATAAAGAATTACAGTTGTCCACCATTGCTAGCAGTACATTTTATTCTGAATAAAGGAACCTTAAACAACCATCCTGCTGCGAAGTGTTAAATCTGTTCAATCAGAATCAACAAGAGGAAAACCAGTCGAGGAGGATGCAAGAGGTAACAAGAGGTGCTGCTCACCAGCTTCTGCTGACTGGAGGACAATGCACAGAGGGCAGACAGATTTCTCAGAACTACAATGATTCTTGTTCCCCTTACTCTCCAGTAGCTGATTACCAGGGCAGAATTTGGTCTTTGCAGCCACTTAATTAGCTCATATGAGAGGGCCTCAAGCATGTGCTTATTTTGCTTATGCCTTAATCCTGCCCTGCCCAAGTCAAAGGCTCCCTGGTGCAGAGATCCTGAATCAAGAGTCTCTCTGGCTTGGGGTCCTAGGTCATGGATCTGAGACTCAAGGGCCCTGTGATTGGGTCTCCTAGAGTCCTTAAAGGGCTCCCAATATGGGGAGCCCAGGTCTCAGGAAGTTTTATACATTTCCATTTACTTTGTTACAGTAAATTGAAATTAAAGGCTTCATTTCATACTTTGCAAAATACAATAAAAATAAAGATTAAAAAAAACTGTGCTAAAAGGTGGTGTAAAGCACTTCTAGTACATTTTACTGCACTGGAAGTAATTCCATGTTCAGGTGTTTTATAATCAAAGTGGCATGGACAAATGCATGCTCACCCTACTGTGGCACCAACAGAATATGCAGAGCAGGAGAAAAAGCTCTTTAAAGAAATAGATCAGCAAACAAAAAATAAGTAAAAAATGCACAAATATAGTGGGAAATATAAAGTGTTACTCCAGGAACCTTACATGGACCAAGCCATCAGGGATGGATCCCTGTATGGACCTACTGGGCCCAGGCCCAGGGGCCCTTCTCATTATCAAGGCAAGCTTTGCGTAGCAACTTATCTGTACAGTCTGGCGGTTGTGTTTTCTGGAATGTGTTATTTATTTATAAACTCTGCTGAAACTCTGACATTTACCATTTATTAATGCTTGTATATTGTGCTTCTTGTGTGATGGACCTTAAAACTATGTACTTGGCGTTTGCAGCCAGGAAGGTGAGGAGGGGTCTATGTGATAATTGGCTTAGGGGCCAAAAACTTATGATCTGTCCCTGCAAGCCAGGACACATGAATAGTTAAGGAGAGGAGAATTGAAACTATACTGTTCTAGGCAAGTATATAATTCTAAGCAAAGCATAGTGTACCTTAAACAGACAGCATAAACCATCTCCAAGCAGAAGCTTTACCAATAGACTGTCAAATTTAAAGCAAATCTTCTTTATTGTAGTGGTGGACAATGATTAACAATTTTAATCGTGATTAATCTTGTGATTAGTCATGGCATGCATTCTGGGCATTTCACCCTTTCCTACTGGCTCTTTCCTATTGAGCACAAACAACAGCAGGACTCGGGCTCTGTATTTTCTCTTCTTCCTCGCTGCCTCAAAGTCCTTCGCCATGAAGGGGAAGAGAAAGGACTTTGAGGCAGCGAGGAAGAAGAGAAAATATGGAGCCCGAGCTGTTGAGGTAATCATGGGGAAGGGGCGGGTCCACATTTAAAAAATCATCTGGTGTTAAAATGCTATTAACGAGTTAAAATATTTATTTGCTGCATTTATATCCCACATTTTCCCACCTATTTGCAGGCTTAATGTGTTAATCTTGTTATTAACATGTTAATTGCTCACCCCTACTTTATTGCAGTACTCAGAATAAACAAATAAAATTCAACTTTCAGTTCTGTAGCTTCTAAAAGAATTGTGCCCTTCTGCACATAGAGTCGGTATCTAGCCACCTCAGAGGCAAAGAGATGGCCAGAACCTCAGCCCAGCTGTGAGGACATGCTATAACACTCAAAGGAAAATAAGGGGGAGAAACTGAGGGAAAATAAATGGGAATGACTTGATGAAATGGTAAAACGTTTTGAAGGAATTACAGTGGATTAAGGAGAAATCAGCCCCCTAGAACAGCTGCTGATCACCAAAGCATGCAAGGAAGACTGAGCTCTCTCACAAAGCCTGCAGGCGCAGAGAGGGAGGGCTGGCTCTAGCTCAAAGCTAACAGCCAATAGGGAAAGTTCACAATGAGTCAATCACAGGATACTGCAAACTATAGGAAAAGCAGTCCTACACAGTGCTATCTATTACATAGTCTTTAAATATACATAACAATGCACTCTGCCTATGGGGACAGACACTCCCCACCTGGTATTGGTAGATACCACTATTTAACTTCTCAAACTATAAACATTATAAGCATGCAAAAGTCCATTTATATTTGGATCTTAAACTTGGCAAATGTCTTGTTTGTCTCCGGTTCACTGTTGCTCTGGTGACTTCTCTCTTGCAGTCCAACAGAAGCTGAAATGAGAGACAGATAGCAAAACAACAAACAACACAAAAGAGAGAGAAAAGTATTTGAGTTTCTGGAGTGGACAATGGTCCACAGTGTCCTCATCTCCTTGTGGGGTGGATCACTGGCTCAATGATGGCTCAGGTGAAGAAGTTCCCTGTCTTCCAGGGAAGTCTTGTGTTGAAGTTCCAAGGTGGTGCCAAGTTGTCATTGATGATCTGTAGTTCTGTATCTCTGATGACAATATGGTGGTTGATGTCTGGTCTCTCATCCACCAATAAGAAAGTGCTAAGGAAACTCAAGCAAGGCAGATGGACCAAGCCACAAAAACTTTGTTTTTTCAAGGGTCAATTTGTCAGTAGGCCATGCTGATGTCCTTATGCTCTTATGTGATAGTGTCTGAGGATCTGAAGGTGACAAATCAGTGTGACAAGGTGGTGGCTGTAGCCAGATGAATGCTAGGCTGCATAGAGGGAGGCATAGCCAGAAGAAAGGAGGTGTTGATGCCCCTATATGTCATTGGTGAGGCCCCACTTGGAATATTGTGTTCAGTTTTAGAGGTGACAGAATTCAAAAGGCGTGGGATGAAAACAGAGGATCACTAATTAGAAAATGGATGGTATAAAAACAAAACTTAAATGACTGCATGTGTGTTGATGTGTTGAGTGTGAGTGGTGCTTAGATGGTGACTCCAGTTGTGAAGAACTAGGGCCAGTGCTGGGCAGAGTTTTATGATCTGTGTCCCATATATGGCAAACGAAGGGCTGGAGAGGGCTTTGAGAGTGACTCCAGTAGCTGGAACGTATGGCATTTTCTATGTCCCAGAAATGTAAAAAAAAAAAAGACTAGGATCAAATTCATTGTTGGTTTAATCATGAACTGTAACTGTTGGGTAGACTGGATGGACTGTTCAGGTCTTTATCTGCCATCACTTACTATATTTCTATAAACCCCCAATACTGATGCAAGCAACATTCAGGGCTGCCTTACCAATTGTGGGACTCCGTGTGAATAGTTTTAGGGCTCCCCTTGGCAGTTCAGTATGTCCCCCTATCTTCAAACCATTTCCCTCCTTAAAACATGCATTTCTCTGTAGAAGGCTAAGAGCAGCTGCAGTGATTGACATAGAGGCATATTTTCAAAGCACTTTGGGAGGCTAAGTTCCATAGGTTTCTATGGAACTTTGGGAGGCTAAGTGCTTTGAAAATGAGCTTGTTAGGCTGTCTGCTGCCGACGACGGAGCCTGCTCTCTGCTGTATCCCACCCCTTTCTGACGCAGCTTTGGTAGGCTTCGGGGTTGGCAGTGAATGACCTATGCAAATTGCAGCCTCTGTCCTGAGACCTCTACAAAGAAACACTGTTTTAAGGTGGGGGAGGGGGGTTTCAAAGTCAGGGGGACATGCCAAGGCAGGGCCCTGTGCAGCTGCCCCTGTCACCCCTACTTAAGGCTGGCCCTGGCAACATTAGATGCCTTTTGGCTCCCCAAGTCCAACGAGTGGCTTCTACTTCGACATTCTCACTGGTAGATTGTACAATCCTTAGGGTGGGAGATGGGGGTGGCTCCTTTCTGACTAAGTCCTCCTTGATCCAACAACGCTTTAAAACTTTTTACCAATCATTATATACATGAGACGCCTCAATCTCGTCTGAGGCAATCGAGGCCTACCTGTCAGCGCACCCGCTTCCTCAATTAACTGAAGGCCTGTCCAGGTTGATGAAATTTGTAAGGTTATAAAGGATCTTCCCACTGGGAAATCACCGGGTCTGGATGGGCTGCCTAATGATTTTTATAAACCCTTTGCGGGAGAATTAGCGCCCATATTGACAGAGATTCTTAATGGCATCTGTTCAGGGGACGATCTTCCTCTGTCTATGACGGAAGCTTGGATTGCAGTAATACCGAAGCCGGGTAACGATAAGACTGAATGCTCGTCTTATCGCCCTATCGCCATACTTAATTCAGATGTTAAAATATTAGCCAAGGTTCTTTCCAACAGGTTAGCTAAGGTTTAGCCAGATTTAATTCATCCGGACCAAGTAGGCTTCATTCCTCAGAGACAGGCTATGGATAATGTTAGACGTACAATTAATCTCCTTCATGTGACTTGAAAAGATCACCTTTCGGTATGCTTTCTAGGCCTAGACACTGAAAAGGGGTTTGATAGGGTCAATTGGCCATGTTTCAGGTGCTGGAGAGATTTGGTTTTGGAGACGGTTTTCGTGGTTGAATTCAAGCTCTTTATGCATCTCCTTGAGCCTGTGTGAGAGTGAACGGGTGTAACTCTCCTATGTTTTCTTTGTCAAGGGGCACAAGACAAGGTTGTCCCCTCTCCCCAATGTTGTTTGCTTTAGTTATGGAGCCTCTCGCTATGGCTGTAAGTTCTGACCCCAATGTTTCAGGTATTATGGTTGGGGGGTAGGAATACAAGGTTGCCCTGTTTGCGGATGATGTTCTCCTTTCCCTGACTAAACCGCTGATCTCTTTACCTAACTTGGTGAAGTTATTGGGGGAGTATTCCTCATTGTCTGGTTTTAAGCTTAATATGAGTAAGTCCGAGGCTATGGCGATAGGGAGTCCCTTGCAGGTCCTGAATTCCCTTCAGCGTTTCTTTTCATTTCAGTACGTAACTCAAGGACTCAAGTATTTAGGGGTGGTGTTAACACCCTTGCTCTCTGATTTGTTTTCTGCTAATTATCCTCCTCTTCTTAAGGCTCTATATGGGGACCTAGAGCATTGGGAGTCTTTGGAACTGTCGTGGTTTGGTAGAATTTCTACTTCAAAGATGAACATATTGCCCCGTTTGATGTATCTATTTCAGGTTCTGCCTCTTCGATTAGCACAAGGTTTCCTCTCTGGTATACAGGATCAATTGATTTGATTCATTTGGTGTAATAAGCATCCCTGTCTTCCTCGTTCCCTACTCTTTCGTGACCAGATGGGAGGTCTGGGTGTTCCCAATATTTATTGGTATTATAAAGCTGCCCAATCATGCGCTGCACTTGAGTGGTACCAGGTTAATCCCCAGAAACTTTGGGTACACTTGGAACAGGTATCTGTTGGTTCATGCCCCCTTCGCCGTCTAATGTGGCTGCCACGTAAATATTGCAACTTACAGGGGGATATTTGTCCTTCAGTTCACGCTATGTTTTGCTATTGGGACAGTATGTTTGCTAAGTCTGATCAAATTTTTTCAAAATTGTCTCCTATACTACATAACCCTCTTTTTCCTCTGGGACTTGCTCCTGGTCCCTTTACACGATGGGCTTCATTTGGTCTTGAAACTTGGGGCCAGTTGTTTGATGAGGATGAATTGATTTTGTTTTCTGCTATTACTGAGGCCTACCCGGTTCTTCCAAAGTTTATGCTTATACTCAGTAAAGGCATTTTCTGTCTTCTGCTGAGGTAAAGGCAAAGGTTCTACAGGAAGACTCTTTTCTTGAGGATTTTTGTGAAGATTCTAAGGGTACGAAGGGTCTTATCTCTTGCCTGTACAAGTATCTGTGGAAGAATGTACACCCTTCCTCACTTCATCGCTCACGTTGGCATCGAGAGCTGGGGGCGACGCTGGACGATAATGACTGGAATTTTATGGAAAGGGCCTTATTGAAAATATCTATTTCTGTTCCCTTTAAAAAGAACGCTGTCAAAGTTTTGTATAGATGGTACCTCACTTCTGACAGATTACACCACATGTTCTCTGCAACTTCTCCCTTGTGTTGGGGAGGTTGTGGTCAAAGAGGTACTATGGGACATATTTGGTGGTCCTGTGTTAAGGTGCGGCAGAGGCGCCCGGTATAAGAGGCTTGGGGAGGCTAAGCCTCCTCTGCTGCAGCAGGATGGATCAGCTGTTTCTCCCGGGAGTCACCTGGGGGGTTTAAATTGTTGATTTACCTCCATCCTAGCTGCAGTGAAAGCCCATCTCTAGCCTTGTGTAACCAGTTGTAGAAATTGGTTTATGGTTTAATTTGTTTAACTTACTGCTGGGAGAGCAGGGGGGTTGGCTGGAGGTGTCCTGGGTTGCCAGGGAGATATTTAACGAGGATGACTTCCTGCATGAGCAGTTCATACCAAAAAGACTTGCACTGACACCTGAGATTTTAAAAGTGCTAAAAATAAGTTTTAAAAGTATTTGTATTAAATCTAATTGCAGAATTTAGGTGCTAGGAGATGGGATTGGTATGCTATGTACTCAAATTTGTTTAAATCATATGCAAATTAGTCCAATTTTGGGAGGTTCTCATTTGCATATTTATGGGTAAAAATTGTTGGAAATGTTTACAGCCTTAATGTTAGGGCATAGCTCTGATAAAAAATGTAAAGTTTGATCCAAAAATGAAGGGTTTATCTAGTGTTCTTGACTAAAAATTCCCATTAGAGTGTCTGTATGTTAATCTGCATTCAAATAGAGCTCTCTGATTGGATGAGCGGCTCCTGTTAGACATCTGCCCGGGAACAGAGAGAAGAGAGCAACTGAAGATTTGGACTGAGAGGACATGCAGCTTTGAGCTCCGTGTGTAAGGATTGATAGAAAGAACTGAAATTATAAAAGAGTGCCTGATTATGTGGTAAATGAGAAAATATGAGTGAAAAGAGATTGGTGGAAATTTACAAGTTTGAGGTTTTCTCTATTCAGAAAAGGATCTGAATATTTCACTTGTAAGCCTTCCCTTCGTTTCCGTCAGTGTCCCGCCTTCTTCTGACGTCATTTCCTCTTTCCGCGAGGGCGGGACACTGATGGAAATGAATGGAAGGCTTACAAGTCTAGAGACGGGCTTTTACTGCGGCTGCTGCGACGGAGGCAGGGGAGCGAGGAGAATTGTTGAGGGTGGGTATGGATGGCTGGAGGGGGAGCAGGGGAGCGAAGAGAATCGCTGGGTGGGTGTGGATGGCTGGAGGGGGCAGGGGAGAGGAGAGAATCGCTAGGTGGGTGTGAATGGCTGGAGGGGGGCAGGGGAGGAGAGAATCGCTGGGTGGGTGTGGATGGCTGGAGGGGGGCAGGGGAGAGGAGAGAATCGCTGGGTGGGTGTGGATGGCTGGAGGGGGAGCAGGGGAGAGGAGAGAATCACTGGGTGGGTATGGATGGCTAGAGGGGGGCAGAGGAGAGTTGCTGGACATGGATGGAGGGGAGGGAAGAGTGAGGAAGGAGATGAGATGAGGGAAAAGGAAGAGAGAAAAACTGCACATGGATGAAGAAAATAGGCAGAAGCTGGATTCACTGGACAGTCAAGTCTGTGGAGGACCCAGCTTTTACTTACGGATGTAGGACAAGAAATGAAGAAGAAAGGCAGAAAGTAAAGAAATAAATGGAAAGGAAGCCCTGGAAACGGAGTTAAGAGGACAGATAGCAGCAGAATCGGATACTGGGCCAGCATGATCAGAAAAACAAAGTCACCAGACAACAAAGGTAGAAAAGATCATTTTATTTTCATTATAGTGTTTGGAATATGTCCACTTTGAGAATCAGGTGCTCAACATTAAAAGTTTATATTTATTTACTTATTTATGGCATTTTATCCCACATTAAACATGAATTCGGGTGTTTTGTGGCTCTACATGAGAATTGTGATGATATGATCCCTTGTTTCATATTGTTGACGGTCTGCATTTTCCGTATGGGTGGTATATTGGTGTATTAGGTTCTGCCCAGTGTAATATTTATGGTACAGTAAGGTTCTGAGTGTGTTTCTGCACAAAGTTGTGCATAGTGGTTTGCAGTTGAGCGATTGTGGTTAGTATATGCTTTGAGCAACCACTTTATTCTTTGACATATGATACATATCTAATATCTAAATTTAATAAAAGGTATTAATTGTGACTTTTATTTTTATTTATTTATTTTTTCTGTGTGTTATCAGACAATTATGGATTTAAGCCCCACCCCTGGCCCCACCCCTAACCCCGCCCCCTTTAGCCTCCCCAAACAGTTGGGCCACCGACCGCCTATGAGGTGCGAGAATACTGGAAGGCCATTCAGTGTAGGCTTCAGAGATGGCTGTGGAGGCCTGTTAAATGGCCTCCGGAATTTTTTTCTATTTCCTAAGAAACCCCCTGGTCTCACTAAATCTCAGGCTTTATTGGTGAGACATGCAATGACTGCAGCTAGGGTGTCCTTTGCTGCCCAGAAATCTTCAGTTCCTTCTCTGGTTCGTTGGCTGAATAAACTATGGGGGGGGGTTAATATTTTGGCATTGGAGGCAATGTCCTAAACTGGTTCAAGGGGTTCCTAACCCTGCGCTCATACCAAGTCACATCAAATTCAACTACGTCTACCGCATGGACACCTGAATGTGGAGTACCGCAGGGATCCCCCCTCTCGCCAACCATCTTCAACCTAATGATGATCCCCTTGGCAAAACTTCTATCAAATCACAACCTTAACCCTTACATATATGCAGACGATGTAACGATATATATTCCTTTCAAACAAGACATTAACGAAATCTCCAACGAAATCAACCAAGTCTAAACATCATGAATACCTGGGCAGATGCATTCCGACTAAAACTGAACGCAGAAAAAACTCAATGCCTCGTACTTACTTCCCAATACAACACGAACAAATTTACTGCTATCAACACACCTAAACTAAATCTGCCAATCGCTGAAACTTTAAAAATCCTTGGAGTCACTATTGACCGCCACCTAACACTGGAGACTCACGCAAATAACACAACCAAAAAGATGTTTTACTCCATGTGGAAACTGAAAAGAATAAAACCATTCTTTCCAAGGTCCGTATTCCGCAGCCTAGTGCAATCACTTGTACTTAGCCACCTGGACTATTGCAACTCACTATACGCAGGCTGCAAAGAACAAATACTGAGGAAACTTCAAACAGCCCAGAATACAGCAGCCAGACTCATTTTCGGAAAACCAAAATACGAAAGCGCAAAACCCTTGCGTGAGAAACTACATTGGCTCCCACTCAAGGAACGTATCACCTTTAAGGTATGCACCTTGGTCCACAAAATCATCCACGGTGAAGCCCCTGCATACATGTCTGACTTAATAGACCTGCCACCCAGAAACGCTAAAAGATCATCCAGAACCTTCCTCAATCTCCACTTCCCTAATTGCAAAGGCATAAAATACAAAGTATTGCATGCATCAACCTTCTCTTATATGAGCACGCAGTTCTGGAATACACTACCATGCAACCTGAAAATGATCTACGAATTAACCGACTTCCGCAAACAACTGAAGACTCATCTCTTCAAGAAAATTTATTGTAAGGATCAAAACATATGAAGTCCATACATACTAATAGAAATGCATCAATACACTCCCTTCTGAACTACTCTCACCCCGCATTATCACCACACTTCAAACGCCAACCACAGATACAATGTTATACCCTATGTTCTCTTGAAATTGTTCTATCGCCTATCTTTTCCCCACTGTAACTTCACATGGTTTCCATGCCCTCACAATTTTTGACTTGACTTTGTCTTCCCATAACTCCTCACAATGTAACCCATAATCGTATTGTAACAATGTATTTCCATCCTTCACAAGGTATTGTAAGCCACAATGAGCCCGCAAATAGGTGGGAAAATGTGGGATACAAATGCAATAAATAAATAAATAAATAAATAAAGTATATATGTGAAATGGAGAGATTATGGGCTGTTCAATGTAATACTCTTCCTAAGTGGGAAGCTATTTGGGAACCTTTTTTTTTGAGTAATTGCTCTGTTTAAGTGTTTTAGGGCATTGGGTTGGTGGGGGGGGGGGGGGGGGGAGGATTTTTTTAAAGTATTTGGGGGGGGGGTTCGGAAGGGGGGGTTAATATGTAAAACTGTTCTCGAAAAATTTGGAAGTTTGTGCCTGTATCAGAAATTATCTCTGAGTTTGGTACTAGTTGTTACTCAGCTTTATGTTCAGGGGTATATCAGCTTTGTTTTGCTATATACTCGATGCTTCTTGATCTGTAAGCTTACTTATGATGCAATTTTGTTTATAATTTTCAATAAAGACTTCTACAAATTAAAAAAAAAGAACTTAAAGGAACTTTTGTGCCCGTCTTTGTTGCCTCCTATGGGTCAGACAGTGCGGACATTCAGTGGGCACAGAAAATGTAACGACTGTGTAATGTGCCTTTTGATGATTGAAACGGATACATTTATACATCCTTCTACATCACGAGAATATGGCTTGCATGTGAACACTGATTGAAAATCAAAGTATGTTATGTACTGCATCTTGTGCCCGTGTGAAAAGTTGTATGTGGGGCGAACTTTGCGACAATTGTTTACATGATTAATTGTGACACAAAAGCGCTATAAAAACTCTCAAATCTACGTCTCCATTGGCAAATCATTGTAATGCGGCGCAGCATCCTTTTATATCTTTGAGTTGCTGCGTACTACAACCGATTACAAAACCCCCCAGTAGAGGGAGTGGTAACAGAAAACATTTTCTTCTCCAGAAGGAACAACAGTGGATCTTTAGACTAAATTCACTGATCCCGGAGGGTCTCAATGCAAAAGTGGAATGGTGTCATTTTTTCTAAAACACTGTTTTTTTTATGGATACTCTGTTACCATGATGAGGTTTTATCAAGTAGTGTCTCTTTAAGACCATTGAGCATGATTGATACCAAAAAGACATTGCCTACCTGCTGGATAGTGATGGCACAAGGAAAGCAAGTTTGGTCCAGTGAAGACTAACTCAAAATAACCTGCACCTTAGCTGGGTTCTAGTATTACCATATTGAAAATGCGACCATACCATGCCTCTGTTGTTATGTTCCACTAATAAGTTAAACGATTAACTGGATTTCTTGAAAGGATTATAAAAACTTTGGATGCATGACTAGGGACCCAAACATACACTTATTTATTCAATATCATAATTCCTCATGTACAACCACATTATAAGTCATCACAAGAACAAAATATAAGAAAACCAATGGACTGCAATAGGGGCTTATAGCCCATTTAGTTATGTTTAAACAAAAGAGAGATCTGCATGAAGCAAAAATATTTTTATTTTGATTTATAAAACCACTTGCCCCTGAAACGTTCAAAAACAGAGTAATCCATTTGTGTATCTAAAAGGTAAACTTCTACAAAACAGAAGAAGATGTAACTCCATGTGCCTCAATGAAAGGAGAGTTTCATTCTACTTCCATTTAATTTCAATATATTCCATCATCTTTATAACATCAGGCTTCCCAAGGCAGATTACAACAATGGTTAAGATGAACCCATCAGGAAACAGGATATCCTCACTGAAATTTGGCCATCTGTATTGTATAGAACAGTGTAGAAAAAATGAGCACAAAATACAGAGTTTATAATTGCTGTTTCTACCAGCTACAATAATTTTTTAAGCTGTTTTAGTCAGTGGCGTACCAAGGGGGGGGCAGTGGGGGCGGTCCGCCCCGGGTGCACGCCGCTGGAGGGGTGCTGCGGCGCGCACCTGTCGGCTGAGTCCGAGTTTGCTAACTTCGTTCGTTCGCTGAAGCTCCCTCTGCCCCGGAACAGAGGGAGCTGCAGCAAACGAACGAGCGAAGTTAGTGAACTCGGACTCAGCTGACAGGCGCGCGCCATGGCACCACCCCCCAGCGGCGTGCACCCGGGGGGGGGGGTCATTTCGCCAGGGGGGGGGGAGGTGTCATTTCGTAGGGGGGGGGGGGGCGCATCGGCAATCTGCCCCGGGTGTCATGCAGGCTAAATAGCTAACCCTAAGGCCAGTCATGCAGGCTAGGAACGCCACTGGTTTTAGTGATATTCAATTGTTATTTCATGATATTTATATCTATATATGGGAAGCTTTCAAATAAATTAAAGAGCTATCCAATAAGTTAAAAAAAATCTGATTCGTTTTAAATTTACTACATTGTAGCTTCATCGCATGCCCCTTAGTCCTAGTTATTTGGACACCCTAGCATGTGTTATATTCATAAGGAGATTTTTTTTTCTCCTGGTAAAGGGCCACTAAAACAGACATCATGTTATGAGAATCAGGTGCTCAACATTCAATGTCTATTTATTTATGGCAATTATATCCCACATTTGTGCCTAGATCAAAGGAGAAAGATGGTTTATGGGAACTTGCTCCTTTTGTTTTGAGTAATGCAGTGGTATATTATAAAATGCATTTAATATTGTTTATTACTACTACTATTTAAACGAAAGATATTAAATAATGAGTCTCGTACTGTCTCCTGTTCTCACACTAACCTCCTTGCTCTGGCCACAGCGCATCGAGCACCCCGCCCACCACCGCGTACTCAAACTGTGTGGACGTGACTACCTTCACCTCCAACTCCAAGGAGGTTATATAGATCTTGCTCGCTCAGCTTTCAGTTCGGCGCGTTCACGGCTATAGATGTGACGCAACCGCAAGCTTTTAGCAGGGCCAAAAAATACATGACAAGAAGGCAGCGATGCGTCCTGCCCATTACTCAGCCTCGACCAATCACAATGTATCTGTCCAGTGTGCACGTCGCCCACCTCCCAACCAGGGGCGAAGCGAAACTCACATGCTGGTGTTTTGAGTACGTGCAGCCGCGAGAATGTGGGCGGAGTGTTGCATACTTATATTAAGAAAAGTAGAATAGAAGCGCTGCGGGGGAGTGGGTGTATGGGTCTGATTAGTTTGTTAGATGTAGTAGGGCTGGATATTCAGCGTAATATTATATTACAGAATTTGCCGATTGTGGGGAGGGTAGTGCGTGTCAGTCCTCTGCTCTTGCTTTCAGGTTCTTTTAGCAAAAACGTTGGTGATCATGTTGTTGCTGGACTGCAGCTCTGAGGTAAGACTGCGTTATGGTCAACACAGTTATATTATGTAGTGTGTGTGTAAATTATGCATGTTCGTCGTGAGCTGGAAGCGTTCACCCATAACGTATTCTGCTTATAAAAGTGGTAGGGACAGGGTAGCCGTGTTAGTCCACTTTTAAAGGCACTAAATAGAAATAAAACAAGACAAAGAAAATAAGGTACTTTTTTTTATTGGACTAAATACATTTTTTGATGAGCTTCCGAAGGTAACCCTCTTTCTTCAGATCCGAAATTCATAAATGAGCATTTCCGAATTTCTGATCTGAAGAACGGTTGCCTTCGAAAGCTCATCAAAAAAATGTATTTAGTCCAATAAAAAAAGTATCTTATTTTCTTGGTCTTGTTTTATTTCTGTTTATTGCATATAAACAAAAAGTGCATTTAACATTTTATTTATGACTACTGATGTTTAAACTTTGTCAGCTTCTAATTTTTTTTGTTATATTGGTGCCTAATGAAGGTTATAGTAATTGTTTTTATTATGCAATCATAAAAGTTAAAAACCCCATGGTGTTAAATAACGTTAACTTTGTTTAGTTTGACAGTGTGCGACTGATGGAGACAGACAGTGCTGTAAACGCTCCCAATGATGCTTTAGGTCAGTCTCCTGCGCACATGGCAGCTGGTAGGGGACAAGCATTTTTCTTGCTTTGGCAATTGCACACAGGAGCTGATGTTAACCAACAGGTAAAAACCCTTCTCTTTTCCATACAAAAACTTAAATTTAAAATATTTTCTCAAATAACGTTTGTATAGGACATTCTGTTTTTAATTGGGATGAGGCAGTTTCAGTAGTCTGGACCAGTCCCTATTTGTTAGACATTCATGCCCCAGGGAATGCTCAGCAGCTGTTTTGATGGAGGAACCAGAGGGGGCAGGAGTAATTTGGGATAGCTCCTGCCACTACGCCACCAGGGAATTTAAAGGTAAGCCCAGGGAAGGCCTTCTGGTTGGGGAGGGGGCTGGGTGCCGGGACTGGCATGGCAGCACCCACTGACCTCTGGGGAGTGGGTGGCTGGCCCTGTCTGGGAAGTTTCGCTTTTAGCTGAAAATTCACATGTATTTTGCTCCAAAATTCAAACTCGGGGCCAAACCTGAACTTTGGTTGGTCTCTAGCCAAGGTTGCTGGTGCTCTAGGCTGAGGAGTTGGGGGAAAGGGTAATGGTACTCCAATTACAGCATGCATGGTGGGGGTGGCTGCTAATACACACTAAGAGCAACTTGGCAGGACCAGCCCAATCCTTAGGCAAGTCTAAATGGTTGCCTATGGGAGCAACAGCTTGGGGTAAAAAGAGCAGCTATAGTTGAAGCAAAACAATATGTTCTGATAGCGAAACAGACTCAAAGAACCATCAGCATATACTTCAGCCTGCATTTTTACAGGATGTTTGTATGATGATAATTGAATCTGATTATCAGAGGGACTGCAGGTTAGGGGTTTGAAAGTTAATTTTGTTCTTTTTACATTACATTGGATTTCTAGACTACCTGACCCATAAGCTTGTAGGCAATTTACATTAAAGTATAAAATCAAGAAACAAGATTGGGAATTACAATTGTACCATAAAATTAGGTAAAAGAAATTAACAAATATTTTAAAAAGAATAGTCTTGAGAAATTTCCGAAAATGATAACTATTCAAATCGTCCAGTTTTAAAGCAAGAGAGTTTGAAAGATTGGGAACCCGAGACATCAGCAACTGCTTAAGAATGCCAAATCTTTTTATTCCTAGGAGAAGGAACTGCAAAAGGAGAAGAATACTATGATCTTCTACTTTTCCTAAGATCTGTAAACTTTACTTGCTCTATCAAGTAGTTTGGAGAGTCTCCAGTTAGAATTTTAAACAAAATGCATGCAAATTTAAATAGTGTTCTTGCTTCAGTCGGCAACCAGTGCAATTGTAAATAGAACTGAGTAATATGATCATGCTTTCTTAATGAGAAACTTTGTCTCACTGTTGTATCAATCTATGCAATTGATATTTAGGAGTACCCAACAACAGAAGATTACAATAATCCAGTTTAGATAAAACTAATGACTGCACCAGCAACCTAAATTGAGAAATCTAAAAAAGAAATCTCCTAATCTTGTTGGACTAGTACAGGAGGTCAGGCACCATATTGGTCACTCTTTGTAAGAGTAGCTTAATGGTTTGTAGCGCTATAGAAATGCTAAATAGTAGTAGTAGAGCGGTGAACCTTGTTTAAACTCCACTACAGCTTCTTGCAATCTTGGGCAAGTCACTTAATCTTCCATTGCTTCAATTATTGTGAGCCTTCCAGGGACAGAAATACCTACGGTACCTGAATGTTCGCAGCTTTGGTGGCTTTCAGGTTTGTAGGCAGTATCTAAAAAAAAATAGAGGTGCTGGAAGAAAACAGAATAGCTGTTCCAGAGGCAGTGCCAGCAACCAACCTGCGGGCAAGTATGTGCTGGAATGAGTTGGGGAGGAGGGCTGCACTTCAGAGTTCATGTGGGCCTTGTTATGAACAGAGTGCCTGAACTATTTTGTTTCACTGTCATGACTTGCAGATCTACAGTAAATGTTAATTTTTGTCTTTTCTTTGTCAAGGACTATTTTGGAGAAGCTCCACTTCATAAAGCAGCGAAAACTGGGAGCTTGGCATGTCTTAGTTTGCTTGTTGCTAGTGAAGCTAATATTGAGTAAGTAAAAATTTTGATGAAACAAATTGACAGTAGATTTAAGAATTTAACAAGACTGCCTCTTTGTAATCATGTTTATCGTTTATTCATTTACTAGACCGTCGCTTATTACAAAAGTAAATCAGAACGGTTTACAATTTAATATAACATTAAAAACGGTGGATAAAGATACTCCGAAATCCATTTATGATAGGAAAGCAAATATATATATGTTACCCTATATATATTTTGACACTCTTATGTAGTTGCCTAAGGATATATGCACAAGAAATATGGGTGTTCAAAAAGCACATACTTTTTATGTGGGCTATGGCAGGTGCTTTGGTGATGGAGCTGCAAGTTCACATATACCTGCACAAATTTGCACCTGCCTCAGAACAGATGTAACTTTGTAGAAGAGCATTTATGATCTACGGGGCTTATTCTAGTAAACTACCTTTACAATGGCAAAGACAGGTCTGCATTTATAAAATGAGCACTTTCAAAAGTCAAGGTACTTGGCTATGAAATTATTCTTGTAAGGTGGGGGAAGGGTGGGATTGGATTGGATCCCAGTTCCCCCTTGTCCCCTCCCTCTTCCTGGCATGTTACAGGACATGTGAAGTACAGCACAAACCTACAGCAGTAGTAATATATTTTTGTTAAATGATGAGGCTTTAGGGATGCAGGACCCTTTCTCCCCCCCCAAATTATTTTAACTGTAAGAGCCGATGGTGGAGAACATTCAAACTCCTCCCCCCCCCCATACACACACACAGTTGAGCATCAAGGTTTGCGTGGGAGGAGATCTCCCCCCTAAGATCTCCTGCAGCTTCTTTACAGCCTACATAATAAATACGTAAGTAATGCAACACTGGAAAAAGACCAAAGGTCCATCGAGCCCAGCATCCTGTCCACGACAGCGGCCAATCCAGGCCAAGGACACCTGGCAAGCTTCCCAAACATACAAACATTCTATACATGTTATTCCTGGAATTGTGGATTTTTCCCAAGTCCATTTAGTAGTGGTTTATGGACCTGTCCTTTAGGAAACCGTTTAACCCCTTTTTAAACTCTGCTAAGCTAACCGCCTTCACCACGTTCTCCGGCAACGAATTGCAGAATTTAATTATGCGTTGGGTTCGCTGCACCTTTTCCAATTCTACTGCATTACCAAAGCTATTTTTTTCTGTTTGTCTTAAGGGAAAAGAGCTTAGTAAATCAGGCCCTTAATGCTCGACTTCAGGCCACTAGCAGAAATATACAGCCCCTCTCAAACCAGTCACCTGCTTCCCCTCCCCCTCCCCCTCCCTCAACAGCCTTCACTGTCACAACCCTAGCTAGCCAGCCAGCTGCTGTCTTCCACTTCCCTTTAGGCCACTGACCTTGGCAGCTGCAGTCACAAGGCAAGTATCCTTGGAACAAGTTCCTTCTCTTTGCAGCATGCAGCTCTTAAACTTTGAGCCCCATAGTAAAAAAAATACTCCTCTCAATCTAGTTTTGAGTGTTAAAAACCTTAACCAGGGCAGAAGTTCTTCCTCTGCAGTATGCAAAGCTGCAAGTTTGAGCCATATGGTGCCTGCATCTCTCTCACTCCTTATAGGTCCTCTGGCCCTCTGTCAGCCCATCTTCCTTCCCCTGCCTGTCAGATTCTCATTACATTTCTAGGTACCTTTTATGACATTAGTGCATCTCCCCCTCTATGGTAAACAAAAAAACAGCAGGAAGCCTAGCTGGTCTACATTGCTACAGTTCTCTGCTCCTCCTGCTAGCCCACTGGTCAGACTTCCATAGCAAGCCAATAGGCTTCAGGAGAAAGTGGGCACAGTAGCTAAGGAGACATAGCCTTCCTTTTCTTTCCCCTGCAGCTCTGTATCCTGAAACTGTTAGCTCTGTCTGGGCAATGCTGGAAAAAATATTGTGGGTGCCAGCAGCCATAGAATAGTTAAGCTCTGGAACTCACTGCCACCGTAATAATAGCCACAATTAGCGTATCTGGTTTTAAAAAAAGGTTTGGACATGTTCCTAGAGGAAAAGTCCCTAGTCTGTTATTGAGATAGACATGGGGGAAGCCACTCTTCTGAATCCTATGAGTGGTCCTTGTCAGCATCAGTTGAGCCTAACCTGAGAGTTAGCCTAACTGAGGCTTCGAGGCCTTTGAATGTCAGCTAAAAGGCATCCGGGAGATTTTGCAAGCAGCTGCAATACCTTTCTGCCCTGCTGTAATCCTAATGTTATATAAAATTACCTTTTTCCATGCCACATCTGTGTGTTTTATTATTGTGCTCCGAAACCCACTGCCACTAAGAAGTGGACCCAGGACAAGAACAATGAATCCAGACCCAGAAGAGAGCCAAAGCTGACATCTGACCTCTGAGGGACTTCATACAGTCCCATTCAGACTCTTCATAATCAGATTATACTGAGTCTGTACCTGCCTCGACTCTGTAGATCCATGTTCACACCTCAAGGAGTGCCAAGGTACAGCCCTACTCTCTGATTCCTCCCCCTGTATTGAGGATCTCTGTACATGCACGGAAGGAGCCTCAGGAAGAACCTAGGTTTGATCCACAATTGGCACAACTAGATGCATCTGTGCCAGCTCCTCCCTGAGCATGGCTCAGAACTGCTCATTGAATGAAGGCATCGGCAATTGCGGGGGAGCTGGAAGAGGCAGCCTGCGAAGGCATCAGTGTCTGGTAGCTGGGACCTAGCTGCTAGGAGAATTGCACACCGGCACCTCTTCCAAGGAGGGGAAGTGCTCCTCCTGGCGCTGGCAGTACTGGTGTCTCCTGTGCTCCTGGCACCATGTGTCAAGGACTGCTGCTTATTCTTCTTGAGCTTCTCTCGATACATAGCATCATGATCCTACAGTGCCAACGAGGACAATGTCAAACCCAGAGGCTAAATCCAGAGGTCAATAGTCCATCCTCATTCTTCTTGATCTTTCCGCTGCTTTTGACACTGTCGATCACAGCATACTTCTCGATACCCTGTCCTCACTTGGATTCCAGGGCTCTGTCCTTTCCTGGTTTCCTTCCTACCTCTCCCTCCGCACCTTTAGTGTTCACTCTGGTGGATCCTCTTCTACTTCTATCCCTCTGCCTGTCGGCGTACCTCAGGGTTCTGTTCTTGGTCCCCTCCTCTTTGCTATCTACACTTCTTCCCTTGGTTCATTAATCTCATCCCATGGCTTTTCCTACCATCTCTATGCTGATGACTCCCAAATATACCTTTCTACCCCTGATATCTCACCTTGCATCCAAACCAAAGTTTCAGCGTGCTTGTCTGACATTGCTGTCTGGATGTCTCAACGCCACCTGAAATTAAATATGACCAAAACCGAGCTTCTCATTTTCCCCCCCAAACCCACCTCCCCACTCCCCCCAATGCTGACCAGTCCTGGAGCTTTTTCTTAGCATCCAACGTCAAGGGAAGTGGAGAGCCCCTCAATGCTGGTGCACGTCCACTGGATGCTTAAGTCTTGGCAGCCATCAAGGTTGATGCTTCCGGTGCTAATGTCAGTGTTATCGGCCTTTGAGGAGCCAAAAAGCTTCTCCTGTTGAATCTGCTGCACCCTCTGTGTCCTCAGCTGCATTTGCAAATAGGGAGAACAAGAGTTAGGCTCATGGTCAGGTCCAAGACACCAGATGTACTAGTAATGCACATGTGCAGATCAAGTATAATTTCATTGGGCGCACAATTTGAGGCCACTGGAGGTTTTTTTGGACATCGAGGAGTTTAATTTGGCTGCGATTCTTTTCTTTCTTGAACCAGAAAAAGGGGCAGTATTCAAATCGGTTGGTGCTCTGGTCTAAAAAGGGCCTAGAGACATGAAACATTTTAATGGCCAAAACTTCAAGGGCCAAAAAAACTATAGGAAATTAAAAGGAAATTCAAGTTAGTAAGCACTGTGAGAACACTGACATGTCCTCCCTGCTCTGTGGACAAATGAAGACTGTGGGAACTATGCTTGCACTTTGGGTGTGAAGGCACCAGCACATGTGTGGTGGGACACTGCTAGGAATTTCTTGATCTCGCTATTCAACATCTGCACCGGGCTCTTGTCAGATGACATCACCTGCTGTGAGAATACGACAGCTTACTTGTTTATTGAGAAATAACCTTACTAAAACATCCTTGTAGGCTAAGCCTGTACATCAGTAGTAGCATTGTACAGCGCCTGAAGCTGATTCCAGGTTCACTTTTCAGTGCTGTTGTGATCCTTAGCATCAAGTCCTTGTGCAAATCCTAAGTTATCTAACTTCTCCTGCTGCTGGAATTCGGGGTGCATAATTGTAGGGCTCTGGAAAGGGCATTGCTGTATAGACTGAGGACTGTCACTACAGTGATTGAACTGAAGCTAAATTTGGAGATGGATGGGGAGGTAGAATAGTTAAATTATTGATGAGTACTCCTTGTGCTAAATAAACGCATTGTGGTAGTGATTGAACTGTCATGAAATGACTAGAACCCACCTGGGGGAGTTAACCCTGCGCCATCTAAAGGGTATGTCCCAACACTGCTCAGGCCCGCTACCACCTGCACACGTACTCATTATACCCTTCCCCCACCTGCTGGATCCTACTTGCCTCTGGGCAAGTCTCCCACCTGCAAGTTATTTCCCCGGTGGCTTCTAAGGACACTGGGGCCACAATCTTGAGGGTCCTACAGTTCTCAGAAAACACACAAACACCAGGATTCTTAGTCCAGAACAAACACAGCTAATAAATGAATTGATTTATTATAATGGAAAAAATAGAACAGTGGACGGTGAACAAAAAAGATCAGGTAAATTAAACAGAATCAATATTAAACTAACTAAACACTTATTCACTACCGGAGTAGTACCTGGGGAGTTCAGGAAAATTAATTGCTCACAGGTTTTGAACTGGGTCTCAGTATAGAGGTCTGTACCTTCCACACTCCCACTCTGAGACTAAAGATTTCCAGCAGATTCAATCAGAGCGTAAACACTGAAGGGCCTCTGGCCAACAGCACTGCAGGGGTTATTTTTCCCTCTGAGCTTAGGCGGGAAGATAACGGTCACTTCTGTAACAGCTTTACACAGGGCCGGTCTGAGGGCGAGGCGACCGAATAGGGCCTCGTGCTCAAGGGGGCCCCACGCGGTGTGCCTGAAGTCGCCCCGCCCCAACCGCCCAAGCTCCAGTCCCCCCGCCCTCTGAATTTTAAGTTACCTCGTCGTCGGAGCGGCCAGAGGTAGCAGCAGCTGTGAAAAGCGTGCGAGCTGCTGGGCGGCGCTTCAGGAGCCTTCTTTTCCCTTCCCTCGTTCAGCTCTGGCGCGGGACCAGAGCTGAGCGAGGGAAAGGAAGGCTCCCGAAGCACCGCCCAGCAGCTCGCACACTTTTCACGGCTGCTGCTACCTGCCGGCCGCTCCGATGTCGACGTAACTCAAAATTCAGAGGGAGGGGGGCCTTGGAGCTGGTGGGTGGGAGGGAGAGAGAGAGAGAGAGACAGGCCTTGGAGCGGGGAGGGGGGGGGGGCTTGGAGCTGGTGGGTGGGAGGGAGAGCAAGAGACCGGCCAGCCGGCCTTGGAGCTGGGAGGGAGGGGGCCTTGGAGCTGGTGGGAGGGAGAGAGAGTCAGGCCTTGGAGCGGGGAGGGAAGGGGCCTTGGAGCTGGTGGGTGGGAGAGAGAGAGAGAGACCGGCCAGCCGGCCTTGGAGCTGGGAGGGAGGGGGGCCTTGGAGCTGGGAGGGAGGGAGCTGGGGAGCCCTGGGGATGGCCCGGGAGCTCGGAGGGAGGGGTGGCCGGCTGTGGAGCTAGGGTGGGGGCGGGGCTAGGATGGGGCCCCATCAGATTGGTATGCATAGGGCCCCGCACTTGCTAAGACCGGCCCTGGCTTTACAAACAAAAAAACAGACACCATCTGCTGACCAAGCAAGGGAAATGCACTGGGAACAAATGTGTCATACATTCACATAAGAAATCAAGACATTAGTCCCCAGTTTCGCCACAAACTGTAAATACCTTCATCAGGAATACAATACAGTAACTTAATAGTCTGAAATTCAAAAAGTCTGAAAACAGATGGGACAAAAAAATAGACTTCAAAAAATGAAACAGGAGCATCTGGACAGAGGCATGCTGTCAACAGTTTGGCAGCATGGAGCATGTGAACCCATTACGATCTGTATTTGACCACAGTTTATATTAGAACATGATTAGAGCCTAAGACAAAAATCCCATTTTAATAAATATTTCAAAGGATAGTGTTTATTCAATAATATGTGTCAGGAAAAGTATGTAAACCATCAGCTAACAATTTTCCTGTACCAAGGTCAAAATTAGCATTCTTCCATCCAGAACTGTTTTAGCTCTGAAATTCAAGGGCTTCCTTGTGTAAACAGTTCATTTCAGGTCTTGTACATTCTGTTGGGGCTTAGGAAACGACTTTAACTTGGCTGGGCCAAAATATGAAATATCTGCACTGCAGATTTACTGGAATGTTTAGGGTTGTCCTGCTTCATGAGTCGCTTTTTATTCCACTTCAGATTGTCAACAGCTGGCATAACATGCTCCTATAGAGTTTTAATGTAAAGATCCATGATACCAACAATAGCAAGCCATCTAGGTCCTGATGCAGCAAAATAGTCAACTATGGGGTTTACAAAGAAAATTAATTCATGAAGTGCTATTTTATGTTGGAAAAAAGATATAGCTTGTATAGTTCCCCATCCTACTGAGCCTGCCCTTCCACTCAGGGCAGGAGAAGACAGAGGCCCTACAGAGCGAACTTGAACTACCCTCTCAGTATGCCCAACACAATGACTGTCAGTGAGCTAAACCAGTATCTTAACATCCACCAAGCAGAGACTAAAATACTTAGTTCTAACTGTTCAAAGATGATTCTGGGAATGATTGTGTCAACTGCATATTGAATCACCTCACTTGTCGTTCCGTTTTCCAGCTCATTTATAAATGTTAAATAGCAACAGTCCCAGTACAGATCCCTGTGACACTCCACTATTTATCCTCCTCGATTGAGAAAAATGGCCATTTAACCCTAGCCTCTGTTTGCCCTTCAGGAGCTCTCACATCTGAATCTTGCCTTCTAGCTCTCCACTGCTCATGCTTCCAGAAAAAGTCTGTTCAGTCCAGTGCCCTTAGGCAAGGGAGGCTTTGACATAGTTACTGAGCTGTGGGAATCTTGATAAATGTGCACTACTAGTGAAAAGATGATACTGGCTAGAAGAGCTAGGGACAATGCTGATATGGCATAAAGTGTAGTTGCTGCTTCTCATAGCACTACTACTAATCATTTCTGCAGTGCTACTAGGTGTACACAATGCAGTAGACATTATATGCAGGTACTTGCTCTGTCCCTAGTGGGCTTGCAATAATTTTTTTAATATATGGGGTGATAGAGAGTTAAGTGACTTGTCCAGGGTCGCAAAGAGCTGCAGTGGGACTTGAACCCAGTTTCCCAGGACCACAGTCTGCACCACTAATCATTAGGCTACTCTTCCACTCCATGCCCCAAATTGGGGAGGAGAGGAGCTGCTTCCCCAAAAGGCATGAAGCAGAGACCAACCAATAAGCGAAGAGCATGTGACAGTGGAAGTCACATGCACAGGAAAGGTGATAATTGAGTGAGTCACAACCTTGTGCTTGTGACTCCTGCTCCCACTGATACATGCAGAGAGAGCTTTAACCCTCTTAGGATGACACTGTGGAGGGCTGTGTATGTATATATAATTGTTTTGTGAACATCTTTCATTTTAATTTAAACTTTTTTGTACTTGAGCCTTGTTTGATTTTTAATCCGTTTAAAGGATGATTTTTTTTTTTTATATGACTTTATTCCTGTTTTCATGTACTGGCCTTAGGGTTAGCTATTTAGTTGTAAATTTTTAATGCAGGTATTTCACTAACTTCATATCACTTAAAACAGCCTTGGATTTTTATTACCATCAATGTGGAATTTTTTAGTATAGTAACTATATCCCTGTAATAAGTAAATAGGAGGAAGGAAATAACCAGTTCATTTAGTAAGTGGATCAAATAGCTGCATTGCTGCTAATTAGAACTGACATGATTGCTATAGGACTTGGCCTGCTTCTAAGGGTGAAGCAAGAGCCCGTGCCTAAAGTGTTGAGCTTGCCGGATAAGTCAAGAATTCTAACTTTTGTGTTCTTTCTTAGCCTGTGTAACAAGAATGGACAGACAGCAGAAGACCTGGCTTGGTCCTGTGGATTTCTGGATTGTGCACAGTTCCTTGCAAAAGTTAAATATACATACACTCTGAAGTTACAGGCACTGTCCCTTGCTGCTAAAAGTTGTGACCAACAGGAGGAGGAGGAGGCCGTGTCCCCACAGAAGAGAGCAGGGAGCCGGACAGCAGCCCAGGCAGGAAAGAGGATTAGACTGGTTACATAGTCTGATTTTTGAACATTAATCTCCAGGCTATATATGGATTTAAAATATTCACTTTTTTTTTAACCCTTGGTTAATTAAAGAGACATCCTAGATTCTTTTGTTGAAGACTACCAGAGCAAGAAAGGATGAATGTTCATGCAAATGTCCACTAGTGATGGATAACTTTGTCCTACCTCAGCTGAAGCAGTACATGAGCTTCAGTCAAGAACCTGCACTATGACTTTTTAAAATCTACCTTCAGAAGATTTTTTTTTTAATTGTTCAAAGGATGCCAACCAGCTCCCGGGGCTTTGGTCTCTGAATGTCAACTTAAACTGACAAAAAGCTCTACAAGGCTTTTGGCTAGATTTCCAAATAAGACAAGTCTTATTAGAGCAAACGGCTGGACCAAAGCAAAGGGACAACTGTGCAAGTCCTACTGAAAGACTATATATCATTGAGGGGGTGTGGTGATGTGGCCAGAACAGGTTCATACAGGGGTCCTTTTACTAAGGTGCACCAAAAAATGGCCTGTGCTGGTGTGGACACGTGTATTGGAAGCGCGCGGGTCCATTTTTCAACGCAAAAAGGCCTTTTTTTGTTGGGCTGAAAATGGGCATTCAGCAAAATAAAATTTGGCACGCATCCATATTGGGCCTGAGACTTTACTGCCACCCATTGACCTAGTGGTAAGGTCTCTCGTGTTAACTGGGCAGTAATGGTCTACACGTGTACAATGCCGATTACCGCCCAGTTAGTGCCACATGCCCTAAAATAAAATATATTTTCCAGCACACTTAATGGACACGTACAAAATGAAATTACCGCCCAGGCCATGCGGTAGCCAGGCGGTAGTTCAAAATTGACATACGTAGGCGCCTATGCGGCTTAGTAAAAGGGCCCCCATATAACTAGTTGATACAACCGCTTCATATGGTAGAACCACATCTTACAAGCTAACCTATAAGCAGCAGAACGCTTGTGCCTCCAGGAAAAGAATGGCCAGCTTCCATGAAGATGGCATTGAGCACAGCATGCAACACAGTCAGTTCTGTGATAACCCTTTCTCAGGTGTGCTCCTGTTGTGAAAATGTGACAAGAGTTGCTGTAGCAGTTAGTGTTATTACAATTAGTGTAAGTAGCAAGATATACTTTGCTGTGTAAATAAAATTACTACAAAACAGTTGTTTAGTCAAAACCAGTGTAACCTTAGATTCCTATTGTCTATGATGAAGCTCAGCTTTAGCAATGATACCTCATCAGAAGCTGAATACAACCATTCTGACCTTTTCTCCACATCTTAGCAAGATACTACGTACTATTATTTGAATATTTTTACCACTGTATAAACAATGATGTAGATAAACGACTCTGATTGAAAGGGAAATGGGACTTGATCTTTCTGAGGTTTTTTGCAACTACATTCAATGCGGTTTACATATATTCAGGTACTTATTTTTGTACCGGGGCAATGGAGGGTTAAATGACTTGCCCAGAGTCACAAGAAGCTGCAATGGGAATCAAACTCAGTTCCCCAGGATCAAAGCCCACTGCACTAACCACTAGTCTACTACCACAGAAAGGTGGTATATCCCATCCCCTTTCCTTGTTGCCTATGTGCAAGTTATTCTTGCTGTACATCGTCTTGGGTGAAATATTTTTCAAAAAGGGTGATAAATTCTAATAAACCAAGATTGTGAGATATTAAAATCTACTTGGTTTCACTATAACTAGTATTCTGGTACACTATTCCACCCTTTTGTTTGACTGGGGACTGTCTGTAGAAGTGCTGGTTTTCTTTTGTATTTGGACACGGAGGCCTCAATGCACAAAGCTTACTTTCAACATTTGCTTTAGACTGGTTGGAGCTGGTCTAATACAAACGTTATTTAGTGAATAAAGCACAAAGAGGTTTTCCACGGCTCTAATATGCATTGTTCTTAGCTATCAAGAACCCTATGCAAATGCATTGCAAGGAGATCATTAGTATTAAAATGAGCATTCTGAGCACTGCACAGATCTGAGCACCTACCTTTTACCGTGCAAAGTTTTGCAATAGGTCTTGTCCTGTCTTTGAGGAGCAGCCTGCTTGCAGACTGCTCCCCATGGTAGGTGCTCAGGACCCCTGCTGACCCCCCCCCCCCCCCCCCAAGATCTAACAGCTTCTTTTGTGGTCCCTGAACCTCCCGTCCCCAGCATCAAACCCCTTTTGTTCCAGTTGACCCTGAAACCATCTATATTAACTCTGAGTGGCATAAAGGCAGCTAGGTGATCCCAATCAGAATATATACAAAAATTTCTTGCTGTTGCCTATAACTACCCATGAATTTTATTTTTTAATTTACATCACTACCAAGGGTACATAATAAAAATAAAACGATCTGTCAATACCTCATGGTAACCAACCACTACCTAAGAAGAATTGGTAACTTCAATTTTAAACTGAAAACAGGAATTTTATTACAAATAAAAATACGTTAACTTATAAATCAGCAGACTTGTAACCTGTTAACTGTTGGCACCCATTCTGTTTGGAATGAATGTGGTGTTTTTGCTTGGGGACACGAGGCATTCACACTTCAGGTTACATTTACTAAAAAATGGCAACAAGCTACCATAGGTCCTATTTGATGCTAGGGGACTTAATAAACCTAAATTGATAGAGAAAGAGAAAGGGGAGACTCTCACAAAGAGCTGCATTTTAATTTAAATATAGTTATGTGTTTATATTTGTGTGTATTTTTATAATGAACATTTAAATTACTTCTGGCTTTTGAGGTAGGCAGAGATTATAATAAGCTTCCTGATTCCAAAACTCAGGACCTTTCCATCCACACCAGCCCTGTAGAAAGAAATAAAACTGATCAATAATCTCACACACATTGCTATTGCTGTTATTTTTTAAAGACTGCAGTGCAAGCATTTTCCATCAGGCTCTTTATAGTCCAAAGCCTTACTTTTTCCAGAATAACCTGCAGATCTTCAGTTCCTGTATAATGGGGATCCAAAATTAGGAACCTGATTTGACCTGTGGTTTCATTCCATGCCACTCCCAGTATGGTATGTGCTAATACTCCACCACCTGCAGAAGGAAAGTCAATGCAGTGTAAGTTAATCAGCTGGACTGTGACCCAGTGGAACAGATTTCAACAACACATATTACCAATTTCCTTGTCATCTGTACCAGACCAGTCCAGACTGTGTTGCTGAAATAGTCCAGACTGCATGATACCCTTAAGGGGTGAATTACCAGCAGAAGGAGAAAGAAAATAGTTCCAAGTAATTCGCCCCTTAAGGGTATCGTGCAGCCTGGACTATTCAGCATGTTCTCTGTCTCCTAGCGGATGGTGGACAGATTGTGCAGTTCCTCTGGGTGCTTGATGGCTGGCTCCTGTCCCAGCTCATCTGGGTGATAGTGGAGCAAGGGGTGTGCTGTTAGCCAGGTTTTGGTTTACTTCAGGATGACACCCAGTGGTGCTGGGTCCCTCATCTGCCAGCTAGGATGACACCCGGTGGTACTGGGTTCCTCCCCTCCCCTCTAGGCTTCTGAGGCCCAGCTGGATTTCTTTTTCTTCTGCCATGAATATTTTTGGTGGGCAATTTCAGGCCCTGATGCACAAGGCTTACCATGCTAGGCACGCTTTCTTTAGATTGGTTCTCCCCTCCTCTCCCCTTCCTCGTACCACCTTAAAAGGTTGAGAGGCAGGGCCAACACCTGCTCACTCCTACCTCGGGTCCCACTGCTTCTAAAATGGAAGCACCCAGCCCAGCCTGGGATACACTGGGCAGGGCTAAATGCCATATAGGATGCCTTATGTGGCACAGCCCCATCCCCATGCATCCCAGGATGCACTGGGCTGTACAGGGCACTGCCATTTTGGAAGCAGTGGGGCCCGAGGGAGGACGTGTTGCTCCTGCCTTCCACCTTTTAAGAAGGTACAGGGACGAGAGGGAGGGGCAGTCACTAGGCCACTATGGCCATTGTTGATTGGTGTTGGGGGGGAGGTTGAGAGAGTACGGGGTCACTAGGCCACCATGGCCATTGTTGATTGGTGTGTGGGGGGGGGGGGGGGAGTGGAGTAACTAGGCCACCAGGGCCATCATTGCTTGGTGTGGGAGAGGGGAGATCAGCAGTGAGGGTCAGGTCTGCATTTGACAGCTCAGAGTCACAAACTGTGACCGATGCACAAAGGGGAATCCGTGCAGCTCATTTGTATGTGGTCCCCTTTATGCATGGGTCGCTATTTGCAACTCGCTAAATTTTACTGAGACTGATGTATTTTATGCCTGCCTTTGTGCAAGGGTGCCCATTCTTGCTGGTTCACAGCTTTCCCTTTCTTTCTTAGCATAAGGCTTTGAAACAGAACAATAGCATTTGTCACACAGAAGGGAGAGTGAGTGTTTTGTTGTAATTATCACCACATAATATTGCTGCAAGATTGTGCTTCAGTAGCCTCTCAATATCCGCGTTTGCTACAGTGTGGATGGTGGGGCAACAGTTCTGAGTACAAAGCATGCTACAGGTTCTGTTACTGCACTGTTTTTCTTTACAATGTGTTTTCCTCCTTTTGTGTGTGCCTTAGAGAATGACTCTGCTCCCCAAGCAACTGGCTTTACTTTGATGGGGTAAATTTGTTGTTTCTTTCTCTGCATTGAGCCTTTTTCATTCAGCTAAACCTTTTGGGACTGTTAAGTTTTGTTTCTCTTGCTTTTACTATAGTCGTCAGTGTTTGCCACTGCTCAGTCTTAGTCTGCACAGCTGTTTGCTAATTGAAAATAAATTCTAGACTTGACAGCAGCTGTCTCTAATAGGGCAGACACTATCTTGCCACAGGGAGCTCTCAGCTGAAGTGTTCCTTTATCTTGGCACCCTCTTTACTTAGAGCCAGATGCACTAAAGTCGTCGGTAATTCCCGTTCCCTACTGATTCCATAGCGAATCGGTAGGGAACGGGAATGCATCAACGATAGGGAATGCAAATGAGCTATTCGTTGTAGCTCAGTTGCATTCACTATTTTCCTCGGTTGCCAGTCGGCGAATCAGGACGTCCCTTTCGATTATGCACCTCTTCCTGGTCTCTTCAGCCAATCAAAGCGGATTTAGCTGGCTGTTGTCAGCGAAACGCGCTCTGATTGGCTGAAGAGACCAGGAAGAGGTGCATAATCGAAAGGGACGTCCTGATTCTCCGGCAACCAGGAAAATAGAAATATTTTGCTGTGGAGGGGTAAGTGGCGCAGCAAAGACAAAATAGAAGGGGGGAAAAACGGCAGAGTGAAAAACGGGGGGGGGGGGGGGGGGGGGGGGAAAGACGTCTCTCACAAGCGCAGGGAGAGTACTTCCATAAAGGACACCCCTCACATGCGCTCCCTGCTTTTTTTTTTTCTTTTTTACCTTTTTTGGGGGGCCCTTTTCCTTTCCGATTCCCTCACAGGAGCCCTAACGAGAGGTGCAGACCTCCCATTAGGGTTCCTACGGTAAGGGAATCGGAAAAACGGTAGTGCATCTCATTATAATGGGCTACAACGGTAGTGCAGCTCATTATAATAGCTTTTGAATAATTTGCATTCCGTTTTCGTTGCCTGCTACCGTGGCAGGGAAAATGCCCTTAGTGCATGCCCCCGGTAAACTACTTGCGTTTTAAACTGGCTGGAACCAGTTTAAAACGCAAGTTGTGGGCTCGTTAGGTTTAGTGCATCTGGCCCGTAGTGTCACTTAAGTATGCTATTAGGGCACTAGAAGTGCTCCCAGATCAGCTAGTGGGCACAGCATCAGACCTCATTTCCCAAACCTGAGCTCCCTTTTCTCCGGTATAGGCTCGGGGGGGGGGGGGAAGCTTATGCACTGGCTCAAAATACAAAAAAAGTTTTTCTGTCATTTCCTTTTACATTTGCTTTTGTGCAGCATCTGATTTCACTCCTGTGTGCTACTTTGGTTTACAATCCTTACTCAGAGGGAAGGAAATCTGTGCTGCTGGTCACTCCATAATGCTTTCTTTATGAGGACTCATAACATAGGCAACCTTAACACCCTCCCACAGCCCCTTGCATCCTGAACCCAAATTAACAAATAATGATACATACACTTGTTAATTAAATGGGAACAACTTGGCTGCAGCTTTATTAAAACAATCAATCAAAACTGGATACCCGAAACAAAACGCAAGCTATTAAAAGCAATGAATAACGCATCCCAGTCTGCCGCATAGCCAGTAAGTATCTTGTTCAAAATACACTAACCCAAGCCAAACTTGTTATGAAGGGAGATGAAGTGGGAATTGAACCTGGGCTTCCTGATTTATAGCCCACTGCACTGGCCACTAGGTTACTCCTCAGACTGTTGTTGTTTTTGTTTCTAAGTGGGCTTTGCTCAGAATGCCCATAATACCTTCTAGTGAGAAGATTCCCAGGTCATTGAGCAAATTAATGTCTGACATTAAGAAAAAAAAAAGGGGGGGGGGGGAGTCTTCTCATTTGTGGTTTTCCACATCTGACTCATACTGTGACTGGGAAAGTCAGAATAGCACCCTTCAACCCTTTATACTGATTGTGCTAAAGGCACTCTATCACTTTGTTCTTTTAAAGATGACACTAAGGGACAGCTTTGAGCTGATGCAGAGAACAGATGTAGTCTCCGAGAAACAATATGAAGACCAGGCCCAGTCATCTGGTGACCCCCCACCCCTCCCATAGTCCCCCTCTTTTCAATCGGTTGTGGGGGGGGGGGAGGTAAGGGAAACCCCACTGGAATGAGGCTGCTTACACTGGTGTCCAGCCCAGCATGAGCCAGTGCACAAGAGGGGTGCCAGGTCCTCCAGCTCCTGTGCATATACTACTACTATTTAGCATTTCTATAGCGCTACAAGGCGTACGCAGCGCTGCACAAACATAGAAGAAAGATAGTCCCTGCTCAAAGAGCTTACAATCTAATAGACAAAAAATAAAGTAATCAAATCAATTAATGTGTATCTCAGTACAGATTGACCATGGGAAGTTATCTGGCACATTCTTTTTTTCTTGGGTTTTTCCTCTGGTGTGGGCTTGAGTGCCTAATCTGGTTTTTTGACTGGGGCCTCAGTTTGGGTCCCTTCTGGGTTAGTTATGCTCGGCTCCCTCTCTGTGCTGTGTACAAGATAACTCCAGAGCTTTACTTCGTTCCTCCATTTGAAGTGGAGCACAGTTGCTATTTCTGACTTCTCCCATTTGGCCGGGCCTGGTGCTGGGACATAATCCTTGTTTGTAGGAGGCAACCATTCTTTTCCTCCATCTGGGGTTTTATGTGCTAAGTACCAGTCTCTGAATCTTGCTCAGTTCTGTCAGCTTTCGGAATCAGTCCTCCCAAGCTCGGCCTTTGTGCTCCCAGTTCATATAACACCCATAGGAAGGAGCTTTTGCAGAGGAGTTTATTAAAACTATTCTTCCAAAACAGAGCTCTATGAGCCTCTAGGAAGATTACAAGTGGGTTTCATCAAGGAGTGAAAAGGTGAGTGGCTCTGGTCATAAGCACCGTTCCCAAAACCTTCTCTCTAGGTCCCTGCCCCCATCCTCCAGGGAGAGGTGCTCTCTCTGTCCACCTCATTGCATCCAGGGTTGCCATATAAAAAAAAAAATTCCCACACAAAACCGCTCAAAACCCGCCCAAAAACCGCACACACCCCACCCCTGACGTCGTCACCCCCGCCCCTTGTCATCACCCCACCCCCGCCGTCATCAACCCCGCCCCTTCCGTCATCACCCTGCCCAATACGTCAACAAACCCCACCCAAAACATCACAAACCACACCTCTGTCGCCATTAGCCCCCACCCCCGCCAGCCGAAAACCGCCCAAAACCCGCACAGAAAAAAGAAAACGAGCCCAAAAAATCGCAACCCGCCGCGGGCAAAAGTTACCCGCGGCGGGGTGCAGAAAACCGCCCATCTGGCAACCCTGATTGCATCTGTTCTGCAGCAGAGCCAGCCCTTGAGAGCTTCAACTGATAATCGGGGACGGAGGGGGGGGGAGCAGATTGTAACAATGACATTAAGAAGATCAGGAAATGCGCAACTGGAACCTCCCCTCTTGCCCCAGACTGGAGTTAGTCAGGTCTTGGGACTGAGGGCAGCAGCATAATTCACTTCTAAATCTGCAGTATCACTGCAACCTATGCTGGTCTCATTCGAGCCCTTGGGGACAATGAGGGTTCTTTCGGTAAGCTGTGGGCTTTGAAGCCCATGCCTCCGGCACCTCCCTTCCCAGCGTAGAGCCCTGCTTTGGTGCGAAAACTCTTTTCCAGCCACCAGAGCTCCCTGCCTATTACCAGCCTATCCTCCGCCCCCCCCCCCCCCCCCCAGCCGAGGCATGGGTGCCATGTTAAGGCTGGCTTTGTGCACTGCAGCCCGCCGCCTTATTACATATTTTCCTAACTGGGAATTCTCTGTGAGTGATTTCTCCCTGCCATTTCTCCTCAGGGTTCTTAAAGCTAATTCACTCTCTGTTGGTTTCAGCCTCAGCTCTTTACCTCTCAGCAAGGGTACTTGTCAGATTTCCTGCCTCTTTATGCTAAGTAACCTTAATTCATAGCCTCTTTTTATTCTAGTTCTTATCAGTGGACTGGATGTTTATTTAGAGAGGTACTGCTCCTTGCAGCAGTACACAAACTGCAGGCTGAGGGCTAGATGCACTAAACTTAACGACCCATTAACGAGCAAGTAGTAAACCGTGCCATGCACTAAATGCTTCTCCGAGCCATTTTCCGATCATGGTAGCAGCTAACGAAAACGGAATGCAGATGATCAAATAGTATTATAATGTGTTGAAATCATATTGTAATGAGATGCACTACCGTTTTCCAATTGCCTAACCGTGGAAAATCTAACGGGAGGTCTGTACCTCTCGTTGGGGCTGCGTGGGAAAAAAACATCCAAGTGCTCGTCAGGGCCGTCCTCTATGGACGTCCTTCACTGCCTAGCCACGTCCAAATGCTCGGCAGGGCTGTCCTTCTAAAGTGCCTAACATGGACGTCCTTCATTGAAACAAAAACAAACAAAAAAAAAAGGACGGCCCTGATGAGCACTTGGACGTTTTTCCCCAGATTTTTATTGTGATGGTCTTCTGTGAGGACGTCCAAATCAAAAAACTACGGTATCTGGACGTCTCTTTCGATTATGCCCCTCCTCCAAGTCTCTCTCAGCCAATCATAGCGTGTTTAGCTGTCACCGGTGTCAGCTAAACGCGCTGTGATTGGCTGAGAGAGACCTGGAGGGGTTATAATCGAAAGGGATGTCCAAATAGTTTTTTTGGACGTCCTCGCATGTCCCGATGCCGGCGGTGGTCATTTAGGGCAACTCTCACCCCCCATCATCCCCAGAGCCGCATGTTCCCAGGGAGGAGGGTCTGCACAGTCAGCCGCAATCCACCCCCTTCTTCCGCTCCGGCCCGCGGCTCTGACAAGTGCTCGTCAGGGACGTCCTTTTTGGACGTCTTTGGCATGCGCAGAGCAGCCAGCATAACGCTTGGCTGCTCTGCGTATTTAGTTTTTCTTTGTAAGCTTAGTTTGGTTTCTCTGCAGCCTCAGCCGAGCTTACTGTTGTAACTAAGCCAGCTTACGTGATGCTTTCAGCTAAGATTTGTCTCAATAGCTCAGCTCAGCATGTCCTTGTGGAATCCATAAAACTTCATGCTTCAGATTGAGCTAGGCATAGCCTCCTAAATTCAGTTGATTATAACTTCTCACATCTTATTGAGTGTCGGCATATGGAGGGTGGCTCCATTTCTGTGTATTGGGCTCAGTTCTATCTCCTCATGCAGTGCGCAGCGCTATCTCTGCATGCTAAGCACACCTCCATCTCAGCATGTGCAGTGCAGTTCCTTTTCTACCCTGGTCGCTCAGCTCTCTCTTTCATTTGCTCCATATTGAGCGCAGCTCCATTTCTCCAGGTTGAGCCATCTCGGTGTGTACTGTTCAAGCCAGTGTGGTTATCTCTACTACTACTACTACTATTTAGCATTTCTATAGCGCTACAAGGCCTACGCAGCGCTGCACAAACATAGAAGAAAGATAGCCCCTGCTCAAAGAGCTTACAATCTAATAGACAAAAAATAAAGTAAGCAAATCAAATCAATTAATGTGTATCTCAGTACAGATTGACCATGGGAAGTTATCTGGCACATTCCTTTTTTCTTGGGTTTTTCCTCTGGTGTGGGCTTGAGTGCCTAATCTGGTTTTTTGACTGGGGCCTCAGTTTGGGTCCCTTCTGGGTTAGTTATGCTTGGCTCCCTCTCTGTGCTGTGTACAAGATAACTCCAGAGCTTTACTTCCTTCCTCCATTTGAAGTGGAGCACAGTTGCTATTTCTGACTTCTCCCATTTGGCCGGGCCTGGTGCTGGGACATAATCCTTGTTTGTAAGAGGCAACCATTCTTTTCCTCCATCTGGGGTTTTATGTGCTAAGTACCAGTCTCTGAATCTTGCTCAGTTCTGTCCTCATGTGGGATATTCTGGAGTGGGAATAAGTCCTCTTCCATGGGGGCTGCATAGGGTCAGCTTTTGGAATCAGTCCTCCCAAGCTCGGCCTTTGTGCTCCCAGTTCATTTCTTCTTCACATCACTTCTATCCTGCTCCACTCTAGGGCTGTTTTTGCCTCTCTTCTTATAGTAGGTTGGATCTTCCCCTTGGCGAGTGAGCATCAGCTGGGCTTAGCACAGTTGTGATTGAGGGTGACCCATCCTCTGTTCCTTGGGAGCATCAGATTTTTCTGGATGTTTTGGGGGGGCTCGAGCCCTTCTGGGTCTTAGGGCCCTGGCATCCCTAATTGTTCTGATGCCTCTCTCATGGCAAAGGTGCATAGTGTTTTCCCACGGCCAGGGAATTCTTGATGAGTCTTTCTGACACTATCCCTTCCTGATATGTCTGTACCTTTGGTTGAGGGCTCCCAGTCGTACACTTGCAGTCTACCAAGGGATCATGGTTGCTTTTATTTCCCTCGATGTTTGGTCCTTCTATCCTGCCGTATCTTCCTTTTGTGGTGGTGGTTAGGTTGTCAACTTCAGACATCTTGATTCTTCTGTTCTTGGGTTTCTCCCACCCTAATAGGGAGACTGCTTTGCTACATCCCATTAGTCTGGACTGGTCTGGTATAGATGACAAAGAAGGAAAAAATACGTTCTTACTTGATAATTTTCTTTCTTTTAATCATACCAGACCAGTCCAGACACCCTTGTTTTTATAGTTTCTTTCGGTTTTTGAATCCTCTAGGACTCACTTTCGGCATTTATGCAACTGGGTGCAGTCGAGGTAATTGAAGTTGTGACCATTGGGTCATGTCAAGCTCCATCGTCTCTCTCCATGCCACCATGCTGTGCCAGCTCCATAAGGCTGATGTTTCAGGCTGGTTCGGGTGTATGTCTGGAGGTCTAAGGGAAGAGGCCAAGTGGCAAATCACCTTGCTTTGTCCCTCCTCAATGGATGGTTTGTTTGGCCCTTGGTCCCACAGAAGTTCCTGGCCATCAGGTGCCTGTGCACGAGTGACTTCCATGTCTGCAGTTTACTGTATTTTTCTTGTGGAAGTTAAGAGCACCATGCTTGGCTATTCGAAATACTGAACAATCAAGGTTGTACGATACAATTAAGGGGTGAATTACTTGGAACTATTTTCTCTGTCTCCTTCCACTGGTGGATGGACACAACTCATTAGTTTGGACTAGTCTGGTATGATTAAAGGAAAGAAAGTTTTCAGGGATGAACATAATTTTCCTTCATCATTTCAGATATCATCACACCAGAAGGGACCTTTCTTCCTCTCACAATTTCTCTGACCTTTACTGTAGTTTTTCATCAAGCTAAAACCCAGTGAGATCAACACTGGTAGGAAACTATTTTGTGGAGTAATTATACAACTGGGCACTCTGTTAGGCATCCCAATGGCATGTACTGCAATTATATAATGGCACCTTGGTGCCAAGAGGCCATTATAGACTCTGGTGCAGTATGCCCATTGGCATACCAAACATTTACACATCAGTAGTTACAGCAGCCATAGACCTGGCATAACTGCTGCTGTGTAAACGTAGAAAGGACATGCGTAACTTTTAAAGTATTTTGTAAGTTTTGTGCATAAATTGGCATCCTGCTCTGGACTTGCCAATGGTCTGTCCATGTCTAGTAACAAAGTAAATTATGGCAAATAAAACCTGCAAGGTCCATTCAGTCTGCCCAACAAGTTAGCTAGAGCCATATTATTATGGTTGTATTATAATCATATTCATTATCAATACATGATTAAACCAACAATCCAACAGTATTGCTAACATTTTACTTGCTAATTTCAAACTCAGGATATCTACCCCACTGAGATACATAGCACCAGCACTCTTGGCATATGATATGAATGTGATAAGATATTCATACTTGATCCTGATTTGTCTTTGCTACTTATGGGACACAGACCATAGATGTTAGCCTTACTTCCCAACTACTGGAGTTGCCACTGAAGTCAACTCCATCCCATCCTGATCTGTCTTGCCATTTTCAGGACAGAGATCATATAAATATGCCTGGTATTGACCTTACTTCCCAACTACTGGAGTTGACATTTAAGGACCACTCCTGCACATCAACAGTTATAAGATAATTTAAATTTTGTTTAGATTCCGTTTATTTTCTATATATGAATCCTGTTTATTCCATGCACTTTTCAATTCTATCATCATTTTTGTCCCCAACACCTCCACTGAGAGAGCATTCCAGGCATCTACCACCCTCTCCATGAAAAAGTATTTCCTAATATTGCTCCTGAGTCTACCTACTATCCTGCAACCTCAATTACTGCTTCCTTGTCTCTGGAAAATATTTATTTGTATATTGATACCTTTCAAGTATTTAAACCTCTATCATAGTTCCCCTACCCCTCCTTTATTCTAGGGTATACAAACTCAGGCCGTCTCTTCTATACTCTCTATAGAACAAACCCCCTTACCATTTCTGTCACCTTCCTCTGAACTGCTTCAGGACTTTTTATGATCATAATGAATAGGTCACCTCCTTTCTAGCAGCCTTTTCCATTTTCCCCTTTAGCCCCTTCACTCAATTCTCCTCTTCCCTTTAGTTCTCACAGTTTACATCAATTTTTGGGCAAGAAGCAAATTCTGCAGTTTAACTGCTGCAGCTACTGAAGGCTGTGGTTACTGAGTATTTTTTAATAAATGACCAATTAATTGCTTTCTACATAGGTGGTTTTTTTTGTGGGGGGGCCTGTTTCCTCCTCCTCAGGGCTCCTAGCTGAAATAGAACCAGCTACCGCTGGGCTGTCACATACCACGAGTCTTCATTCACAATTATGTGTTAAGACTAACTCTGCAGCATCCTCAGCCATGGTCAACCGAGGGAGCAGAAGTCAGGCTTGAGAATCAAATTCCAGGGCCCCTGCATGACAAGGCACACCACCATCACTGAACTATAAAGCAGGCTCTATGAAATGAATGGCAACATTTGAGTGTCAGCTAGTTACAGTATATATAAAAAGTAAACATTATGCAAACAGAACTAAATTCTATCTTCCTAAGTTCAATATAGCTACGCTTACCAATCATAATCGGTGTTCCCTCTGTCTTGAAATGGTTAGCAAGCTCTCTTCCCTTAGAGGACAGTTCTGAACCCTGGCTGAAAAAGACACACCAAGAATAAAGAAAGAAAAATGTAGAGGCAACACAAGGAAAACTGTATAGGCTGCTGCAAAGTGCGCCTTGTGTGGCTGGAAGCAAGATACCATGAGGTGATGAGCTGCACCTCAGCCTCAGGTCAGACAGCACACTATCCCCCAATTTCTATAAATGGCTGCCAGACTTAAGCGTGCAGTTATAGAATCAGGGTCAATTACACACGTAACATACTAACTTAATTGGCACTAACTTGGCAAATAATTGGCAATAACTACCAATAACCAGTAATATTAAGCACTAATTGGTGCTAATTTGCAGTTGTGTGCGTAACAGATTTGCCCTTATTCTATAAACAGTGCACCTAACTTCTCTCTTGCACAAATGCAAAGGAGATGTTAATGTAGGAGGGACATAGGTGCACTTTATAGAATAGCTGCCACACTTAAGTGCCACCATTTATACCAGCCATAGACATGGCATAAGTGGTCATGCTTAAATGTTTGGTGTATAACTGCAGACTTACACAGTTTTGGCGAGTAACTCTACTGTTATAGAATACTAGTTTAGTACCCACAGTTTAGTGCCTAAATTTTAGCGCCATTTCTCTCTTTTACTAGGCCACTCCTCAAATCCAATTTGAAGCCTCATAGGCAGAATGAATCCAGTGTGTAGGGAACCATTGTGACACATCTCAACAGGGAAAATCATCTTCAGGAATTTCAAAATGTACAACTTGAAGATGAAATAGTTGCCTAATAGAGGGTGTAGAGTACTATTTGCTATGTGTACACCTTCCGTAATATGTGCTATGATGGCTTTCTTTGCGATGCTAACACGTTATTGTCCGGAGGTTAAAGATAACTCCGAGGAACAGGTTCTGCTTACTTGTATATTCCATGTATACTCATCTCTGGCCCATAGCACAGCTGCTCTTTCTAAAAGAGTCTTCTCTAGCATTTTTCTATATCATGATGCATAAACAAGAATATATGACCTACTGTGATTTTTGGTCCAATAAAAAGTTATCAGAGTCTACAAAGATTCCAGTTATTGCCTTACCTTACAAATAGTATTTTCGATGTTACTCCTAATAGGTGACCCAGTACAAGCTGCACCTCAAAGGATCCAATCCACTGCCGTGACCCAACAAAAGACGCAGGCTTATCACCAACATTGACAAGAGCCTTCAACACAGAAATCATATGATGGTCCTTAGAATTATGAGTCCCTTTTAGTAAGTACCTTTCCTAAACTTCCAAACAGCACCATTTAAAACAAAAATTAAATGCAGAAACAATTTATTAGTGACCATTCTTCATCTGGAGAAAAGGTAGTTAACCTTTCAAGACCACATCAACCCTATCATCTTTGATGCAAAGAAACCAATTTTCTCAGGAACCAGTACAGCTGCTGCACTATCATCCAGAGGGAAAGCAAAATTACCTGTAGCAAGTGTTCTCTGAAGACAGTAGGATGCATATCTACACCGATGGGTGACATCACCAATGGAGCCCCGACACAGAGACACTATCCAGTACTGTCTTCCAGAAGCTTTTGGAAGCATGCTACTGTACATGTGCATGTTTTCCCAACTGCCGTTGTCCTGTGGGATCAAGCTAGTCTAATACTAAAGTTGATGGAATTCAACTCTAAGGGGAGGTTGGTGGGGCAGTATGGCTATGCATTCTGCTGTCCTTGGAGAACACCTGCCACAAGTGAATAACTTCTTTTTCTCCAAGGACAAACAGGATGCTATATCCACACTGAAGGGAATCCCTAGCTACCAGGCTGTCAAACAAAAAAGGGGTAAAACTGAAGGCCTGTGATGGTCCCAGTGTCACAGACAATGGACTTACAAAGTGAAAGGCAGGAAACTACAAAAAGTCAAAGAAGTCGAATTAAAACTGTAGTCGAAGAACACAGAAAAGTGCAACCAACTTGATCCACGGAAAAATGGTGCTTGGCTAGGTTTCATCTAATGGTTGAAGGTGGAAAGATGTGCAGGGACGCATAGTGCAATGTTTCAAAAAGTTGTAAACAAGTTGAAGAGTGTTCCTGCATGGGCTCCATCAGATGACGTCACCCACATGTAAGGCTATTATATCCTGAGCTGCAACTCTGCCTTGGTTAAAAAAAAACCCCAAAACAAACAAACCTGTACAGCTCACTGACCAAAGCTACCATTATCGAGTCTGTACTAAAGCCTAATCTGAAGCCTCACTGGTGTGGGTGTAGGTGTTTATGAATAACTGTCTTCAATAGCATTTGAGATAGCTGCACAGTAATGGGGTTGGTGGGAATCTTGCAGTTCCCATGGGAATCCTGCGGAGATCCCCTCCAGGTCCACAGGCCTCCCGCAGGGATGGATGCAGGTTTTGCGGGGCAACTGCGGGGATAGTCGCTGGTCCTGCAGGGTTCCTGCAGAAGTGTAATGCCTGGCCAGCCTACCTATCCTTTCCTTGTGTTTCTAAGCTAGCTTAGCAATTATAATAGCACTAAAAATATTAAAGGATATGGTTGATAACATTGAAAGCCCCATAAACACTAAGAGGGGAAGTTATCAACATGGGCTACTGTTAAGTTGGGTTATTTTACCACAAGTCGGGTTATGTTTGTACAGGGGATGAGCGGGGATGCAGGAGATTACTTGTGGGGAAGGGGGGGTGGAGGAGATTCCAGTGGGGACGGGCAGGGATGGGTGAAATTTCTGTCCCCATGCAACTCTCTAGTTGGAGACAGGATGATCAATAAAAGGAAGGATTGGCTGCGTTGAATGATTTGACAAGGTGAAAAATAAGCCTGTTTTGGGAATCAGGGACAATACTAGTAGATCAGCTTGAGTTAATAATGGCACAAACTGAAAAGATGGTGTGCAACTGCAGAACTGCAGTCCCAGTGTAGGTAGTAGTCATTATAACTCAGTATGTGACATATGGGCACTGAATTTTCAGAACATATGAATTTCCTTTCCTGGGAATAATAGAGATGTAATGCATTTCCTGCTTCCCTCTATCTGTTATCTTGTTTGACCATAGAACTCCAGAGTTTGAGTTCATCTTTCTCCAGCAGCAGAAAAAAAATGAGTGTGTGCATGGCTCAAGAATGTGGAGAAGAAGGCTGACAGTGCAATAAATATAAAATCAATCAGCAACTACTTAATTTTAGTTAACATCATATATATTTCATAGTGTAATGAAAATGCTCCATACCTCCTGAATTAACTTGTGCGATGGAATAGGTCTGTCTGTGTAGCCCTGCTGCTTGAACCAAGAGCAGATGGTTTGCAGAGAGCGATATGCACAGCCCCAACCATTGTCATCGATTCGATCCTGCATATAGTGGTGGTAACTATAGATCCCTTGTACCAGAAACACCTGTTCCAGACAGAGTAAACAGGACGATAGCATCTTAAACAGGGCAAGTGTGGATATCTTTTAACAGGGTATACTGATACAGCAGAATGGGCTATCTGTGTAAAGCTAATAGACAACAGTGTGCTTAAAGGGTTAAATGAAAGGCCTCTGAACCTGGAGGTTCAATGACCCTTTCCTACAGTTACATTAACCACCTGTACTCACAGCTGTGCTGTAGTTTAGAGAGGGATACTGTAACCATTACAGTTATTCAGTATTATGTACTCAGAGCACACTATAATAAAATAATCACCTTCTCATTTGTGAGAACAAATAGCTCCATTTGTCAAAGGGTTTCTTCCTATCTGTTCTTCCTGGGAATATTTTGAACTACGGTCCTGAACTAGAAATCAGGATTCAGACAGGGTTCTGAGGAAATGACAAAAGAGACAGCAAAATCACTAAGGAATAAGAAAAAAAAAAATCTATGATGTGCTGCCAAGGGGTGTGTGGGTGGATAATTTGGTAACAGAACCATCCTTAGGGTCAGTAAATGAACGTAACTGCCCCAGACTATGTGTTCTGTGGAGCATGGTAGACCCCACTCCCCCAGTTCACTTCCAAATCTGGGAATGTTGGTGATCATGGGATTGTCACAGCACACAGTATACAGGCACAAAGTATGAACAGTAGAGGCCAACTGAATTTCGGTTTCAGTTATAGCACTAAAATTGGGCCCAAATCCTTTTTCTAAGCAGTTTTGGTCAAAAGGTTATTTAAAGTTTTGCCCATGTTTTCAGTTTGGGCCAAGAATAACCATATATTTTTGGCAGACGCTGAAAATATGTGCTTTTCACATTTTTTTCCTCTCCCCGTCCCCCCTGAACAGGAGTGGCCCCTTTTTCCAGCCCCCACTTCCACCCATAGGCCCCCTTGGGCCTATACTACAATCCCTGATGATCTAGGGGTGTAGTGGGGACAGAAGCAATCCCAAGTTATTCCTGCTCATTCTGGCTTTGCTCTCAAAATAGCTGCTGCCACTGAGGCATTGCTCTTGTCCTGGCTATACCACTAGACCACCAGGCATTGCTCCTGCCCTGACTATACCACTAGACCACCAGGGATTGTAAGGTACTGCTGGGGTGCGGCACTCTTTGTGTTCTTGGTTTTTTTGTATTGCAATTGCAAGTAATGCACTTATGATCTTGCACAAATTTTAATAGAGTGCTCCAAATAAATACTTTTGACACAAAATTTAGCAGGAATTTAAGTTTGTAAATTTGGAATAAGCTCCTTAGGAATTATTCTCTCTGTAGAGTTGTGACATCAACAGTCACTGCGAGTGTGGTGCAAAGCCACTATAAGAGCACTGTGGCTTCTAGTTTCAGTTTTCATTAGCTGTGGTCCAGGTGTGAGGAGACTATTTTACTGGAGGAAAATACGGTTTTTCATTCCTTAAACTATTATATTCTGCCTTGGATTAGAGTAGGTTTAGCAGAGGGATACAGACTGCAAACTCCAATAATCCCCATTAGCCTTCACTCATTCACATTCACACAACAAAACTTGTGTTTTCGGTTTCAGCTTCGGTCGAAACCAGCTGATGAGCTTCGAGTGCAGTTTTGGTTTTGGCCGAAACTGAAAAAAGTAGTTTCAGTCTGCCTCTAATGAACAGAACCCCCTCTAGATTCTTCATCTGTAGTAATCTCAGTTCCAGCTAATTTTTACAAGTCCTCTTTGAGTTAATCTTGCTTGCCAATGGGGCTGGAGGGAGAATGTAGACCAGCCATAAATTCTATAGGACCAAATCAAATTTCTGAATGTTGAGTGTTACAAAATTAAGCCAGAAAAAAACAAAAAATAATGTTGTTTATACAACAAACGTTTTAGCAAAAAAAAAAGTTTACATTGAACATAAAGGAAAAATTAGCTTCTTACCAGATAATTTTCTTTCCATTAGTCCCCACAGATCAATCCAGAGATGAATGGGTTATGTCTGTCCACCAGCAGGTGGAGAAAGAGAGAACACCAGAACTCTGTCATATAGGACACTGTGCAGCAGCCTTCTTTTCAGTATGGTCGATGACAAAGCAGCGAAGCACCCAAACCAAAGCAAAAAATCCCCTGCCACCTGCAATGCAACCAAACAAAATACACCGAACCACGCAACAAGCCAAAACTGAGACAGCCAGCAAGCTGAAGCCGAGCAACCCACAAATAGGAAGATGTGTCATGACGTACCTTGCTCGGAAGGCCATGATAAAATCGCAGTTGCTTGATTCAGTTTTCTTCTTTGTTTGTTTTTGTTTTATAGATGCCTGAAGCTCCAGGCACAGCAAGAAGATTCTTCATGAGCTGCATCCACTGAAACACTGATAAGTAGGGCGGACCTCTGGATTGATCTGTGGGGACTAATGGAAAGAAGATTATCAGGTAAGAAACTAATTTTTCCTTCCATAGCATCCCCCAGATCAATCCAGAGACGATTGGGTCGTAGAACAGCAGTCCTCAAGAAGAGCAGGACTTCACAATCCCCATGGACAACATTGCTGCCTGAAAGGCAGTGTCGTGTCACGCCAATATGTCCATCCTGTAATACCATACAAAAGGTATGAACTGAGGACCACGTAGCTGAGAGACAAATCTCATCCACCGAGATGGCCCACACCTCTCCAAAGAAAGTAGCCATGGCTCTGATACTCAAAATGTAAGCCGCAGTGATGGCCTTACAAAGCCAGCAGGTGATCATAGTCTTGGACATCAGATCCCCCTTCTTGTGTCCAGAAAATAAGGCCAACAGATGGACCGATCTCTGGAAGCCTTTGGTGACCTCCACGTACTGCAGAACAGCATGTCCGATTCACTCAAAAATGTTTTTGATTTGATTCAATTCGATTTTCGATTCGATTCAGCTTTACTGAAATATGGAGGGGCCCATAGAGGTATATTTTCAAAGCACTTAGACTTACAAAGTTCCTTAGTAACCTATGGAACTTTGTAAGTCTAAGTGCTTTGAAAATGAACCCCATAACCTCAGACCTGTGTTAATATTATAACAGACAGACTGTTAAAACAAACAGGCAGCAGCAATTGAATACTTTAAACGTTCAAGAAAGTATTTGCGATGACAGGTTAAACTGCAGATCTACTTCTCTAAAATGCCCACACCATCTCCACAATTATTGTTCAGTATTAAAATTAAGTTCAAAACATACCCCACCATCACCACCACCACAAAAAAGAGCCCTTCACGAATAAACAGGACATGATATCAAATTCAAACACATTTTCATAAAACAGTGATCATAAAGCTAAGTTATTGCCAGAGGAGACCAAGAACCAAAAACACCATGCAATCCTGCTCAGTTCCTTGATCCTGTGGGACAAAGGACCAGAAAGTCACTAATTTTAGGGCAGATAGGAAATTTAAAATATTCCTGCCATGAAGTTGCTTCCTTCACCCAAAAAGTAGACAAACAGGAAAAGCTCAATGACATTTTTTTCTTAAAAAAAAAAAAAATCATTAACAGACCAAAATAAAAAGCATGTAAGGACTAGATAAAGAAATTAAAAAAAAGTTTAAAGCATATACCCTTAATATGTAATAATTGGTAGCAATAATGAAACAGCAGACTGAACCAACATATTTATTTTCCACTGAACATGGCGGCTAATAGGAGCAAGTTCCCACATGCCATCTTTTTCTTTTGATATAGGCACAGGAAAAAAAGATGATAAACGCTCCCAGGTTTCAACCTAATTAATATTTTTTAAAAATTGTACTTATAAATAGTTAAGTTTGATTGTTAAGCACCTGATTCTCAAAACATGATGTCTGTTTTGGTGGCCCTTTAGTAGGTGAAAACATCTCTGCACAAATACAGGGAGTCCTTATAACCAGCCTCTCCAAATGACACCGATGAAACTGATACTTCCTCTATGTACATCCGTATACTGCACAAGCTGGCATGTTTGAAAATATAAATGAGAGGGAAAGGGAGACCAACCTAACTGGGACTCTTCATTGGTGCAAGTTGCCAATCAAACCTCCTTGCATTGGCGGCTTGGCGTAGCTGCCGGCCCCGCCCCCTGTCAGTTCCTGTTCCAGAGCAGAGCGAGTAGCCTGCGCCAATAGAGAGACCGGTGCTGTGGTGAATAAGTTTATCTTTTTGTCACTGCTACTGCTGAGGGAAGCAGCAGCAGCGGCTTGGGTGACAGCGGGAGGGAGGGAAGTAGCAGCTGCAGCGGAATGGGTGACAGCAGGCGGGTGGGAGGTGGGGAAATCCAGAATCAGGACTCCCGATTTTTTTCTGAAATGAATCGGTTCAAATCGATTTGCCTGAAACAAATCAACAAATCGATTTGAATCGTGAATTGGACAGCACTACTGCAGAAGCACTCTACGAACGTTAAGACAGCGAAAAACACCAAAATCCTCAGGGTAGTCTTTCCTACGGAAGGAAGGAAGAAAATGGAAACTAGAGACCACCTTAGGGAGAAATGAGGGCACTGTCCGCAGCGTGACCCCCACCCTCTGTAAAACAGAGAAAGAAGTCCCGACACAAAAGCGCCTGTAACTCTGACACCTGTTAAGCCGATGCCATCGCCACCAGAAACACAAACTTCAAGGTAAGATCCTTCAAAGAAGCCTGATCCAACGGCTCAAAGGGAACTCTCTGAAGTACAACATCGAGTTGCCACTCAAGACAAACCGAGCAACTAGGAGGGCGAAGTTGGTTCACCCCGTTGAGAAAACTTACCATGTCTGGATGGGACACCAGGGAAGAACCCTGAATCCGACCATGGAAGCAGGCCAATGCCGCCACCTGCACCTTCAGCGAACCCAGCGCTAAGTCATCCTACAGAAATGATAGCACCTGACTCAAGGAGGCAGCACATGATACCACGCACCGTGAGGAGTACTAGTGTCAAAAGTTCTCCATTTGGAGGCATAAGCTATGTGGACTTCTTCTGTGCATGCAACAATGTGGTAATCACTGGATCCAAATAGCCCTTCCCCTGCAAGGCTGCCCTCTCAAGAGCCAAGCCATAAGACAAAAGGGGGAGGGATACTCCATCAGAATGGGCCCCTGAAACAGGAAATCCGTTTTCCGCAGGCAGACGAAGAGGGTTATCAATCAGAAGACGGACTAAGTCTGCATACCATGTACGGGGGGGGGGGGGGGGGGGGCAGTTTGCAGCCACCAGAATCACTGCACCTGGATGATGAGAAATGTGACCCAGGAGCCTGACGATTAATGGCTATGGAGGAAAGACATAGAGGACAGCCATGGCTGAAGGAGGGCATTCGTCGTCATCGCCCCTTTGTCTCATCTGCTGAATAAATGTGGCACCTTGGCGTTGAACCTGGACGCCATCAGATCAAGAACTGCAACTCCCCAATGCTTTGTCACCAGAAAGAACAAAGCCCAGGAGAGCATCCATTCCTCTGAATCCAACAGGTGGCGGATGAGAAAATCCACAGGAACGTTGAAATCTCCCGCAATATGTACCACCAACAGTCGAGCAAAGTGAACTGCCACCCACTGCAGAAGGAGAGACGCTTTTGCCCCAAGGGGAGAACTCTTGGTGCCACGCTGTGGATATATAGCACAACTGATGCACTGTCAGACAAAACGAGAACCTCCCGGCCCCTGATGAGGTTGAGGAAAGTCTTCAAGGCGTTTTGCACTGCCCTCAATTCCAACCTGTTGACCGACCACTGTGCCTCCAGAGGACACCACAGACCTTGTGCTGTTTGACCCAAGAAGTGGGCCTCCGAATCAGACAGACTTGCGTCTGTAATCACCACCACCAGTCCAGGGCCGCCAGGGAGGAGCCCTGATCAAGGCTGGTCGAACTGAGCCACCAACGGACACTGGCACGGGCCTGCGCCATCCACAGCAGACAAAGATGATACTCATCTATCAACAGAGACCAATGACGTAGCAATGAAAGTTGAAGCAGCCTCATGTGAGCCCGAGCCCATGGCAGAGCCTCCAGTGTGGTCGCCATGAAGCCCAAGACCTGCATGTAGTCCCAGGCCCGAGGGGACGACATGTGCAGACTGGATACCTGAGCCTTCAGCTTCAGCTTGCAGGCCTCTGGAAGGAACACCAGCTCCTGACGAGCATCCAGAACCATGCCAAGGTACTCGAGAAACTGAGATAGCGGCAACCGACGCTTGCCAAAATTGACCACCCAGCCCAAGGATTGAAGACCAACTAACCGGGCCATAGATTGCAAGCTCTCCACGTAAGCGGACGTGCTGATCAACCAGTCTTCCAAGTAAGGGTGTGCCCAAACCCTCTCCTTTCTTAGAAAGGCTGCAACCACCACCAACACCTTGCAGAAGGTCTACGCTGCCATTGCCAGTCCGAAATGCAGGGCACGAAACTGGTAATGACTGCCCAGAATCGCAAAATGCAGAAAGCACTAGTGGAGCAGCCAAATTGGGATATGCAGGTATGCCTCCTTGATGTACAGTGATGTGAGAAACTCCCCAGGCTGAACCAATGAAATGACAGAGTGCAAAGTCTACATACGAAAGTGCCAGACCTTCAGGACCCTGTTGACCCCTTTGAGGTCGAGAACGAGATGAGAAGCTCCGTCTTTCTTGGGCACCACAAAATAAATGGAACAGCGCCCCTGAACAACTTCCGCTGGAGGTACCGGAAGCATGGCACCCAACCGTACAAGCTCCCACTGAGTAGACCGAACCGTCTGGACCTTGCATGGAGATTACAGAAAGCAATCTTGCAGCTCTTGAGCAAATTCCAGCTTGTAGCCGTCCTGCACAAATCTCCAAGACCCACTGGTCTGAAGTAATTTTGGCCCACTCCTCCAGAAAGAGAGACGAACACCCTTGAACAACAGGCCCAGAAGAACGGACCGAGACCCCATCGGGAGGAATGTGAGACCTAGGGTGCTCTGCCAGGAGAAGTCAGTTTTCCAGTTCCCCTGAAAGGACTGCTTCTTGGACTGAAAGTGATGCCTCTAAAAGGACCCAGACATCCCCGGACTGTAGCGCTGAGCCTCTTGAAAATGATAACAGGGCTAGGAGGTGTGAGAGGATGACTTAAGACTTATTCTCTGGGAGCCGCTGCCCCTTGGAATCACCTAAGTCTTTCACAATCTTAGCCAAGTCATCCCCAAACAGCAGATCTCCCCGAAAGGGAAGTTGAGCTAACTGGTCTTTAGAGGCCAAATCTGCTGCCCAATGGTGCAGCCAGAGCCACTGCCTCGCACTCACTGCCAGGGACAGCTCCTTAGCGGAAGCATGAAACAGATCATAAAGCAAAATCAGCCAAATAGGCCAAGCCCAGCTCCAAAGACGGACAGGCCTGTGCAAAATCATCCTCCGCAGCTCTCTGTATCCAGCTAAGGCAAGCCTGGCCATAAAGGAATCACAAACTGAAGCCTGCAAGCCAAGCACCGCCACTTCAAAGGAAGTTTTAAGAGAAAGCAACTTCTTATCCTTCTCTCCTTTGAGGGCTGTGCACCGCCTTCTACCAGTAAAGTGGTTTTCCTAGTCACAGATGTAACTAAAGAATCCACTTGTGGCAAATGCAGAAACTCGAGATCCGCAGCCGGAAGCGGATATAGCTTAGCCATGGCACGTGCCACCCTCAGACTAGCTGCAGGAGTGTCCCACTGAGCTGAAGTGAGGACCTTCATGGCTGGATGGACATGAAAGGCCTTAGGGATTTGCTTAACACCTGACAGCAAGGGATACTCTGTCGCCTCAGAAGCAGGCATCTCCAGAGAAGAAATCTTAAGCGCTTCCAACGTCCGAGCAATCAACGCGGGCAACTCATCCTGGCGAAACATCTGTGCAGCTCTAGGGTCATCCCTGCCCTCTTGGGGGAGCTCCCTGTCCTCCAGGGGGTCCACCAGGGAGCAGACTGAAGAAACTGAAAGGGGCCCATCAGCCCCTGCTCATAAATCAGTGAAAGCTCATCAAAGACCCGAAGCACCCAGGGGGCCAGCGAAGATGAAACGCGAGAAGGGCCCACAAGGGGGATGGGGAAGAGAAGGAAGGCTGAGCCAGAGGTCTCTTCAATAAGGCCTGATCATGGATAAGGAGAAAAAGGAACTGACGAGGTGTCCAAATTCCCCTGCTCTTCCAGCTGCACTCATAGCCTCAGCTGGGCCCCCCTCCACCAAAACTGCATCCCCCCCCCCCAAGGGAAATCCCCAGCCATGTCCTCCAGTGCTGCAAGTGGCAGCGCATCCACTATGCAGGTCTGCCGAGCCTGCCAAATTCATCCCTGCCGGCTCCACAGATGAACTGGCCCACGACGGACACAACACCATGTCCAACGATGCCTCAATTGGGGAGGCATGAGAACATGTGTTACAGACACCCGACACTGCTTGCCGGCTTCACCTCCTCAGCTGTCATGTGCTCTACTTACTTCCTGGGAGAATTCCCATTCCGAGACAGCTCAGGAAAAACCAGGTGCTGCAAAAAAGATGGCCCCCACGGCCCAGACACCCCACTGTCTCCCACAGCAATCAGCTGAGCCTGCTCGAGGAAACTGCTACTTACCACAGTTTTGTTTGTTTCATAAAGGCTAACAGGCAGGAGATTTGGAACCCCAGTAGGAGAGCTCAGCACAAAGAGCAACAGGGGAGGCTGGGAGTCCTGTAACTGAGGTATAACCTACAGCCCACTGGGCACCCTCAACCCTGCACTCAACTGACGCAAGGAAGGGCAAGAGCCAGCACCACCACAGAGCCGCACAGGATATGTCTCTCCCCCTGCTAGATAGAGAGAATACTGAAAGAGAGGCTCCTGCACAGGGTCCTATATGGCAGAGCTCTGGTATTCTATCTGCACCTGCTGGTAGATGGACATAACCCATTCATCTCTGGATTGATCTGGGGGATGCTATGGAAGGGCCCTATTAATGCCTTAAACATTTATGCTTATCTTCATTACATAAAGGAGAAACGAGTTCCAAGGACTTTTCCTAGTCTGACTGATTCCTGCATTAAGAGAATGGACCATGGTACTAACCTCAGCAGACTCTATGGCTGGTGGGTTGAGGTTCAGGTGTGGACTTCTCAGGATGCCATCTTGGTATGGCTCTCCCGGGAAGTGATAGGCATTTGACCTTCTCAAGTAGGGTCTGTCATGGGGTAGATGGAGCTGTGTGTGGAGTTCCTGAATCAGAGGCAAACAGACAACCATCAGCCTGAGCATCCACCTGATCCAAAACGAGCAAACAAGCACACAGGAAAGATTCAAGACCCCCATTAAAAAAAAAAATTTTTTAACGTTTACTCCATGAATCATTCTCGGATAATAGAATAATAATTCTGCTGGTATAAAAAAAGAAACTTCTACATTAATAGCAAATATGCATATTATAAAGTAGTCTACAATGATATAGAAAATAAAGCTAAAGATGCGTGTGTAATTTTGTGATATTTATGTAGCGCCTTTTCATCTGGTTAGCAGAATTTAGGATAATTAGTGATTGAGCCCCCAATATAGTGCAAAATAAATATGCATTGTGTTAAATAAAAATATGACGTAGTAAATGTGTTGGACCTGAAACTTCTTGTCAAAGAGTATATGGTCTTGGGTCCACCAACTTCAATTTGCAAAACATAAAAGTGCAGCATAAAAATGTATACTCACTCAACTAATTTTCAAAAAAAAACCTCATTTTGAATCATCACTTTTTTGACTTGCTGCTAATGTTCTATCTACACAGTTCATATATAACTGCAAACACCGGGCTCCTTTGTCACTGATATTATGCACATAGTTCACATAGTGGAATGAAGTACTTATCTGTATCATCCACAATACTGCTACCCATTCCACAGTTTTTAATGAATGTACTAAGCCATTTTCCAGCCTGTTCCTCGTTGATTTTGAGCATATCACTACTTCTGTGTTTGTACACACAAAAAGGATTTGGGGGTTTTTTAATTACTACTCATGATCAAATCAACATCATCTACTCTAATATGGCAATTAAACCGTATGGTGTCACTATATTCATAATCCAATATTGTTCATGGTAATTTAGAATACTATCACAATTGCCTCCCCTCCAACAACCCTCCAATGCAATGTGTGATGATTCTGCATACAGGGCCAGATTCTATATATGGTGCCTAAAAATCCACACGGAACTAAGCGTATTCTATAAAATGTAGGCGCGGTATAAAGAATATGTTTGGTTGATAATGTAGCACCTAAATCTACACATGTTCATTTACGCCAATAAAAGCTGGTGTAAATCCATGCACGTAGATTTAGGCGCACTGACCTGTATTCTGTAATTACGCATGGAAATTTTGGAATGCCTACGAAACACCCATAAATACACCTATAAACATGCCCCTTTTAAGCTACGTATGTTTATTTTGAACTGCACGCTTTGCAATTTAGGCGCATTCTTTATAGAATACACTTAGCAATTTCCACAAATTGTAATTATTGCTCGTTATTGCTTAAGTGCTGTTAAAAACGCAGATTACCTTGTTATGCCAATTAAGATATGTGTGTATCTCCGTATGGAATCTAGGCGCCATATATAGAATCCGGGGGACAATGCTGTACTATAGGAGCTGTAATATTTAAGTATGTGCAATGTTCCATTAATCTAATTTTGAATGTTCGTTTTGTTTGCTCCACATATACTAACTGGCAGGGACATTTAATGATACAAACATAGGGGTCCTTTAAATAAGGTGCACTAACAGATTTAGCATGCGCTAACGATTAGCACGCACTAAATAATAAGATGCCTATAGGAATATAATAGGCATCTTATCATTTAGCACATGCTAAATCCATTAGAGCAACTTAGTAAAAGACATCATAATGATTTACAAGTAAAGAAAACATTCACTGTTGCGCCCAAGATAAATCCACAATTTATTTCCTGCAACTATCCACATTTATAGTTTGAATGCCAAAAGTCACTGATTCCAAGGAAAGTGACCCTTCTTCTCAATTTGATCAATGCTCTGTTCACAAAGTAAGGCCAATTTGGTAACCAATATTCTTTCATCTGCTCAAGGCTGTAGTAGGTTGCTGTTTGAAAACATAGTGAAATGTAAGTGCCAGTATTTTTGAATTATAGAAACTACTTGTAAAGCTCTGGTGGAATATGGTAAAACACAGGTAGTCTTGGGTGTGTGTTCAGTAGCTTGGTATTTCTCTTTGTGCATACAATGCTCATCTCTATGCTGTCAATCATTATAAATATCCACTGTGCTGGAAATTTTGTCATATCTGGACTTGTATATTAAATTCTTTTAATAAGAAAATATACAACTTACATATAAAAATTAATGGGAAGACTAGCTTTGAGTTTTAGGATGGTAGCTGTGGCACCATTGCAAACGATTATTTTGATCCACTGATTATCTGTACAGTGTAGTAATTATTATTCCCCTGTATATAATAATCTTCATATCTAAACATTTAATGAACTGATTATGACACATCTTAAAACTGAAAATGGGTAACAGAATTAATCTAATGTTCAAAGGATTCCAACTCTTCTCTGCAACCACTCCAAATGAAAAATGGATTTGGTATGTTTAGTATTTGGGAGTGTAAGGAACCAGCATGCCCCTAAATTCTGTTAATTCTTTTGTGAACAGGGTAAAAGTCAAACTTTTGGTGCCCTACACCTGCAATTGTCAGAACAAGTCTCAATGGGATTGTTCAAAAATGAATCTTTACTGGGTACACACCCAGTACAAAGCACAACAGGACTATACAGTCCAGAAATCCAAATAGACAAATACAGTTCAGAACTTGAGTGCAAAGTAAACACAGTAGGCAGAATCAATACACACCACAGAGTAAGTGATTCTGCCTTCACTGTGTAACGAGTCACTCTCCAAAGGATGGCACCCCTTTTTCTCTGTATCTGCAACTTGGGTGCAGACTAATGGTAAGAGACTCCCTTCTAAATGACACATGTGAGCTCTTGCAGGCTCTCTTGAGGCAAAAACTCTAAAGCAAAGTTGCCATCTGGCTCTAGTAAGAGCTCCATGTCTTTACACAAATCCTTGTAAACTCTTCACAGCAGATGAAAAATATGGAACTCCCCACACAAGATCACCTGCTGATCCTTACCACTCTTGGCAGGCCTCATAGGACCCCAAAAATTCCCCTGGTCCTGAAGGTCTGAGCACCCCAACCTTGGGGCTCCAGCCACATTCCCAGGACAGGAGAAAAACAACAAGGAAATCAAAGCAGAGGGCTCATAATTTTTTTTTTTAATTCGGCAATAGAACAACAGTCAAAACACGAGAACATCAATCGTGCAGAATCATGACCGCAAGAACCAAACAATTTTGAACATAAAGCCCCCCCCCCCACAAAACCCATCCCACCCACCCGATGCTCCAAAGGTCACAGTCCAATAAAAGTGAACAAGTCTATTATCACCGATTAAGGAGACGGCTTCGTGCCAATGGTGTGAGCGAGTTCCAAAAAGGTTTCAAAATGTGCTGAAACTGACGACCAGGAACAGAGTCCAAGGACTGAAGAGCATAATGTTCCGTGGAAGCTAGTTGAAGCATGGTCAACCACCACTGTGCCAATGTAGGAGGGTCAGCTACCAACTAAGTTTGCATTATGCATTTCTTTCCCAAAAAACCCTGAGGGGTAGGGTAAGCACTACAAGCAGAGTCAAACAACATACAGACTTGTAGGATGCAATTTCAAAGGTGAGTAACATGAGAGGTAATGGCCCTCCAAAAAGTGACTACCTTGGGATAGGACCAAAACATGTGGCCCAAGGTAGCTGAGGCTTGCAAGCATTTCAAGTACACATCATCCGGACGCAAAATTGCCAAAAAAAGCCCTACGGGGGGGGGGGGGGGGGGGGACACATAGAAATGCAATAAAAACGTGCGAGAGCTCCTCTGTTAAGTACACATCGTTTAAAGTGCTCTTAAGAGTAATACTCAGGTTCTAAATCCATTTATCAACATATTTATTATAATTAAGTTCTGGAACCAGATCTTGAAAGTGTTTGTGATAACATTTCAAAGGAACAAATCGATTGTGCATCAGCCAGTAGGCTTCAGTATAAAGGTCATGAGCAGACAGCGAAAGCAACTCAGCAGGCAAAGTAAGCATTATCATCTAGGTGGAATTCTGCCTGCAAATCAGCCATGGGCTTAATCCAAACTAAATTCATCACCACGTGCATAAGGTATGTGGCACCACCCTTAACCCAATGCCTGAAAGTTACATCCAAGAGCCCTGGGAGAAAGGAAGTATTTCCAACTATGGGGTCTAGTTGTAACGTACACAACAATGGTTCAAAATACAGAGCAAATAAAAGAAGGGACAAGGGACATCCCTGCCGGGTGCCCCACCCAATAGAAAACAGATCAGTACACATGCCATTGACCAACATGGCAGTCATTGGAGACTCACACAACAAGCGCACTGCACTATAGAACAAAACTGAGATGCGTACTTACTGCAAGATAGTAAACAGATAAGACCAGTGAACTTTATCAAAAGCTTTCTCGGTGTCTAACCCCACCAACATACTTGGGACATCTTCCATTTGGGTGTGAGACATAGCCAATAAAACCTTCCGGACATTAACCAATGAGTGACGCACCGTATTAAAGCCTACCTCATGTTCTCCCACCAAATCTGATAACACTCTCAACACCCGAGTAGCAAGAATACGAGCCAAAATCTTAAGATTGACATTAATAAGGGAGATAGGAATCACAGCACGTACCCAGTTTCGGAATTAAGATATCAAGGCTTCATTGGCATGTACCGAAAAACAGCCCTCCATTAAACTCACAGTATAATAAGCATGTAAAGGACCTACGAGTGAGGGTGCTAGCATTTAAAAAAATTCCATTAAAAACCCATTGGGTCCAGAAGCTGTATGGTGTTTCAATTGTTTGACACACTGTTGAATTTCTTTGGCTTGCAAAAGCATATGTAAACACTCTTGTTGCGAAGGAGACAACCATAGTAGCCCCGAGTTATCCAGGAAATCCTGTAGCTGTGGGCCAGAATGTTCACTTGAGGCCGCATAAAATGTATGAAAACACTAGTAAAACCATGAAGCTATTTCCTTTGGGTTAGTAATAACTCGGCCCAACGCATTGTGTAAATTGGGAATATAACGAGTACCCTGGCATTGCTTGGTAATCTGGGCCAACAGCTTTCCCGGTTGATTGCCAAATTTGTAAAACTGAAATTCTGGTATAGCAGCATCTTTCACGTCCACCCATGAATCAGAGAATTTAGGGCTGCCTGTGTGGCCAAAAAGACCTCCCTGGCTGTCTACATGGGGGACTGTACACAAACTTGCTTAGCCAAGGCTAACTTCTTCTTTAAATGTAAGATACCCTGAGCTATTTGCTTCTTACGTTTAGCCACACATGCAATAACATCACCCCACAGGGCCACCTTGGCTGTAGCCCCAAAAAGCTTTGTATCCGGCCTATGTTGAGCATTAAAGGTCTCATATGCATGCCACTTCTGGGAAAGGTCATCTGGAATGACAAGTCCACCATGCAAGTAAGCAGGGAACCGCTAGTTCTCAGAGGGCGGCACAGGCTCCCCCAAATTCCAGTTGTACTCATACATACAAGTAGTCTGACACCTCCTCCAATCTCAGCCTGCTGAATCCCAGAAAACAAGGATTGCCAAACTAAAATATAGTCTATGCGACAAAAAGTGTCATCTGTCCAAGACAGGTGTGTGTAGTCCTGTTCATTCGGGTGCAGGAGCCTCCAAGGATCCACCAGGCCCATAGTAGAGCATAAACCCCGCAAACCTCACTGCACTTCTCAGGGGCGGCTTATCCACCCAAGTGATCTAAGTGAAACTCTAGCACCCAATTCAAGTCGCCCTCCAGCAAAAGTGGATGAGACAAATCATAACTACCCACATGATCAACTCGGTAAAAAAGGAATGATCATAAGCATTCGGAGCATACACAAGAAAAATATAATACCCTGGTAAGTAATCTGCAATAGTAAGTACCTCCCCAAGACATCCCGACAAATTTCTTTAACTGCATAGGGCAGGAGTTTATGAATGAAAATCACCACCCCTCCCTTTTTTTGGCTGCCAATGAAAAATAAACCTCACCCACTCAGGGGCACTTCACACTCTTTTCTTTTTCATCAGTCAGAAAGGGGCTCTGATACTTCTAGTGAGGGGCACCCACATTTATATCACAGAGTAAGCTTCTTCTAACATCTTCAAGAATAAGATGCCACAGGAATCTGAAACAGGACTTTTAGTATGTAGAGTCAGCGGTGCCAAGTTATCCAACTTCAGAAGGGAGAGTTTATGGCCAGTCCAGTTTTGAGCTTATAGTCCTGATTCTACCTATTGAAATTGTTATTGTAAATCCCATATAAGGTAAGGTTGTCAGAAAACTACAACTAGCCCAAAATCTCCCTCTTGGAACTAGCTAACTTGGCTGCTCTGTAGGGCTTTTTTCACCTTGTTAGTGTTTGAGACTGGAATGAGCTGCATCTCCCGTGAACAGATCAGTGAGAACAGAGTAACAAAACACATAATACATCAATCGCAGTGCCATCTGGTCATCTTACAACAGATTGCATTCCTCAGTACAATAGGCTTTAACATGGCTGTTGTATAGCTCAACAACCTGTGTATATGAGAGTATAAAGTACCTGCATATAGTATTTATACCACTTTGGTTGTACCACAGAGAAACAGATATCAAATGCCTTACCCTTATCCCCCCCAAAAAAAAATATTCTGTAGTGAAACTGCTGCAATAGTAATAGGCTGAAGATTAGGAATTTATCTATTTGGATTTATTTATCACCTTTTTGAAGGAATTAACTCAAGGTTGGTGTACAATAAGAATAAATCAAACATGAGCAATAGACAATTATAGCAGTTAAAACATTCAAATAACGATACAAACTATGGCATAGTGTACTACTTACAATGAAACGTCTGCAAAACAATGTTTCTTTTAGAACACAATAATCAAGGCAGTTCTTGACTAGGGATATACAATATCTAGCTGTAAAGGTTATGTGGGAAATGGCAGGTTAAAAATTACTCAAGATACCCGAGAGGAACTGGGGAAAAACTGGATCCTCTGGGTCACATGCTTTCCATCTTAAAAATGACACTGGAAATGGGACATCTGGATTTTAGTACAGAGATGATCTGGCTTTTAATTATTTGTTCTTTTAGGATGCAGCTGAGTGGCAGGCGCTACAGCTTTTCTCAGCAGTGGGTTGGTTGTGGCACTTGTCCTTAAACCTAAAAGCAGATCCTTTGAATCACCATTTATTGATAACATAAACCTAAAGACAGATCTGGAGGTCTCATCTGGATCTACTTTTAGGTTTTGGGTTAGTTGCAGCACTTGCCCTTAAACCTAAAAGCAGATCCAGAGGATCCAGATGAGATCTCTGGATCCCCCACAGCTGACTTCAGGTTTCTTCTTAGCAATAAAGGCAGATCCAGATCCTCTGAATCTGACTTTTAAGTTTAAGGGCAAGTGCTGCCACCAGACCACTGCTGAGAGAAGCACAGTCCCCCTACCCCTAGCTCAGTAACATCCTGGAGGAGCAAATAAGTACAAGCCATGTTTCCTGAACTGCTAGCTTTTTAAAGGTGGAACTCATGGGCTCCTCATTTGCCATCATCTGGATAAGACCATAAAAGTGACCTAGGATTGACCTATGGACAATCCTTACCTTGGTCCAAGAAAGGTATTGCAACTTGCAAAGACTTTTTTCTCAGATTAACATGGTTACTGGAACTCTGCACAACAATAAATACAAAGTCTGCCCTGTGATCCTATCAATTGGTGATACCATACCATGTGGGCAGTTAACATATTACAGGCTATACTCTGCACAAAAATGTTCTCTGCTATTATGAATACTACACAAATACATAATTCTATAAAGTGGGTGGCAACACATAGGCGCCAAGTCCATGTGTAGATGACCACAATACTGGCATATATGCAGGTATATGCTCACATACCTGTATAAATGCCAATTATCTGGTTACATGCTATTCTGTAATTAAGTGCATCTATTTGCTGGTTTGTAGTTTGCAGGTGGGCTTTTATATGGGCAGAGTCTGGGCATGGGTCACATGTGGGTAAGTTACATGTGTATCTCCTGAATCTAGGTGTAAGTATTTACTCTTGATCTATGGCTCACATTAAGTATACACACCTAAACCCATTCATGCATATATACCCGATTATGCTAACATTCCATAAAGGAGAATAAGGTGGCTACGTTTCTCAACAGAATAAGCTCCACGTAGGCGCCCTTTTTTAGAACTGCCTTCATAATGCTCATATATGTCACATTTGCTCTCATGTGCTAATACCTCTCGATAAGGCTCCAGCTGGCTGTCTGGAACACTTGCAGGGTACAGAACTGTTAGAAGATGTTTTGAGTCGGGCAGCATGAAGTGATAAGGCTCAGGTACCAAGAGAGCTGTGCCTTTCATATACTTCAAAATACACTTCTCCATATCAGCCAGCTGCTGCTGAATGTTTGCCACCAGGAGATGCCGTAATCTGTCAGACAAAAGGAAAATATATGAGAAGAGCAGGTTAACAATACTACTACTATAAAAGAAAAAACCTATCTAGTAAAGACAAATACACCCCATTCTATAAAGGCTTCAATTTGGGGGGCGGGGTTGATGCCCCATAACAGAAGAATATTAAGGGTCAAGCAAGTCAATCCCTTCAAAGTCAAAGGAAACAAGCTGTAACACTTATTCACTGGTGATTTTCAAAGGTACATCTGCCATTCCACCTTGCAATTTAAACCAGGTATCCTGAACCTGTTGCGACAAGTTTGTTTTATAGAGGTGCTGCATGTATTGTGATGCAATCTGACATATTTTTATCTTTTTTAGTATTTTTCAAAGCTTTTCAAGTAAATGTTTCACTGTCACTAGCTGGGGATATTTCTGAAGAAGATGTGAAACGTGGCCCATGTTGTACACCATAATAACATACTAGGTCAGATCGAGGGTCCATCTAGCCCAGTATCCTGCTTCCAATGGTGGCCAATTCAGGCCACAAGTACTTGGCAGAATCTCAGATCTCAAAGAGTAGCAAGATTCCATGTTAACAATCCACTACATGCAGTGGTATGTGTGACCTGTATTTTGTATTTTGCACACTGGGACAAACTTTAAATTATATATTTTCACAGTTTTGAGTTTATTTTACAATTCAGTGCAAGGATTAAACACAAACATTATTTAATTTTTATTTTTAAATATGTTATAATACTGGGGAACTTTCCATGCTATAGATTGTTTCCAATCTCACATTCTGTGGTTTCTCTAAATGAAAATGTGATATTTCACTACTACTACTTATCATTTCTATAGCGCTACTAGACATACGCAGTGCTGTACACTTGAACATGAAGACACAGTCCCTGCTCGGCGGAGCTTACAATCTAATTAGGACAGACAAACAAGAGATAAGGGAATATTAAAGTGAGGATGATAAAATAAGGGTTCTGAACAAGTGAATAAGGGTTAGGAGTTAAAAGCAGCATTAAAAAGGTGGGCTTTTAGCTTAGATTTGAAGACGGCCAGAGATGGAGCTTGATGTACCGGCTCAGGAAGTCTATTCCAGGCATATGGTGCAGCAAGATAAAAGGAACGGAGTCTGGAGTTAGCAGTGGAGGAGAAGGGTGCAGATAAGAGAGATTTACCCAGTGAGAGTTCTTTGGGAGGAATGTAGGGAGAGATGAGAGTGGAGAGGTACTGACGAGCTGCAGAGTGAATGCACATATAGGTCAATAAGAGGAGTCTGAACTGTATGCGGAAACGGATAGGAAGCCAGTGAAGTGACTTGAGGAGAGGGCTAATATGAGCATAACGACACTGGCGGAATATTAGTCGTGCAGCAAAATTTTGAACAGATTGAAGAGGAAAGAGATGGCTAAGTGAGAGACCTGTGAGAAGCAAGTTGCAATAGTCTAAGCGAGAGGTGATATGAGTGTGGATGAGGTTTCTGGTAGTGTGCTCAGAAAGGAAAGGGCGAATTTTGGTGATATTATAGAGAAAGAAACAACAGGGTTTAGCAGTCTGCTGAATATGTGCAGAAAAGGAGAGGGAGGAGTCGAAGATGACCCCAAGGTTACGAGCTGATGGGAACGGAAGGATGAGAGTGTTATCCGCAGAAATAGAGAATGGGGAGGAGGACAGGTTGGTTTAGGGGGAAAGATAAGAAGCTCAATCTTGGTCATGTTTAGTTTCAGATGGCGCTGAGACATCCAGACAGCAATGAGGCATATTTTCAAAGCACTTAGCCTTCCAAAAAGTTCCATAGGTTTGAAAATATGCCTCAATGCTTTGAAAATATGCCTCAGTGTCAGACAGGCAGGTTGATACTTTGGCCTGGATTTCGGCTGAGATTTCTGGTGTGGAGAGGTAGATCTGGGAGTCATCAGCGTAAAGATGATACTGAAAACCATGGGATGAGATCAGAGTACCAAGGGAAGAAGTATAGATGGAGAAAATAAGATGTCCCAGGACAGATCCCTGAGGTACACCAACTGACAGTGGAATAGAAGTAGAGGAGGATCTACTAGAGTATACACTAAAGGTACGCTGGGAGAGATAAGAAGAAAACCAGGAAAGAACAGAGCCCTGAAATCCAAGTGAGAATAGCGTATCAAGGAGTAGGCTGTGATCAACAGTGTCAAAAGCAGCAGATAGATCAAGAAGGATAAGGATAGAATAGAGACCTTTGGATCTGGCCAGGAACAGATCATTGGAGACTTTAGCAAGCGCTGTTTCAGTTGAATGAAGGGGGCAAAAGCCAGATTGAAGTGGATTGAAGTGGATCAAGAATAGCTTGAGATGAAAGAAAGTCAAGGCAACGGCGTTGAACAGTACCGTTCAAGTATCTTGGATAGGAAAGGGAGGAGGGAGAAGGGGCGATAGTTGGAAGGACAGATAGGGTCCAATGAAGGTTTTTTAAGGAGTGGTGCGACTATGGCATGTTTGAAGACATCAGGAACAGTCGCAGTGGACAGTGAAAGATTGAGGATATGACAGATAAATGGGATGACAGTAGGAGAGGTAGTGTTAAGTAGATGGGTGGGAATAGGATCAGAGGAACAGGTAGTTAGTTTCGAGGAGGAAATAAGATGTGTAGTTTCCTCTTCAGTGATTTCAGAAAAGGAAGAAAAGGAGGCAGGGGTTGGAGGGCTGAGAGAATGGACTAAGGGAAGGAGAGGTGGAGGTGACCTGGTTCAGAATTCAAGTTTAATCTTGTGAACCTTATCATGAAAGTACTCAGCCAGAGTCTGGGGGGAAGTGAAGGGGGAGTTGGAGGTGAAGGCACTTTGAGGAGAGAGTTCAGTGTGGCAAAGAGACGTCGAGTGTTTGAGCCAAGAGAATTTCTCAACTGGATGTAATAGTCCTGTTTGGCAAGTAAAAGAGCAGAGAGGAAGGAGGTCAGCAAAAATTTGAAATATATGAAGTCAGCATGGGCACGGGATTTCAGCCAAAGGCATTCGGCAGAGCGGGCACAGGAACGTAGGTAGCGGATTCTAGAGGTCAGTCAAGGCTGGGGTTTGGTACGTTTTACAGAACGGAGAATGGAAAGAGCGAGAGTATCCAGAGCAGAGGACAGAATAGTATTATAGGAAGAGACAGCCTCATTGACAGACTTGGATAACATAGTGGTAGAGAAGAGATTTGAAACACTGGAGGACAGAGTAGAAGGGTCAATAGCCTGAAGATTCCTAAATGTATTGGTTAAGATTGGATGGGACTGGGGAGGAGGGTGTTTAAGTGTGAAAGTTATCAGATGATGGTCAGACAGGGGAAGAGTTGAGGCACAGAAACTGGAGAGTGAGCAGTTTGAGAAGAGAATAAGATCAAGACAGTGGCCATTCTGGTGAGTGGGGGCAGTGGAGCACAGTTGAAGATTGAACGAGGATGTTAAAGCAAGAAACTGAGAAGCATAAGAGTCAGAGGGATCATTAGCATGAATGTTAAAATCCCCAAGAATGAGGGAAGGAGATGAAGGTTCAAGAAAGAAGGAAAGCCAGGCATCAAAGTCAGTGAGAAAGGGACTCATCATGGGGGTCGATAAATGACTGCTACTTGGAGAGGCAGAGGAGCAAATAGACGGATGGAATGGACTTCGAAGAAAGAAAAACAGTGAGACTGAGGTGGAAGAAGAGGTTGAAATCTACAAGAGTAGCCCGACACCACCTCCACAGTCAACTGGGCGAGGAGTATGGGAGAAAAGATAACCTCCATAGTATAGGGCTGTGACTGAAGCAGAGTCTTCAGGGTAAAGCCAAGTTTCAGTTAGGGCAAGCAGATGGAGAGTACGAGAGATGAAGAGGTCATGGATGTAGGAAAGTTTGTTAAAAACAGAGCGGGCATTCCACAGAGCGCAAGAGAAAGGCAGAGAAGAAGGGGGGAGGAGAGGAACAGAAATTAGATTGGAGATATCATGGTGTGACCTGCACAAATAGGATGAGAGCTGATGTGGAGGACCAGGATTGGGATTAATGTCCCCAGCGGAAAGCAGGAGAAGGAGCAAGAGAGTATGGAAAAGAGTAGGAGAGGTATGACGACAGCGATGAAGGCTAGATGTACTCAGATAGAAAGGAGATGGATGACTGGAAGGAAGGAAATGTTGAAGGTTGAGAGCCGAAAAAAAGGAAGAGGAAAAAAAGAGATGGTGAGATGATGAATACAGAGGGTGGACAATGTGTTCCTGCAGTGTACAGTGGTTTCAGATGGAGAAACAGATTAGGAAGGGACAGTACCAAGAAGTAAAAGTGTACTGGAGCCATAAGTAGTAACTGGGAGAAAAATAAATGTAAAGAGAAAATGCCCCGCGTGCCTCATGGCGCGCGGCACCTAGAGCAGAGGCCCTAAGTGGATCGGAGTGGACCTGGGAGTCACCCTGGAGAAGACTGTAAAGGATATGCAGATGAGCTGCAAGTCTTCCACAGCACCTAAAAGGCAGCTGGTGGTAGAGCTGGGAACCTCTCAGCCAAGGAGAGGTTTACCAGGAGTTAGGCCGAAGCCAGCATTCCTCCCCCTGAGGGTCGCCTGATCCTAGCCAAAAAGCACCTGGAAACCCTGGGCACCTGGAGCGAGGGGCCTGGGAAGATCGGGGTGGGCCTGGGAGTCACCCCGGATACAGCTGTGAGGATATGCAGAAGGGCTGCAAGTCCTCCACAGCACCTGGTGGGAGCACTGGGCACCTAGAGCGGAGTCCCAGAGTGGATCGGAGTGGAACTGGGAGACACCCCGGAGAAGGCTGTAAAGGATATGCAGTTCAAAAATAAAAGGCAAAATAGATTTCTTAAGTACATAAGTAGATAAGTATTGCCACACTGGGCCAGATCGAAGGTCCATCAAGCCCAGCATCCTGTTTCCAACAGATCCCGAAAAAGTTCAATACATTTTATGCTGCTTATCCCAGAAATAAGCAGTGGAATTTCCCCGTTAATTTAATTATGGTCTATGGACTTTTCCTTTAGGAAGTCATCCAGACCTTTTTAAAACCCCGCTAAGCTAACCGCCTTTACCACATAGCTAACTGTCTTTACCACATTCCAATTTCATCCGTTCTCCATCCAGAAGAACTATTTGAAAATGCCTTCCAGTTGATAGCTGCTCCAACAGGCGTTTCAGTCAGATGACCCTCACTTGATTTCCCAGAGTGCCTCCAAATACACCACAGATGAAGGATCAGGAAGCCACCTCTGAACCTCAGGGCTCAATATTGTTTCCAATGCCAAAGAGACACTGGCAGAACTCCTACTGGCACTACCCCTTTGGATATACAAGAGATCAATGCCCAGAATACAAAACAGTCCGTCAGACCTGTCTAAGAATTCAACCCCTGAAATCTGGGTAGGTGTAGGGTTTGCTTTTCCTGTTAGGCATGGTGGTAATTGAGCAAAGGTAAAAGGATGCCATAGCAAGACTTCACGCATCTGCCATTGTGCCTCACACCCTGGCTATGAGGGTTCCCCCCTCCCCCCCAAAAAAAGTTCTGTTAGTGTATTCTTGCTCTGAGAATTAATTGTGCTTGGACATATTACGTCCCAATAATCTACAGAAAGCAACTGACGAATGTCAATAAACAGTTCTTGCAAGAATAGTCAGCAAAGCCTAACCTCTACACACACACACACACACAGTCTAAAACTCAGGTAAATGCAAAGTGCAAAAGGTCTACATTTTTCAAAGCATGGCTATGCATAGCACACAAGAAAAAAAAACTTGGAAACAAGGTAAATGATACAAAGACCAGCATGATCCATCTGCTTAGTTACCACTTCTTGTTACAACTCAGAGAGAACTGTAAATGCAGTCAACCGAAGGACTTGGAAATCAAAAGGTAGAGTCTAATGGAAGAGAATTTCTGCAACAGTGTAAGTTAATGATTTTTCAGTTCTCCCACAGACCAGTACAAAATTACTATTGTGCAAGATGGTTTCCAGGCCCTTCTGGAAATATCACTGTTTATACCTGTTAACAAGCTACAGGGCCCTTTTACTAAGCTGTGGTAAGCACTAGCGTGTACTTACTACAAGCTGGAATGGTTTACTTCAGGATGCACTCAGGTGTCCTGTGGTAAGTTCCAAATGTGCAAGTGCTGTGTGCTAAAAAGTATTTTAAAATTTTTGTTGAAGAAGGCATGTCTGAGGGTTGAGAGTGTGCATTCCTGCGCTACTCAGTTAGTACAGCTACACTACCGTGCACTAACTGGTTAACAAAGGATTACCGCGTGAGCCTTTGCCACCTACAAAATAGGTGTTGGTAAGTGCTCAAATGGTAATTCTTTTTAAAAGCGGCATGTTAATAGCAACATTAGTGCATGGCCATCAATAGGAAAAATAGAAAATCAGCCATTTTCCGGCTCCGGCTATGGTAAAAATGGTCTCAGCACGTGGCAAAACCCTGCATAAGAGTGTGCTAAGGCTATTAGCGCAAAATATACCTTTGCAACCTAGCTGGCTAGTACGAGGTCAGCTGTACAAGGTACATAAGCATCACCATGCTGGGACAGACGAAGGGTCCATCGAGCCCAGGACCCTGTCTCCGACAGTGGCCAAAAGAACAATTTGTCCCGCCCATCCCAGAAATAGTGGATTATTCCCACATCCTTTCAATAACATTCTATGGCCTTTTCCTCCAGGAAGCCATCCAACCCTTTTTTAAAGTCCGCTAAGTCAACCGCCTTAACCACTTTTTCTGGCAACAAATTCCAGAGTCTAACTACGCGTTGAGTGAAGAAACATTTCCTCCGATTCGTTTTAAATTTACTACACTGCAGCTTCATCGCATGCCCCCTTGTCCTAGTATTTTTGGAAAGCGTAAACAGACGTTCCACATCGACCCGTTCCATCCCACTCATTATGTTATAGAACTCTATCATATCTCCCCTCAGCCGTCTTTTCTCCAAGCTGAAGAGCCCCAGCCTCTTCAGCCTTTCCTCGTAGGGAAGTCGTTCCATCCCCTTTATCATCTTCGTTGCCCTTCTCTGCACCTTTTCTAATTCCACTATATCTTTTTTGAGGTGCCGTGACCATAATTGAACACAGTACTCGAGGTGTGGTCGCACCATGGAGCGATACAACGGCAGAATAATATCCTCATTTTTGTTTTCCATCCCTTTCCTAATAATACCCAACAATCTATTTGCTTTCCTAGCCGCAGCAGCACATTGAGCAGAAGGTTTCAATGTATCATCAACGATGACACTTAGATCCCTTTCTTGGTCCGTGACTCCTAACGCTGAACCCTGCATGACGTAGTTATAGTTTAAATTCCTCATTCCCACATGTATCACTTTGCACTTGCTCACATTAAACATCATCTGCCATTTAGACGCCCAGTCTCCCAGTCTCATAAGGTCCTCTTGTAATTTTTCACAATCTTCCCGCGATTTGACGACTTTGAATAACTTTGTGTCATCAGCAAATTTGATTACCTCACTAGTTACCCCCATCTCTAGGTCATTTATGAATATGTTAAAAAGCAGAGGTCCCAGCACAGATCCCTGAGGGACCCCACTAGCTACCCTTTCTCCGTTGCAAATATTGACCTTTTAACCCTTCTCTCTTGTTTCCTATCTTTCAACCAGTTTTAATCCACAGTAAGACACTACCTCCGATCCCATGTCCATCTAATTTCCTCTGGAGTCTTTCATGAGGGACTTTATCAAACGCCTTCTGAAAATCTAGATACACAATATCAACCGGCTCACCTTTGTCCACATGTTGGTTTACCCCTTCAAAGAAATGCAGCAGATCGGTGAGGCAAGACTTCCCTTCACTAAATCCATGTTGACTTTGTCCCATTAGTCCATGCTTTTGAATGTGCTCTGTAATTTTGTTCTTGATAATATTCTCTACCATTTTGCCCGGCACCGACGTCAGACTCACCGGTCTATAATTTCCCGGATCTCCTCTGGAACCTTTTTTAAATATTGGCATTACATTGGCCACCCTCCAATCTTCTGGTACCACGCTCAATTTTAAGGATAAAGTACAAATCACTAACAGTAGCTCTGCCAGTTCATTTTTTAGTTCTATCAGTACCCTGGGATGAATACCATCCGGTCCAGGAGATTTACTACCCTTCAGTTTGCTGAACTGCTCCATTACGTTTTCCAGGTTTACAGATATTTCATTAAGTTTTTCCGACTCATCAGCCTCGAATACCCTGTCCGGCACCGGTATCCCTCCCAAATCTTCCTCGGTGAAGAGGCAAAGAACTCATCTAGTTTTTCTGCTATTTCTTTGTCTTCCTTGATCATCCCTTTTACACCCCGGTCATCCAGCGGGCCAACCGATTCTTTTGCCGGCTTCCTGCTTTTAATGTACAGTGGGGGAAATAAGTATTTGATCCCTTGCTGATTTTGTAAGTTTGCCCACTGACAAAGACATGAGCAGCCCACAATTGAAGGGTAGGTTATTGGTAACAGTGAGAGATAGCACATCACAAATTAAATCCGGAAAATCACATTGTGGAAAGTATATGAATTTATTTGCATTCTGCAGAGGGAAATAAGTATTTAATCCCTCTGGCAAACAAGACCTAATACTTGGTGGCAAAACCCTTGTTGGCAAGCACAGCGGTCAGACGTCTTCTGTAGTTGATGATGAGGTTTGCACACATGTCAGGAGGAATTTTGGTCCACTCCTCTTTGCAGATCATCTCTAAATCATTAAGAGTTCTGGGCTGTCGCTTGGCAACTCGCAGCTTCAGCTCCCTCCATAAGTTTTCAATGGGATTAAGGTCTGGTGACTGGCTAGGCCACTCCATGACCCTAATGTGCTTCTTCCTGAGCCACTCCTTTGTTGCCTTGGCTGTATGTTTTGGGTCATTGTCGTGCTGGAAGACCCAGCCACGACCCATTTTTAAGGCCCTGGCGGAGGGAAGGAGGTTGTCACTCAGAATTGTATGGTACATGGCCCCATCCATTCTCACATTGATGCGGTGAAGTAGTCCTGTGCCCTTAGCAGAGAAACACCCCCAAAACATAACATTTCCACCTCCATGCTTGACAGTGGGGACGGTGTTCTTTGGGTCATAGGCAGCATTTCTCTTCCTCCAAACACGGCGAGTTGAGTTCATGCCAAAGAGCTCAATTTTGTCTCATCTGACCACAGCACCTTCTCCCAATCACTCTCGGCATCATCCAGGTGTTCACTGGCAAACTTCAGACGGGCCGTCACATGTGCCTTCCAGAGCAGGGGGACCTTGCGGGCACTGCAGGATTGCAATCCGTTATGTCGTAATGTGTTACCAATGGTTTTCGTGGTGACAGTGGTCCCAGCTGCCTTGAGATCATTGACAAGTTCCCCCCTTGTAGTTGTAGGCTGATTTCTAACCTTCCTCATGATCAAGGATACCCCACGAGGTGAGATTTTGCGTGGAGCCCCAGATCTTTGTCGATTGACAGTCATTTTGTACTTCTTCCATTTTCTTACTATGGCACCAACAGTTGTCTCCTTCTCGCCCAGCGTCTTACTGATGGTTTTGTAGCCCATTCCAGCCTTGTGCAGGTGTATGATCTTGTCCCTGACATCCTTAGACAGCTCCTTGCTCTTGGCCATTTTGTAGAGGTTAGAGTCTGACTGATTCACTGAGTCTGTGGACAGGTGTCTTTCATACAGGTGACCATTGCCGACAGCTGTCTGTCATGCAGGTAACGAGTTGATTTGGAGCATCTACCTGGTCTGTAGGGGCAAGATCTCTTACTGGTTGGTGGGGGATCAAATACTTATTTCCCTCTGCAGAATGCAAATAAATTCATATACTTTCCACAATGTGATTTTCCGGATTTAATTTGTGATGTGCTATCTCTCACTGTTACCAATAACCTACCCTTCAATTATGGGCTGCTCATGTCTTTGTCAGTGGGCAAACTTACAAAATCAGCAAGGGATCAAATACTTATTTCCCCCACTGTATCTAAAAAAAATTTTACTATCAGTTTTCGCCTCTAGCGCTATCTTTCTTTCAAAATCCCTCTTTGCCTTTCTTATCAGCGCTTTGCATCTGACGACATTCCTTATGCCGCTTCTTATTTTCTTCATTCGGTTCCTTCTTCCATTTTCTGAAGGATTCCTTTTTAGCTCCAATAGCCTCCTTTACCTCATTTTTTAACCATGCCAGCTATCGTTTAGTTTTCCGTCCTCCTTTTCTGATCCGTGGAATATGTTTGGCCTGAGCCTCCAGGACGGTGTTTTTGATCAGCATCCATGCCTGTTGTAGGTTTCTAACCCTCTCGGTCGCTCCTCTAAGTTTTTTTTTTTTTTTTTACCGTTCTCATTTTATCATAGTTTCCTTTTTTTTTAAGTTAAACGCTAACATATTCGACTTCCTATGTTTACCTTTTTGAAAGCAAATTTCAAAGACGATCATGTTATGATCACTGTTGTCAAGTGGCCCCCAGACCGTTACCTCCCGTACCAGATCATGCGCTCCACAAATGACTAAGTCTAGAATTTTTCCTTCTCTCGTCGGCTCCTGTACCAGCTGCTCCATAAAACTGTCCTTTATTTCATCAAGGAAGTTTACCTCCTAGCGTGCCCTGATGATACATTAACCTGGTCTATATGGGGGTATTGCATTGCCTACTTTATTTGCGTCACTAATTTCCTTTAACATGACTGCGTCCATCTGCTCATCCTGGTCAGGCAGACGGTAGTACACCCCTATCACCGTCCTTTTCCCCTTAACACTTGGAATTTCGATCCACAAGGATTCCAAGTGGTCTTTTGTTTCCTGCAGAATTTTCAATCTATTTGATTCAAGGCTCTCGTTAATATACAGTGCTACTCCTCCCCCAATCCGGTCCACCCTATCACTACGATATAATTTGTACCCCGGTATGACAGTGTCCCACTGGTTATCCTCCTTCTACCAGGTCTCAGAGATGCCTATTAGGTCCAATTCTTCTTTCAGTGCAATATATTCCAATTCTCCCATCTTATGTCTTAGGCTCCTAGCATTTGCACATAGACGACACTTCAAGCTAGACTTGTTATTCTTTATTACAGCATGTTAATTACTTGACAGTACTAATTTGCTATCTTTTGTCCGGTTTTTGTTTTTTTTTATTTATGGACATTGAATCCACAACAGTCTCTTTTTCATACTCACTATCAATAAACCTTGTCTTTTCAGTTTGGGCCATATCTTTGCAAGATACCTTATTCCGAACTATACGCTTTTGTGTGACTGTCGGCCTCCCCCCCCCCCCCCCCCCCCCCCCCCCCCGTTCCTAGTTTAAAAGCTGCTCTATCTCTTTTTTAAATGTTGATGCTAGCAGCCTGGTCCCATCCCGGTTAAGGTGGAGCCCATCCTTTCGGAATAGGTTCCCCCTTCCCCAGAATGTTGCCCAGTTCGTGACAAATCTAAAACCCTCCTCCTTGCACCATTGTCTCATCCACGAATTAAGACTCCGGAGCTCTGCCTGTCTCTTGGGCCCTGCGCGTGGAACGGGAAGTATTTCATAAAATGCCACCCTAGAGGATCTGGATTTGAGCTTTCTTCCTAAAAGTCTAAATTCGGCTTCCACAACCTCTCTCCCACATTTTCCTATGTACCAAGACAGCCTGCTCCTCCCCAGCACTATCTAAAATCCCGTCTAGGTGACGCGTGAGGTCCGCCACCTTCGCACCAGGCAGGCAAGTCACCAGGCGATCCTCCTGTCCACCAGCCACCCAGCTATCTATATGCTTAATGATTGAATCACCAACCACAACAGCTGTCGTATCCTTTCCTTCCTGGGCAGTACTTGGAGACATATCCCTGGTGCAGGAGGTTAGTCCATTCCCAGGTATGCAGGTCCTGGCTACAGGAGTACTTCCTAGTTCACCTTCTGGGAGTCCTCCATCCTCCAAGGCAACACAAGAGGCTACCTGACTGGAGGTGGGACCTCTCTACAACATCCCTGTAGGTCTCATCTATGTATTTCTCTAGTTCCCTCATCTCTAAAAAGTCTGCTACTCTAGCCTCGAGAGAACGAACACGCTTTCTGAGGTCTAGCAGCTCTTTGCATCGGGCACACACGTATGACATTTTACCAACCGGGAGATACTCATACATGTGGCACTCAATGCAAAAGACTGGGTAGCACCCCCCTCGCTGCTGGTCTGCTGACTCCATTTTCTTGTTTTCAAGTTTTTCAGAGTTGCTGCAGTATTAAGAATATTAGTCTGATATAAAGGAGTCTTTTTGTTTATATATGGTATTGTATGATCCTTGTAGTGTTTCCTCCTTAAATGGCAATGAATGGTAATGTAAGAGCACTCCTAGCTTATTACCCCAATTACACTACTTGCTATAAATGTACATCAGGGTGCTGACTGGTTCTCAGGAGCAAAAGTAGCTGTTTAAACTTACTGAGAGAAACAGCTGAAGATTCACAAACATGTCCCAGACTCCTGCTATATATGTTTGTTCTTGCTAAGTTTCCTCATAATTGCACCTGTTAGTGTTACTGTGAATGGGGGCAGGGTAGGGCACATCTTGGTACTACAGAAGCTACTTTCTACTCTATACAAAAGGCTGTGTCTTGCTCTTTATGTTGGACATCACCCATGCAGTAGTGAAGTCAGAACTGATTTTTTTTGTGGGGTAGGAAATGGTACAAGGCATAGAGATCTAAGCCATGCTAGTTATCCTCTTGTTCACAAATAATGTGTCAACAGAATGACTTTCTATGTAGTTTGCAATAGCTGTCAATTATCATGGGTGAACTCTATTTCAAACACTTACCAATGCTAAATCACACACACACATAAGGAAACAATTCAATTATGTTTAAAGATGACACAAGAGGTGTTATCACCTAACTTAATTTAAACTTGACCAGACACAAGTCTGCTGTATAGACAAATATATCAACACACACCACATCCTGTAAAATGTTCTAGAACCCCATCTGTTATAGCAACTTACCATAATTTAGCACATATCTTTCAATTTTGTTTTATGACAAATGAATTATGACTCTTCTATATTGCAAGGGCTCTTATTGGCTATCTCTGATGAGTCAGAAGTCTTAGTCTCCACCTGCTGGAAGGCGTGCACAACCCATCAGTTAACCACTGGGCCAGTCCGGAGGGAAGCTAAGGAATGAATTATTAATCTATATCTAAATACCTTTGAATTCTTCTTTGCTTGTTATATTTATTGACGTTTATAAAATACACAAGAACAATTTTGTGTAGAAAGCAAAGAATACATGATACATCAGATACAGTCAATCTTGTAATAAACATATTCTAATTCCCTTTTCCAGATCATCATCATCGAAATTACAATAAAACAATAAGCATGAGCACATAAGTGGTGCCAGACCCATTCAGATCAATGGTCCAAGGCCAGCATCCTCTCTCAAGACAGTGGCTGTTCTAAGTCCATTTTGTTTACTCCCACAAGTAAGGGATGGCAATTTTCAAACACACAGGGGGTAAGTCTATAAAGAAGGCACCATCATTTCAGCTCCAGGAACATGTGTAAATGATGAGAATACTGGCACATACACGTCAATGCCAATAGTCTAGCTATGTGCTATTCCATAAGCTGGCACCTAAATGCAATGGCACACATGTGGGCAGTCTGCATAGGGTGTGGGTGGGACACACAATGATGTGCATAGATTATAGATTAATTTACATGCATTTTTTAACAATCTAGGTGCAACCATTTATATCAGATCCATGGCTGGCACAACTGCTCGTGTCAAACATATGCACACATATATACCCTGTTACGCTAGTATTCTATAAAAGAAAAGTAGGTGCCCCAGCATCCATTCTTTTGCATCTCTCCCTCTGCCCTTTCTCTCTCGCCATCTGTCCCCTCCTCCAGTTTTTTCTCCCTCCTCCTCCCTCCACCAGCACTAGCTGTCTCCTGCTTCTTCTTCTTTCCCTCCAGCACCAGCTGTCTCCTGCCACTTCTTCTCTCCACCAGTACCAGATGTCTCCTGCCTCTTCCTTTCCACCAGCAACAGCTGTCCCCAGCCTTTCTTGTTCTTCCCCATTATCTGCTTTTTCTCCCACTCCCTACTGCTCTGTTGCACCCTAGCATGCATGTGACCTTGTGCACGTTGAAACCTCATGGGCAGCACTCATCCTGTTGATAACTATTCAAGATTATCAACGAACTGTGCTGCCAACAAGGCAGCAAGCATGACAGAAAGCAACAATATGGTGGGGAGCAGTTTCTTTTATGCTGCTGGTATCTTTGGCTGGCGGGGCTTGGATTGGTAGTTAAGAAATCAAATGAAATAAATACAAAACTGCCAATAATATTGTTTTACACTACTGTGTGCAAGGAGTTTGCCATCAGATACTTACTTTCTCCAGGATTCATCTGGTGAAACAAATACCACAACATCGATGGGTAATATCATGCTAACATGGTGGTGGTCCTGATTTTTCTGTTGGATGACTGGGGCTAGAGCAGTTGAGGTTGTAGATATCTCAGAGACAAGGTTCAAATTTACTGTCTGATGCTGCACAGAATCAAGAGAACACACTCAGCACCGCTTATTTGATTTACATGTACTTACTAGGAAGGCAGCAACATGATAAGCAAATGACAGTTTTATAAATCTTGTGAACTATCTAACATGAAGATTTCACCCAGAACCTTCTATATTTACTGTTTTATTTTTTTTTTTGCACAGGAGTTTCCATTTGAACTTCCAGTTCAATTAAAACTGAACTCTACTAGGCTGCAAACCCATGAGCCTTCATTACAACTACCTAGAAAGCTTTCTTGTATTAGTATCTCCTGTTCACTTAGCCCAACCATTACATCAGTAATCCTTGGCTGGGGAAGGGTGTGGGGAGGAGAGAACATAAATCCATTCAGAATACAGTGATGGACACTGGGTGTCACTGTTGGTCAACAGCTGAGACTCTTTCCCTCAAAGGAATATGATTACTGCTGGCCTGAGGAACAAAGTACTGTTTTGGGGATAAAAACCAGGTCTTCCACATGGTAACGCATAGCAGTACCACTGTACTGGTCTTATTTTGACCTGTTTTATTGTCTCCTAAGAAACTGTTGGTTATTCAACTATATACGTGCTGGACAAAATAGCAGTTTCTTAAAGTTTCCATTTCAGTGAAATATATTTTTGCGCTACCAAAAATCTTCTCTCAAAACCCTTGAATTATTTTAGACCACCTTTGAATACTGCTCCCACCTCAAAAATAAATTCAGGTTGTGCCTGTATAACAATTCCAACAAGTCTCCACAATGATTACATAATTCTTTCTAAAAATTCTGTATCACCCCATGTGATCAAAACATATGACCCAGGTTAGCTCCTTGTGCATGACACTTAGGACACTTATGTTTGTCTGATATATGTGACATATGTGCTTGATAAACCCTGTAGGGAGAAATATAGACACACAGACAATTAGAGTGGCGGAGTGGCCTGGTGGTTAGAGCACCGGTCTTGACATCCACAGGCGGCCAGTTCAAATCCCACTGGTGTTCCTTGTGATCTTGGGCAAGTCACTTAACCTTCCATTGCCTCAGGTACAAAATTGGATTCTGAGCCCGACAGGGAAATGCCCAGTGTACCTGAATGTAACTCACCTTGAGCTACTACTGAAAAAAGTATGAGCAAAATCCTAAATAAAAAATAAATATCTTATACTGCATTTCTCATAAACTATTTTGTCTCCTAAAATCATGCTTTCTGCCCTCTCAGGAAGCACTTCTACTGTTTTTCAGACATTGTTGGTAATGGGCACATGATGAGACCACAGAGCTCTCTGTTTCATGATTATATGAACCTTGGTTGACAACAATGATAAAATGTCATCTTGTACAATATTACAGTACTCCCCCTGTAAACCATGCCCTTCATTCACTCCCATAATTACAAAAACAAAACAAACCAATTGGTATTACTTATGTTCTCTCTTCCTGTATGTGATTTTTATATATATCTCAGTCTTCTCTACGCATGGTAATACTATTACTATGAAACCTCTCTCCATATACTGAAAAGATGACTACAGTGGTCCAATGCTGTGATATCATCACGATTAGACTATTGTGATGCCCTGTACATTGGTCAAACCAAAAACAGTTTGCACCAGCTCCAACTAATTCAGAACGCTATGTGACCATATGCCCTTCCTGCAAAAACTAAACTGGCAACCAATATGTTTATGTTTACTAAAATGTTTGATATGCTGCAATTACCAACAAAGGAACACAGCAGTTCAAAATTAAAATTAAAAACAAAGAACAAACAAAATCAGAAAAGGAACACCATTATTAAAAGCCAAAGATCAGTTAAAGAAAAGAAAAAAAAGACAAAAAAAATTAAAACACTTCATAATTTCAGGAATGGATGCAACTCATGACTGATCAGACTCCAGTATTATACCGAACGCACAATGAAAAAAATTATTTTTTAACACACAACTCCAAACAAACTTTGGACGGGAGGTCATTAAACAGTTTGGGGGCTGTAAAACTTGGTGGACTTCCGGGTGGTTTCATAATGGGTTGCTTTTGGAGAGGGCAGTATCTTACAGGCCCAAATTTAAAGTGCTATCTTTGATTTTCAAGGCCCTCAGACAAAACTGTCCAGAGTACCTAAAGAATAAGTTAGCCCTTAACACACATTTGAGTCCTATAAGGCCCTCTGTATCTTCCTCAAAAGAAATCATACAATATAATACCTGCAAGTGAGCCTTCTCAGGAGTAGCCTCCCATACTCCACTCACTCCCAGAGGGGCTATGCTTAACTCAAGACTACCTCTATTTCAGAAAATAGGTGAAAGCCTGGAGGCGTGGCCTAATGGTTAGTGCAGTGGATTGCAGACCTGGGAACCAGATTCGATTCCCACTGCTGCCTAACGGTCAGCACTGGGTTAAGATCCTGGAGAACCAGGTTCAATTTCCTCTGCAACTCCGTGTGACCCTGGGCAAAGTCACTTAGCCCTCCATTGCCCCAGGTACAATATACTTAGATTGTGAGCCCATCAGGGACAGTGCAAGTACCAGTATAGTTATAAGTAAACCGCCTCGATTCATGCATCGAAAGAGGCGGCATATCAAATTGATAAACTTAACTCTTATCCTGTCTTTAATACACGTGGTGACTAACTATGCACTCACTTAGAAATACTCCCCCCCCCCCCTCCATAAACTGTACTGCTCCCTTGGGTTTTTGTAACCCAAATGCATGACCCTGTATTTCTTAGCATTAAGTCTTAGCCAAATCCTAGATCATTCTTCAAGTTCTGCTAGGTCCCTCCTCATTTTATCCATACCATCAGGGGAGTCTACCCTATTGCAGATTTTGGTATTATCCACAAAGAGGCAAACCATACCGGATAGCCATTCCACAATCTCACTTACAAAAAAAGCAAAGATACTTACCTGTAGCAGGTATTCTTCAAGGGCAGCAGGCTTTATATTCTCATAAGTGGGAAACACGTACTGCATTGCCCAGTCTGGAGCTTATAACAAGCTTTACAGAACTTTGTAGAGCACGAGACACGCTCCACCAAGTATGTGCAAGTGCCTTCCCGCCCGCTGTGGATGTTTTTCTTGTTTGAAAATGAGCCCATTACTCTATTAAGGTTGAATTGGTTGCCAACTTAGGCCTGTTTTTTTTTTAAGTAGCTTGTATAATTTTTAACACACTGAGGTTTTAGCCCAGAGTATTTTTAAACTCTTTGTCTTTACTTACATCTAAACGGTCATTGAGTTGGCACCATTGTTTACTCACATTTCCATCTAGCAGAGATATTCGATTTAAATGAATTTTTGACTCTTCCTTCCAATTTCAAGCAACTAAGCTTTGGAATGCATTCCCTTTATATTTGAGACAAATTTCTTCTTATCTGAACTTTTGTCGAGCTATGAAAACTTTCTATTTTGTAAAATATTATACTAATGATAATTAAGTTTCATTTTAGTATTTGATATTGTTTTAATCTTGTAGCTCTTGGCATATGCACCAGTCTTACTTTTTGTATCCCTCTTATAACCTAAATATTGGGGATTAGGTAACTAACAAATACGAAGAATAGAATAGCTTCTACATATTCCTCCCCTTCAACCTTGAATCTCACAATACAACTTTTGCACGTCCTCCTATCACTAACATAACTAAATATCTTGTCCCCCATTTTACAATTTTGGCTATTTTTTCTGCCATTTGCATCTTTGCTTTCCTGACTACCTTATCAACTTCTCTTAGCTTTTCCAGATATTGTTGCCTGTCTTCCTCTTTCTGTGACCTCTTGTAGTTTGAGGGCTAAACTCTTTTTTCTTACCCTTTCAGCTACCGCTTTTGAGAACATTTTCACTATTAGCTCAAGACGAATTACATACAGGTACAATTGTAATTTTACTATCTGAAGAGGGTTTACATTCTTAGGGCCTCATTTACTAATGCATGTTTATACGAGTTAAAATGAGTTATGTGCCTTAATTAGTATGAAAGAGTGAGAATAATGGAGCTTGCATGAAATAATAAACATTAATTTAGTTTAGTAAATAAGGTTATGGAGAGTGAATTGGCTTGTCCAAGTGACAAGGAGCATCAGTGGGATTTAAAGCCTGGTTTTTCTGGTTTTCAGCCTTTTGCTTTAACTGCAAGACCACGCCATAAGTACTGGAACTGATATAACAAGAGTGCACTGAAAATCTGCATTAATGTTTGATGATGGCATTTCCCTTTCAACTTCTGAGCGTTTGTCTGACAACATGCAAGAACGATTGCAATGCATACCATATCTGGCATCTTTCTGTCTTTCTTTTTGGCCAGCTTTGGTTTTGTTGTTGCTTCATCCAACCTGAAACATTGACAGAAGGACTAATTTACTGCATGAAATGCACTTCTTCCAAGTGTATTATGTGACCAACTTCTCACACATACTCACTGGATGAAGCGCAGGAAGTCCTTGCAGGCAGAGTCATCACTCAGTTCGGAAGGGATTGTGCTAATGCCGCTGTTAGGCCACAGAAACACTGTGCAATTGCAAATGTTGAATACCAGCCATTCTGTGGAGAGTTTGGTAGAAAGTTCCTGCAAAGTACTTACTAGCACCTTCTGGATCGATGCATCTGAACAGAAACAAAAGAGTTAAGTCAGGCTTATAAAGGGCAAAAATAAAGATCAAACAAGTGAAAGGTGACACTTTCTTACTGAACTAATGTCATAGATTTCATAAGAGATCCACTTCCTTCATCTGATCAAAGCAAAAAGGTGCATAAGCCCTAAAGAACTAGTGAGAACTATGGAGTTAGGCCAGTCAAAATGTGAATTAACATGCGCTGTCATTCCAGCATATTAAGTTACTACAGGCATGCACTAACAGTTAATGTGTGCTAATTCATAAACTAACTGCTAGTGCATTTAGTAAAGGGTTCCTAAATCAAAAAAGTTCATAAAATACCTAACATAGATTTAGGCGGACGGGCATATTCTATAACAGTGCGCGTAAATTTTGGAACACCCAAGAAACACCTATTTTCCCCGCCCATAACCATGCTCCTTTTTGGCTATGCGCATTAGAATTTAGGCGTTCTGCGTTACAGAATATGCTTAGCAATTTGTGCGTGTAAATTCTAATTATTGCCAATTAGTGCTCATTATTGTTTGTTAAGACCTGTTATCAACGCTGATTAGTTTAAGCCAATTAAGTTATGCGCGTTGTTATAGAATACACGTGGATTTCGGCGCGGAACACTAGACGCGATAAATAGAATCTGGGGGATAGTGGCTGAAAATACATGGATATTGGTTGTTGGTATTCTGGAAAGCAAACTAGTTAAATATGCATCCTGGATTTGTTATTCAAGGTGAATAAAACACATTCAGACCAATTCCTGAACTGTTCCCTAAAGATGTGAAATAAAGGGAAAATAAAATAAAGGGAAAATACTGTAGTCCTGTAGACATACCATCCTTAGCAGTGAACTGGAATGTTAGTTCAAGGCCTCCTCTTAGTCTAAAGAGTATATCTGTGGCCTGTGAAAGTACCTAAAAAAAGACAAAGCAATCACAGAAAAAAACACACATTTTAAACTGTCTGCATTGAGACAAAAACACATTTTTTTTTAAATGCCAGGGGAGCTGTACCAGTTCCCAAAGCAAACTTATCATAAGTACAAAGTACATAGAGGGGCATTTTCGAAAGAAATGTACAAGTTGGGATTTGGGCGTCTTTGTAAAACATTCAAATCCGGGGGTGGGGAAAAGCATATTTTTGAAAGAAGATGAACGTCCATCTTTCATTTTGAAAATACCAAGGATGTCCCTAGACATGGATGTCTTTGACTTTCGACAATTTTCAAAACCAAAGACGTCCATGTCAAAAACGTCCAAATGCAAGCCATTTGGATGTAGGAGGAGCCAGCATTTGTAGTGCACTGGTCCCCCTGACATGCCAGGACACCACCCTAGGGGGGACTGCAGTGGACTCCATAAAATGCTCTCAGGTACACAGTTCCCTTACCTAGTGTGCTGAGCCCCCCCCCCCCCCCCCCAAAAAAAAAACCCCACTACTTCCAACTGTACACCACTACCATAGCCCTTTGGGGTGAAGGGGGGCACCTAGATGTGGGTACAGTGGGTTTGTGGTGTGTTTTGGAGGGCTCACATTTACCAACACTGTAACAGGTAGGGGGGTATGGGCCTGGGTCCACCTGTCTGAAGTGCACTGCACCCACTAAAACTGCTCCAGGGACCTGCATGCGCTGTCGTGGACCCGAGTATGACATCTGAGGCTGGCACAAAATATTTTTAAAGATGTTTTTTGAGGTGGGAGGGGGTTAGTGACCACTGGGGGAGTAATGGGAGGTCATCCCCGATTCCCTCCGGTGGTCATCTGGTCATTTTGGGCACCTTTTTGTACCTTATTTGTTATAAAAACACGTCCAGGTGAAAACGTCCAAGTTACGTCTCTGCTTTTCTCAATAATACATTTAAAACAAACAGGAGGAAATAGTTTTTCCACTCAAAGAACAGTTAAGCTCTGGAACTCTTTGCCAGAGGATATAGTAACAGAAGTTAGTGTATCTCAGTTTTAAAAAAAGGTTTGGACAAGTTCCTGGAGGAAAAGTCTATAGTCTGCTATTAAGACAGAAATAGGGATGACACTGCTTGCCCTAGGATTGGTAGCATGGAATATTGCCACGATTTGGGTTTCTGCCAGGTACTTTGACCTGGCTTGGCCACTGTTGGAAACAGGATACAGGGCTAGACGGACCATTGGTCTGACCCAGTATGGCTATTCTTATGTAAGGTGTAAACAATCTGTCAGCGGATCCGGTGATGCTGTAATATGTGAAATCAATAAAACACCGACAGGTTGCTTACACCCTGACACAGCTATTTGGCAGAACTTTGGATATATTCGGTTATGTTTGAAATGGAAATGCACATATTTTAAATGGAAGTGCACATATTTTAAAGGTAAATCTTTGTTTTCTTACATTTACAGTCGGTTTGGGATCCATTTATTGCTGAGAAATATTAATTACTGGAGTTTTAAGAAATAGTTTTCAGGGTTTTTTTATGCCTGTGAAAACTCCAGTAGTTAACATTTCTCAGCATTACGTGGATCCCAAATCAAGACTTTAAATGTAAGAAAAGAAAGACTTAGCTTTAAAATGTGTGCAACTCTGTTTCCATTTCAAACATACACCCACTATGGCCAAAGTTTCACCAAATAGCTGTGTCAAGGCGTAAGCAATCTGTCAGCGTTCTATTGATTTCATATATTACTGCGTCAACAGATCTGCCAATAGATTGCTTACACCTTGACATAGTTATTTGCTGAAACTCTGGCCATAGCTGGAAGCGGAGTTGCACACATTTTAAAGCTAAGTCTGTTTTCTTACATTTTAAGTCACTGTTTGGTATCCATGTAATGCTGAGAAATGTTAACCACTGGAGTTTTAACAAATATTTTTCGGGGGGGGGGGGGGTTTACGCTTGTGAAGTGAATTTACCCTCGGTGATTCTTCCACGTAAAAAAAAAAATTTCAATTTAACAGTAGAGAAAGGATTCCGAGTCTTTTTCCCCCTTGAATTTTTTGTACTCCAGTCAGTGGGAGTTTGATAGACACAAGTACTGCAAGCTTTAATTTTAGAATGTAGTAATTTATGAGTCTCTTTCATCCTCTATTACATTGAAAACTAAACAAACTAAGCCAGTGCTGGTTTTGCCCCATGGTATACAAACATTTGTACATTTTCTCACTGATAATCCTAAAAACATTAGAACTACAGACTATATGTAATGGCACAAAAGAAGGACTGGATTATTCTGTTCAGCTGACTTGTAGGGAAAGTAGCAATCTTACATCCATATGGTAGGAAACGCAGAATTCAGGTTTCGATGTCACAGCTTTCTGCGTCCTTCCGACCGTTCAGGGAGGCGGACTGGGCCTAGGTCACACCGTAGTATGAAAGGAACGGGTTGTGTTTGGCCCTCCACATTAAGGTGTCCCAGGACTATGGACCGTGTTTCGAAGACCCCTCCCCCCACCTCAACCTCAGCGTAAATCAAACATGACCCATCCCAAGACTTCCTTCCAGATCTACTCACCATCCTGTCTGAAAATGAGCAGCTACCGCGGTCACAGTGCAGCCTACTGGCTGCTGCCCGCTCCTACCACGTCAGACCCGCCTCCCCTCCTTCCACCCATGTCCTCTCCTCTCCCTCTTTCTAACTTCCTCAGCATCACTATCCCGTTTCCTTATGGACAGCTCGCGGTGGGGCAAAAGTTAGGGTATATAGATAAAATTAACACTCGCCAAACAAGCACATCACAAAGAACCACTTTCCCCACACACTACGAGCACTACCTCCGCTTTCAAGTACTACAACTCCCACCGTGCTCTAGCACGCACAAAAACACAAGTACGCTGACGTACCTTTGCGCAGCAGCATGTACCAAAGGTCGGGATCGAGAAGCGTTGCGGGGGGAGCAAGGTGGAAGAGATAGTGCTTGTTCGTTTCTTGCTGTTCCCTCTGGGAGACGCTTTACTGTTCTCGCAGCTGAGCCAGAGGTTTTAAACGTTGTATTTAGACAGGTCATCTCGTGAAAGAATAACTTCGAGGTTCAAAGTAGTAAGAATAGTTACTTTGGCAGAAAATGGTTGTTCCCAGATGCTGGGCAACGGGGATCAACAAAAAGCACGAGTTGAATGAGTGACAGTTCTTAGAGTGAGAGTATTTGAGGTTTAGATGCGACTGTATATACAGGGACGGGGACACTCGGGTACATTCAGGTAGAGCTGTGGAATATTCACACACTAAATTCTTTCTGGAAAGGCAGGTGAGTGCTACCTATGTAATACGACCGGTGCACTTAAAAACTGTCTTATCGAACTTCTGTCTTTGAGCTTGTTTGACCAGTAGGATTAAGGTATGATGAGCATGTACCTAAGAAATAAATGTTTAGGAGGAGCCCTTTCAATGCGTTCATTCGGTTACCCCCAAGTCAGATTTTTGCCCTGATAAATCAACTGCTGGAAGAAACAAGTGTAGAAGTTAGTCAAAGTTATCACCTCCCCCAGAGGGTTTGTCTGTTCTACCCGACTTCTTGTGCATAGTTCTCAACTCAGCAGGACTAGGAGGAGTGAGTCTTCAAGGTGTAATTTGTGGGAGTTTTAAATGCTTATTGTCTAGAAAGCATATAAAAGGGCTAAATCTGTCCTGGCCATAGTTTGGACATGAAAAGTTAGGAGTAGCAGGGAAAGAGAGACTGAAAGTTTTCGAACCAGTGTGATTCTCTTCATATACCAGTTTGAAATTAGTCAAGTCATTCAAAATCTCTCCAAAAGGCAACACATGACTCTGGATATGACCATATTTGTAGTTCTCTCCCATACTGAGCAGGGAGTATGCTTTGAGGTTGACTGAGTCCAGGCTCAGTTCTCTGGGCACTAGCTGCAGCCCTGGACATTCATTCTCAATAGGTGAAAACTTCTGCTTTAGTTCTCTTAGGTGCATTTCTTGTATTTTGTCTCCCCCCCCCCCCCCCCCCCCCCCACACACAAAAAAAAATCTGACTTAAGATGATGTTTCAATAAATAAAGTTTAACTTAATATAATCGTCACTAGTAATATCAAACACTAGTAAAAAAGGCCCGTTTCTGACACAAATGAAATGGCACTAGCAAGGTTTTCCTTGGAGTGTGTATGAGAGAGAGAGAGAGTGAATGTGCGAGTGTGTCTGTGAGAGAGTGTGTCTGTGAGAATGAGAGTGTGTGTTTCACACAGATTCAGTGTGTGCGAGAGAGAGTGTGAGACACAGACTCTCTGTGAGGCTCAGTGTATGAGACCAAGAGAGTGTGTGAGTGACTGTGTGACACATAGAGAGTGAATGTGATTGTGAGAGACAGTGTGTGGGAGTGAGAGAGAGAAAGACATTGTGAGAGAGTGTGTGTGTGATAGAGATACCTCCCCCCCCTCTCTGGTGTCAGGCCCCCCCTCTCTCTCTGGTGTCTGAGCATTACTGTGCAGGACGCTGAGCTCTGGCTGTGCTTCAAGGAACTGACCAATCCTATTTAATAGAATGCACCTCCAACATTCTGAAGCTGAGAAACCTCGTGTGGTTGGTCACTTCTGCTTGTGACGAACCCGGAAGTACGTGATGTCAATTCAGGAGACGGATACAGAGAGCAGGAATGCCTCAGCCATGCAGTCAGCTTCAGAATGTTGGAGGTGCGTTTTATTATATAGGATGTTGCACAACAGTCTGGGAGCTGAATCCATGATAGCAATCTTCTGCCCGATATACCGAGTGATTTAACGGGGCTGGAGAGCCTCTGACTGGTTAAATTGCTCATGGCCACCAAACTGTTGATATTCAATGGCATTTAACCGGAGAGTGCCACTGAATATTGGCATTAACCATCCCTGCACTGTCCGGCTACTGCCAGGGCAGTCTGTAAGTAGATCTTTGGCAGAAGCAGTAAACCAGTTAGCGATAATAGACACTAACCAGTTAAGTAAGTGGCTACAGTTAGGACAGCAAAAAAAAACTGCCCTAACTTTATCTGCTGAGCTAATTGGGCACTGTTCTGAATACTACTACTACTACTTAACACTTCTAAAGCGCTACTAGGGTTATGCAGCACTGTACAGTTTAACAAAGAAGGACAGTCCCTGCTCAAAGGAGCTTATAATCTAATGGACAAAATGTGCAGTCAAATAAATTGGGGCAGTCTAGATTTCCTGAATAGAGGTATAATGGTTAGGTGCCGAAGGCGACATTGAAGAGGTGAGCTTTGAGTAAGGATTTTAAGATGGGCAGGGAGGGGGCCTGGCGTATGGGCTCAGGGAGTTTATTCCAAGCATGGGATGAGGCGAGGCAAAAAGGGCGGAGCCTGGAGTTGGCGGTGGTGGAGAAGGGTACAGAGAGGAGGGATTTGTCCTGTGAGCGGAGGTTTCAGGTAGGAGCGTAAGGGGAGATAAGGATAGAGAGGTAATGAGGGGCTGCAGATTGAGTG